>NC_089206.1:13306009-13933509 GCF_963930695.1 Labrus bergylta | reverse complement strand
ATTGTGTTGCAGATCACAGCAGGGGTTTTATGCCAACATGAGTAGAGAATTAACAAAGTGTTAATAGTAATTTGCCTATGTAACTATGTTTGATTAAAGAGTGGAAGGTACCACACATCTATTTGCATTTTCTATTCCAGATTTTCTCAAGATCTGTTTCAATTTGAGCCAACGGTTTTTGGGATGTTGTCTTTCTTGAAAATCATTTTTGATGAACTTAACAGAATTTATTCTTCTGGTCAACGTTGCACTATTTTATAAGCTCTCTATAAAAATTTGGAAGAAGTTTTTAACTTTATTTAGATTTCAGTGTTTGCTACAGTATTAGTCAACAAATATAAATTCTTCTGTAAAGACGTAAACACTCATTTATTACTTCATCATAACTGCCAACTACTTGATATGGATTTTAATCTGTTCTTTAGAAGTTTTTTGACTGCCCTCACATGCTTCACAGGTTGAGTTAACGTTGACATTGCGTATTTCATCACATCATGTCAAGTTTATTTGTAGGACACAGTAATCAACTGTACATCATGTGATCATTTATATCAACAGAAACAGTGTGTGGAGTTTGGATCACATGTTTGTAATGCTGCTGTTCACATTTATACACATTCATATTACTGTATGCAGGAGATGTTATTCTAGTGTTCATGCTGTTAGAGACTGACAATAGTGTTCATGTGTCGTTGTTGTTTGGTGTGTGTGTGTGTTTGTGTGTGTGTGTGTGTGGATGTGTGTGTGTGTGTGTGTGTGTGGATGTGTGTGGGTGTGTGGATGTGTGTGGATGTGTGCGTGTGTGTGTTTGTGTGTGTGTGTGTGTGGATTTGTGTGTGTGTGTGTGTGTGTGTGTGTGTGTGTGTGTGTGTGTGTGTGTGTTTGTTTGTGTGTGTGTGTGTGTGTGTGTGTGTGTGTGTGTGTTTGTTTGTGTGTGTGTGTGTGTGTGTGTGTATGTTTGTGTGTGTGTGTGTGTGTGTGTGTGTGTATGTTTGTGTGTGTGTGTGTGTGTGTGTGTGTGTGTGTGTGTGTGTGTGTGTGTGTGTGTGTGTGGATGTGTGTGTGTGTGTGTGTGTGTGTGTGTGTGTGTGTGTGGGGGGGGGGGGGTAGGTAACAAAATTACCTGCAAAGCAGAATACTTTGCATTTTTTTCTAGTTGTAGAACAGGAAGCAGCAGGAGATGAGCGATTAAAACAAATCACATGTTGCAGCTTTCAGATAAAAGAGTTCAGATAAATATCATATCATGAAACAATGACAAATCATTGTTAACAGGACCATTTTCTCCTTTTTGTTCAAAACCCAATCCACAGAACTTGAGGAAAGATGTTTATGAAAGACCAAAAGTTTCTCAATATATTTACTACAGAGAGTCCATAAACACAGAGCTGTATTTTCAGATCAGACTGTTTTCATTATGCTTCATGAACTTAAATAGAAAATACATCTGAAAGAAGAAAACACTCAGCAGGAGAGGGTCAGATAAGACTTCATGAAAAACACTTTATTACTGTTGTAATTAATGTCACTTAACTTCAGAGTAAGTTCACATTTTATTCAGGGCTGTAGACAAGCATGACACTGATTAAGTCACAATAGCAGAAAAGGGAGGAGGTGGGGAGGAGGAGGGTTGCAAATGCACTTGCAAATGCTGCTTGCAGAGGGAGCAGCAAAAGGAGGCAGGCTAGAGCAGTTTAAATAAGGCGGCATATGTACTATTTGGCCAATAGGATGCTTCGAAGCAAACCAGCTGGCCATCAGCTGATGCGACTTGCGTGAGATCAGCTGTTACCGAAACTCTGGCATGATAACAGATCGTGACTCTGTGGCCTGCCTGAACTAACGCTACGCTCCATTTCTGGGAGAGAGGGTCAATATTTTCAGTATTTATCCTTTATCAAGACTCTAAATGTTTCTTCAAAAGTAACTTCTAATACTGATTTATTTCTTAAATCCTGTCATTCTAAACTTTTATCTTAAGTATAATAATATTGTGTTGCAGATCACAGCAGGGGTTTTATGCCAACATGAGTAGAGAATTAACAAAGTGTTAATAGTAATTTGCCTATGTAACTATGTTTGATTAAAGAGTGGAAGGTACCACACATCTATTTGCATTTTCTATTCCAGATTTTCTCAAGATCTGTTTCAATTTGAGCCAACGGTTTTTGGGATGTTGTCTTTCTTGAAAATCATTTTTGATGAACTTAACAGAATTTATTCTTCTGGTCAACGTTGCACTATTTTATAAGCTCTCTATAAAAATTTGGAAGAAGTTTTTAACTTTATTTAGATTTCAGTGTTTGCTACAGTATTAGTCAACAAATATAAATTCTTCTGTAAAGACGTAAACACTCATTTATTACTTCATCATAACTGCCAACTACTTGATATGGATTTTAATCTGTTCTTTAGAAGTTTTTTGACTGCCCTCACATGCTTCACAGGTTGAGTTAACGTTGACATTGCGTATTTCATCACATCATGTCAAGTTTATTTGTAGGACACAGTAATCAACTGGACATCATGTGATCATTTATATCAACAGAAACAGTGTGTGGAGTTTGGATCACATGTTTGTAATGCTGCTGTTCACATTTATACACATTCATATTACTGTATGCAGGAGATGTTATTCTAGTGTTCATGCTGTTAGAGACTGACAATAGTGTTCATGTGTCGTTGTTGTTTGGTGTGTGTGTGTGTTTGTGTGTGTGTGTGTGTGGATGTGTGTGTGTGTGTGTGTGTGTGGATGTGTGTGGGTGTGTGGATGTGTGTGGATGTGTGCGTGTGTGTGTTTGTGTGTGTGTGTGTGTGGATTTGTGTGTGTGTGTGTGTGTGTGTGTGTGTGTGTGTGTGTGTGTGTGTGTTTGTTTGTGTGTGTGTGTGTGTGTGTGTGTGTGTGTGTGTGTGTTTGTTTGTGTGTGTGTGTGTGTGTGTGTGTATGTTTGTGTGTGTGTGTGTGTGTGTGTGTGTGTATGTTTGTGTGTGTGTGTGTGTGTGTGTGTGTGTGTGTGTGTGTGTGTGTGTGTGTGTGTGTGTGGATGTGTGTGTGTGTGTGTGTGTGTGTGTGTGTGTGTGTGTGGGGGGGGGGGGTAGGTAACAAAATTACCTGCAAAGCAGAATACTTTGCATTTTTTTCTAGTTGTAGAACAGGAAGCAGCAGGAGATGAGCGATTAAAACAAATCACATGTTGCAGCTTTCAGATAAAAGAGTTCAGATAAATATCATATCATGAAACAATGACAAATCATTGTTAACAGGACCATTTTCTCCTTTTTGTTCAAAACCCAATCCACAGAACTTGAGGAAAGATGTTTATGAAAGACCAAAAGTTTCTCAATATATTTACTACAGAGAGTCCATAAACACAGAGCTGTATTTTCAGATCAGACTGTTTTCATTATGCTTCATGAACTTAAATAGAAAATACATCTGAAAGAAGAAAACACTCAGCAGGAGAGGGTCAGATAAGACTTCATGAAAAACACTTTATTACTGTTGTAATTAATGTCACTTAACTTCAGAGTAAGTTCACATTTTATTCAGGGCTGTAGACAAGCATGACACTGATTAAGTCACAATAGCAGAAAAGGGAGGAGGTGGGGAGGAGGAGGGTTGCAAATGCACTTGCAAATGCTGCTTGCAGAGGGAGCAGCAAAAGGAGGCAGGCTAGAGCAGTTTAAATAAGGCGGCATATGTACTATTTGGCCAATAGGATGCTTCGAAGCAAACCAGCTGGCCATCAGCTGATGCGACTTGCGTGAGATCAGCTGTTACCGAAACTCTGGCATGATAACAGATCGTGACTCTGTGGCCTGCCTGAACTAACGCTACGCTCCATTTCTGGGAGAGAGGGTCAATATTTTCAGTATTTATCCTTTATCAAGACTCTAAATGTTTCTTCAAAAGTAACTTCTAATACTGATTTATTTCTTAAATCCTGTCATTCTAAACTTTTATCTTAAGTATAATAATATTGTGTTGCAGATCACAGCAGGGGTTTTATGCCAACATGAGTAGAGAATTAACAAAGTGTTAATAGTAATTTGCCTGTGTAACTATGTTTGATTAAAGAGTGGAAGGTACCACACATCTATTTGCATTTTCTATTCCAGATTTTCTCAAGATCTGTTTCAATTTGAGCCAACGGTTTTTGGGATGTTCTCTTTCTTGAAAATCATTTTTGATGAACTTAACAGAATTTATTCTTCTGGTTAACGTTGCACTATTTTATAAGCTCTCTATAAACATTTAGAAGATGTTTTTAACTTTATTTAGATTTCAGTGTTTGCTACAGTATTAGTCAACAAATATAAATTCTTCTGTAAAGACGTAAACACTCATTTATTACTTCATCATAACTGCCAACTACTTGATATGGATTTTAATCTGTTCTTTAGAAGTTTTTTGACTGCCCTCACATGCTTCACAGGTTGAGTTAACGTTGACATTGCGTATTTCATCACATCATGTCAAGTTTATTTGTAGGACACAGTAATCAACTGGACATCATGTGATCATTTATATCAACAGAAACAGTGTGTGGAGTTTGGATCACATGTTTGTAATGCTGCTGTTCACATTTATACACATTCATATTACTGTATGCAGGAGATGTTATTCTAGTGTTCATGCTGTTAGAGACTGACAATAGTGTTCATGTGTCGTTGTTGTTTGGTGTGTGTGTTTGTTTGTGTGTGTGTGTGTGTGGATGTGTGTGTGTGTGTGTGTGTGTGGATGTGTGTGGGTGTGTGGATGTGTGTGGATGTGTGCGTGTGTGTGTTTGTGTGTGTGTGTGTGTGGATTTGTGTGTGTGTGTGTGTGTGTGTGTGTGTGTGTGTGTGTGTGTGTGTGTTTGTTTGTGTGTGTGTGTGTGTGTGTGTGTGTGTGTGTGTGTTGTTTGTTGTGTGTGTGTGTGTGTGTGTGTGTGTATGTTTGTGTGTGTGTGTGTGTGTGTGTGTGTGTATGTTTGTGTGTGTGTGTGTGTGTGTGTGTGTGTGTGTGTGTGTGTGTGTGTGTGTGTGTGTGTGTGTGGATGTGTGTGTGTGTGTGTGTGTGTGTGTGTGTGTGTGTGGGGGGGGGGGGGGGTAGGTAACAAAATTACCTGCAAAGCAGAATACTTTGCATTTTTTTCTAGTTGTAGAACAGGAAGCAGCAGGAGATGAGCGATTAAAACAAATCACATGTTGCAGCTTTCAGATAAAAGAGTTCAGATAAATATCATATCATGAAACAATGACAAATCATTGTTAACAGGACCATTTTCTCCTTTTTGTTCAAAACCCAATCCACAGAACTTGAGGAAAGATGTTTATGAAAGACCAAAAGTTTCTCAATATATTTACTACAGAGAGTCCATAAACACAGAGCTGTATTTTCAGATCAGACTGTTTTCATTATGCTTCATGAACTTAAATAGAAAATACATCTGAAAGAAGAAAACACTCAGCAGGAGAGGGTCAGATAAGACTTCATGAAAAACACTTTATTACTGTTGTAATTAATGTCACTTAACTTCAGAGTAAGTTCACATTTTATTCAGGGCTGTAGACAAGCATGACACTGATTAAGTCACAATAGCAGAAAAGGGAGGAGGTGGGGAGGAGGAGGGTTGCAAATGCACTTGCAAATGCTGCTTGCAGAGGGAGCAGCAAAAGGAGGCAGGCTAGAGCAGTTTAAATAAGGCGGCATATGTACTATTTGGCCAATAGGATGCTTCGAAGCAAACCAGCTGGCCATCAGCTGATGCGACTTGCGTGAGATCAGCTGTTACCGAAACTCTGGCATGATAACAGATCGTGACTCTGTGGCCTGCCTGAACTAACGCTACGCTCCATTTCTGGGAGAGAGGGTCAATATTTTCAGTATTTATCCTTTATCAAGACTCTAAATGTTTCTTCAAAAGTAACTTCTAATACTGATTTATTTCTTAAATCCTGTCATTCTAAACTTTTATCTTAAGTATAATAATATTGTGTTGCAGATCACAGCAGGGGTTTTATGCCAACATGAGTAGAGAATTAACAAAGTGTTAATAGTAATTTGCCTGTGTAACTATGTTTGATTAAAGAGTGGAAGGTACCACACATCTATTTGCATTTTCTATTCCAGATTTTCTCAAGATCTGTTTCAATTTGAGCCAACGGTTTTTGGGATGTTCTCTTTCTTGAAAATCATTTTTGATGAACTTAACAGAATTTATTCTTCTGGTTAACGTTGCACTATTTTATAAGCTCTCTATAAACATTTAGAAGATGTTTTTAACTTTATTTAGATTTCAGTGTTTGCTACAGTATTAGTCAACAAATATAAATTCTTCTGTAAAGACGTAAACACTCATTTATTACTTCATCATAACTGCCAACTACTTGATATGGATTTTAATCTGTTCTTTAGAAGTTTTTTGACTGCCCTCACATGCTTCACAGGTTGAGTTAACGTTGACATTGCGTATTTCATCGCATCATGTCAAGTTTATTTGTAGGACACAGTAATCAACTGTACATCATGTGATCATTTATATCAACAGAAACAGTGTGTGGAGTTTGGATCACATGTTTGTAATGCTGCTGTTCACATTTATACACATTCATATTACTGTATGCAGGAGATGTTATTCTAGTGTTCATGCTGTTAGAGACTGACAATAGTGTTCATGTGACGTTGTTGTTTGGTGTGTGTGTGTTTGTGTGTGTGTGTGTGTGTGTGTGTGTGTGTGTGTGTGTGTGTGTGTGTGTGTGGAGGGGGGGGGCGGGGTAGGTAACAAAATTACCTGCAAAGCAGAATACTTTGCATTTTTTTCTAGTTGTAGAACAGGAAGCAGCAGGAGATGAGCGATTAAAACAAATCACATGTTGCAGCTTTCAGATAAAAGAGTTCAGATAAATATCATATCATGAAACAATGACAAATCATTGTTAACAGGACCATTTTCTCCTTTTTGTTCAAAACCCAATCCACAGAACTTGAGGAAAGATGTTTATGAAAGACCAAAAGTTTCTCAATATATTTACTACAGAGAGTCCATAAACACAGAGCTGTATTTTCAGATCAGACTGTTTTCATTATGCTTCATGAACTTAAATAGAAAATACATCTGAAAGAAGAAAACACTCAGCAGGAGAGGGTCAGATAAGACTTCATGAAAACACTTTATTACTGTTGTAATTAATGTCACTTAACTTCAGAGTAAGTTCACATTTTATTCAGGGCTGTAGACAAGCATGACACTGATTAAGTCACAATAGCAGAAAAGGGAGGAGGTGGGGAGGAGGAGGGTTGCAAATGCACTTGCAAATGCTGCTTGCAGAGGGAGCAGCAAAAGGAGGCAGGCTAGAGGCAGTTTAAATAAGGCGGCATATGTACTATTTGGCCAATAGGATGCTTCGAAGCAAACCAGCTGGCCATCAGCTGATGCGACTTGCGTGAGATCAGCTGTTACCGAAACTCTGGCATGATAACAGATCGTGACTCTGTGGCCTGCCTGAACTAACGCTACGCTCCATTTCTGGGAGAGAGGGTCAATATTTTCAGTATTTATCCTTTATCAAGACTCTAAATGTTTCTTCAAAAGTAACTTCTAATACTGATTTATTTCTTAAATCCTGTCATTCTAAACTTTTATCTTAAGTATAATAATATTGTGTTGCAGATCACAGCAGGGGTTTTATCCCAACATGAGTAGAGAATTAACAAAGTGTTAATAGTAATTTGCCTATGTAACTATGTTTGATTAAAGAGTGGAAGGTACCACACGTCTATTTGCATTTTCTATTCCAGATTTTCTCAAGATCTGTTTCAATTTGAGCCAACGGTTTTTGGGATGTTCTCTTTCTTGAAAATCATTTTTGATGAACTTAACAGAATTTATTCTTCTGGTCAACGTTGCACTATTTTATAAGCTCTCTATAAACATTTAGAAGATGTTTTTAACTTTATTTAGATTTCAGTGTTTGCTACAGTATTAGTCAACAAATATAAATTCTTCTGTAAAGACGTAAACACTCATTTATTACTTCATCATAACTGCCAACTACTTGATATGGATTTTAATCTGTTCTTTAGAAGTTTTTTGACTGCCCTCACATGCTTCACAGGTTGAGTTAACGTTGACATTGCGTATTTCATCACATCATGTCAAGTTTATTTGTAGGACACAGTAATCAACTGTACATCATGTGATCATTTATATCAACAGAAACAGTGTGTGGAGTTTGGATCACATGTTTGTAATGCTGCTGTTCACATTTATACACATTCATATTACTGTATGCAGGAGATGTTATTCTAGTGTTCATGCTGTTAGAGACTGACAATAGTGTTCATGTGTCGTTGTTGTTTGGTGTGTGTGTGTGTTTGTGTGTGTGTGTGTGTGGATGTGTGTGTGTGTGTATGTGTGGATGTGTGTGGATGTGTGTGTGTGTGTGTGTGTGTGTGTGTGTGTGTGTGTGTGTGTGTGTGTGTTTGTGTGTGTGTGTGGAGGGGGGGGCGGGGTAGGTAACAAAATTACCTGCAAAGCAGAATACTTTGCATTTTTTCTGGTTGTAGAACAGGAAGCAGCAGGAGATGAGCGATTAAAACAAATCACATGTTGCAGCTTTCAGATAAAAGAGTTCAGATAAATATCATATCATGAAACAATGACAAATCATTGTTAACAGCACCATTTTCTCCTTTTTGTTCAAAACCCAATCCACAGAACTTGAGGAAAGATGTTTATGAAAGACCAAAAGTTTCTCAATATATTTACTACAGAGAGTCCATAAACACAGAGCTGTATTTTCAGATCAGACTGTTTTCATTATGCTTCATGAACTTAAATAGAAAATACATCTGAAAGAAGAAAACACCCAGCAGGAGAGGGTCAGATAAGACTTCATGAAAAACACTTTATTACTGTTGTAATTAATGTCACTTAACTTCAGAGTAAGTTCACATTTTATTCAGGGCTGTAGACAAGCATGACACTGATTAAGTCACAATAGCAGAAAAGGGAGGAGGTGGGGAGGAGGAGGGTTGCAAATGCACTTGCAAATGCTGCTTGCAGAGGGAGCAGCAAAAGGAGGCAGGCTAGAGCAGTTTAAATAAAGCGGCATATGTACCATTTGGCCAATAGGATGCTTCGAAGCAAATCAGCTGGCCATCAGCTGATGCGACTTGCGTGAGATCAGCTGTTACCGAAACTCTGGCATGATAACAGATCGTGACTCTGTGGCCTGCCTGAACTAACGCTACGCTCCATTTCTGGCAGAGAGGGTCAATATTTTCAGTATTTATCCTTTCTCAAGACTCTAAATGTTTCTTCAAAAGTAACTTCTAATACTGATTTATTTCTTAAATCCTGTCATTCTAAACTTTTATCTTAAGTATAATAATATTGTGTTGCAGATCACAGCAGGGGTTTTATCCCAACATGAGTAGAGAATTAACAAAGTGTTAATAGTAATTTGCCTGTGTAACTATGTTTGATTAAAGAGTGGAAGGTACCACACATCTATTTGCATTTTCTATTCCAGATTTTCTCAAGATCTGTTTCAATTTGAGCCAACGGTTTTTGGGATGTTCTCTTTCTTGAAAATCATTTTTGATGAACTTAACAGAATTTATTCTTCTGGTTTACGTTGCACTATTTTATAAGCTCTCTATAAACATTTAGAAGATGTTTTTAACTTTATTTAGATTTCAGTGTTTGCTACAGTATTAGTCAACAAATATAAATTCTTCTGTAAAGACGTAAACACTCATTTATTACTTCATCATAACTGCCAACTACTTGATATGGATTTTAATCTGTTCTTTAGAAGTTTTTTGACTGCCCTCACATGCTTCACAGGTTGAGTTAACGTTGACATTGCGTATTTCATCACATCATGTTAAGTTTATTTGTAGGACACAGTAATCAACTGGACATCATGTGATCATTTATATCAACAGAAACAGTGTGTGGAGTTTGGATCACATGTTTGTAATGCTGCTGTTCACATTTATACACATTCATATTACTGTATGCAGGAGATGTTATTCTAGTGTTCATGCTGTTAGAGACTGACAATAGTGTTCATGTGTCGTTGTTGTTTGGTGTGTGTGTGTGTTTGTGTGTGTGTGTGGATGTGTGTGTGTGTGTGTTTGTGTGTGTGTGTGTGTGTGTGTGGGGGGGGGGGGGGTAGGTAAAGAAATTACCTGCAAAGTAGAATACTTTGCATTTTTTTCTAGTTGTAGAACAGGAAGCAGCAGGAGATGAGCGATTAAAACAAATCACATGTTGCAGCTTTCAGATAAAAGAGTTCAGATAAATATCATATCATGAAACAATGACAAATCATTGTTAACAGGACCATTTTCTCCTTTTTGTTCAAAACCCAATCCACAGAACTTGAGGAAAGATGTTTATGAAAGACCAAAAGTTTCTCAATATATTTACTACAGAGAGTCCATAAATACAGAGCTGTATTTTCAGATCAGACTGTTTTCATTATGCTTCATGAACTTAAATAGAAAATACATCTGAAAGAAGAAAACACTCAGCAGGAGAGGGTCAGATAAGACTTCATGAAAAACACTTTATTACTGTTGCAATTAATGTCACTTAACAGTGTATTAGTATTAGTCAACAAATATAAATTCTTCTGTAAAGATGTTAACACTCATTCATTACTTCATCATAACTGCCAACTACTTGATATTGTTTTAATCTGTCCTTTAGAAGTTTTTTGACTGCCCTCACATGCTTCACAGGTTGAGTTAACGTCGACATTGCCTATTTCATCACATCATGTTAAGTTTATTTGTAGGACACAGTAATCAACTGTACATCATTTGCAATAACAGAAACTGTGTGTGGGGTATGGATCACATGCTTGTTTACATATTATTTCACCACACATTAAGTGTTGTATGCAGAAGGTGTAATTCTAAATCCCAAATGTTCATGCTGTGAGAGACTGATAATACTGTTAATGTGTTGTTATTTTGTGTGTGGGTGTGTAGGGCGAGGTAGGTAAATAAATTGTGCAAAGCTGAATACTCTGCCTGTTTTCTTTCTGCTGGTAGAACAGGGAGCAGCAGGAGATGAGCCATAGAAAAAAATTAGAGCTTTTAAAAGAGATATGTCATATGATGAAACAATGACAAATCATGATTGTTCATATAATTTTAACACAAATGTTCACATTTATACAAGTGTTGTACAGTATGCAGGAGATATCATTCTAAATCCCTAATGTTCATATTGTGAGAAACTGATAATTTGTGTGTGTGTGTGTGTGTGTGTGTGTGTGTGTGTGTGTGTGTGTGTGTGTGTGTGTGTGTGTGTGTGTGGTAGGTAAATAAATTATGCAAAGAGCAGAATACTTTGCATGTTTGTTCTGCTGGTACAAAAAGAAGCAGCAGGAGATGAGCGAGAAACTGTTGGAATCACTAGATTCCAATAGTTTATTGCAATTAATCACATTATTACTTGCATGTTTGAAATTCCATTATTTCGCATTCTCCATTTATTTCAGAATCAGAAATACTTTAATAATCCTGGAGGGGGGGGGGGGGGGGGGGGGGGGTGAGTGATAATGTGTTATAAAACGCCTTGAGAGGTGTCTTGCTCAAAGGCACCTCGACAGTGCTCAGGAAGTGAATTGGCGCCTCTCCAGCTACCAGACCAATCTCCAGACTTGAACCGACGACCCTCCGGTTCCCAACACAAGTCCCTGCAGACTGAGCTACTGCCACCCCATAGAGCTTTTAGTCCAAGAAATAAACAACTTAAAACACAACCTGATCCAGGTATTTATATATTTCAGAATCTTTGCCGTTTTAAGGGACTGCTTATCATTCTCAACACTTGTTGAGTCATTCTGTTGTCATTTACAATCAGAGAAACAAAACATGTTTTGTTGACAAAATACTGAGCAGAAAAAAACATTTAGAGGTGCTTGTCCTTTACTTCAGTGTTCATCTTTATGCTTTACATAAGAGTGGAAGATTGTGCTTTTTATCTCCCCAAAATGTATTTAAAAACTACATTTTAAACTTTCCTTTTTCACCTAAAAAACAGGAGTCAATGAATAAAGTGCGGTGTACATTCAATTCTTACCTTAACGTTATCCCTCACAAAATAACAACTCATGTCGGCACATTCTCACATTTCTGATGTCACTGAGTTGTTAGATGTCTCAATATTTTTACCTTTCTAAATTGGCATGATGTGCTCAGTTATAATCATCTCAGGGCCTCTGAGATGTCTCTTATAACTCAGGTAACTAATCTGAGTATCTGACCACTGCTGAGGTCAAGATGCTGCTTACATTGGGAATGAATCCTATCAGTCCCATGGGGAGTATGTGGACAGTAAGTTTGAATAACTCTTTCTTTATTTGACCTTTTTGTGACATATTAAATGCTAAAGGTTGATTTTTAGTTTGAAAGTTGAGTCCTGAACAGTAAGCTGTATGATAATGCTGTCCTTCACGAGAAGCTCAGGAAGCTGCAGCTTTAAGCATTTAGGTTGTGTGTGGGCCTTCTATCAATCTCATCGACTTTTTCCCTACACAGCATGGACTCACACACCAAACGCTTTATACTAAAGGGAAAGTATTCCAAATATCTGCAAGAGTTACTAATGCAATCCAGGGAAAGAGTCTTGCAGGCCAAGAGGCTGTTCTCTCTGGTTCCTCACGTGTGGATGAACGTATCATTGAGTGAACAAAACCAGCTAGACTTAACTGGGATTTTAGGCTGTTTACTGGGGCTCAGGCGGTTGGGGAAGGGCAGGGACGTTATGATGGAGAAATCCTTTCATACCCTTGAATTTGTTTTCTTTTTGTTTGTGCAAGTGTCAACGCCAAAATACAATAAAGCGCCTTTATTTTGATTCCTAGAATGAGGCTACATTCAAATTATAATCTAGAATTCAGGGGTGGGCCACATGCAGTTGAGATATAATTGACTGTTAGTGTTTTTGTAAAACTCTTATATGAAAGTATACTAAGTACTGATGTTGTAGTGAGGACCACACTAACCGAGACCAAGACATATGTGAGACCAGAGTGATATGAGACTGAGACAAGACCGAGACATTTAGGGATCGAGACCAAGTCAAGACCAAGACCATAAATATCACTTTTAAAATCATCATGTGTGCAGCGGGCGTGTCACTCACCACTCATCAGTAACACCAGGAAGGTTGCGGTGGTAACCAAGAGATAAAAATCAAACTACAAATGAATTGAAGTCATTTGTTCTTTTAGAAAGGAGCATCGGAGGTGGTCTTGACTGGTCTTAATCTAAAATCAGGAGTCCGCCCAGTCTGAGACAGAGACAAGACAGAGTAAAATACTTTCAAGACGAGACCATCAAACAGTGGACTCGAGACCGGTCTTGATTTCGATTACTACAACACTAGTTTGTACATTTGAAAAAAAGAAAGAAAAATATCCTAAAATAACCAGTAAATACTCTGTTCATTGCATTGGAAAATAAACTTAATTTTGAAGTAAGCACATTAAATTAAGGATTAACAATTGTACTGGAGGTTAAAATATGAATGTTGGTATCATAGAGGCTGATAAAAGCTATGTATTCCTTCCTTTGGTTGAATTATAAGTCCACCGAAGAATATCCTACAATTTGGCCCTCTGACAGTGAGAATTAAATATATGTGGCCCTTGCTGTGACCAAAGTTGACCTTTCCTGGTCTAGATCAACACCAATGGGTTACACCATCCAATCTGCATCCCGATATCTGACTTCTTTGCCACACCTGTTTAAGCCACAACTTTATAAAAGCCTGCGCTCAGGTCTGTTACTTCATCTTCCATCCAAACCAAGCCTGACCTGCTATAGAGAACAACAAAAACCTCCATGTGAGTGTAAAATGGATCTTTCACCTTACTTCATTCTTATTTTGTTGATATATTATGAATTATTTCCAATACAACACATGTATTAATGATAGTTTTAAAAACAAAAATTAGGAACTTACTTGAAATTACTCTGATTGGTTTGACATTATTTATCAAGATCTGTAATATTCCTATTTGTCATCAGCTAAAATCATTCACAACATCTACAAAGAGGATCAACTTTTGAAACAGCATCAGATCCTGTGTACAAACATGTGAACTCAGAGTTTGCGTTCCTTTGTCCTTACGTTATGTTGATTTTCTTTGTGTTGATTTGTGTTTTTTTGTGGTTTTGTACTGATTTGTGAATTTGTGAATATGTCAAAATCAGTAGCATAAAAAAGTACCAGATATTACAGTTTTAGTACATCATTGACTTTTAAAAAAATCAATAGTTATACTAACATGAGATTACAATTTGTCATTTAAGTTTGATCTGTGTTGCTGCACGGAGAATCAGTTTGACTTTGACATCCTTCTTTCAGTTTAAAAGAAAACTTAAACCTCGGCAGAAATTAGATGATAAAAATTGATATTTATAAGCCGTATAAAGATACCTGACCTGGGAATAAAGTCATATCATCCTGAACAACTTTCTATGTCTGCAATCAGAAGTACTCTCACAAGAAAAAGTAGATTAAGATTAACTTTATTGATCCCTGCAAGGGGAAATTTCTGTTTTTACACTCTGTTAACCATGCAACACACACATGCACAAACAGGATCCTATGGACAAGCACTAATGGAGAGATGTCAGAGTGACGGAGCTGCCCACAGCGGGCACTCCTGAGCTGATGGTGGGGAGGGGGTTTGGTGCCTTGCTCAAGGGCACCTTGGCAGTGCTTAGGAGGTGATCTGGCACCTCTCCAGCTACCAGACCAACTTCCATATTTGGTCCACACTGGGACTTGAACTGGCAACCCTCTGGTTCCCAACCCAAGCCCCTACAGACTGAGCTACTGGCATTAATAGACACACATCTGCAATGTGCTCATTCCTGGATGTTACTGGAGGTCAATATATACATATTATAGTCTCATCTTTTATTTTTGGATAGAATGATGACAGACAGACAGACTTTACATGCTTCTGGATACATCATGAGGCTGAACATTTTTGTCATCATAGAATGAGAAAATCTTTTACAGTCTGAGGATTTCTTATGTTTCCTTTCTGAAAGTTATGACAAAAGCAACACAAAAAAGATCAGTACCTGTTAAAACTTTCTCCAGCAGAGCATTTATTTCATCAAATGGTCAGGGCACACTTTACCATTGAGTAACATTGCCATCTTGTGGCCATTTGATATATTTGCAGTCCTCAAATAGAGTACACTATAAATCTCTGTCTAAAGAGCAGGTTAAACATGCAACATTCACGCTACCTCTAAATGTTTCTTCAGAAGTAACTTCTAATACTGATTTATTTCTAACATCCTGTCATTTCTTCACTTCTTTATACGTTTAGATTTGTTAATTTGACTTAAGAAATTTTGATGCATTTTCAGTTTTGTATTCTAAAATGTTTGGTATATCAATAAAAGAAGAGGATCATGAGGGTGAAGACCAATAACATGGGTGTGGTGGAGATATAAATGTCAGATGTTTTAAAACCCTGAGCGTCATAAAAAAAAGCCTTTAAATTTAAATGACATTTACCACTTGTCAGATCAGCATCAGAAACATTAACTTGATGTAAATGCAACATCTTACAGCTTCAAAACATTAAAAACTATATAGATAGATTTTTTAAAGTTACAGGGAGCTGAGGAAACAAGTTAGTACTAAAAGAAGGACTTGGACGATTGGAGGAAATTTTGGAGGTTGGTTTTCTAGTTATAGTCGATTAAATTCATGGTTGGCTTTTGGTAAGTTGTATCGTTATTTTAAACTGATGGTTTCATTTACCAATTTTGCCTTTTCGCTTGTGTAAAACTGAGGTTAGACTACTTAATAAATGACTGACTTCTTTCTCTTTTATCTAGTCGGGGCAAAATGGCAGAACAGTGAGTACCTCTGTCTTTGTTAAACCAGTTTACAATATCCCAACTTTATAAAGAAATCATTTTAAGTTGGAAGTTTCAGCACTTCTTCATACTGTTAATGGTTTTTTTTTCTAAATTCTACAGACCGATCATCACCAAGGTAAAATACTTCACGTCTTACCACACATCACACCACATTTTTGCGGCTGGAGAGATAAGAGAGAATAAACAGAACAAACAATGACGACTTGTAGAATAAACCGCACACAAACACACCTCCACAAAGTTAAGCCTGTGTACATGTATTATCCATTATCAGTCTAAATTAAAAATCGAATTAACTGGGAGGGCTTTGTTCTCTAGATGCTTATTATCCCCACCAGTGGTGAGGACAGCTAGCTTTGTGCACCTTTACTATCCAAACCAACCCTCTTTGTTCTCCTTTCCTTTAATCCTAAAAAAAAAGGAATAGGAACACGCTTTGTATTGAAAGGACATTTTCAGTGTCCAATGTTTTGTTCTCTTTGTTCTACTAGATGTTTAATATCCCAACCAGTGGTAAAGTCAAAAAAACATTCTTTGTAGCATCAGCTTTATTCTTGGGCTCATTTCATGATTATGCTATATCTCCCAGAGCCCTCAGGCAAACTTGAGCTGGTCTCCATGGTGTATTGTTTTATGCATTTCATTGTTCTTAGCTTTTGTTTGTTTGTTTTCTGCCAGGTGTTTAATGATCCCATCCATGGTAGCATAGAGTTACACCCACTCCTCATCAAGATCATTGACACACCTCAGTTCCAGAGACTTCGATTCATAAAGCAGCTTGGAGGTGTCTACTTTGTTTACCCTGGAGCGTCTCACAACCGCTTTGAACACTCGATCGGGTAAGTCAGCAAGTTTTCAGATTTCAGCCCACAGGTGACCTCAGTCCAAATAAGGAGAAGACTCATGGTGGTTTTTACATAAGCACCTTGTAAAACCAATAAAGGCAGAAAACAGTGCCTGTCTTAGTATGGATCTTATAAAAGTATATATTTTCATTTTGGTCGCCGCATCCTATTGTGATAACTGCGTTATGACTTTAAAACATTTTTTTTCTGTGGTCTAAAAAGGGTGGGATACTTAGCAGGAAAACTTGCTGAGGCTCTCAGGTCAAGGCAGCCGGAACTCAACATCACTGACAGAGACGTCCTTTGTGTTCAGATTGCTGGCCTCTGTCATGACCTGGGTGAGTAATGCATCCCTTTTCAATATTACATATAATAGTTTATAAATTATGTTATTGGGTATGAAAAGAGTAAAATGAAAGTGAAATGATCCAGAAATAACCCTTCCATCTTTCAAAAAAGCAAGGGCTTCTGCATTAATACATAAAAAATACGAGGGTGGGGTGAGGTGGTGGTAGCTCGGTCTGTAGGGACTCTGATAAGAACTGGAGGGTCTGAATCTTTAAAAATAATATTTAGACTCAGAAAAAAATGTTTAACCCAGAGGGCATTTCGGTTCCACAGTCCACCCAGACCATGCATACATTTACAAACACATAACAGTCTTTCTTGTAAGCAATATTCTCAAGTTTAGATTCAGGAGTAATCCATCCTCAACTCAAACAGGTTTATTAAGACATACTGACTGTATAATCTGTACACTATCAGTGGATTACGCCTGTATTTATCTATCCATTTCAAGGTCATGGACCCTTTTCCCATCTGTATGATGGAATGTTCCTCCCCAAAGCACTGAAAAAGAAGGAAAAAGAAATGAGAAAAAATGGGGAATTGGGAGAAGAGGAGAAATTGGAGGAATGGAAGGTAAGAAGTTCATATTTCTGTTCTAATATAACAAATGAAATACAGAGGAACTGCAAAACTGAAGCACATGTACCTTTCACACTGGCTTGTTCTTTTGAAACAAAATCCAGGATGTTCTTTTTTGTTTGCTTTCTCAGGTGTAATGGGATTATGCACATTTAATAACAATGAACGGTGTAGTTTGTGTTGCTAAATGACCCATACCCTGTTCTCTTTGGTAATAATATGTCAACTTTTTATCTGACATGTTACCGCTTTTCAGAAGCTCCATGAGATTTTACTAATGTTTCTGTTTTAACCATTAATCCTGGTGATTCAGAGATTTAGATACAACAAACAAAGATAATAATTGAATTCATGGTTCATGAGAGGTAATTCTTTATGACAGGGACCTCTTTTAAAAGCAGAAGGGATTTCTAGATCTGTTTATGTCTCTTTGTCACTCAATAAGAGAAGATAACCTTTATTCATCCTACAACGGGCAGCAAAGAGCAAGGATAGCCAAAAAAGAGCACACAGTGCACAATTCAATAACTTTAGATCAAAAGAGTGCGATTGTTGTGTTTACATCCAAACAAACCGGGCTAAAGGGGAAACGCCCCTTTGTTTCAGAACAACTTTTCTAAACAACCCAGGTGTGAAAAAACGCTTGGTGAGAAAACTGAGCTGCATTATCACCTTCCCAAAAACTCTTATGCTTAACAGTTTGACATCGGGTTGAGTTCAGCTAGCTAAATAACCCTGGTAAAGACTGTTAGGATGTTGTATACAGTATATTGGCTGACATTAAGTGGCTCGTCAAATTCTGAACAGCTTTAGGAACTCTGACATTGTAAATTGTTGTACATACGTTTTGAGATATACTCTTCAAATGTGGGGGAAATTAAAGTATGTGGGATTATTGTATTTATGTTTTAAATCTTGTGTTGACACATTTATGAGTCTGTGTGTCTCGCAGCATGAAAAGGGCTCTTGTGACATGCTAGACCACCTGCTGAAAGAGAATAATCTTGAACCAGTGATGAAGAAGTATGGACTGAAACCTGAAAAAGACATAACATTCATCAAGGAGATGATTGCTGGACCTCTACAGGAATCTGAAGGGCAGAAGGCAAGTTCACCTCATTATGTTATTCAGAAGTCGGATAAGATACTGTATGAATATAAGATAAGAGAAGATAAAACTTTATTCATCCCACAACGGGCAGCAAAGAGCAAGGATAGCCAAAAAGAGCACATAGTGCACCATTCAATAAAAAAATAGATCAAAAAAGTTGAGGAGCCAAAATAGTGTGATTGCTGTGTTCACATATGTCTGAACAAACCGGGCTATGGTTTCAGAACAACTTTTCCAAACAACCCAGGTGTGAAAAAACATTTGGAGGGAAAACTGAGCTGCATGATCACCTTCCCAAAAACTCTTGTGCTTAACAGTTTGACTCTGTGTTGAGTTCAGCTAGCTAAATAACCCTGATAAAGACTGTTAGGATGTTGTATACAGTATATGTCCACAGAAAATTGGCTGACATTAAGTCACTCAACAAATTCTGAGGAATTACTAAATGGAAATATTGTTAATATGTAAAAGCAATAAAGGAAGTAAAAAAAAAGAAAGAAAAGGCAAGTTCACCCCATCTGTGCATAAATCAGTCTGTGTCCAACACTAATGTCACTATTTTGTAACATTCAGTATAAAGGCGGACAAGAAGAGTCCTTTTTTTATCGTGAAAAAAGTTTTTCTTCTGCCTAGACCTCCAATTGAAATTGGACCTGCTGTTTAATTTGTCATGCTTTTCCATGTACATAGTTTATTGTGTTCATATTTTAGCTTTATCTCTGTTTTGTGGAATGGTCCTACATATGTTTCTATGCAGTGTAAATTCATTGACAACAACATACGTGTCAATAAAACTGGTCCTGATTCGCTTTGTGTCGTCATCCCTGCAGTGGCCGTACGAAGGGCGCAAAGAAAAAAAGTCCTTCCTCTACGAAATTGTGTCCAACAAAAAAAACGGCGTTGATGTGGACAAGTTTGACTACTTGGCCAGGTCAGGTTTTAATGAAGTGCTGTAGAGCAATTCATTTTGTATCATCATGTATTTTGTGTTTTACCTTGAACAATGCATTATTCTCCTGATTATTTTAAATTATAGGCTACAAAACTCTCCAGTAGATTCAGTTTCACTTTATACACCTATTTTCTTCACCTTGCCTCAATCTGCCTCTACGCAGGGACTCTTCCTACCTGGGGATCATGAACAACTTTGACTTTCGTCGCTTCCTGCAGTTTGCCAGAGTGTGTGAGGTTGATGGCAGGAAAACTATCTGCACCAGAGACAAGGTGCTGACACACTTGAGCTTGTAAACAGATAATTGAAAGCAAACTGATAATGTTGTTATTTATGACTAAACTGCAGTCCTAACCTCAACAGGAGGAAGACCATATGTACCACTTGTTCTATACAAGACACCGTCTCCACAAAAGAGCCTGTCAGCACAGAGTAAGCCACATCATACAAGAAATGTAAGTGTCTACCTTCAGAAGTTATTACTCCAAATATAAGATTGGTCTCCTTCTGATTTCCATTATTTGATCTGCGTCATGATTCACTATCTCATCAGTAATAATATGTTTGATATGAACATACAGGATTGCAGAGGCTTTTTTGAAAGCAGACGGTCACATTAAGATTGAAGGATCACTAGGATCAGCAGGATCAGAAGGAACAATAGGATCTAAAGGATCAAGAGGGCTGTTCACTCTCTCTACAGCCTTTAAGAACATGGAGGCCTACACAAAGCTCACAGGTGTGTAGATTTAAATGTGTGCTGTTAGCTCATGTTTAACATTGAAGCCAATTCAGACTACAGGAGTATCAAGACATTGTTTTAAATAATGCACTACACCCAACAATCTGAGGAAAGGAAATTGTGTGTAGGCACTTGGTCGGTTTTGATGTTTGGCCAAGGACAAGGTTATCTGGTAGTTTGAGGAGTTCACAAATCCAGTCTCAAACATCCTGAACAACTGGCTGTCCTGATCATTTGAACTTGTTTGATATTTAGGATGTTTATTTATGAAGTAACAGTGACATATTTCAACACTTTTTGGAAACACACTTTGTTAGATGCTGCTTTCTGTCAGATGGCTCTGTTGCTAGGTCATTTACAGTTATGCTACTTTATCCATTTTTTTTATCGTGCATTTGTTAAAGATAAATAAACCACATCCTGTTAATTTACTTGTGATGACTTATAAATTAACATGCCATGTCTTACAATTTATTGAGTGTGTTTGAATTAAATTCACTCACTTTTGTGTGTGTTATTATCATTTGTTTGCTTGTTACTCTGTTACTCTTTTAGACAACGTGTTTGAGGAAATACTCAACTCTTCCGACCCGAACCTACAAGAGTCGAGGCAGATTCTGCAAAACATCATCTCTCGAAAGATCTACAAGTTTGTTGGTGAGACAACGCCAAAGAACCCCATCCCGGATTGGAAAGTAAGTCTGTGTGTTCTTGTGTTTCATTACATTTATAACACATGATCTAATGCACTGTTATCACAAAGCTGAATAATGTGCTCATTTTCAGTTAATAGAATAAGTACACATCACATTATTTACTGTCTCCAGCATTTTATCTTGCCCATGTTGTTATTACATTTAACATGAACAGCAACACTATTGAAGAGTTCTCTCTTTGAAATGCAATGTGAATTGGATAGCAGCTTGAAATGTCTTACAATACAAAATCCCTCAGTCAACTAATGCTGCATGATATTGGGGAAACTGCGATAACCTTTGAGGTTCATACAATTACAATTTGTATTATCATTTGGGCCTTCAATTCTATTTTCTTTTTCAAATAAGAACCCCTTATATGTTCAAAGTGACTTTTAATTTGCATCAAGAGCCCTGTGACAGTAAAGAACAGTTCATCGTCACACACTGCATGTGATCCCTTTAACTCTACATCTTATGTGCACATAGACTCTGCCTGCACAGAAGTCACTTCTCTTTGTGATCAGGAAGAGGATCAGACAGACTGATATTGTAGATCAGTCATGGAAAGAGAGAAACTGAAGGCTTTTTGTTTTTTCAAAAGCAAAAAGAACAAAAAATGGCAGTATGATGCATTTCAGGACATATGATTGATATTATATATTCTGTGATGTTATCATAGCACTTGTACACATAGCAAAAATTATGCTTAAATCCTACCATGCAGCCCTAGTTGCTTACATTGTCAACTTAAAATGCAAAAAACCTTTTTCTATCCTTTCGCACTGTTCTCAATGTTTCTGCTCCATTTTCAAGACCCTGAAGTCTAGCTGGAAAGATGGATTGGTTGAACCCTTACCTGAGGGAGGAAGAAAGCTGACACGAAAGCACTTTAAAATCCTGGTCAGTTTTTTGACGTTCTTTCATTTCACCTTTTTGTAAATTCTTCAGTTTTGCGGATTTTTTGATTTGTAAGATGTTGCAAAATCTGTTATTGCACACATACTTTTACTCTCAACCTTCATTTTAGGTCATTGAAAGGGACTATGGCATGGACAATAAAGACCCTATCCAACATGTTCATTTCTACAGCAAATCTGACCTTAACAAGGCAAAGGCAATGCCCAAAGAAAAGGTAAGAACTAAATATTGATTAAAACATTTTTTTATCGCAATATTTCTGTTTATTGGGTTAAATTATTTGTAAGGCAGCTTATGTCACCAAAACTCTCAAAGTAAAGCTGCTGTCCTTCTTTACAGGGATCCAGGATTCGCACAACGTGCTTTTCTGAGCAGCTGATCAGGGTCTTCTGTAAGGAGATTGATGACAAGAGTGTGGAGGCTGCCAAAAAGCACTTTAAACAGTGGTACTATGATTTTCTAATCCTTTGATAATAGTTGAATCTTAAGATGTTAAAGGATACAATACATATCGACTAACTTGCTGTTGATTGAACATAAAACATCAAATATAAATTCAGACCAGTTGACTTGGCTAAAGTAAATAGAAAACAGTCAACATTGAGTACAGTTTATTTAACATGGTTGAACATGTGATCTACAGTCTGAAACAGACTTTTTTCGAATGGGTGTGTATGTGGCTTCCAGTGTTTCTCCAGCCAGCTTCAGGTGGGGTCTCCCCAAGAAAATGTTAAGCACCAAACATTTATTTTTCTGCATTCTCATCATGCACCAATTTTCGCCTTTTCTGCAAAACGTTATGCTCATGATCTCGTCTTTTTTTTAATTTTTTCTTGTATTTTTCAAATCTCTTTCAGTGTTCATCAGACACATGTTGACACAATGATGAATGCATTCAAATACTTTTATAAACATGTGGACTGGAGAGTTGTAGTGTTTCTGCATTATCTAGCCCTGCAGAATTTATAAAGCTGTAACTTCAAACTAGTAACCTATGCATGGCTGATAGGGATGTAACGATTCACTCAAATCATGATACGATTCGCGATACTGGGTTCACGATACGATTCTCTCACGATTTATTGTACAGAATGAGACTATAGAAAAAGTATGAGCTGACTGAAAAAGATTCCTTTATTTTTTTTCATGAAAACACCATTAATCTTCACATCCCTAATAGCTGACATATAATTTAGTATGACATTAATTTGTTTTGTTTAAGCACTTATGAGGGTGGGTTCTGGGTTCCTGATTTTGTCTCGTTTAAAGAAATGGAATAAAGATGTGCGCACGAGAGAGAGAGAGAGAGAGAGAGAGAGAGAGAGAGAGAGAGAGTAAAAGCAGATATGCCTTGCTGATGGAAATAATTGATGGACCTCAGCCCCTTGTTTTGTCTCGCAGAATTTATGAAACCTTGCCAACAGTTTGCTAGTCCGTAGCCACGCTTTACAAGTCCATTGTACTGATTAGCAGACAGCATTTTTTTTTTTTTAACTGAGCCTTCATGGGCTCTGTGCAACACAACAAAACTCACTCTTTAAAAAGTTGATCTAGCATCTCAGTTATTACAACAGGTGAGCATGATGTGAAGGCCTGTTATCAAGATTCAGCAAAACCAAGAGAGAGCATCATCACATCGGCAGCAAGCAGCTTCACAAACATAATAAAACTAAGTCATGAGAAGCTTCAGTTTTGACATGTCAGGAGGGCTGGACCTCAGGTGCATTAACAGGAGGGAGGAACAAACAGCAGCCCTCTTTTTGTCTCTCTCTCTCTCTCTCGTGCGGACGGCAATTTTATGAATAATTAAAACATATAGTTTTAAAATATAGGCTACTTGGGCAGCTATACATGTACCTGGGCAGCCCGAGTATTGTCTGTGTGGGAAATACTGACGCGAGTGCAGCGTAAGTGCAGTTTGTGAAGGAAAAAGGAGCAAGAGAATCGGCATCACGCAGACATGACATTGCAACTATGTGAGAATCGAGACTGGGATTCTTTCTGACCTGAGGGATCTTTTTTTGTTTTGTTGTGCTTCAGTTTGCACATGTCTTGGCTCCAAAAGAAGTCACCAGCACAAAATGTTGGCCGGTATTTTGTCTTCGCTTTTTATACAACAGACCAAAACTCATTGTCCATATTAATATATGCAGTTAGTGGTTTTATGACATTAAAAGGCTGTTTTAATATATGAGCATTAGAATGGAGCAATGAGCAGGGAGGGAATGATTGCATTGAACTTCAGGATACTGTTGCCTTTTCTTTGCTTTTATATGATTTTGATCCTTTTTTGATGCCAAATTAATGTTGGTGTCTTCAAACTTTTGTGTTTTCCTACCAAAAGACAAAAACTTTGAAAATATATTTTATGACTTAAGATTTAAAAAAACAGAAAATCCTCACCAGTGAGATGATGGATCTGCATGATGAGTGCATTGTTTTGCTTTAAAATAAGTTGAATGAGAGATTGTTTGTTAAATAGAATAATTTCTGCCTCAGTTTATCTCTCACTAGGTTTACTCTGCACTGCTTTCTTTAAAACTGATGTACTTGTGTGTCTTTATTAACATGCAGGCTGGAGAGGAATCCATATCTGGATGGATCTGAGGGTAATTAGAAGTTGAAACCATGGAAATGACTCAACAATATGAATAACACTGAATTATTCATTCAGACCCTGGACTCAAGTTTTTTCTAGCTTTTATCATATACGTACATCTTGTATTATTGTTTATAATTCATGTTGACTCCCTTCTCTATCTGCCAAGTTGTATGGCAGATAACATGTTGATGTTCCAACAACATACAACATGTTTTTATTCTGAGGACAAAGATAAATCATAATATATGATACCACTCTGTACAATTACGGGGCCTGCAGTCAATATGAAACAGTATCATTGGCCCATTTAATTCACTGTGTTACGCTTCTATCGACTCACACAGAAAACCCATTCAAAATTTGACAAGGAAAATATATATCAGTTGTAAAGCCATATCTCAAAGATCACTGGATCTGGATCGCTTCTGGATTTGAATTTCTGATCTCTAAACTGATACATAGACACACATGACACTGGATACTTACACAGCTAGCAGCTGTATGGCTGTTGAATACCATTTAGGTAAAGAAAGCCATTATTGAAATCCAACAATCATTGTCTCAAACTGAATATATAAACTGCATGTTTCTGAATTGATTCAGCTTTTGGTCACATTTATGCTTCTTTGTAGGTTGTGTATTGTTTTTGGTCGGGAAAAGATGTAAAGCACTCCCAACATGTGTAATGGAGTGAATATTTCACTTGTGGTTTTATTTAGGGATTTAGAATACTCAGTGGTGTTTTAGTTTTGATGTTAATCGTTTGAAGATTGAGGACATGAGATTAGATTATTTGTCTTTGAGTGGTGTTTAATGAGAGATGATCATGAGTGATGTTTTGGTGACTGGTATTATCTTATATTATATTACTTTGTATCTGCAGCATTTATTATCACAATACAATTTTAACCTGTTTTAAAATGAGTCTTATTTTGGGCATGTTTTATAATGTGCTCTTCTTTTGAGTTTATGATTCTTACTTTAAAAACTGGAACTTGTGAAAACCTTTATTTGCATCTAAAAACTTGAAATTCGAATTAAACAATACATTTTTAAACGTATCCATCAACTACCTTTCTTCAATGGATGATGAATGTGTTTAAATGTATGACACACTTTAAGTGAAGCTATAATTGTTTGACGATTGGTTCTTACATAATGCATCGATGAGAACCTTTCAAGTGTATTCCTGTTGTGATGGGTTCATATCTGATAAAATCTGCATGTATTCAAAATAAACATCAGAGAAAATCCTGAGTTCAACATTGTGTAATCTATCAAACCATATGCATCTATATATATATATATGTATATATATACACTGTATATATCACCTGTGGTACAAATCTAATTGCAGTTCAAAGTCCTTTACAAAGGAGCGGAAAAATGACTGACAAAAGGTAGTTTGTAAAATATAACAGCAATAAGAAATGAAATCAGCACGATGATTAATAAATATAAATACTAAAAACCTAAAATCAAACACTAAAATGTAAATTTAAAAGTAGAGATGAATAATATTGATTAAAATATAGTAAATCAAAAGCCTTAAAATGATTAAGTCATATAGAAAAGCCAGACTGAATAAATGAGTTTTTTAAATTGTTTTTAAAAATCTCAATATTCTCTGATACTCTGAAGTCTGTTCCAAAGTCTCAGAGCAGCAAAACGCAGAATCACAAAAGGTTTTTGTTCTGAAAAGTTAATCTGGTGGGAGGCCAAGTGCTTTAGACAATAATAAAATCAATATGAAGACAAAGAGGCAGCCAGTGTCAAGACTTTCAAAGATAGATAAAATAGTTTAATGGGAGTTGTGTGTGTAATTGGCAAAGTCATTAACATTCATTCATTCAATCAAATTCATTTAATCTGTTCTTTAGATGTATGTTTACTGCCCTCACATGCTTCACAGGTTGAGTTAATGTCGACATTGCCTATTTAAACACATCATGTTAAGTTTATTTGTCGGACACAGTAATCATCAACTTACATCATTTGCTCATTTGCATCAACAGAAACAGTGTGTGGAGTTTGGATCACATGCTTTCTATCTGACTTAAGCAGAGTTCAGTTGAGAAAAAAAATAGGGTAATTAATGAATAAAAAACAAATAAAATGAAAAAAATGTAGCATCATTTATGGAGGTTCACATTGGTAACTCCTCATGCACAGAAAAAAATAGATGGCTAAATCTAGATCCAATGTGTTACACTGACCTGCTAAAGAGAACAACGGAAACCTTGATGTGAGTGGAAAATGGACTTTTCACCTTACTTCATTCTTATTTTGTTGATATATTATGCATTATTTCCAATACAACACATGTATTAATGATAGTTTAAAAAACAATTTTAAAAACTTACTTGAAATTATTTTGATTGGATTGACAATATTTATCAAGATCTGTAATATTTCCTATTTGTCATCAGCTAAAATCATTCACAACATCTACAAAGAGGATCAACTTTTGAAACAGCATCAGATCCTGTGTACAAACATGTGAACTCAGAGTTTGCGTTCCTTTGTCCTTACGTTAGGTTCATTTGCTTTATGTTGATTTGTGGGGTTTTTTACGACTGATTTGTGATTTTGTGAATATGGCAAAATAAGTAGCATAAAAAAGTACCAGATATTACAGTTTTAGTACATCATTGACTTTTTACAAAACAATAGTTATACTAACATGAGCTGACATTTCTGCCTAAAAAATTAGTCAGACAACTGCAGCTGATCCAGAAAGCTGCTGCTAGAGTCCTCACCAAAACCAAGATTACCAGAAAAACCAAGAAAATACATTAGTGACCTCCTGATTAATTATGAACCATCCAGACCGCTCAGGTCGTCTAGGACAGGTCTGCTCTCTGTCCCCAGAGTCAGAACCAAACATGGAGAAGCAGCATTCAGTTTCTATGCTCCTTATATCGGGAACAAATTCCCAGAAAACTGCAGGTCTGCTGAAAGTCTCACCTCTTTTAAATCCAGGTTGAAGACACACCTGTTTACAGCTGCCTTTCATTAAACAATTTTAATAAGATTCTAAACTTTTTGTATTTTTACTTTATTTATTTGAATAAATTTTATTTGAATTATTTTGATTTGAACATATGTTCAGATTTAATAATTCCAGTGATTATATATTTTTTAATGTTATATTTTAATGTTTCTTTTCTTTCCTCTGTCATGATGCTTTTGATGTCTTGTGTGAAGCACTTTGAATTGCCTTGTTGTTGAAATGTGCTATATAAATAAACTTGTCTTGCCTTACATTTGTCATTTAAGTTTGATCTGTGTTGCTGCACGGAGAATCAGTTTGACTTTGACATCCTTCTTTCAGTTTAAAAGAAAACTTAAGACCTGGAAGAAATAACATGATAAAAATGGATATTTATAAGCCCTATAAAGATACCTGACCTGGGAATAAAGTCATATCGTCCTGATGAAATTAAGAAAACCAACTCTTTATGGAAGTAAGATAACAAAGTGAGATATGTTAACATAGATATTATCTTCAAACAACTTTCTATGTCTGCAACCAGAAGTAATCTCACAAGAAAAATTAGGCGATGACTCCTGGCATTGATAGACACACATCTGTAATGTGCTCATTTTGGATGTTACTGGAGGTCAATATATACATATTATAGTCTCATCTTTTCAGGGCACACTTTACCATAGAGAGTTCAGCAACATCGCCATCTTGTGGCCATTTGATATATTTGCAGTTCTCAAATAGAGTACCGGTACACCATAAATCTGTCTAAAGAGCAGGTGCAACATTCACGCTACCTCTGAATTTTTCTTCAGAAGTAACTTCTAATACTGATTTATTTCTAACATCCTGTCATTTCTTCACTTCTTTATACGTTTAGATTTGTTAATTTGACTTAAGAATATCTGATGCACTTTCAGTTTTATTTTCTGAAATGTTTAGTATATCAATAAAAGAAGAGGATCATGAGGGTGAAGACCAATAACATGGGTGTGGTGGAGATATAAATGTCAGATGTTTTAAAACCCTGAGCGTCATAAAAAAAAAGCCTTAAGCAGCTATGGCTATATAAATGACATTTACCACTTGTCAGATCAGCATCAGAAACATTAGCTTGATGTAAATGCAACGTCTTACGGCTTCAAAACATTAAAAACTATATAGATAGATTTTTTAAAGTTACAGGGAGCTGAGGAAACGTGTTAGTACAAAAAGAAGGACTTGGACGATTGGAGGAAAATTTGGAGGTTGGTTTTCTAGTTATAGTCGATTAAATTCATGGTTGGCTTTTGGTAAGTTGTATCGTTATTTTAAACTGATGGTTTAATTTAACAATTTTGCCTTTTAGCTTGTGTAAAACTGAGGTTAGCCTACTTAATAAATGACTGACTTCTTTCTCTTTTATCTAGTCGAGGCAAAATGGCAAGTCCGAGCAAAAAGGCAAAAAAGTGAGTACCTCTGTCTTTGTTAAAGCAGTTTACAATATCCCAATACTATAGAGCAATAATTTTAAGTTGGAAGTTTCAGCACGAGTTCATTCTGTGAATGCTTTTTTTTTTTATTCTACAGACCGATCATCACCAAGGTAAAACATATCACACACCTTACCACACATCACACTTTTTTATGCGGCTGGAGAGATAAGAGAGAATAAACAGAACAAACAATGACGACTTGTAGAATAAACCGCACACAAACACACCTCCACAAAGTTAAGCCTGTGTACATATATTATCCATTATCAGTCTAAATTAAAAATCGAATTAACTGGGAGGGCTTTGTTCTCTAGATGCTTATTATCCCCACCAGTGGTGAGGACAGCTAGCTTTGTGCACCTTTACTATCCAAACCAACCCTCTTTGTTCTCCTTTCCTTTAATCCTAAAAAAAAGGAAGAGGAACACAGACTGTAGGCTATTGAAATAGGACATTTTCAGTGTCCAATGATTTGTTCTCTTTGTTCTACTAGATGCTTAATCTCTCCACCAGTGGTAAAGCCATTGAAGCCATTATTTTTGCAGCATCAGCTTTATTCTAGGGCTCATTTGGCCTCATGCTCATGCTATGGCTACTTCTCATGTCTCCTAAATTGCATCCACGTTTCCTTCTCTTGCTTCCCTCACTTGCATGGAGAGACGCGAGGAAACGAAGCAGAGGAGAGAGGAACTAGGAAATATGTTTTAAGAGACGTCCTTCCCTAGAGCGTCACGTGAAGCAACATCCGTTTGTGATAAAGACATCAGCTGATCCCGGGTCGGCTTTAACAGCTGTTTATGTCCGCACAGATAACAGTAACAGTGTTATCTGAGTAGCCTCCTTTACCTGATATACACCTGCACATGAAGAACAACCTGCAGCCTGCTTCTAAAACACGTAGGCATACAGACAATTTCTACAGGCAAAAGTCTTTATTATTAAATTATTTATGAATTATTTGATTTAAATCATAATCTAAACTAAACTCTGTATTTTATAAACACTAAGGGTGTCTCAGGATTATTGAGAATTTTTACAAGGATCAAAATGTAAGAAAAACAGGATGCATAACCTTTTCAAAACCTACGATCATTAGCCTCATGAAAATGATGAATGCAAAACGTGTTGGTGACTGACAGACAGTCATTCTCATCATGATCAATTTAAAAAGGGCAAACAGTGTGAGTGACCCTGAAAAGAAATATGAGCTGTTCTAATCTAATGGAGACATTTATGATCCTTTCGGTTTTAACTCTTAAAATTAACAGATTTTTTGTTTGATGGTGAATCACAAAACAAATCAAATAGGCTAAAAGTCGGGTTTGACACTCTTATATTAATTTTACGGGACTTATAGCCTACTTAATATTTCGTTGTTTATTTCATGTCAAACACTTTTTTTGTCCCCAGTTTATCACAGACGGACTCTTTACAAACTGACAGATGTTTACAGTTTGTTTCAATGTCCGATGTGTCCGTTTAGACTCTTTTTAATGTCATCTTTTCTCCGCTGTGAAACTCCGCTGATGTTGATAAGTTTCACTGAAGTCCGATCCGCTGCAGCATCCAATCACTGAGTGATATACGAGACGGAGGCGGGTCTGTCAGTTAAAAGACTTCCTGGAAAGATGCTCTTGTGTTTCCTCGATCATAGCTCCTCATAGTTATTATTTTTCTCAACATGTTTAACTCAGTTCATCATTAAGTCCTTTTGGAGCCGATGTTTGCAAAGTGTGAATCCAGTACGCCTCACGCTGATAAGAAGTTTATCATTTGATGAATGGTAGCTCGGACCGTGTTTTTATTTATTTATTTATTATCTTTACAGGGGCAGCGCACAATTAAATGTAATTGCATCATTAGCTAATAGCTAAATTGCATCTGTTGTACCAGTGCATGTGCATTAAGTGATCCTTATTTTTCCCCCCTCTTTAATTAACAAACAGGGAAAGGTGTTTGAAAATGGTGGAGAGCTCACTATCTGACTTAAAGATGTGCCAATGTTTTTTATAAACAGTTTGGATTGTGCTCGAGTGGTTAGAGTGTTGCATGGTGCACCTCACAGAGAACTTCTTTCCCTTTTTGACGCGTTTTTTCACTAAATCCGAGTTGTTTTTTTGAGGGCTAATTCATATGCATCTTTTATCTACAAAGATGGGTATCTCCTCTGAGAGAACCAGTTTTTCATGTCCACAGCACTTTCCTTTAAAATCCTCTGTAGAATGACAGATCCTCCTCAAATGAAAAAACTGGTGTCCGTGTTCTTCCGGTACAGTGTAGTGAGAAAAGAGCCAATGGGCCTCATTCACTAATATATGCGTAGAAGTGTTCTTACTCTGCCCATAAAATAAGTGCAGACGCAAAATCACCGTCGGATTCATGACATATATATATGTAATATACATGACTGTATATTACTGTCTTTCATTTGTACTTTCCTTTATGTATTGTATGTTATTTAGTTATTTAATCTGTCTTTTACTTGATTTACATTGCGATATTGTTTTTTGTTTACCTGACTGTATATGCGCATTACTCCTCTTGAATAAAGCTAAACAAAAAAAACAAAAACGGGTGGATGCGGACGGTTCGGGTAACATATACTGAATGAATCAGACAAAGTGCTCCTACTGAATAGTAGGTACTAAACAGTATACAGCACGGATAGTAGGTACTGTCTACTGCCTACTGAAAGATTGAGTAGGTACTTGGCAATTCGGATGCACCCAAGGACATTCCATTGGTGTATCAGGACAAGAGCGGTGAGGTGGAGACATGTACAAGTTGCAAGAGATGGCCCCGAAATTCAAAAAATAGCTGTGTGTTTGGGGGCTTAGATGCCGTTACAGGGAATTACATAGTTGCAGCAATTAATCAGCTGATAAATCCATTCGATCTGCAGAGTCCCTCTGCAACTTTCAGAAAAAGCTAAAGACCCAGCTCTTTCATGAATACCTATAACTTAATGATGATGGTCTTGATATTATTGATGATGGTAATGACGATGGTTTTTGTTTGATAACGACGACTTATAAGATGGTTTCTATACTGATTAGAGCTCTCAAGAACTGCCCTCAATGTTGTGCTTTGCCTCTGGTCACTTACTGTCAGCACCTGTGTGTCTAATCAGACTCAAAGCTGATCGTTTGCTCTTACTGACATTGTTCCCTTTTTTCTAGATCCTTGCTTGTGTTGTACTTACTCTCTGATGTACGTCGCTTTGGAGAAAAGCATCTGCTAAGTGAATTGTAGAATTGTAGAATAAATCATTCTTCACACTCTTCAAACATGTTTTGACGGTCTGATGCGTTCTCTTCTGAAGGCACGGGCTGCTATTTCTTTCAGCAAGGCTACATCTTTCCACATTCTTAGACCTAAATCACAATAATGTATGTTCCATGCATGCCCTGAAATAGGCTCCAATTAATCACCTGGTTTTGGTAACAGATGCAATATTTCATGACACTATTGGTGGGAGTGGTTGACGATTAGATTTAAGATTTTAGATTAAAGAAGTCTAATAAGGATGAAAAGGCATACATTTCATGGTTATTTAATACATTTAGTCAATGCATTAGTAAATTAACGTTTTTAATTATTGTCTATTCAACATTTTATATAGGCTATATATAATATGTCATGTATTTAGTTAAGAGTGTATGTTAGCATTTTCTGACAAAGCTGGTAAATCATTTGTGAATATACATGGTCTAAAGAAGCTATTTTTTTGTTCACAGAGTAAGAACAAATTAAAGTAAAAACATAATTGATGAATCTCAGATTTGTGCAGCAAACGTTCTTACGAACGGATTAAGAACAGATTTGTGTGTACGCACTGTTTGTGAACGAGGCCCAATGTCTTTTATAACCCACATGTCTAAGAAACTTACTCTGTCATAGCTAAAGTTAGCTTGAAACTCCATAACATTTAGACAATGGAATCTCCTACACACCTGTCTTATGATGTGGATGTTTGAAGGTTTTTTCTTTGATGTTGTGTTTTAGGCATTTCATTTAGCTTTTCGCTAGCTTTTGTTTGTTTGTTTTCTGCCAGATGTTTAATGATCCCATCCATGGTAGCATGGAGTTACACCCACTCCTCATCAAGATCATTGACACACCTCAGTTCCAGAGACTTCGATTCATAAAGCAGCTTGGAGGTGTCTACTTTGTTTACCCTGGAGCGTCTCACAACCGCTTTGAACACTCGATCGGGTAAGTCAGAAAGTTTTCAAATTTCAGCCCACAGGTGACCTCAGTCCAAATAAGGAGAAGACTCATGGTGGTTTTCACATAAGCACCTTGTAAAACCAATAAAGGCAGAAAACAGTGCCTGTCTTAGTATGGTATGAAAAAGTATATATTTTCATTTTGGTAGCAGCATCCTATTGTGATAACTGCGTTATAATTTAAAAAAATGTTTTCTGTGGTCTAAAAAGGGTGGGATACTTAGCAGGAAAACTTGCTGAGGCTCTCAGGTCAAGGCAGCCGGAACTCAACATCACTGACAGAGACGTCCTTTGTGTTCAGATTGCTGGCCTCTGTCATGACCTGGGTGAGTAATACATCCCTTTTCAATATTACATATAATAGTTTATAAATTGGGTATGAAAAGAGTAAAATGAAAGTGAAATGATCCAGAAATAACCCTTCCATCTTTCAAAAAAGCAAGGGCTTCCGCATTAATACATAAAAAATACGAGGGTGGGGTGAGGTGGTGGTAGCTCGGTCTGTAAAGGGACTCTGATAAGAACTGGAGGGTCTGAATCTTTAAAAATAATATTTAGACTCAGAAAACTTTAACCCAGAGGGCGTTTCGGTACCACAGTCCACCTAGACCATGCATACATTTACAAACACATAACAGTCTTTCTTGTAAGCAATATTCTCAAGTTTAGATTCAGGAGTAATCCATCCTCAACTCAAACAGGTTTATTAAGACATACTGACTGTATAATCTGTAGACTATCAGTGGATTACGCCTGTATTTATCTATCCATTTCAAGGTCATGGACCCTTTTCCCATCTGTATGATGGACTGTTCCTCCCCAAAGCACTGGAAAAAAAGAGGAAATTAAAGAAATGGAAGGTAAGAAGTTTTTATTTCTGTTGTAATATGACAAATGAAATACAGAGGAACGGCAAAACTGAAGCACATGTACCTTTCACACTGGCTTGTTCTTTTGAAACAAAATCCAGGATGTTCTTTTTTGTTTGCCTTCTCAGGTAGAATGTGATTATGCACATTTCCAAGGATGTTGATCTATTTATTTAATAACAATGAACGGTGTAGTTTGTGTCGCTAAATGACCCTCATTATTCTCTTTGGTAATAATATGTCAACTTTTTATCTGACATGTTACCGCTTTTCAGAAGCTCTATGAGATTTTACTAAATGTTTATTTTTTAACCATTAATCCTGGTGATTCAGAGATTTAGATACAACAAACAAAGATAATAATTGAATTCATGGTTCATGAGAGGTAATTCTTTATGACAGGGACCTCTTTTAAAAGCAGAAGGGATTTCTAGATCTGTTTATGTCTCTTTGTCACTCAATAAGAGAAGATAACCTTTATTCATCCTACAACAGGCAGCAAAGAGCAAGGATAGCCAAAAAAGAGCACACAGTGCACAATTCAATAACTTCAGATCAAAAGACTGCGATTGTTGTGTTTACATCCAAACAAACCGGGCTAAAGGGGAAACGCCCCTTTGTTTCAGAACAACTTTTCCAAACTATCCAGGTGTGAAAAAACGTTCGGTGAGAAAACTGAGCTGCATTATCACCTTCCCAAAAACTCTTATGCTTAACAGTTTGACTCTGTGTTGAGTTCAGCTAGCTAAATAACCCTGATAAAGACTGTTAGGATGTTGTATACAGTATATTGGCTGACATTAAGTGGCTCGTCAAATTCTGAAGCGCTTTAGGAACTCTGACATTGTAAATTGTTGTACATACGTTTTGAGATATACTCTTCAAATGTGGGGGAAATTAAAGTATGTGGGATTATTATATTTATGTATTAAATCTTGTGTTGACACATTTATGAGTCTGTGTGTCTCGCAGCATGAAAATGGCTCTTGTGACATGCTAGACCACCTGCTGAAAGAGAATAATCTTGAACCAGTGATGGAGAAGTATGGACTGAAACCTGAAGAAGACATAACATTCATTAAGGAGATGATTGCTGGACCTCTACAACAATCTAAAGAGCAGGAGGCAAGTTCACCTCATTATGTTTTTCAGAAGTCGGATAAGATACTGTATGAATATAAGATAAGAGAAGATAAAACTTTATTCATCCTACAACTGGCAGCAAAGAGCAAAGATAGCCAAAAAAGAGCACACAGTGCACCATTCAAGAAAAAATAGATCAAAAAAGTTGAGCAGCTAAAATAGTGTGAATGCTGTGTTCACATATTTATCAAACAAACCGGGCTATGGTTTCAGAACAACTTTTCCAAACTATCCAGGTGTGAAAAAATCCTTAGAGAGAAAACTGAGCTGCATGATCACCTTCCCAAAAACTCTTATGCTTAACAGTTTGACTCTGGGTTGAGTTCAGCTAGCTAAATAACCCTGATAAAGACTGTTAGGATGTTGTAACAGTATATGTCCACAGAAAATTGGCTGACTTTAAGTCACTCGTCAAATTCTGAGGAACTTTAGGAACTCTGACATTTAAAGTGTTTCTTACATACACATGTTTTGAGATCTTCTCTGCAAATGTTGGTTGTGCTATTTGTGTTGTTCCTTGTCTTCTTGCAATATTTTTCATGATTTGATGAAAGCGAAGCATGGATTGAACCCTTAACATGCGAAAAACATTAAGGTGATGATTGCTGAAGACCAGAAGGCAAGTTCTCATCTGTGCATAAATCAGTCTGTGTCCTACAGCAATGTCACTATTTTGTAACATCTCCTCAGTATAAAGGCGGACAAGAAGAGTGACAAAAAGTTTTTCATCTGCCTAGAACTCAGATCTTAAAATTTAACCGTTGTTTTGTTTGTCATGCTTTTCCATGTACATAGTTTATTGTGTTCATATTTTAGCTTTATCTCTGTTTTCTGGAATGGTCCTACATATGTTTTCTATGCAGTGTAAATTTATTGACAACAACATACGTGTCAATAAAACTGGTCCTGATTCGCTTTGTGTCGTCATCCCTGCAGTGGGACTTCAAAGGGCGCCCAGAAGAAAAGTCCTTCCTCTACGAAATTGTGTCCAACAAAAGAAACGGCGTTGATGTGGACAAGTTTGACTACTTGGCCAGGTCAGGTTTTAATGAAGTGCTGTAAAATAATTCTTAACCCTGAACAATGCATTATTCTCCTGATTTATTTTAAAATGATACAGCACTCAACAGTAAATTCAGTTTCCCTCTATACACCTATTTTCTTCACATTGCCTTAATCTGTCTCTACGGTAATGGAAATATTTCCCCCGTGAGAATACGAACAAAGACGAAAACCCCAATCATCTTTGTGAGGTTTTATTCCTACAAGAAGTTGCAGGAAGAAGAAACTGTACAGAGTGTATCATGGTGACCACACTGCAGAGTAGCTCAAATGACATACAGAATGAAGTCTCCTTTTATACATGTCAAAGAGGAAACAACAATATTGACAAGCTCCTGTTGTAGGAGATAAGCAGTTTAACACAATCAACCTAAACAGAGGAATGTTTAGTCCATGTAGAGTCATCCTTGTAGAAATCAAAGGTTATCCAAACACATGATGCTTAATCTAAACCAGCATTTCATGAAATGTCACACAGTTCACATTAGAATTACTCTAACACATCTGCTAAATATATTTTTTCCCCATTACACTACTCAGGGACTCTTTATACCTGGAAATCAAGAACACCTTTGACTTTCATCGCTTCCTGCAGTTTGCCAGAGTGTGTGAGGTTGATGGAAGGAAAACTATCTGCACCAGAGACATAGTATGACAAACTTGAGCTTGTAAACAGATAATTGAAAGCAAACTAATAATGTTGTTATTTATGACTAAACTACAGTCCTAACCTCAACAGGAGGAGGACAATATGTACGACTTGTTCTACATAAGACACCGTCTCCACAAAAGAGCCTATCAGCACAGAGTAAACAAAGTCATTGAACATATGTAAGTGTCTACCTTCAGATCTTAGTACTCCAAATATAAGATTTCCATTATTTGATCTGCGTCATGATTCACTATCTCATCAGTAATAATATGTTTGATATGAACATACAGGATTGCAGAGGCTTTTTTTAAAGCAGACGGTCACATGCAGATTAAAGGATCAGGAGGGAGGATGTTCACTCTCTCTACAGCCATTGAGGACATGGAGGCCTACACAAAGCTCACAGGTGTGTAGATTTAAATGTGTGCTGTTAGCTCATGTTTAACATTGAAGCCAATTCAGACTTCAGGAGTATCAAGACATTGTTTTAAATAATGCACTACACCCAACAATCTGAAAAGGAAATTGTGTGTAGGCACTTGGTCGGTTTTGATGTTTGGCCAAGGACAAGGTTATCTGGTAGTTTGAGGAGTTCACAAATCCAGTCTCAAACATCCTGAACAACTGGCTGTCCTGATCATTTGAACTTGTTTGATATTTAGGATGTTTATTTATGAAGTAACAGAAATATGACATATTTCAACACTTTTTGGAAACACACTTTGTTAGATGCTGCTTTCTGTCAGATGGCTCTGTTGCTAGGTCATTTACAGTTATGCTACTTTATCCATTTTTTTTATCGTGCATTTGTTAAAGATAAATAAACCACATCCTGTTAATTTACTTGTGATGACTTATAAATGAACATGCCATGTCTTACAATTTATTGAGTGTGTTTAAATTAAATTCACTAATTTTTGTGTGTGTTATTATCATTTGTTTGCTTGTTACTCTGTTACTCTTTTAGACAACGTGTTTGAGGAAATACTGAAGTCTTCCTGCTCAGAACTAAAACAGGCAAGAGAGATTCTGCAAAACATCATCTCTCGAAAGATCTACAAGTTTGTTGGTGAGAGAAAGCAAGAGGACCCCATCGAGGATTGGAAAGTAAGTCTGTGTTCTTGTGTTTCATTACATTTATTACACATGATCTAATGCACTGTTATCACAAAGCTGGATAATGTGCTCATTTTCAGTTAATAGAATAAGTACACATCACATTATTTACTGTCTCCAGCATTTTATCTTGCCCGTGTTGTTATTACATTTAACATGAACAGCAGCACTATTGAACAGTTCTCTTTTTGAAATGTAATGTGAATTGGATAGCAGCTTGAAATGTTTTACAATACAAAATCCCTCAGTCAACTAATGCTGCATGATATTGGGGAAACTGCGTTTTCTTTTAATGTTCATACTATTACAATTTTTATTATTATTTGGGTCTTCAAGTTTATTTTCCTTTACAAATAAGAACCCCTTATACATTCAAAGCTACATTTAATTTGCATCAAGAGCCCTGTGACATTAACTTCTAAGCAAAGAACACTTCATCTTCATACACTGCATGTGATCCCTTCTCTCTCTCTCCCTCTACACTTTATGTGCTCATGGACTAACACACGTCCTGGGATATTACCATGGCACTTGTACACATAGCAAAATTAATGCTTAGATCATACCATGCAGCCCGACAGTCAAACGCATTTACACTAAGTCGGTGCAGTTTTTTGAGTGAATGTGAATTGAATTCCAAGTTGCTTACATTGTCAACTTAAAATGCAAAAAAACTTGAATCTATATCCTTTTCCACTGTTGTAATTCTTTTCTGATTCCTTGTCAAGAGCCAGATTACTGGCTGGAAAGAAGGATTGGCTGAGGGAAAAAGAAACCTGACATCAGAGGACTTTGAAATCCTGGTGAGTTTTTTTTACTTTCTTTCGTCTCACTTTTTTTGTAAAATCTTCAGTTTTGCTGATTCTTTGATTTGTAAGATGTTGCAGAGTTTGTTATGGCACACATTTTACTCTCGACCTTCTTTTTAGGTCATTAACATGGACTACGGCATGAAAGACAAGAACCCTGTTGAACATATGCATTTCTACAGCAAAAAGGAGCCTGACGTGGCAAAGCCAATGTCCCCAGAAAATGTCAGAACTAATTATTGATTAAATTTTTTTTTTTTCACAATCATTCAATATTTCTTCTGTTTGTTATTTGTAAGGCAGCTTATGTCACCATAACTCTCAAATTAAAGCTGCTGTCAATCTTTACAGGAATCCAGCATTGGAACATTGATCTTTTCTGAGCAGCTGATCAGGGTCTTCTGTAAGAAGATTGATGAACAGAGTGTGGAGGCTGCCAGACAGCACTTTGAACAGTGGTACAGTGATTTTCTAATCCTTTGATAATAGTTGAATATTAAGATGTTAAAGGATACAATATCGACTAACTTGCTGTTGATTAAACATAAAACCAGTTGACTTGGCTGAAGTAAATAGAAAACAGTCCACAATGAGTACAGTTTATTTAATATGGTTGAACATGTGATCTACAATCTGCTGAGTGTGGAAAACATTAGCTGTGCTAGCATCCTCAGCCTTCGGTCTTCCTTTCAGGTTAACGTATGCTTACCTGTGCTGGTGAAGCTCTACTCTAATAGATTTGATACTTTAACTTAACAAAATACTGCCAAAGTGAGCAACACTCCAACATGTTATTGGTCCTTTGTCCTGGTTTGCATCCAGGTTAGACAGCAAGTCTAGACAGTCAGTCAGGTTTCTGTACTGAAACAATTTTACTGACCTGTATTGGAACCGTGCAGGACTCTGGTTTGGGGCCCTCAGGTTAAGAGAGGTAAGCAACAGCAGCATGGGAGTGAAACCAAAAGATTAACCAACCCTCTGGTTTCTTCAACTTTCACTCAGGAGCAAAAATCAGCTTTTAAATTTGAAAATTTGAAAGTAAAAATGATTAATAATTATTGTGATAATTATATCGACTGATATGACATTTTGATAACATTTTTAGTTTTTTTAGCCCAGGCCTATAAGCTACGGGTCTTATTTTGAATAACATGTATCCTTCATTAAAAGAAAAACGGACATGTTAAAAAAAAAATCCCTCTTCATACAGTGTGTGCTGATTGAGACATGAGATAATCAGACCAATTTAGTTTTTTTAATCGGGCTGTAAACATGTTTATTTCTGCTGTAAAAATTGGCTTTTCTGAATGGGTGTGTATGTGACATATTAATATATGCAGTTAGTGGTTTTATTACATTGAAAGGCTGTTTTAATATATGAGCATTAGAATGGAACAATGAGCAGGGAGGGAATGATTGCATAGTGAAACAAAACTTCAGGATTCTTTTTTTTCATACATATGATTTTGATCTTTTTTTGATGCCAAATTAGCATTGGTGTCTTCAAACTTTTGTATTTTCCTACCAACGGACAAAAACTTTGAAATAATGTATTTTATTACTTGAGATTTACAAAAACTGAAAGTTCTCACCAGTGAGATGATGGATCTGCATGATGAGTGCATTGTTTTGCTTTAAAATAAGTTGAATGAGAGATCGTTTGTTAAATAGAATCATTTCTGCCTCAGTTTATCTCTCACTAGGTTTACTCTACACTGCTTTCTTTAAAACAGATGTACTTTTGTGTCCTTATTAACATGCAGGCTAGAGAAGAAGCCAAATCTGGTTGGACCTGAGGGTAATTAGAGCGATCCTCCTGAAGTTGACACCAAGGAACTTACCAAACAACATGAATAACACTGAATAATATTCGCATTCAGACCTAGCACTTGTGTTTTTTCTCGCTTTTATCATATACATGCTGTATCATTCTTTTAAATTGATTGTTTAAAAATCAGTTCCAACAACACACAACATGTTTTTATTCTGAGGACAAAGATAAATCATAATATATGATACCACTCTGTACAATTACGGGGCCTGCAGTCAATATGAAACAGTATCATTGGCCCATTTAATTCACTGTGTTACGCTTCTATCGACTCACACAGAAAACCCATTCAAAATTTGATACAGAAAAAATTGGATACTTTTTTTTAACATTAAGGAAAATATATATCAGTTATAAAGCCATATCTCAAAGATCACTGGATCTGGATCGCTTCTGGATTTGAATTTCTGATCTCTAAACTGATACATAGACACACATGACACTGGATACTTACACAGCTAGCAGCTGTATGGCTGTTGAATACCATTTAGGTAAAGAAAGCCATTATTGAAATCCAACAATCATTGTCTCAAACTGAATATATAAACTGCATGTTTCTGAATTGATTCAGCTTTTGGTCACATTTATGCTTCTTTGTAGGTTGTGAATTCTTTTTGGTCGGGGAAAGATGTAAAGCACTCCCAACATGTGTAATGGAGTGAATATTTCACTTGTGGTTTTATTTAGCGATTTAGAATACTTTACATTACTATAACATTTTAGTTTTGATGTTAATCGTTTGAAGATTGAGGACATGAGATTAGATTATTTGTCTTTGAGTGGTGTTTAATGAGAGATGATCATGAGTGATGTTTTGGTGACTGGTATTATCTTATATTATATTGTATATATTGTATCTGCAGCATTTATTATCACAATACAATTTTAATCTGTTTTAAAATGAGTCTTATTTTGGGAATGTTTTATAATGTGCTCTTCTTTTGAGTTTATGATTCTTACTTTAAAAACTGGAACTTGTGAAAACCTTTATTTGCATCTAAAAACTTGAAATTCGAATTAAACAATACATTTTTAAACGTATCCATCAACTACCTTTCTTCGATGGATGATGAATGTGTTTAAATGTCTGACACACTTTAAGTGAAGCTATAATTGTTTGACGATTGGTTCTTACATAATGCATCTATGAGAACCTTTCAAGTGTATTCCTGTTGTGATGGGTTCATATCTGATAAAATCTGCATGTATTCAAAATAAACATCAGAGAAAATCCTGAGTTCAACATTGTGTAATCTATCAAACCATATGCATCTATATATATATATATATGTATATATATACTGTATATATCACCTGTGGTACAAATCTAATTGCAGTTCAAAGTCCTTTACAAAGGAGCGGAAAAATGACTGACAAAAGGTAGTTTGTAAAATATAACAGCAATAAGAAATGAAATCAGCACGATGATTAATAAATATAAATACTAAAAACCTAAAATCAAACACTAAAATGTAAATTTAAAAGTAGAGATGAATAATATTGATTAAAATATAGTAAATAAAAAGCCTTAAAATGATTAAGTCATATAGAAAAGCCAGACTGAATAAATGAGTTTTTTAAATTGTTTTTAAAAATCTCAATATTCTCTGATCCTCTGAAGTCTGTTCCAAAGTCTCAGAGCAGCAAAACGCAGAATCACAAAAGGTTTTTGTTCTGCTCTGTGGAACAACTAAAAGAAGAACCATAGAAGAACAAGAAGACCTGAGGGGTCGTCCTGGTTCATAAACTAAAATCAACTCTGAAAAGTTAATCTGGTGGGAGGCCAAGTGCTTTAGACAATAATAAAATCAATATGAAGACAAACAGGCAGCCAGTGTCAAGACTTTCAAAGATAGTGTAAGATGGAGATGAGATTTATTTTTGTGAAGTATTATTTTATAGATCTTTATTTTGCTTAGGTTGAGATAATATACATTATTTGATTTAATGCTAATTTCATTTATATTTACACTTTGTACTGTACAAGAGTATCTGTTTGATATGATGCACTATGCCTTTAAGGTTACCCATGCTTACGGTTTGAGGAGTGATATTGCTTTAGGACAAGTAAGGTGTCACTGTTGTTGTTGTTCAGTCTGGATATGTCATGCTCTGTTACGGACGGACATTAAACGTATGAGACGCACAGCAGAAGTTGTTCCCGTGCTTTTACTTACCCACACCCGAATATACAGTAGAAATATATATATAAAAACGTCTTGCAGCCTTTTCTTCTTCATGAGTGGAGAATTAAAACAAAGTGTTCATAGTAATTTGCCTATGTGCCTATGTTTGATTAAAGAGTGGAAGGTACCACACATCAATTTGCAATTTGGGACCTTCTCTATTTTGAAGATCATTTTTGATGAACTTAACTTTCGCCCTATTTTATAAGCTCTCCATAAACATTTAGAAGCTGTTTTTAACTTTCTAAAATAAAGTGCCAAGACGTTATTAAGATTTCAGTGTATTAGTATTAGTCAACAAATATAAATTCTTCTGTAAAGATGTTAACACTCATTCATTACTTCATCATAACTGCCAACTACTTGATATTGATTTTAATCTGTCCTTTAGAAGTTTTTTGACTGCCCTCACATGCTTCACAGGTTGAGTTAACGTCGACATTGCCTATTTCATCACATCATGTTAAGTTTATTTGTAGGACACAGTAATCAACTGTACATCATTTGCAATAACAGAAACTGTGTGTGGAGTATGGATCACATGCTTGTTTACATATTATTTCACCACACATTAAGTGTTGTATGCAGAAGGTGTAATTCTAAATCCCAAATGTTCATGCTGTGAGAGACTGATAATACTGTTAATGTGTTGTTATTTTATGTGTGGGTGTGTAGGGCGAGGTAGGTAAATAAATTATCCAAAGCTGAATACTCTGCCTGTTTTTCTTTCTGCTGGTAGAACCGGTTGCAGCAGGAGATGAGCCATAGAAAAAAATTAGAGCTTTTAAAAGAGATATGTCATATGATGAAACAATGACAAATCATGATTGTTCATATAATTTTAACACAAATGTTCACATTTATACAAGTGTTGTACAGGATGCAGGAGATATCATTCTAAATCCCTAATGTTCATATTGTGAGAAACTGATAATTGTGTGTGTGTGTGTGTGTGTGTGTGTGTGTGTGTGTGTGTGTGTGTGTGTGTGTGTGTGTGTGTGTATGTGTGTGTGTGTGTGTGTGTGTGTGTGTGTGTGGTAGGTAAATAAATTATGCAAAGAGCAGAATACTTTGCATGTTTGTTCTGCTGGTACAAAAAGAAGCAGCAGGAGATGAGCGAGAAACTGTTGGAATCACTAGATTCCAATAGTTTATTGCAATTAATCACATTATTACTTGCATGTTTGAAATTCCATTATTTCGCATTCTCCATTTATATCAGAATCAGAAATACTTTAATAATCCTGGAGGGGGGGGGGGTGAGTGATAATGTGTTATAAAATGCCTTGAGAGGTGTCTTGTTTAAAGGCACCTCGACAGTGCTCAGGAAGTGAATTGGCGCCTCTCCAGCTACCAGACCAATCTCCAGACTTGAACCGACGACCCTCCGGTTCCCAACACAAGTCCCTGCAGACTGAGCTACTGTCACCCCATAGAGCTTTTACTCCAAGAAATAAACAACTTAAAACACAACCTGATCCAGGTATTTATATATTTCAGAATCTTGAAAGTATACTAAGTACTGATGTTGTAGTGAGGACCACACTAACCGAGACCAAGACATATGTGAGACCAGAGTGATATGAGACTGAGACAAGACCGAGACATTTAGGGATCGAGACCAAGTCAAGACCAAGACCATAAATATCACTTTTAAAATCATCATGTGTGCAGCGGGCGTGTCACTCACCACTCATCAGTAACACCAGGAAGGTTGCGGTGGTAACCAAGAGATAAAAATCAAATGAATTGAAGTCATTTGTTCTTTTAGAAAGGAGCATTGGAGGTGGTCTTGACTGGTCTTAATCTAAAATCAGGAGTCCGCCCAGTCTGAGACAGAGACAAGACAGAGTAAAAATACTTTCAAGACGAGACCTTCAAACAGTGGTCTCGAGACCGGTCTTGATTTCGATTACTACAACACTAGTGTGTACATTTGAAAAAATGAAAGAAAAATATCCTAAAATAACCAGTAAATACTCTGTTCATTGCTTTGGAAAATAAACTTAATTTTGAAGTAAGCACATTAAATTAAGGATTAACAATTGTACTGGAGGTTAAAATATGAATGTTGGTATCATAGAGGCTGATAAAAGCTATGTATTCCTTCCTTTGGTTGAATTATAAGTCCACCGAACAGTATCCTACAATTTGGCCCTTTGACAGTGAGAATTAAATATATGTGGCCCTTGCTGTGACCAAAGTTGCCCTATCCTGGTCTAGATCAACACCAATGGGTTACACCATCCAATCTGCATCCCGATATCTGACTTCTTTGCCACACCTGTTTAAGCCACAACCACAACTTTATAAAAGCCTGCGCTCAGGTCTGTTACTTCCTCTTCCATCCAAACCAAGCCTGACCTGCTAAAGAGAACAACAAAAACCTCCATGTGAGTGTAAAATGGACCTTTCACCTTACTTCATTCTTATTTTGTTGATATATTATGAATTATTTCCAATAAAACACATGTATTAATGGTAGTTTAAAAAACAAAATTAGGAACTTAATTGAAATTATTCTGATTGGTTTGACATTATTTATCAAGATCTGTAATATTCCTATTTGGCATCAGCTAAAATCATTCACAACATCTACAAAGAGGATCAACTTTTGAAACAGCATCAGATCCTGTGTACAAACATGTGAACTCAGAGTTTGCGTTCCTTTGTCCTTACGTTATGTTGATTTGTGTTTTTTTACGACTGATTTGTGAATTTGTGAATATGGCAAAATCAGTAGCATAAAAAAGTACCACAGATATTACAGTTTTAGTACATCATTGACTTAAAAAAAAAATCAATAGTTATACTAACATAAGATTACAATTTGTCATTTAAGTTTGATCTGTGTTGCTGCACGGAGAATCAGTTTGACATCCTTCTTTCAGTTTAAAACAAAACTTAAACCTCGGCAGAAATTAGATGATAAAAAACTTCTGCAATCAGAAGTAATCTCACAAGAAAAAGTAGATTAAGATTAACTTTATTGATCCCTGCAAGGGGAAACTTCAGTTTTTACACTCTGTTAACCATGCAACACACACATGCAAGGGCACCTCGACAGTGCTCAGGAGGTAATCTGGCACCTCTCCAGCTACCAGACCAGCTTCCGTATTTCTGCACTGGGACTTGAACTGGCAACCCTCTGGTTCCCAACCCAAGCCCCTACAGACTGAGCTACTGGCATTGATAGACATACATCTGCAATGTGCTCATTTCTGGATGTTACTGGAGGTCAATATATACATATTATAGTCTCATCTTTTATTTTTGGATAGAATGATGACAGACAGACAGACTTTACATGCTTCTGGATACATCATGAGGCTGAACATTTTTGTCATCATAGAATGAGAAAATCTTTTACAGTCTGAGGATTTCTTATGTTTCCTTTCTGAAAGTTATGACAAAAGCAACACAAAAAAGATCAGTACCTGTTAAAACTTTCTCCAGCAGAGCATTTATTTCATCAAATGGTCAGGGCACACTTTACCATAGAGAGTTGAGTAACATTGCCATCTTTTGGCCATTTGATGTTTTTGTAGTCCTCAAATAGAGTACACTATAAATCTCTGTCTAAAGAGCAGGTTAAACATGTAACATTCAGGCTACCTCTGAATTTTTCTTCAGAAGTAACTTCTAATACTGATTTATTTCTAACATCCTGTCATTTCTTCACTTCTTTATACGTTTAGATTTGTTAATTTGACTTAAGAAATTCTGATGCACTTTCAGTTTTGTTTTCTGAAATGTTTGGTATATCAATAAAAGAAGAGGATCATGAGGGTGAAGACCAATAACATGGGTGTGGTGGAGATATAAATGTCAGATGTTTTAAAACCCTGAGCGTCATAAAAAAAAGCCTTAAGCAGATATTTAAATGACATTTACCACTTGTCAGATCAGCATCAGAAACATTAACTTGATGTAAATGCAACATCTTACAGCTTCAAAATATTAAAAACTATATAGATAGATTTTTCAAAGTTACAGGGAGCTGAGGAAACGAGTTGGTACAAAAAGAAGGACTTGGACAATTGGAGGAAATTTTGGAGGTTGGTTTTCTAGTTATAGTCGATTAAATTCATGGTTGGCTTTTGGTAAGTTGTATCGTTATTTTAAACTGATGGTTTAATTTACCAATTTTGCCTTTTAGCTTGTGTAAAACTGAGGTTAGCCTACTTAATAAATGACTGACTTCTTTCTCTTTTATCTAGTCGGGGCAAAATGGCAGAACAGTGAGTACCTCTGTCTTTGTTAAACCAGTTTACAATATCCCAACTTTATAAAGAAATCATTTTAAGTTGGAAGCTTCAGCACTTCTTCATACTGTTAATGCTTTTTTTTTTAATTCTACAGACCGATCATCACCAAGGTAAAATACTTCACGTCTTACCACACATCACACCACATTTTTGCGGCTGGAGAGATAAGAGAGAATAAACAGAACAAACAATGACGACTTGTAGAATAAACCGCACACAAACACACCTCCACAAAGTTAAGCCTGTGTACATGTATTATCCATTATCAGTCTAAATTAAAAATCTAATTAACTGGGAGGGCTTTGTTCTCTAGATGCTTATTATCCCCACCAGTGGTGAGGACAGCTAGCTTTGTGCACCTTTACTATCCAAACCAACCCTCTTTGTTCTCCTTTCCTTTAATCTTAAAAAAAAGGAAAAGTAACACAGACTGTAGGCTATTGAAAGGACATTTTCAGTGTCCAATGTTTTGTTCTCTTTGTTCTACTAGATCAGGGATGGGCAACTTTGGTCACAACAAGGGCCACATTCATTCAGTTCTCACTGCCAGAGGGCCAAATTGTAGAATACAAAAACGATTACAGTCAATTATGTCTCAAATTTATCTCAACATATACCAGTGATTAAATATTATTATGGACATATTTCTGGTTTTCACTATTTCATGGCAGATTTTGTCACGTTTTCTTCATGTTTCCAATTAATTGATGTGTCAAAATTGACCTGAGGGCCACATTGAGGGTTGATGGGGGCCGCATGTGGCCCCCGGGCCGCCAGTTGCCCACCCCTGTACTAGATGCTTAATCTCTCCACCAGTGGTAAAGCCATTGAAGCCATTATTTTTGCAGCATCAGCTTTATTCTAGGGCTCATTTGGCCTCATGCTCATGCTATGGCTACTTCTCATGTCTCCTAAATTGCATCCACGTTTCCTTCTCTTGCTTCCCTCACTTGCATGGAGAGACGCGAGGAAACGAAGCAGAGGAGAGAGGAACTAGGAAATAGAGACGTCCTTCCCTAGAGCGTCACGTGAAGCAACATCCGTTTGTGATAAAGACATCAGCTGATCCCGGGTCGGCTTTAACAGATGTTTATGTCCGCACAGATACACACACAGTAACAGTGTAGTCTGAGTAGCCTCCTTTACCTGATATACACCTGCACACAGCGCCGCCCCTCCCTACACGAAGAACAAGCGCTGTGCGTAGGGCCTCGCGATCCATTGGGGGCCCCATTTTGCGCAAGGGGACGCATTCTCTGCAAATGCGCAAAGGATGCGCATCGCTGGCGTGAGGCGCGCGTAGAGCACCAAATCAAGCCCGAGGCAGGAGAGAAAAAAAGAAAGAGACGAATAATCTGACACCGCAACATGTTGAGGTGACATCACGCAGCATCTGACCAATCAGCGGTCAGATGCGCCGACAGGCAGTTGGACGCAGGTGGAGGGATGGCCTCCAAACGGCAATATGACGCTTGAAGGTGGGTATGTTGTTGAAATAAAAAATAAAAACTTTGTGGCATAAACACCCCAGCTGCTAGCCTGCTAATCATGAGACAGAAGAGAGGATCATTCTGTCTAGATGTGGACTGGAGATTAAATGTTCCAGCGGCCCTGATTATCATTTATTGACTTTATTTATTGACTGTTAGTGGTTAATTGACCAGTTGGTGGTCGTATGTTGGTTTAGGTTTATAGCCTATCAATCTATGCTATCAATAGAAGTTTTGGGCTATTTTTATGGAGGTAAAATGTCGCCATCTCTTGGTGAATTTAATTCATAACAGTCATATAAGATTAGATAAAATCAGATAAATTAAGATAATCTTTTATTTGACCCACAATGGAGAAATGTAAAGCGTTGCAGCAGCAAACAGCAGTGTAGGAATATAGAACCTAAGTACAAAATGTAAAAATACGTATATACAAATATTTAAATATAGAAATATCATCAAATCAAATCATGATGAATATTATTATTAGTTGTAGTTGTATTTGCGTTAATTGCATTTTAATCTTTGTGAGGCTAGTATTTACATTAATTTCATTGTGTAATTTACCATTAAGACCAAAACAAATCTTAATAATCTGCTTGTATGATGGATTTCTTGTCATAACAGGGTCAATGCTGAAGTTTGTTACTAAGGGTGACACGGAGCCAGCGCCCATTATGTCACAAGGGCCATCAAGCACCATGTCTACTGAAACAGCCTCACTTAACTAAGTTAAGCAGAGAAGACACCCCGCCACCCATCGTACTGCGCGTTCTGCCCGCTCGCCTCATAGACTGTAAATATTACGTTTACCTGCCTGGGAGCTGAAGTCTGATGTCACTTTCCTGCGCCGTCCACTTTGCCATTTCGTTTTCGAGTTGGTTGGAATTATGAGAACTTTTTAGTTTGAAAACGAAATGCCAAAGACCTTTTCGTTTTCATTTGAATTATGTCATACAATATGCATACATAGAGAGCAAAAGTATAACGCAAACTGGATGACTGAATATTCATTATAAATATAGGTCAAATAATGCACCTATATTCTGAAAATTAAAACGTGTTTCTGTGACTGTATTTTCATTTTAAAATTATCTTTTTCATTTGAATTATGATAGAAATTTAGCGGGGCATTTTTTGAAAATGATAAAGCAAATGTCATTTTCTTCCTCATTTTAATTTAGTCAAAGAATGTGCATTTTTGAAGTTGAAAACTAAAATTCAAATTAGATAAATTAATCATCATTTTATTTTTGAGTCAAATAATACACTCATTCTGAAAATTAAAAAGCATTTTTGTTAATGCATTTGAATTTTCAAATTAGCTTTATCATTTGAATTCTGATCACTAATCGCTTCCATAACAGAGAACTTATTTTCCTTTTTGACGCGTTTTTTTCAGTAAATCCGATTTGATTTTTTGAGGGCTAATTCATATGCATCTTTGATCTACAAAGATGGGTATCTCCTCTGAGAGAACCAGTTTTTCAAAAAACTGGTGTCCGTGTTCTTCCGGTACAGTGTAGTAAGAAAAGAGCCAATGGGCCTCATTCACTAATATATGCGTAGAAATGTTCTTACTCTGCCCATAAAATAAGTGCATACGCAAAATCACCGTCGGATTCATGACACTTGGGTACCAGCAGATTTTATGGTCTCACCACCTTGTGTGTGTTAGTGAATCAGAATCATTCTAATTCGACAAGCGCTTGCCCGCAACCTGCAATCAGCACACTACAAGGCCCCCATCTCCCCACATAAGGGCCCTTTCCAAATAGCCACAGTTCAGTATGCAGTGTGTACTTTTCAGTAAGGAGTTTCAGTATACTGAACATTTCAGCATGGATACTAACTTCCGGGTTTTATGCAGTATGGATTGGATGCATCCTTTCAGGAAATGAATTGTATTTTACCACCCACAATGCTGTGCGAAATTAAACGTAAATCGTCACTTCACGTGCGCATACAAATCAAAACAAACGAGCATGGATTAATTGAGTACATTTTTAATCTAGAGTTAAAGTCCCGTCTGAAATCGTTACTTTTAATTAACAACAGAAAATATAACAAATGACTGCATTATTATAAAACCTTTCCCCCTAAATTTAAATAATGATTTCACTATTTAAATACGTCTTTATTGGTTTATTTTACTTTATATTCTGTATATTACTGTCTTTCATTTGTACTTTCCTTTATGTACTGTATGTTATTTAGTTATTTAATCTGTCTTTTACTTGATTTACATTGCGATATTGTTTTTTGTTTACCTGACTGTATATGCGCATTACTCCTCTTGAATAAAGCTAAACAAAAAAAACAAAAACGGGTGGATGCGGACGGTTCGGGTAACATATACTGAATGAATCAGACAAAGTGCTCCTACTGAATAGTAGGTACTAAACAGTATACAGCACGGATAGTAGGTACTGTCTACTGCCTACTGAAAGATTGAGTAGGTACTTGGCAATTTGGATGCACCCAAGGACATTCGATTGGTGTATCAGGACAAGAGCGATGAGGTGGAGACATGTACAAGTTGCAAGAGATGGCCCCGAAATTCAAAAAATAGCTGTGTGTTTGGGGGCTTAGATGCCGTTACAGGGAATTACATAGTTGCAGCAATTAATCAGCTGATAAATCCATTCGATCTGCAGAGTCCCTCTGCAACTTTCAGAAAAAGCTAAAGACCCAGCTCTTTCATGAATACCTATAACTTAATGATGATGGTCTTGATATTATTGATGATGGTAATGACGATGGTTTTTGTTTGATAACGACGACTTATAAGATGGTTTCTATACTGATTAGAGCTCTCAAGAACTGCCCTCAATGTTGTGCTTTGCCTCTGGTCACTTACTGTCAGCACCTGTGTGTCCAATCGGACTCAAAGCTGATCGTTTGCTCTTACTGACATTGTTCCCTTTTTTCTAGATCCTTGCTTGTGTTGTACTTACTCTCTGATGTACGTCGCTTTGGAGAAAAGCGTCTGCTAAGTGAATTGTAGAATTGTAGAATAAGTCATTCTTCACACTCTTCAAACATGTTTTGACGGTCTGATGCGTTCTCTTCTGAAGGCACGGGCTGCTATTTCTTTCAGCAAGGCTACATCTTTCCACATTCTTAGACCTAAATCACAATAATGTATGTTCCATGCATGCCCTGAAATAGGCTCCAATTAATCACCTGGTTTTGGTAACAGATGCAATATTTCATGACACTATTGGTGGGAGTGGTTGACGATTAGATTTAAGATTTTAGATTAAAGAAGTCTAATAAGGATGAAAAGGCATACATTTCATGGTTATTTAATACATTTAGTCAATGCATTAGTAAATTAACATTTTTAATTATTGTCTATTCAACATTTTATATAGGCTATATATAATATGTCAAGCATTTAGTTAAGAGTGTATGTTAGCATTTTCTGATAAAGCTGGTAAATCATTTGTGAATATACATGGTCTAAAGAAGCTATTTTTTTGTTCACAGAGTAAGAACAAATTAAAGTAAAAACATAATTGATGAATCTCAGATTTGTGCAGCAAACGTTCTTACGAACGGATTAAGAACAGATTTGTGTGTACGCACTGTTTGTGAACGAGGCCCAATGTCTTTTATAACCCACATGTCTAAGAAACTTACTCTGTCATAGCTAAAGCTAGTTTTAAACTCCATAACATTTAGACAATGGAATCTCCTACACACCTGTCTTATGATGTGGATGTTTGAAGGTTTTTTCTTTGATGTTGTGTTTTAGGCATTTCATTTAGCTTTTCGCTAGCTTTTGTTTGTTTGTTTTCTGCCAGGTGTTTAATGATCCCATCCATGGTAGCATAGAGTTACACCCACTCCTCATCAAGATCATTGACACACCTCAGTTCCAGAGACTTCGATTCATAAAGCAGCTTGGAGGTGTCTACTTTGTTTACCCTGGAGCGTCTCACAACCGCTTTGAACACTCGATCGGGTAAGTCAGCAAGTTTTCAAATTTCAGCCCACAGGTGACCTCAGTCCAAATAAGGAGAATACTCATGGTGGTTTTTACATAAACACCTTGTAAAACCAATAAAGGCAGAAAACAGTGCCTGTCTTAGTATGGCATGAAAAAGTATATATTTTCATTTTGGTAGCAGCATCCTATTGTGATAACTGCGTTATGACTTTAAAACATTTTTTTTCTGTGGTCTAAAAAGGGTGGGATACTTAGCAGGAAAACTTGCTGAGGCTCTCAGGTCAAGACGGCCGGAACTCAACATCACTGACAGAGACGTCCTTTGTGTTCAGATTGCTGGCCTCTGTCATGACCTGGGTGAGTAATGCATCCCTTTTCAATATTACATATAATAGTTTATAAATTATGTTATTGGGTATGAAAAGAGTAAAATGAAAGTGAAATGATCCAGAAATAACCCTTCCATCTTTCAAAAAAGCAAGGGCTTCTGCATTAATAAATAAAAAATATGAGGGTGGGGTGAGGTGGTGGTAGCTCGGTCTGTAAAGGGACTCTGATAAGAACTGGAGGGTCTGAATCTTTAAAAATAATATTTAGACTCAGAAAACTTTAACCCAGAGGGCGTTTCGGTACCACAGTCCAACCAGACCATGCATACATTTACAAACACATAACAAGTTTAGATTCAGGAGTAATCCATCCTCAACTCAAACAGGTTTATTAAGACATACTGACTGTATAATCTGTACACTATCAGTGGATTACGCCTGTATTTATCTATCCATTTCAAGGTCATGGACCCTTTTCCCATCTGTATGATGGAATGTTCCTCCCCAAAGCACTGAAAAAAAAGAGGAAATTAAAGAAATGGAAGGTAAGAAGTTTTTATTTCTGTTGTAATATGACAAATGAAATACAGAGGAACCGCAAAACTGAAGCACATGTACCTTTCACACTGGCTTGTTCTTTTGAAACAAAATCCAGGATGTTCTTTTTTGTTTGCCTTCTCAGGTAGAATGTGATTATGCACATTTCCAAGGATGTTGATCTATTTATTTAATAACAATGAACGGTGTAGTTTGTGTTGCTAAATGACCCTCATTATTCTCTTTGGTAATATTATGTCAACTTTTTATCTGACATGTTACCGCTTTTCAGAAGCTCTATGAGATTTTACTAAATGTTTATTTTTTAACCATTAATCCTGGTGATTCAGAGATTTAGATACAACAAACAAAGATAAAAATTGAATTCATGGTTCATGAGAGGTAATTCTTTATGACAGGGACCTCTTTTAAAAGCAGAAGGGATTTCTAGATCTGTTTATGTCTCTTTGTCACTCAATAAGAGAAGATAACATTTATTCATCCTACAACGGGCAGCAAAGAGCAAGGATAGCCAAAAAAGAGCACACAGTGCACAATTCAATAACTTCAGATCAAAAGAGTGCGATTGTTGTGTTTACATCCAAACAAACCGGGCTAAAGGGGAAACGCCCCTTTGTTTCAGAACAACTTTTCCAAACTATCCAGGTGTGAAAAAACAAGCATGATTACCTTCCCAAAAACTCTTATGCTTAACAGTTTCACATCGGGTTGAGTTCAGCTAGCTAAATAACCCTGGTAAAGACTGTTAGGATGTTGTATACAGTATATTGGCTGACATTAAGTGGCTCGTCAAATTCTGAAGAGCTTTAGAAACTCTGACATTGTAAGTTGTTTTACATACATACGTTTGAGATATACTCTTCAAATGTGGGGGAAATTAAAGTATGTGGGATTATTATATTTATGTTTTAAATCTTGTGTTGACACATTTATGAGTCTGTGTGTCTCGCAGCATGAAAAGGGCTCTTGTGACATGCTAGACCACCTGCTGAAAGAGAATAATCTTGAACCAGTGATGAAGAAGTATGGACTGGAACCTGAAGAAGACATAACATTCATCAAGGAGATGATTGCTGGACCTCTACAACAATCTAAAGAGCAGGAGGCAAGTTCACCTCATTATGTTATTCAGAAGTCGGATAAGATACTGTATGAATATAAGATAAAAGAGAAGATAAAACTTTTTTTCATCCTACAACGGGCAGCAAAGAGCAAAGATAGCCAAAAAAGAGCACACAGTGCACCATTCAAGAAAAAATAGATCAAAAAAGTTGAGCAACTAAAAGAGTGTGAATGCTGTGTTCACATATTTACCAAACAAACCGGGCTATGGTTTCAGAACAACTTTTCCAAACTATCCAGGTGTGAAAAAACCCTTAGAGAGAAAACTGAACTGCATGATCACCTTCCCAAAAACTCTTATGCTTAACAGTTTGACTCTGGGTTGAGTTCAGCTAGCTAAATAACCCTGATAAAGACTGTTAGGATGTTGTATACAGTATATGTCCACAGAAAATTGGCTGACATTAAGTCACTCGTCAAATTCTGAGGAACTTTAGGAACTCTGACATTTAAAGTGTTTCTTACATACACACGTTTTGAGATCTTCTCTGCAAATGTTGGTTGTGCTATTTGTGTAGTTCCTTGTCTTCTTGCAATATTTTTCATGATTTGATGAAAGCGAAGCATGGATTGAACCCTTAACATGCGAAAAACATTAAGGTGATGATTGCTGAAGACCAGAAGGCAAGTTCTCATCTGTGCATAAATCAGTCTGTGTCCTACAGCAATGTCACTAATGTCACTATTTTGTAACATCTCCTCAGTATAAAGGCGGACAAGAAGAGTGACAAAAAGTTTTTCTTCTGCCTAGAACTCAGATCTTAAAATTTAACCGTTGTTTTGTTTGTCATGCTTTTCCATGTACATAGTTTATTGTGTTCATATTTTAGCTTTATCTCTGTTTTGTGAAATGGTCCTACATATGTTTTCTATGCAGTGTAAATTCATTGACAACAACATACGTGTCAATAAAACTGGTCCTGATTCGCTTTGTGTCGTCATCCCTGCAGTGGGACTTCAAAGGGCGCCCAGAAGAAAAGTCCTTCCTCTACGAAATTGTGTCCAACAAAAGAAACGGCGTTGATGTGGACAAGTTTGACTACTTGGCCAGGTCAGGTTTTAATGAAGTGCTGTAAAATAATTCTTAACCCTGAACAATGCATTATTCTCCTGATTTATTTTAAAATGATACAGCACTCAACAGTAAATTCAGTTTCCCTCTATACACCTATTTTCTTCACATTGCCTTAATCTGTCTCTACGGTAATGGAAATATTTCCCCTGTGAGAATACGAACAAAGACGAAAACCCCAATCATCTTTGTGAGGTTTTATTCCTACAAGAAGTTGCAGGAAGAAGAAACTGTACAGAGTGTATCATGGTGACCACACTGCAGAGTAGCTCAAATGACATACAGAATGAAGTCTCCTTTTATACATGTCAAAGAGGAAACAACAACATTGACAAGCTCCTGTTGTAGGAGATAAGCAGTTTAACACAATCAACCTGAACAGAGGAATGTTTAGTCCATGTAGAGTCATCCTTGTAGAAATCAAAGGTTATCCAAACACATGATGCTTAATCTAAACCAGCATTTCATGAAATGTCACACAGTTCACATTAGAATTACTCTAACACATCTGCTAAATATATTTTTTCCCCATTACACTACTCAGGGACTCTTTATACCTGGGAATCAAGAACACCTTTGACTTTCATCGCTTCCTGCAGTTTGCCAGAGTGTGTGAGGTTGATGGAAGGAAAACTATCTGCACCAGAGACATAGTATGACAAACTTGAGCTTGTAAACAGATAATTGAAAGCAAACTGATAATGTTGTTATTTATGACTAAACTACAGTCCTAACCTCAACAGGAGGAGGACAATATGTACGACTTGTTCTACATAAGACACCGTCTCCACAAAAGAGCCTATCAGCACAGAGTAAACAAAGTCATTGAACATATGTAAGTGTCTACCTTCAGATCTTAGTACTCCAAATATAAGATTGGTCTCCTTCTGATTTCCATTATTTGATCTGCGTCATGATTCACTATCTCATCAGTAATAATATGTTTGATATGAACATACAGGATTGCAGAGGCTTTTTTGAAAGCAGACGGTCACATTCAGATTGAAGGATCAGGAGGGAGGATGTTCACTCTCTCTACAGCCATTGAGGACATGGAGGCCTACACAAAGCTCACAGGTGTGTAGATTTAAATGTGTGCTGTTAGCTCATGTTTAACATTGAAGCAAATTCAGACTTCAGAAATATCAAGACATTGTTTTAAATAATGCACTACACCCAACAATCTGAAAAGGAAATTGATGTAGGCACTTGGTCAGTTTTGGTGTTTGGTGTAAGACTACTGTTATGCTACTTTATCAATTTTTTTAATTATGCACATGTAAATGAACCAGATCATGTTAAATAAGTTGTAATGACTTATAAATTAACATGCCATGTCTTACAATTTATTGAGTGTGTTTGTGTGTATAATTAATAATCGTTTGCTTGTTACTCTGTTACTCTTTTAGACAACGTGTTTGAGGAAATACTGAAGTCTTCCCGTCCTGAGTTACAAGAGGCAAGAGAGATTCTGCAAAACATTGTCTCTCGAAAGATCTACAAGTTTGTTGGTGAGACAAAGCCAAAGAAGACCATCAAGGATTGGAAAGTAAGTCTGTGTGTTCTTGTGTTTCATTACATTTATTACACATGATCTCATGCACCGTTATCATACAATTATCATATCGTTGTCATACAATACAAAATCCCTCAGTCAACTAATGCTGCATGATATTGGGGAAACTGCGTTTTCTTTTAATGTTCATACTATTAAAATTTTTATTATTATTTGGGTCTTCAAGTTTATTTTCCTTTACAAATAAGAACCCCTTATACATTCAAAGCTACATTTAATTTGCATCAAGAGCCCTGTGACATTAACTTCTAAGCAAAGAACAGTTCATCGTCATACACTGCATGTGATCCCTTCTCTCTCTCTCCCTCTACACTTTATGTGCTCATGGACTAACACACGTCCTGGGATATTACCATGGCACTTACGCACATAGCAAAATTAATGCTTAGATCATACCATGCAGCCCTACAGTCAAACGCATTTACACTAAGTCGGTGCAGTTTTTTGAGTGAATGTGAATTGAATTCCAAGTTGCTTACATTGTCAACTTAAAATGCAAAAAAACTTTTTCTATCCTTTTTCACTGTTCTCAACGTTTCTGCTCCATTTTCAAGAGCCTGATTCCTAGCTGGAAAAAAGGATTGGCTGAGGAAAAATTAAACCTGACACCAAAGGACTTTGAAATCCTGGTGAGTTTTTTTGACTTTCTTTTTTGTAAAATCTTCAGTTTTGCTGATGTTTTGATTTGTAAGATGTTGCAGAGTTTGTTATGGCACACATTTTACTCTCGACCTTCTTTTTAGGTCATTAACATGGACTACGGCATGAAAGACAAGAACCCTGTTCAACATATGGATTTCTACAGCAAAAAGGAGCCTGACGTGGCAAAGCCAATGTCCCCAGAAAATGTCAGAACTAATTATTGATTAAAACAATTTTTTCATCACAATCATTCAATATTTCTTCTGTTTATTATTTGTAAGGCAGCTTATGTCTCCATAACTCTCAAATTAAAGCTGCTGTCAATCTTTACAGGCACCCAGCATTGGAACAGAGAACTTTTCTGAGCAGCTGATCAGGGTCTTCTGTAAGAAGATTGATGAACAGAGTGTGGAGGCTGCCAGACAGCAGTTTGAACAGTGGTACAATGATTTTCCAATCCTTAGATAGTAGTTGAATATTAAGATGTTAAAGGATACAATATCAACTAACTTGCTGTTGATTGAACATAAAACCAGTTGATTTGGCTAAAGTAAATAGAAAACAGTCCACACTGAGTACAGTTTATTTAATATGGTTGAACATATGATCTACAATCTGCTGAGTGTGGAAAACATTAGCTGTGCTAGCATCCTCAGCCTTCGGTCTTCCTTTCAGGTTAACGTATGCTTACCTGTGCTGGTGAAGCTCTACTCTAATAGATTTGATACTTTAACTTAACAAAATACTGCCAAAGTGAGCAACACTCCAACATGTTATTGGTCCTTTGTCCTGGTTTGCATCAAGGTTAGACAGCAAGTCTAGACAGTCAGTCAGGTTTCTGTACTGAAACAATTTTACTGACCTGTATTGGAACCGTGCAGGACTCTGGTTTGGGGCCCTCAGGTTAAGAGAGGTAAGCAACAGCAGCATGGGAGTGAAACCAAAAGATTAACCAACCCTCTGGTTTCTTCAACTTTCACTCAGGAGCAAAAATCAGCTTTTAAATGTGAAAATTTGAAAGTAAAAATGATTGACAATTATTGTGATAATTATATCGACTGATATGACATTTTGATAACATTTTTAGTTTTTTTAGCCCAGGCCTATAAGCTACGGGTCTTATTGTGAATAACGTGTATCCTTCATTAAAAGAAAAACGGACATGTTAAAAAAAAAATCCCTCTTCATACAGTGTGTGCTGATTGAGACATGAGATAATCAGACCAATTTAGTTTTTTGAATCGGGCTGTAAACATGTTTATTTCTGCTGTAAAAATTGGCCTTTCTGAATGGGTGTGTATGTGACATATTAATATATGCAGTTAGTGGTTTTATTACATTGAAAGGCTGTTTTAATATATGAGCATTAGAATGGAACAATGAGCAGGGAGGGAATGATTGCATAGTGAAACAAAACTTCAGGATTCTTCTTTTGCATTTATATGATTTTGATCCTTTTTTGATGCTAAATTAGCATTGGTGTCTTCAAACTTTTGTATTTTCCTACCAACGGACAAAAACTTTGAAATAATGTATTTTATTACTTGAGATTTAAAAAAACTGAAAGTTCTCACCAGTGAGATGTTGGATCTGCATGATGAGTGCATTGTTTTGCTTTAAAATAAGTTGAATGAGAGATCGTTTGTTAAATAGAATCATTTCTTCTTCGGTTTATCTCTCACTACGTTTACTCTGCACTGCTTTCTTTAAAACAGATGTACTTTTGTGTCTTTATTAACATGCATGTTAAGGATGAAGCCAAATCTGGATGGATCTGAGGGTAATTAGAGCGATCCTCCTGCAGTTGACACCAAGAAATTTACCAAACAACATGAATAACAGTGAATTATTATCATTTATCGTTTGCTTGTTACTCTGTTAATCTTAGAGGCAATGGAGATTCTGCAAAACATTGTCTCTCGAAAGATCTACAAGTTTGTTGGTGAGACAAAGCCAGGGTACCCCATCAAGGATTGGAAAGTAAGTCTGTGTTCTTGTGTTTCATTACATTTATAACACATGATCTAATGCACTGTTATCACAAAGCTGGATAATGTGCTCATTTTCAGTTAATAGAATAAGTACACATCACATTATTTACTGTCTCCAGCATTTTATCTTGCCCGTGTTGTTATTACATTTAACATGAACAGCAGCACTATTGAACAGTTCTTTTTGAAATGTAATGTGAATTGGATAGCAGCTTGAAATGTTTTACAATACAAAATCCCTCAGTCAACTAATGCTGCATGATATTGGGGAAACTGCGTTTTCTTTTCATGTTCATACTATTAAAATTTTTATTATTATTTGGGTCTTCAAGTTTATTTTCTTTTACAAATAAGAACCCCTTATACATTCAAAGCTACATTTAATTTGCATCAAGAGCCCTGTGACATTAACTTCTAAGCAAAGAACAGTTCATCTTCATACACTGCATGTGATCCCTTCTCTCTCTCTCTCTCTCTACACTTTATGTGCTCATGGACTAACACACGTCCTGGGATATTACCATGGCACTTGTACACATAGCAAAATTAATGCTTAGATCATACCATGCAGCCCTACAGTCAAACGCATTTACACTAAGTTGGTGCAGTTTTTTGAGTGAATGTGAATTGAATTCCAAGTTTCTTACATTGTCAACTTAAAATGCAAAAAAACTTGAATCTATATCCTTTTCCACTGTTGTAATTTTTTTCTGATTCCTTGTCAAGAGCCAGATTACTGGCTGGAAAGAAGGATTGGCTCGATCCTTACCTGACGGAGAAAGAAACCTGACATCAGAGGACTTTGAAATCCTGGTGAGTTTTCTTTTACTTTCTGTCATCTGACCTTTTTTGTAAAATCTTCAGTTTTGCTGATTCTTTGATTTGTAAGATGTTGCAGAGTTTGTTATGGCACACATTTTACTCTCGACCTTCTTTTTAGGTCATTAACAAGGACTACGGCATGAAAGACGAGAACAGCAAAAATGTCAGAACTAATTATTGATTAAAACAATTTTTTTTTCACAATCATTCAATATTTTTTCTGTTTATTATTTGTAAGGCAGCTTATGTCACCATAACTCTCAAATTAAAGCTGCTGTCATTCTTTACAGGAATCCAGGATTGGAACAGAGATCTTTTCTGAGCAGCTGATCAGGGTCTTCTGTAAGAAGATTGATGAACAGAGTGTGGAGGCTGCCAAAAAGCACTATGATCAGTGGTACAATGATTTTCCAATCCTTTGATAATAGTTGAATATGAAGATGTTAAAGGATACAATATCAACTAACTTGCTGTTGATTAAACATAAAACCAGTTGATTTGGCTAAAGTAAATAGAAAACAGTCCACACTGAGTACAGTTTATTTAATATGGTTGAACATGTGATCTACAATCTGCTGAGTGTGGAAAACATTAGCTGTGCTAGCATCCTCAGCCTTCGGTCTTCCTTTCAGGTTAACGTATGCTTACCTGTGCTGGTGAAGCTCTACTCTAATAGATTTGATACTTTAACTTAACAAAATACTGCCAAAGTGAGCAACACTCCAACATGTTATTGGTCCTTTGTCCCGGTTTGCATCCAGGTTTGACAGCAAGTCTAGACAGTCAGTCAGGTTTCTGTACTGAAACAATTTTACTGACCTGTATTGGAACCGTGCAGGACTCTGGTTTGGGGCCCTCAGGTTAAGAGAGGTAAGCAACAGCAGCATGGGAGTGAAACCAAAAGATTAACCAACCCTCTGGTTTCTTCAACTTTCACTCAGGAGCAAAAATCAGCTTTTAAATGTGAAAATTTGAAAGTAAAAATGATTGACAATTATTGTGATAATTATATCGACTGATATGACATTTTGATAACATTTTTAGTTTTTTTAGCCCAGGCCTATAAGCTACGGGTCTTATTGTGAATAACGCGTATCCTTCATTAAAAGAAAAACGGACATATTAAAAAAAAATCCCTCTTCATACAGTGTGTGCTGATTGAGACATGAGATAATCAGACCAATTTAGTTTTTGAATCGGGCTGTAAACATGTTTATTTCTGCTGTAAAAATTGGCCTTTCTGAATGGGTGTGTATGTGACATATTAATATATGCAGTTTGTGGTTTTATTACATTGAAAGGCTGTTTTAATATATGAGCATTAGAATGGAACAATGAGCAGGGAGGGAATGATTGCATAGTGAAACAGAGCTTCAGGATTCTTCTTTTGCATATACATGATTTTGATCTTTTTTTGATGCTAAATTAGCATTGGTGTCTTCAAACTTTTGTATTTTCCTACCAACGGACAAAAACTTTGAAATAATGTATTTTATTACTTGAGATTTAAAAAAAACTGAAAGTTCTCACCAGTGAGATGTTGGATCTGCATGATGAGTACATTGTTTTGCTTTAAAATAAGTTGAATGAGAGATTGTTTGTTAAATAGAATCATTTCTTCTTCAGTTTATCTCTCATTAGGTTTACTCTGCACTGCTTTCTTTAAAACAGATGTACTTTTGTGTCTTTATTAACATGCAGGTTAGAGAAGGAGCCAAATCTGGTTGGACCTGAGGGTAATTAGAGCGATCCTCCTGCAGTTGACACCAAGGAATTTAACAAACAACATAAATAACACTGAATTATTATTATTTATCGTTTGCTTGTTACTCTGTTAATCTTAGAGGCAAGAAAGATTCCGCAAAACATTGTCTCTTTCGAGAGCTACAAGTGTGTTGGTGAGACAAAGCCAGAGTACCCCATCGAGGATTGGGAAGTAAGTCTGTGTGTTCTTGTGTTTCATTACATTTATAACACATGATCTAATGCACTGTTATCACAAAGCTGGATAATGTGCTCATTTTTAGTTAATAGAATAAGTACACATCACATTATTTACTGTCTCCAACATTTTATCTAGCCCGTGTTATTACATTTAACATGAACAGCAACACTATTGAACAGTTCTCTCTTTGAAATGTAATGTGAATTGGATAGCAGCTTGAAATGTCTTACAATACAAAATCCCTCAGTCAACTAATGCTGCATGATATTGGGGAAACTGCGTTTTCTTTTCATGTTCATACTTTTAAAATTTGTGTTATTATCTGGGTCTTCAAAATTATTTTCTTTTACAAATAAGAACCCCTTATACATTCAAAGCTACATTTAATTTGCATCAAGAGCCCTGTGACATTAACTTCAAAGCAAAGAACAGTTCATCTTCATACACTGCATGTGATCCCTTCTCTCTCTCTCCCTCTACACTTTATGTGCTCATGGACTAACACACGTCCAGGGATATTACCATGGCACTTGTACACATAGCAAAATTAATGCTTAGATCATACCATGCAGCCCTACAGTCAAATGCATTTACACTAAGTTGGTGCAGTTTTTTGAGTGAATGTGAATTGAATTCCAAGTTTCTTACATTGTCAACTTAAAATGCAAAAAAACTTGAATCTATATCCTTTTCCACTGTTGTAATTTTTTTCTGATTCCTTGTCAAGAGCCGGATTTCTGGCTGGAAAAAAGTATTGGCTCAACCCCTCCCTGACGAGGAAGAAAACAACCTGAAACCAGAGGACTTTGAAATCCTGGTGAGTTTTTTTTACTTTCTTTCATCTGACCTTTTTTGTCAAATCTTCAGTTTTGCTGATTCTTTGATTTGTAAGATGTTGCAGAGTTTGTTATGGCACACATTTTACTCTCGACCTTCTTTTTAGGTCATTAACAAGGACTACGGCATGAAAGACGAGAACAGCAAAAATGTCAGAACTAATTATTGATTAAAACAATTTTTTCATCGCAATCATTCAATATTTTTTCTGTTTATTATTTGTAAGGCAGCTTATGTCACCATAACTCTCAAATTAAAGCTGCTGTCATTCTTTACAGGCACCCAGCATTGGAACAACGATCTTTTCTGAGCAGCTGATCAGGGTCTTCTGTAAGAAGATTGATAGAAAGAGTGTGGAGGCTGCCAGACAGCACTTTAAACAATGGTACAATGATTTTCCAATCCTTTGATAATAGTTGAATATTAAGATGTTAAAGGATACAATATCAACTAACTTGTTGTTGATTGAACATAAAACCAGTTGACTTGGCTAAAGTAAATAGAAAACAGTCCACATTGAGTACAGTTTATTTAATATGGTTGAACATGTGATCTACAATCTGCTGAGTGTGGAAAACATTAGCTGTGCTAGCATCCTCAGCCTTCGGTCTTCCTTTCAGGTTAACGTATGCTTACCTGTGCTGGTGAAGCTCTACTCTAATTGATTTGATACTTTAACTTAACAAAATACTGCCAAAGTGAGCAACACTCCAACATGTTATTGGTCCTTTGTTCTGGTTTGCATCAAGGTTAGACAGCAAGTCTAGACAGTCAGTCAGGTTTCTGTACTGAAACAATTTTACTGACCTGTATTGGAACCGTGCAGGACTCTGGTTTGGGGCCCTCAGGTTAAGAGAGGTAAGCAACAGCAGCATGTGAGTGAAACCAAAAGATTAACCAACCCTTTGGTTTCTTCAACTTTCACTCAGGAGCAAAAATCAGCTTTTAAATTTGAAAATTTGAAAGTAAAAATGATTGACAATTATTGTGATAATTATGTCGACTGATATGACATTTTGATAACATTTTTAGTTTTTTTTTTAGCCCAGGCCTATAAGCTACGGGTCTTATTGTGAATAACGTGTATCCTTCATTAAAAGGAAAACGGACAAGTGTAAAAAAAATAATTCCTCTTCATACAGTGTGTGCTGATTGAGACATGAGATAATCAGACCAATTTAGTTTTTTAATCGAGCTGTAAACATGTTTATTTCTGCTGTAAAAATTGGCTTTTTTCGAATGGGTGTGTATGTGACATATTAATATATGCAGTTAGTGGTTTTATTCCATTGAAAGGCTGCTTTAATATATGAGCATTAGAATGGAACAATGAGCAAAAAACTTTGAAATAATGTATTTTATTACTTGAGATTTAAAAAAACTGAAAGTTCTCAGCAGTGAGATGATGGATCTGCATGATGAGTGCATTGTTTTGATTTAAAATAAGTTGAATGTTAGATTGTTTGTTAAATAGAATCATTTCTTCTTCAGTTTATCTCTCACTAGATTTACTCTGCACTGCTTTCTTTAAAACAGATGTACTTTTGTGTCTGTATTAACATGCAGGTAAAGGATGGAGCCAAATCTGGTTGGACCTAAGGGTAATTAGAGCGATCCTCCTGAAGTTGACACCAAGGAAATTACCAAACAACATGAATAACACTGAATAATATTCGCATTCAGACCTAGCACTCATGTTTTTTCTCGCTTTTTTCATATAGATGCTGTATCATTCTTTTAAATTGATTGTTTAAAAATCAGTTCCAACAACACACAACATGTTTTTATTCCGAGGACAAAGATAAATCATAATATATGATACCACTCTGTACAATTACGGGGCCTGCAGTCAATATGAAACAGTATCATTGGCCCATTTAATTCACTGTGTTACGCTTCTATCGACTCACACAGAAAACCCATTCAAAATTTGATACAGAAAAAATTGGATACTTTTTTTTAACATTAAGGAAAATATATATCAGTTATAAAGCCATATCTCAAAGATCACTGGATCTGGATCGCTTCTGGATTTGAATTTCTGATCTCTAAACTGATACATAGACACACATGACACTGGATACTTACACAGCTAGCAGCTGTATGGCTGTTGAATACCATTTAGGTAAAGAAAGCCATTATTGAAATCCAACAATCATTGTCTCAAACTGAATATATAAACTGCATGTTTCTGAATTGATTCAGCTTTTGGTCACATTTATGCTTCTTTGTAGGTTGTGTATTCTTTTTGGTCGGGGAAAGATGTAAAGCACTCCCAACATGTGTAATGGAGTGAATATTTCACTTGTGGTTTTATTTAGGGATTTAGAATACTTTACATTACTATAACATTTTAGTTTTGATGTTAATCGTTTGAAGATTGAGGACATGAGATTAGATTATTTGTCTTTGAGTGGTGTTTAATGAGAGATGATCATGAGTGATGTTTTGGTGACTGGTATTATCTTATATTATATTACTTTGTATCTGCAGCATTTATTATCACAATACAATTTTAATCTGTTTTAAAAACTGGAACTTGTGAAAACCTTTATTTGCATCTAAAAACTTGAAATTCGAATTGAAAAATATCTTTTCAACGTATCCATCAACTACCTTTCTTCGATGGATGATGAATGTGTTTAAATGTATGACACACTTTAAGTGAAGCTATAATTGTTTGACGATTGGTTCTTACATAATGCATCTATGAGAACCTTTCAAGTGTATTCCTGTTGTGATGGGTTCATATCTGATAAAATCTGCATGTATTCAAAATAAACATCAGAGAAAATCCTGAGTTCAACATTGTGTAATCTATATAGCACCTATCGTACAAATTTAATTGCAAGACTTTCAAACATAGATAAAATAGTTTAATGGGAGTTGTGTGTGTAATTGGCAAAGTCATTAACATTCTCTCATTCATTCATTCATTGACATTCATTACTTCATCATAACTACTACTTATTTTGTAGCATTACTTATTTATAGCATTTATTTATATTTATTGCATCCCATTAATCCAGCCATCCAGATTTACCTAATAATTCACTTTTTTTGGCTACATCTGTAAATTTTGCAATTACTGTACATAGCACAGAATTACTGTACATAGCACAGACTATTGCACTTTCTGCTTATTTGCACTTCTGGTGAGATGCCAAACCTCATTTCGTTACTCTATACTTGAATATGTGTAATGACAATAAAGTTGAATCTCATCTCATCTCATCTCATCTCATAACTGCCAACTACTTTATGCTGTTTTTAATCTGTTCTTTAAATGTTTGTTTACTGCCCTCACATGCTTCACAGGTTGAGTTAATGTCGACTGCCTATTTCATCAGTACGATGGGTGGCGGGGTTCATATTTAACGCTGGTACAAGCTCCAAACTAGATGTTGCCCTGTGTTAACCTTCCTGCTTCGCGTTCCAACCGTGATCAGGGCGCACAGGGGAGACTTATTGGTCTTAACTACAAAAAAAACCTGAATGGGAGAGAGCGCTCATACAGACCGTCAAGAGGTAGAGTGTGTGACACAGAGGAGGAGAGATATTGAAACTTTGTGTACAGAGCTGGAGAGATATGAAACAGAAAATTAAATCGATAATCTGTTTTAATGTAACTTAGTTTAGCAGAGAAGAGAGTGATCTATAATCTATCTATAAACCGCTCATAGGACATGTCGGTGTGAATCTTCAGTGTGACGTTTGTTAGCTGTTGTTAATGTTTAAATCCTGTTTGAGCTGCTGTTAATACTAAACTTACTAATAATTAGTCCTGAAGATTTTTAAATTAATTACTAATATAGCCTGTGAATTTGCACAGTGATGTTATCATTTAAAATGACTTTTCTCAAGTGCAAACCGTCAACATGTCACTCAGAGAACCGCGATTCTACGTAGTTCTCTTCAGTTGATTTTGAGCGATTTATTGTGAATGTTCTGCTGTGCCCGATGCTCTGTACATTTTTTAAATATCCGTGACTTTTTGTCTCCTCCTGCCCCGCCATAGCACTCTCTCTGTGTACCGGGACCTCAGGGTTTACAATCTCTATCTGGGTAAGCCAGTCCAACCCGGTTGGCCAGTCACAGGCAAAATATGGCACCAAGTACAGCAAGCATCAAGTGAGGCAATATATTAAAAGGGGAAAATCGAAAAGGGGAAATTTATGATTCTCACTGTGTGAAATAGGAGGAGTGTGACGGCGTGAAGATGCTTAATTGAGTGACTCTCACAGTCAGAGATAGTGGGCATGGTGTCATGCAGGAGACTTGGCAGCTCTGGTTGTAGAGCTGCTGCATCATGCGCGCTGAAAAAAGCACTCCGATCGCCACCTGTATCACAGTGGGAACTTATGGTGGTCTTTAGTCTCCAGTCACCAGTCTCAGTCTCTTTGACTCAGTGCGAAGTCTGTAACAGCGTTAAATATGCACCCCGCCACCCATCGTACTGCGCGTTCTGCCCGCTCGCCTCATAGACTGTAAATATTACGTTTACCTGCCTGGGAGCTGAAGTCTGACGTTACTTTCCTGCGCCGTCCACTTTGCCAATTCATTTTCGAGTTGGTTTGAATTATGATCACTTTTTAGCACGGCAAGTTTGAAAACGAAAAGCCGAAGACCTTTTCGTCTTCATTTGAATTATGTCATACAATATGCATACATAGAGAGCAAAAGTATAATGCAAATTGGATGACTGAATATTCATTTTAAATATAGGTCAAATAATGCACCTATATTCTGAAAATTAAAACGTGTTTCTGTTACTGTATTTTCATTTTAAAATTAGCTTTTTCATTTGAATTATGATACAAATTTAGCGGGGCATTTTTTTGAAAATGATAAAGCAAATGTCATTTTCTTCCTCATTAATTTAGTCAATGTGCATTTTTGAAGTTGAAAACTAAAATGCAAATTAGATAAATTAATCATCATTTTATTTTTGAGTCAAATAATACACCCATATTCTGAAAATTAAAAAGCATTTCTGTTAATGCATTTGAATTTTCAAATTAGCTTTATCATTTGAATTCTGATCACTAATCGCTTCCATAGGATATGTCAAAGATTATCCAAAATATTGACTTTGATGCATTGTTAGTTTTTGTGTAGCATCAGATTTAAAATGTAGTTCCCTGTCTGGGCATTGGAGAAAATGAAAATGTCCAATTTACAAAAACTGCTATAAAAATAGAACAGATTCATATTGTTTTCTACTTTTTTTTGCATAAATCTCTTAAACAACTCCAGCAGTGCTCAAAACTATCAAATATTGAATAATTATCAGGAATTGTACCCTTTAATTGCCAGAATCATGCAATCAAACAGTTCCAACTTTACTATAAACATCCAGATAATGATTGTAGATGGTTTATAAACCAATTATTAATCATTGACAAAATATTAATTATCTAGCTAAAATATATTTATAGATGCTTTACAAAGTATTAATAAGGGATTACAATCTTCAGTTCCAACTTTATAATAGCCATCCAAATAATGTTAATAGATGCTTTATAAAATAATTACAAACCATGAACAAATATCTGGTCCATGTATCTCTGTAATGTTTATAGATTTTTTATAACCCATCTCTTAAAGGTTTATAAATCATTTAGTCATCATTAACAAACACTTTAAAAAGTGTATGAAATGTGATAATGTGTGTATCAATAAACTGTTAATGCCCCAATATGTAACTTTTCCACCATAAAATAATGGCTTGTAAATCAATTTAATAGCGCAATAGCGTTCAACAGGGAGAATGTTGTCTCTCCAACGTCCGCATAGCGGCTCGCTGCCTCAATATTCAATATATGTAAGTTTGTGACTGCGAGCCGCAGTCATCTCGCAAGAGGTACGTTCTGTTTTACGGCACTAGTCTACAAGTCCTCGGAGTTAGCCGAGACTGTAAATATTAGGAGTAAGCCCGTCTCTGTACTGCTTGATGCAGGCCACGAGGAAAAGCACGTTGATGGATGAAGATAAGAATAAAGTAAAGAATAAAGAGAGAGTGACCGAACAAGAGACTGGACTAGAGTAAATATTGGAGAGGCTTTTACACATTGGAGAGAGCTTCGGGGAATGGTGGGCTGTAAGTCTGATACCGAGCTGGCACTGCTGCTGTTGAACTGGTGAGTACTATGCTCGTTATAAACGTTGTCCTATTTCTTTGCATCATAGTTATCAGTTATTTCAACACAAACCCATTCAGTCTATATCATATAACAACCAGAATGTCAGAATAATGTTACTGTCCCTTGATGATGAGTTAGCGACGCATGTTAACCTTATATGTCAGAGTTATTTGGGCAGACTTTGACTGGCACGGTGAGAAAAATTGTCGACACATTAGCGGGTGGTTGAAAGCCAAGTCAGCTCATGGCTGCAGAAATCAGCCCGTAGCATGATAATATAGACGGCATAGTGTCCTGGGTTCAGGTTACGATAGCTCCAGCTGATAAATATCTGAGCAGCGCATAGACAATGTTTCTCATGTGTTGAAACTAACGTTACTGTACTCTGCACAGTTGTATCAACCAGCATAATGACTTCAAACTTTATTCCAGCTTTCTAAAAAGGCGATCAGTATCATCTCCAGCAACAAATGCAACCTACAACCCTGCCATAGTCTTACTGTCAGACCACGACAGGTATGTTTTCATGGAGTAAAGTTATCTAAAAAAATACTGTCAGGTCAGGTTGCGGTGGTAGCAGGCGCAGTCAGTCAACTCAGACTTCCCTCTCCCCAGCAACGTTTTCCAGCTCCTCCTGGGGGATTCCGAGGCGTTCCCAGGCTAAACGGGATATATAATCCCTCCAGCGCAATCTGAGTATGCCCCGGGGTCTCCTCCCAGTTGGTCGTGCCTGGAAAACCTCTAAAGGGAGGCGTCCAGGGGGCATCCTTAACAGATGCCCAAACCACCTCAACTGGCTCCTTTCGATGCGGAGGAGCAGCGGCTCTACTCCGAGCTCCCCCTGAATGTCCGAGCTCCTCACCCTATCTCTAAGGCTGAGCCCAGCCACCCTCCGGAGGAAGCTAATTTCGGCCGCTTGTATCCGTGATCTCATTCTTTCGGTCACTACCCATAGCTCATGACCATAGGTGAGGGTTGTAATGTAGATCGACCGGTAAATTGAGAGCTTTGCCTTCAGGCTCAGCTCCCTCTTTGCCACAACGGTCCGGCACAACGCCTGCATTACTGCTGACGCCGAGCCAGTCCGTCTGTCAATCTCACACTCCATCCTACCCTCACTCGTGAACAAGACCCCGAGATACTTGAACTCCTCCACTTGGGACAAGGACTCACTCCCCACCTGGAGAGAGCAATCCACCTTTTTCCGGCAGAGAACCATGGCCTCGGACTTGGAGGTGCTGACCCTCATCCCAGCCACTTCGCACTGGGCTGCAAACCGTCCCAATGCCTGCTGGAGGTCCCAGCTTGCATTGGGAAAATTACATCATTCGCAAAAAAGCAGAGATGAGATTTTGAGGTCCCCAAACTGGAAACCCTCCTCCCCCCGGCTGCTCCTTGAGATCCTGTCCATGAAGATCACAAACAGGACCAGTGACAAGGGGCCCCATATTCCTGCAGTACCCCCCACATGATCCCCACGGACAAAAGCCTTCTCTAAATCCACAAAACACATGTAGACTGGATGAGCAAATTCCCATGCTCCCCCAAGAAGCCCTGCAAGGTTAAAGAGCTGGTCCACTGTCCCACGGCCGGGACGCAATTCACATTCTTCCTCCTGTATCCGAGGTTTGACAATCGGCCGGAGCCTCCTTTCTAGCACCCTAGAGTAAGCTTTCCCCGGAAGGCTGAAAAGTGTGATACCCCGATAATTGGAGCCCCTTTTTAAAATGGGAACCACCACACTGGTCTGCCACTCCACAGGCACTGTCCCAGATTTCCACGCGACATTGAAAAGGCGTGTCAGCCAAGACAGCCCAACAATGTCCAGAGCAGTAGCGGAGCGAGTGTGGGGGCAGAAGGTGCGGCCGCCCCAGGCCCACTGTTGTCTCAAGGGGCCCACTTTGAGCCAAATTTAACATGCATTTTGTTATTTAGTTGAGTTTTCCAATAAAGTTAGTTTGACTAGGTCTGAGTCTCTCTTTTCTTTTGCCACAATCAAGACACACAATGTATTTTGTAGTGCAGAGAGGGGCCCCCCTCCACTGCCAAGGGGGTTCTCAACTTCGGCAGCAAACAGCACCAGCAGGGTGCTGTGGCCTGTTTGTAATGTCATTGATCCCACCTCTTAGCACCCCCTTTGCTGGGCCCCCGCTGCTGTCTGGAGTTTTAAAAACCTAGTCGTCTGTCTGCTTTATTTCTGTTTACCTTGCAGTTTTTCGTAACATTAAAAGTGTAAAAAACTAAATAAAAAATGTTTTCTCATTGACAACTCAACCTGGCAAGTCTCCTCCCGTTGCTAGCTCCACTAACGTAAACGCTACTAGCCAAGCAAATAAACATGTTAGCGAGGAGCACCCAGCTAGCTCCATGCAGGAAAGCAACAGTGCTGATGAAAATTTAATTGGTAAGTTGTTTCATCATTATTTGAGATTACGCTTAGATGCTGGTCTTTTGTTTGTGGGTGCATATGTTGTAGACCGCCGTGTCTGCTTGGTTATCGTACTGTATGAACGGCAGGCCATTGCTGTCACACTGTTTACAAAGTTTGTTGTTGTGCGTGGGTTGATAATGTGTGGTTTTATTGTATTGTCTGTTTGGCTGTGTGGCTGGATGAGCGTCCAACTTCACTGAATGTTAAACTGTAGTTGCCTTCTATCTTTGGTTTCCCATCCGGCTAATTAAGTCTGCTTTACTAGTTTAATCGGTGGAATATGCACACAGACATATCAGCACTTGTGCTGCTTAAATATATATAAATATATAGCCTATAGACAGTTTAAGGGCCCACTATTGGTCCCCACCCCCTCTGCAATGAGCCATAGGCTCCGCGCCTGGTCCAGAGCCTTTAGCATCTCAGGGCGAATCTCTTCCACACCTGGCGCCTTGCTACTGAGGAGCTTTCTAACTGCCTCAGTAACCTCTGCCAAGGTTAGTGGTAAGGCTTCCCGTGGATCTTCAGACTCTGCCTCCTCTTCAGAGGACGTGTTGTCTGGGTTCAGGAGTTCTTCAAAGTGTTCATTCCACCACCCAACATTGTCCCCAGTTCTCCACCCCTGCTGATAACAGCCTGGGGCAAGCCCTGCTCTCCCATCCTGAGCCATCGGACGGTTTGCCAGAACCTCCTTGAGACCAACCGAAAGTCCTTCTCCAAAGCCTCCCCGAACTCCTCCCACACCCAGGTTTTTGCTTCCGCAACCACTGAAGCCACAGCCCTCCGAGCCACCCGATACCTGTCAGCTGCTTCCAGAGACCCTGGGCTAACCAAGCCCGAAAGGCCTCCTTCTTCAGCCTGACGGCTTCCTTCACCACTGGAGTCCACCAGCGGGTTCTAAGGTTGCTGCCAAGACAGGCACCAAATGTCTTCTGGCTGCAACTCCTAGCCGCAGCTTCTACAATAGAGGCTTTGAACAAGGACCACTCGGACTCCATGTCCCCAACCTCCCCCGAGGGAGAAGTTCTTCCGGAGGTGGGAGTTGAAGACCCCACGGACAGGGGCCTCTGCCAGACGTTCCCAGTTCACCCGCACTACACATTTTGGTTTGCCAGGTCTGTCCGGCAGCCTTCCCCGCCATCTGATCCAACTCGCCACCAGGTGGTGATCAGTTGACAGCTCTGCTCCTCTCTTTACCCAAGTGTCCAAAACATACGGCCGCAGATCTGACAAAACAACTACAAAGTCGATCATCGATCTTTGGCCTAGGGTGCTCTTGTACCAGGTACACTTATGAACATCCCTATGCTTGAACATGGTGTTTGTTATGGCCAATCCATGACTAGCACAGAAGTCCAACAACAAAACACCACTCGGGTTCAGATCGGGCAGGCAGTTCCTCCCAATCACTCCCCTCCAGGTGTCCCCGTCGTCGCCCACGTGAACATTGAAGTCCCCCAGTAGAACTACAGAGTCCCTAGGCGGAACCCCTTCCAGGACCCCACCCAGAAACTCCAAGAAGGCTGTGTACTCTGAGCTGCTGTTAGGTGCATTTGCACATACAACAGTCAGAGCCTCCCTCTCTGCAACCTGAAGTCGCAGAGAGGCAACCCTCTCGTTCACCGGGGAAAACTCCAACACAGCGGTGTGTGAGTATCCCCACACCCGCCCGGCACCTCTCACCCTGGGCAACTCCAGTCCCTCTCCAGGAGTTTGGTTCCAGAACCGACGCTGTGCGTAGAGGCGAGCCCAACTATGTCTAGCTGGTAGCGCTCCACCTCCCGCACCAGCTCCAGCCCCTTCCCTATCAGAGAGGTGACTTTCCACGTCCCTAGAGCCAGTCTGCGCTGCCGGAAATGCCCAGGCCTCCGCCTACGCCTGCCAGCCGGCTCTGCATGCACCTTCCCCCATGCCTCTCCCTGTGTGTGATGGGCCTACAGGGCAGCGGCTCCATGTGGTTGTTTCGGGCTGGGAGGAAGGCCCGGCCACCAGACGCTCGCCTTCAAGCTCCCCCCCTGGGTCTGGCTCCAGGGGCGTGGGTGCCCTCTTCCGGGCGAGGTGGCTTGCTCTAAAGTATGCCGCTTCATAGGGGTATTTGTTGAACCGCTCTTGGTCTGGCCCCTCCCCTGGGACCACTTTGCCTTGGGAGACCTTACCAGGGGCTAGTGCCCCCAACAACACAGCTTCCAGGTTCACCGGGACATGCAAACTCCTCCACCACGTTAAGGTGGCGATTCTTGGAGGAGTCATTGAATGGTAAGATGTAATATTCTACTTGTCTTTTGATTCGAGAATGATGTGTTTGCTGTCCAAGGTGTTCAGCTACTGAATGAGGAAGAGGAGTCGGCTGATGTCTTGTAATCCAGGTAAATTTGACTTCAAACACACAAATATATATTACACAGATCACCTTCTAGTCATGCAAATGCTTGTAATTGTAATTATTTCCACCACTTTTTTTCAAATGGAAAATGGCTGCATGATGCATCATTTCTATTTAGGACCATTATAAAATGTATTTGAAATGGCACACTACATTTATATTTTGACTCTTTCTATCAGTCTTACTGTGAGATGTGTTCAATTGAACTCCGCCGGCTGGTCCCACGTTTCAGTCTCTGGCAAGCGGCTCTTTCCAGGTCCAGAGAGGTCCACGGGCCAGATTAGATGCCTTGACACCTTGGTCGGAGTGTGCAGCTGGGATGGAGATTGTACATTGGTTCAGCCGTTGTCTCAGAAGCTCCAAGAGGATCCAACAGGAAAAATTATTAAAGAGTCTTTTGATACGTCGATTTCCAATTCAGATTAACCAGATGGCCATCTTGATGAATCCACTAAGTAATTGGCGTTCAAAATTGAAGAGCAAAGACTTTGGAGAAGAGAGCTGAAGCTCTAAACTTCAAGAAACCAAAACTAAGAAGAACCCAAGGTCTGAGCTGAGTGTGAACTCTTATCACCTGGATGGGAGGAGGGGGGTCTGCAGGCAAAGAGGGGTGCCGCCCACGGGTGACTCCCATTCTGACCGGAGGACAATTGTTTAAACTAAACCGAGTTTACTCAATAAGATTAAGAATCTAAACATATATACATCACCATACATTCATTTCGATATTATTTCTATCAGATCCACATTGATGTAGGTTCACGTCATATATTTAGACAAACATTTCTATCAGATTCATGTTGAGATGAAAATCACACCATCTGGGAACATCCTCAGTCAATCCCAGCCTGTAGGTGAACAAAAACATGTTATACAGTCAGCATTCTTAATAAGACATATTAATAAAGTAGGAAAATAAATTGGTGTCTATAAATAACACCTTCTATAGCTAATATCAAAGAGTCTGCTTTATAACACGTCTAAATGTATAATTATGAAGGTTATGTATTCATGGATATTCTAACACTAGATGGCAATAGCGCTCCACGTCAAATTCCTATTAAACATAATATAACTCTTATTGCTGTTCTGAAGATCAGATTTTGAGTTTAAAAAGATGATTATAATACATTCAACGTGACATTTACAAATATCTAGATGAAGAAAGACATAAATGTTCATTTGATGCAGAATTGAACGCTGTGGTTTAATTCAGCTCTTCAGCAGTCCTTCAACAGATGGTCAATTTTACGACTTTGCAGAGACTGGTTTCGGTCACAGTTCATGTCTTTGGGGTCAATTCGTAGATAGCAGAGTGTTCTGTTTCTGCTCGGTTGTTTATTCCAGGTGTTGTAAAAGTTCAAAACATCCTTACTGAGAGGGAGACTTAAATCATTGATCAGTTCCTTTGTTCCTTGGTAAAAGTAATCAACATGTTAATCCACAGTCCTGAGTCCTGCAGGAAGAGAGTTGTAAACGTGGCTGCTGATAACGGCTACAACATGGTTCTTTATCTTCTCACGGCGTCTGTGCCGGCTTCCTCACCCTCTGCTTGTCAACAAATGCACGTTGTTTCAGATGGGAAGTGTAACCGTTTTACAACAGTGCAGTTGCAGTCAGAGACCTGCTGTTGGAACCAAAGCGCACCAAAACTGAAAAGTTACCTATTGGGGCTTTAACAATAAATTATAGCATTACAAATCATTAGCAAACATTATTAACTATAATTTCATTGTTTGTTTACAGTAAATAACTATTAACTAATGGTTAATTAACTATCTATTTACCCTTATTTGGTTATGGTTATTATAAAGTTTTACCCTTTTTTCTTTTGGTAAACATTTAAAACGGGCCAGTTTGACCCGAACACCACACAAGGGTTAAGTTTAGATTTCTTAACTTGCCTTATGAAATTCTGATGCACTTTCAGTTTTGTTTTCTGAAATGTGTGCTTGTCAGATAAGTAAAAGTAAGCAAAAAAAGGGTATCACTAGGAGGACAGTGACCAATAACATGGGTGTGGTGTAGATAGAAATGTCAGATATTTTTAAACCCTGAGCATGTAAATAGCCTTCAGCAGCCATTTAAATTACATTTGCCACTTGTCAGATCATCATCAGAAACATTAGCTTGATATAAATGAAATGTCTTCCAGCTTCAAATATTAAAAACTATATAGATAGATTTGAACTTTAAGTTACAGGGAGCTGAGGAAATGTGTTTGTACAAAAAGAAAGACAAAGACAATTGGAGGAAACTTTAGAGGTTGGTTTTCTAGTTATAGTCGATTAAATTCATGGTTGGTTTTCTGGTTTGGTAAGTTGTATCGTTATTTTAAACTGATGGTTTAACTTAACAATGTTGCATTTTAGCTTGTGTAAAACTGAGGTTAGACTACTTAATAAATGACTGACTTCTTTCTCTTTTATCTAGTCGGGGCAAAATGGCAAGTCCGAGCAAAAAGGCAAAAAAGTGAGTACCTCTGTCTTTGTTAAACCAGTTTACAATATCCCAATATTGGAGGAAAATTTAGAGGTTGGTTTTCTAGTTATAGTCGATTAAATTCATGGTTGGTTTTCTGGTTTGGTAAGTTGTATCTGTGGTTATTTTAAACTGATGGTTTAACTTACCAATTTTGCCTTTTAACGTGTGTAAAACTGAAGTTATTTAATAAATGACTTATTAACTTCTTGCTCTTTTATGTAGAACAAGTTGCAGCAACATGGAAAATATGTGATTACCTCTGTCTTTGTTAAACCACTTTGCACAATAAAAAAATAATTTAAAAAAAATTAAGTTGGAAGTTTCAGCACTAATTCATACTGTCAATGCTCTTTTTTTTTCAAAATTCTACAGACCGATCATCACCAAGATAAAACAGAACAAATTATAAACACTTGTAGAATAAACCACACACTAACACACCTGCACAAAGTTAAGCCTGTGTACATGTATTATCCATTATCAGTCTAGATTAAAAATCTATTTAACTGGGAGTTCTTGGTTCTCTTCGTTCTATAGGCCTAGATGCTTGTTATCCCCATGAGTGGTGAGGAGAGCTACGGTAGCTTTGTCCAACTTTTATATTCAAACCAACCTTCTTTATTCTCCTTTCCTTCAATACTTAAAAAAAAGAAAGAGGAACACGCTTTCTATTGAAAGGACATTTTCAGTGTCCAATGTTTTGTTCTCTTTGTTCTACTAGATGTTTAATATCCCCACCAGTGGTAAAGCCATAAAAAACATTCTTTGTAGCGTCAGCATTATTTTTGGGCTCATTTCATGCTTATGAGAGCCCTCAGGCAAAATTGAGCTGGTCTCCATGGTGTTGTTTTATTTTTGGCATTTCATTGTTCTTAGCTTTTGCTTGTTTGTTTTCTGCCAGGTGTTTAATGATCCCATCCATGGTCACATGGAGTTACACCCACTCCTCATCAAGATCATTGACACACCTCAGTTCCAGAGACTTCGACTCATAAAGCAGCTTGGAGGTGTCTACTCAGTTTACCCCGGAGCGTCTCACAACCGCTTTGAACACTCGATCGGGTAAGTCAGCAAGTTTTCAGATTTCAGCCCACAGGTGACCTCAGTCCAAATAAGGAGAAGACTCATGGTGGTTTTTGCATAAGCACCTTGTAAAACCAATAAAGGCAGAAAACAGTGCCTGTCTTAGTATGGATCGAATAAAAAATATGAATAAAAATATATATAATAAATTGTGATAACTGCGTTATAATTTAAAAAAATGTTTTCTGTGGTCTAAAAAGGGTGGGATACTTAGCAGGAAAACTTGCTGAGGCTCTCAGGTCAAAGCAGCCGAAACTCGAAATCGATGACAGAGACGTCCTTTGTGTTCAGATTGCTGGCCTCTGTCATGACCTGGGTGAGTAATACATCCCTTTTCAATATTACATGACTGGTTTATTAATTGTAATTATTTGGAATGTAAAGAGTAAAATGAAAGTGAAATGATCCAGAAAATAACCCTTCCGTCTTACAAAAAAGCAAGGGCTTCTGCATTAATAAATAAAAAATACGAGGGTGGGGTGAGGTGGTGGTAGCTCAGTCTGTAGGGACTCTGATAAGAACTGGAGGGTCTGAATCTTTAAAAATACTTACACATAACAATCTTTTCTTGTAAGCAATATTCTCAAGTTTAGATTCAGGAGTAATCCATCCTCAACTCAAACAGGTTTATTAAGACATACTGACTGTATAATCTGTGCACTATCAGTGGATTACGCCTGTATTTATCTATCCATTTCAAGGTCATGGACCCTTTTCCCATCTGTATGATGGAATGTTCCTCCCCAAAGCACTGGAAAAAAAGGAAGAAGAAATGAGAAAAAATGGGAAATTGAGAGAAGAGGAAAAATTGGAGAAATGGAAGGTCAGAAGTTAATATTTTTGTTGTAATGTGAAAAATTAAATACAGAGGAACGGCAAAACTGCAAAACATATACAATTTTACTGGCTTAGTTCTTTTTTAAGATTTATTTTTGGGCTTTTGGGGCCTTTAATTGAGAGATGGGATAGTGGACAGAGTTGGAGATCAGGGAGAGAGAGTGGGGAATGACATGTGGGAAAGGAGCCACAGGTGGGATTCAATCCTGGACCACTCGCTTGGAGGACTACAGCCTCCATACATGGAGCGCGCACACTAACCATTGCGCCACCAGCGCCCCCGGCTTTGTTCTTTTGAAACAAAATCCAGGATGTTCTTTTTGTCTTTGCCTTCTCAGGTGTAATGGGATTATACACATTTCCAAGAATGTTTAACTATTTCTGCAATAACAATGAACTGTGTAGTTTGTGTTGCTAAATGACCCATACCCTGTTCTCTTTGGTAATAATATGTCAACTTTTCATCCGACATGTTACCGCTTTTCAGAAGCTTTATGAGATTTGATTTCATGTTTTTTTTATGAACATTAATCCTGGTGATTCAGAGATTTAGATACACCAAACAAAAATCCTAATTGAATTCATGGTTAATGAGAGGTAATTCTTTACGGAAGGGACCTCTTTTAAAAGCAGAAGGGATTTCTAGATCTGTTTATGTCTCTTTGTCACTCAATATCCCAAAAAATGTTAATCAGAAGTCAGATAAGATACTGTATGAATATAAGATAAGAGAAGATAACCTTTATTCATCCCACAATAAGCAGCAAAGAGCAAGGATAGCCAAAAAAGAGCACACAGTGCACCATTCAATAATCAAAAGAGTGCGATTGCTGTGTTCACATCCAAACAAACCGGGCTAAAGGGGAAACGCCCCTTTGTTTCAGAACAACTTTTCCAAACAATCCAGGTGTGAAAAAACCCTTATATTACATATATATATATATATATATATATATATATATATATATATATATATATATATATATATATATATATATAAATTCCTTACCAAGAAATGTATTCACAAATCTGTTCATAAAGGTGTCTTATAACACATATAAAAATATTTAAATCCAACTCCAGTAGGAAAATCCTTGAGAGCTACTCAAAGTTGGGGTACATGTACCTGGAACCTTATTGGTTAAAATTTGAAAATTTGGATATACAACATTAAATAAACAGACGCTCAGGTGAAGTATGTGTGTATTTTCATTCGTAGGGAGCAACAGACACCTGCATTGTTTCACTTGTGTGAAAACTTACATTTAAAGAGTTTTTAACCATCTCTTTCATTTCAACAAAAATCTTACTTTGCCACTATAATTGCTTTTAAAATTCAAATACATTTGTATGTTTTTTTCACAATAATGGGTAAAATATGCAATTTTATATCGTTCAACTTTTTTATTTGGTAATGGAAGGCATCTCGCAAACCACCTCTTAGTGTCTCATGAGCCACCAGGGGTCCCTATCACTACTTTAAGAACAGTATAGAGTCTGGAGAAGACTTCGACCTGGACCCCTCAGACATTTGAAAATGTGGTGCAGTATTTTTTTAAACTAGTATTCGAGATATTGAAATCTACGGAAGAGGATTAGGGCCACTGAAAAAAAGAATGTTGGTTCTGGTTTTTTGGGGGGAATTCTGACCTTTTTCTCAGAATTCTGAGATTAAAGTCAGAATTTAAAAAAAAATCAGAACCAATTTTATTTTTTCAGTGGCCCTAATCTTCTTCCTTAGAGATCAACATATTTAGCTACTTTAAATGTACAATAAAAGTGGGTGTGGCCATGTTTCCACCAAGGATATGTTATAAGACACCTTTATGAACACACTTGTGAAGAAATTTCTTGGTGAGGAATTTATTCCCATGTTTTTGCAATATTCCCTTACTATTAGAGAGAAAACTGAGCTGCAGTATCACCTTCTCAGGCAAAAACTTTTGTGCTTAACAGTTTGACTCTGGGTTGGGTTCAGCTAGCAAAATAACCCAGATAAAGACTGTTAGGATGTTGTATACAGTATATGTCCACAGAAAATTGGCTGACATTAAGTGGCTCGTCAAATTCTGAAGAGCTTTAGAAACTCTGACATTGTAAGTTGTTTTACATACATACGTTTGAGATATACTCTTCAAATGTGGGGGAAATTAAAGTATGTGGGATTATTATATTTATGTTTTAAATCTTGTGTTGACACATTTATGAGTCTGTGTGTCTCGCAGCATGAAAAGGGCTCTTGTGACATGCTAGACCACCTGCTGAAAGAGAATAATCTTGAACCAGTGATGGAGAAGTATGGACTGGAACCTGAAGAAGACATAACATTCATCAAGGAGATGATTGCTGGACCTCTACAACAATCTAAAGAGCAGGAGGCAAGTTCACCTCATTATGTTTTTCAGAAGTCAGATAAGATACTGTATGAATATAAGATAAGAGAAGATAAAACTTTATTCATCCTACAATGGGCAGCAAAGAGCAAAGATAGCCAAAAAAGAGCACACAGTGCACCATTCAAGAAAAAATAGATCAAAAAAGTTGAGCAACTAAAAGAGTGTGAATGCTGTGTTCACATATTTACCAAACAAACCGGGCTATGGTTTCAGAACAACTTTTCCAAACTATCCAGGTGTGAAAAAACCCTTAGAGAGAAAACTGAGCTGCATGATCACCTTCCCAAAAACTCTTATGCTTAACAGTTTGACTCTGTGTTGAGTTCAGCTAGCTAAATAACCCTGATAAAGACTGTTAGGATGTTGTAACAGTATATGTCCACAGAAAATTGGCTGACATTAAGTCACTCGTCAAATTCTGAGGAACTTTAGGAACTCTGACATTTAAAGTGTTTCTTACATACACACGTTTTGAAATATACTCTTCAAATGTGGGGGAAATTAAAGTATGTGGGATTATTATATTTATGTTTTAAATCTTGTGTTGACACATTTATGAGTCTGTGTGTCTTGCAGCATGAAAAGGGCTCTTGTGACATGCTAGACCACATGCTGAAACAGAAGTATCTTAAACCAGCGATCCCTGAAGAAGACATGACAGAAGACAGAAGACTACAGGAATCTAAAGAGCAGGAGGCAAGTTCACCTCATTATGTTTTCCAGAAGTCGGATAAGATACTGTATGAATATAAGATAAGAGAAGATAATGCATCTCATGCTTAGTATTATATCTGGGTTAAATTCAGCTAGTTTAATAACCCTGATAAAGACTGTTAGGATGTTGTATACAGTATATGTCCACAGAAAATTGGCTGACATTAAGTCACTCGTCAAATTCTGAGGAACTTTAGGAACTCTGACATTTAAAGTGTTTCTTACATACACACGTTTTGAGATCTACTCTGCAAATGTTAGCTGTGCTATTTGTGTAGTTCCCTGTCTTCTTGCAATAATTACACACAGTTTTTGTCTCGTCTGTTATCTTCTCACATCTTTCATTTTCTACATACAGAAGTTTTCAGATATAATCTTCAAATGTGGGGGAAATTAAAGTATGTGGGATTATTGTATTTATGTTTTAAATCTTGTGTTGACACATTGTTAGGTTGACGTCCCTGTTCGTTGACGCCACTGTTAGGTGGGGGTTGTTTCTATAGTAGATGAACAATGATGAAATCATGAAACAGATTGTGGATCATCTTAGATTTATTCAGCCATGGTCAGAAAACATAGAAACACAACACACATGGCTGACAAAGTGCGGACCATCGCTGACCCATGCTGACCAAGATCTCACAATCATTGGCAATCATTGACCATCATGGGCAAAGTGGCAAAGTCTTCATCTTCACAGTGTTGCTTATATTCTGCTAGAAGGTACATCCTACAAATTCCTGGCTGCTTCGTTACATCTCTAAAAGGCTAGAAAGAAGACATCACCTTGACTCTTAAATATCAGACATATACATTTCTTCAGTCTCAGAGTCACATTTCCTTTTCAGCTCACAACAGACACTTGGCTCTAATCCAAATATAACTCTGCTACTATGAGGTCTCTTACACATGTATTTCAGCTTCACAAACCTAAAAGAAGAATTACTCTGATATGGTTTACACAATTTAAAGATATATCCACAAAATGATCAAGATGAATTAATTCATGAAAATACGTACTAACACACATTAATGAGTCTGTGTGTCTTGCAGTATGAAAAGGGCTCTTCTGACGGTCTTAACCACCTGCTGAAACCGATTGATCCTGAACAAGTGATGAAGGAGAAATACAAACTGAAACCTAAAGATGTGAACGACATTAAGGTGATGATTGATGAACAGCAATCTAAGGAGCAGAAGGCAAGTTCACCTCATTATATTTTTCAGAAGTCGGATAAGATACTGTATGAATATAAGATAAGAGAAGATAATGAATCTAATGCTTAGTATTATATCTGGGTTGAGTTCAGCTAGTTTAATAACCCTGATAAAGACTGTTAGGATGTTGTATACAGTATATGTCCACAGAAAATTGGCTGACATTAAGTCACTCGTCAAATTCTGAGGAACTTGAGGAACTCTGACATTTAAAGTGTTTCTTACATACACACGTTTTGAGATCTACTCTGCAAATGTTGGTTGTGCTATTTGTGTAGTTCCCTGTCTTCTTGCAATATTTACACACAGTTTTTGTCTCGTCTGTTATCTTCTCACATCTTTAATTTTCTGTCTTGGGGAAGCTAAAATACTTCCACACCTCTGATTTAAAAGAGGGTGGTGCGTCCTCAATTTCAAAATCTTGCTCTACAGCTGCTGACGCTCACGATATTATTGCGATTCATTTTTCAGAGTACCGATGTGAATCTTGACACCTTTGAATCGATTTATCACGATTTCACAATTAATCTCTCTATCCCTAACTGTAAATATTACAGGAACAGAGTGAGCTTGAAGAAGAGATGATGAAGGAACACAAACTGAAACTTAAAGATGTGAAAATCATTCAGAAGATGATTGCTGAACAGGAATCTAAAAGCAAGAAGGCAAGTTCAATGTCCACAGTAAATTGGCTGACATTAAGTCACTCGTCAAATTCTGAGGAACTTTAGGAACTCTGACATATAAAGTGTTTCTTACATACACACGTTTTGAGATCTACTCTGCAAATGTTGGTTGTGCTATTTGTGTAGTCCCCTGTCTTCTTGCAATATTTACACACAGTTTTTGTCTCGTCTGTTATCTTCTCACATCTTTCATTTTCTGTCTTGGGGAAGCTAAAATGCTTCCACAACTCTGATTTAAAAGAGGGTGGTGCGTCCTCAATTTCTAAATCTATCTCTACAGCTGCTGACGCTCACGATATTATTGAGATTCATTTTTCAGAGTACCGATGTGAATCTTGACACCTTTGAATCGATTTATCACGATTTTACAATTAATCTTTCCATCCCTAACTGTAAATATTACAGGAACAGAGTAAGCTTGAAGAAGAGATGATGAAGAAACACAATCTGAAACCTGAAGATGTGAAAATCATTCAGGAGAAGATTGCTGAACAGGAATCTAAAAGCAAGAAGGCAAGTTCAATGTCCACAGTAAATTGGCTGACATTAAGCCACTCGTCAAATTCTGAGGAACTTGAGGAACTCTGACATTTAAAGTGTTTCTTACATACACATGTTTTGAGATCTACTCTGCAAATGTTGGTTGTGCTATTTGTGTAGTTCCCTGTCTTCTTGCAATATTTACACACAGTTTTTGTCTCGTCTGTTATCTTCTCACCTCTTTCATTTTCTGTCTTGGGGAAGCTAAAATGCTTCCACACCTCCGATTTAAAAGAGGGTGGTGCGTCCTCAATTTCTAAATCTATCTCTACAGCTGCTGACGCTCACGATATTATTGAGATTCATTTTTCAGAGTACCGATGCGAATCTTGACACCTTTGAATCGCTTGTTCACGATTTTACGATTAATTTTTCCATCCCTAACTGTAAATATTACAGGAACAGAGTAAGCTTGAACAAGTGATGATGGAGGAATACAAACTGAACCCTGAAGATGTGAAAAACATTCAGGAGATGATTGCTGGAAAGGAATCTGAAGGCAAGAAGGCAAGTTCACCTCATTATATTTTTCAGAAGTCGGAAAAGATACTGTATGAATATAAGATAAGAGAAGATAAAACTTTATTCATCCCACAACAGGCAGCAAAGAGCAAGGATAGCCAAAAAAGAGCACATAGTGGACAATTCAAAAAAAAAATCGAAATAGATTTAAAAAGTTGAGCTAAAAGAGTGTGATTGCTGTGTTCACATATGTATGAACAAACCGGGCTATGGTTTCAGAACAACTTTTCCAAACTACCCAGGTGTGAAAAAACCCTTAGAGAGAAAACGGAGTTGCAGTATCACCTTCCAAAAAACTCTTGTGCTTAGTATTATATCTGGGTTAAGTTCAGCTAGTTTAATAACCCAGATAAAGACTGTTAGGATGTTGTATACAGTATATGTCCACAGTAAATTGGCTGACTTTAAGTCACTCGTCAAATTCTGAGGAACTTTAGGAACTCTGACATTTAAAGTGTTTCTTACATACACACGTTTTGAGATCTACTCTGCAAATGTTGGTTGTGCTATTTGTGTAGTTCTCTGTCTTCTTGCAATATTTACACACAGTTTTTGTCTCGTCTGTTATCTTCTCACCTCTTTCATTTTCTGTCTTGGGGAAGCTAAAATGCTTCCACACCTCTGATTTAAAAGAGGATGGTGCGTCCTCAATTTCAAAATCTATCTCTACAGCTGCTGACGCTCACGATATTATTGCGATTCATTTTTCAGAGTACCGATGTGAATCTTGACACTTTTGAATCGATTTATCACGATTTTACAATTAATCTCTCTATCCCTAACTGTAAATATTACAGGAACAGAGTAAGCTTGAACAAGTGATAATGAAGAAACACAACCTGAACCCTGATGTTGTGAAAAAAATTCAGGAGAAGATTGCTCAACAGGAATCTAAAGAGCAGGAGGCAAGTTCACCTCATTATGTTTTTCAGAAGTCGGATAAGATACTGTATGAATATAAGATAAGAGAAAATAATGCATCTCATGCTTAGTATTATATCTGGGTTAAGTTCAGCTAGTTTAATAACCCTGATAAAGACTGTTAGGATGTTGTATCCAGTATATGTCCACAGTAAATTGGCTGACATTAAGCCACTCGTCAAATTCTGAGGAACTTGAGGAACTCTGACATTTAAAGTGTTTCTTACATACACATGTTTTGAGATCTACTCTGCAAATGTTGGTTGTGCTATTTGTGTAGTTCCCTGTCTTCTTGCAATATTTACACACAGTTTTTGTCTCGTCTGTTATCTTCTCACCTCTTTAATTTTCTGTCTTGGGGAAGCTAAAATGCTTCCACACCTCTGATTTAAAAGAGGGTGGTGCGTCCTCAATTTCAAAATCTTGCTCTACAGCTGCTGACGCTCACGATATTATTGCGATGCATTTTTCAGAGTATTGATGTGAATCTTGACACTTTTGAATCGATTTATCACGATTTTACAATTAATCTTTACATCCCTAACTGTAAATATTACAGGAACAGAGTAAGCTTGAACAAGTGATGATGAAGAAATACGGCCTGAAAGAAGAAGATGTGAAAATCATTCAGGAGATGATTGCTGTAGAAAAGGTAAGTTCGGAAAAAGAATACGTACGGACATTACAAAATGGAAATATTGTTAATATGTAAAAGCAATAAAGAAAGTTAAAAAAAAGAAAGAAAAGGCAAGTTCACACCATCTGTGCATAAATAGGTCTGTGTCCTCAACAGCAATGTCACTAATGTCACTATTTTGTAACATCTCCTCAGTATAAAGGCGGACAAGAAGAGTCCTTTTTTTTAAATCGTTAAAAAAAAAGTTTTTCATCTGCCTAGAACTCCATTTGAAATTGGACCTGCTGTTTATTTTGTCCCTGCAGTGGCCGTACAATGGGCGCTCAAAAGAATGGTCCTTCCTCTATGAAATTGTGTCCAACAAAAAAAACGGCGTTGATGTGGACAAGTTTGACTACTTGGCCAGGTCAGGTTTTAATGAAGTGCTGTAGAGCAATTCATTTTGTGATGAAGACCACTACAGCACTTCTTTTTTTTTTTACCGTGAACAATGCATTATTCTCCTGATTATTTTAAATTATAGGCTACAAAACTCTCCAGTAAATTCAGTTTCACTTTATACACCTATTTTCTTCACCTTGCCTCAATCTGCCTCTACTCAGGGACTCTTCCTACCTGGGGATCAAGAATAACTTTGACTTTCATCGCTTCCTGAAGTTTGCCAGAGTGTGTGAGGTTGATGGCAGGAAGACTATCTGCACCAGAGACAAGGTGCTGACACACTTGAGCTTGTAAACAGATAATTGAAAGCAAACTGATAATGTTGTTATTTATGACTAAACTACAGTCCTAACCTCAACAGGAGGAAGACCATATGTACGACTTGTTCTATACAAGACACCGTCTCCACAAAAGAGCCTGTCAGCACAGAGTAAGCCAAATCATACAAGAAATGTAAGTGTCTACCTTCAGATCTTAGTACTCCAAATATAAGATTGGTCTCCTTCTGATTTCCATTATTTGATCTGCGTCATGATTCACTATCTCATCAGTAATAATATGTTTGATATGAACATACAGGATTGCAGAGGCTTTTTTGAAAGCAGACAATCACATTCAGATTGAAGGATCAGGAGGGAGGATGTTCACTCTCTCTACAGCCATTGAGGACATGGAGGCCTACACAAAGCTCACAGGTGTGTAGATTTAAATGTGTGCTGTTAGCTCATGTTTAACATTGAAGCCAATTCAGACTTCAGGAGTATCAAGACATTGTTTTAAATAATGCACTACACCCAACAATCTGAAAAGGAAATTGTGTGTAGGCAAGGACAAGGTTATCTGGTGGTTTGAGGAGTTCACAAATCCAGTCTCAAACATCCTGAACAACTGGCTGTCCTGATCATTTGAACTTGTTTGATATTTAGGATGTTTATTTATGAAGTAACAGAAATATGACATATTTCAACACTTTTTGGAAACACACTTTGTTAGATGCTGCTTTCTGTCAGATGGCTCTGTTGTTCATTTACAGTTATGCTACTTTATCCATTTTCTTTATCGTGCATTTGTTAAAGATAAATAAACCACATCCTGTTAATTTAGTTGTGATGACTTGTGTGTTTCAATTAAATTCACTCACTTTTGTGTGTGTTATTATCATTTGTTTGCTTGTTACTCTATTACTCTTTTAGACAAAGTGTTTGAGGAAATACTCAACTCTTCCGACCCGAACCTACAAGACTCGAGGCAGATTCTGCAAAACATCATCTCTCGAAAGATCTACAAGTTTGTTGGTGAGAGAAAGCAAGAGGACCCCATCCAGGATTGGAAAGTAAGTCTGTGTTCTTGTGTTTCATTACATTTATTACATGTGATCTAATGCACCGTTATCACAAAGCTGGATAATGTGCTTATTTTCAGTTAATAGAATAAGTACACATCACATTATTTACTGTGTCCAGCATTTTATCTTGCCCGTGTTGTTATTACATTTAACATGAACAGCAGCACTATTGAACAGTTCTCTTTTTGAAATGTAATGTGGATTGGATAGCAGCTTGAAATGTCTTACAATACAAAATCCCTCAGTCAACTAATGCTGCATGATATTGGGGAAACTGCGATAACATTTGAGGTTCATACAATTACAATTTGTATTATCATTTGGGCCTTCAATTCTATTTTCTTTTTCAAATAAGAACCCCTTATATGTTCAAAGTGACTTTTAATTTGCATCAAGAGCCCTGTGACAGTAAAGAACAGTTCATCGTCACACACTGCATGTGATCCCTTCAACTCTACATCTTATGTGCACATAGACTCTGCCTGCACAGAAGTCACTTCTCTTTGTGATCAGGAAGAGGATCAGACAGACTGATGTTGTAGATCAGTCATGGAAAGATAGAAACTGAAGGCTTTTTGTTTTTTCAAAAGCAGAAACAACAAAAAATGGCATGAAATGATGCATTTCAGGACATATGATTGATATTATATATTCTGTAATGTTATCATAGCACTTGTACACATAGCAAAAATGATGCTTAAATCATACCATGCAGCCCTACAGTCAAACATATCTACACTAAGTCGGTGCAGTTTTTTGAGTGAATGTGAATTGAATTCCAAGTTTCTTACATTGTCAACTTTAAATGCAAAAAAACTTGAATCTATATCTTTTTCCACTGTTGTAATTTTTTTCTAATTCCTTGTCAAGAGCCGGATTTCTGGCTGGAAAGAAGGATTGGCTCAACTCCTCCCTGACGAGGAAGAAAACAACCTGAAACCAGAGGACTTTGAAATCCTGGTGAGTTTTTTTTACTTTCTTTCATTTCACCTTTTTGTAAAATCTTCAGTTTTGCTGATTCTTTGATTTGTAAGATGTTGCAAAATCTGTTATTACACACATACTTTTACTCTCAACCTTCATTTTAGGTCATTGAAATGGACTATGGCATGGACGATAAAGACCCTATCCAACATGTTCATTTCTACAGCAAATCTGAGCTTGACAAGGCAAAGCCAATGCCCGAAGAAAAGGTAAGAACTAAATATTGATTAAAACATTTTTTTATCGCAATATTTCTTCTGTTTATTGGGTTAAATTATTTGTAAGGCAGCTTATGTCACCAAAACTCTCAAAGTAAAGCTGCTGTCCTTCTTTACAGGGATCCAGGATTCGCACAACGTGCTTTTCTGAGCAGCTGATCAGGGTCTTCTGTAAGAAGATTGATGACAAGAGTGTGGAGGCTGCCAAAAAGCACTTTAAACAGTGGTACTATGATTTTCTAATCCTTTGATAATAGTTGAATCTTAAGATGTTAAAGGATACAATACATATCGACTAATTTGCTGTTGATTGAACATAAAACATCAAATATAAATTCAGACCAGTTGACTTGGCTAAAGTACATAGAAAACAGTCAACAGTTGTTTTGGATTTTGAAAATTTCAAAAAAATCAGAGAATCGAAAAAGACCAAGTACTTTGAGTTTTCTGTTGTATCACTAAACTGATTTACACAAGTCTTATCCCCAGTACAGTTTATTTAACATGGTTGAACACGTGATCTACAGTCTGAAACAGACTTTTTTCGAATGGGTGTGTATGTGGCTTCCAGTGTTTCTCTAGCCAGCTTCAGGTGGGGTCTCCCCAAGAAAATGTTAAGCACCAAACATTTCTTTTCCTGCATTCTCATCCTGATTTTGTCTCGTTTAAAGAAATGGAATAAAGATGTGCGCATGAGCGAGAGAGAGAGAGAGAGAGAGAGTAAAAGCAGATATGCCTTGCTGATGGAAATAATTGATGGACCTCAGCCCCTTGTTTTGTCTCGCAGAATTTATGAAACCTTGCCAACAGTTTGCTAGTTCGTAGCCACGCTTTACAAGTCCATTGTACTGATTAGCAGACAGCATTTTTTTTTTTTAACTGAGCCTTCATGGGCTCCTTGCAACACAACAAAACTCCCTCTTTAAAAAGTTGATCTAGCATCTCAGTTATTACAACAGGTGAGCATGATGTGAAGGCCTGTTATCAAGATTCAGCAAAACCAAGAGAGAGCATCATCACATCGGCAGCAAGCAGCTTCACAAACATAATAAAACTAAGTCATGAGAAGCTTCAGTTTTGACATGTCAGGAGGGCTGGACCTCAGGTGCATTAACAGGAGGGAGGAACAAACAGCAGCCCTCTTTTTGTCTCTCTCTCTCTCGTGCGGACGGCAATTTTATGAATAATTAAAACATATAGTTTTAAAATATAGGCTACTTGGGCAGCTATACATGTACCTGGGCAGCCCGAGTATTGTCTGTGTGGGAAATACTGACGCGAGTGCAGCATAAGTGCAGTTTGTGAAGGAAAAAGGAGCAAGAGAATCGGCATCACGCAGACATGACATCGCAACTATGTGAGAATCGAGACTGGGATTCTTTCTGACCTGAGGGATCTTTTTTTGTTTTGTTGTGCTTCAGTTTGCACATGTCTTGGCTCCAAAAGAAATCACCAGCACAAAATGTTGGCCGGTATTTTGTCTTTGCTCTTTATACAACAGACCAAAACTCATTGTCCATATTAATATATGCAGTTTGTGGTTTTATGACTTTGAAAGGCTGTTTTAATATATGAGCATTAGAATGGAGCAATGAGCAGGGAGGGAATGATTGCATTGAACTTCAGGATACTGTTGCCTTTTCTTTGCTTTTATATGATTTTGATCCCATTTTTGATGCCAAATTAATGTTGGTGTCTTCAAACTTTTGTATTTTAGTACCAAAAGACAAAAACTTTGAAAATATTTTTTTTTACTTAAGATTTAAAAAAACTGAAAGTTCTCACCAGTGAGATGATGGATCTGCATGATGAGTGCATTGTTTTGCTTTAAAATAAGTTGAATGAGAGATTGTTTGTTAAATAGAATCATTTCTGCCTCAGTTTATCTCTCACTAGGTTTACTCTGCACTGCTTTCTTTAAAACTGATGTACTTGTGTGTCCTTATTAACATGCAGGCTGGAGAAGAATCCATATCTGGATGAATCTGAGGGTAATTAGAGCGATCCTCCTGCAGTTGACACCAAGGAAAGTACCAAACAACATGAAAAACACTGAATTATTATTGTTTATCGTTTGCTTGTCACTCTGTTACTCTTAGAGGCAAGAAAGATTCAGCAAAAAATTGTCTCTGGAGAGATCTACAAGTTTGTTGGTGAGAGAAAGCAAAAGGACCCCATCAAGGATTGGAAAGTAAGTCTGTGTTCTTGTGTTTCATTACATTTATTACACATGATCTAATGCACTGTTATCACAAAGCTGGATAATGTGCTCATTTTCAGTTAATAGAATAAGTACACATCACATTATTTACTGTCTCCAACATTTTATCTAGCCCGTGTTATTACATTTAACATGAACAGCAGCACTATTGAACAGTTCTCTTTTTGAAATGTAATGTGAATTGGATAGCAGCTTGAAATGTTTTACAATACAAAATCCCTCAGTCAACTAATGCTGCATGATATTGGGGAAACTGTGTTTTCTTTTCATGTTCATACTATATTTGTATTATTATCTGGGTCTTCAAGTTTATTTTCTTTTACAAATAAGAACCCCTTATACATTCAAAGCTACATTTAATTTGCATCAAGAGCCCTGTGACAGTAACTTCTAAGCAAAGAACAGTTCATCTTCATACACTGCATGTGATCCCTTCTCTCTCTCTCTCTCTCTACACTTTATGTGCTCATGGACTAACACACGTCCTGGGATATTACCATGGCACTTGTACACATAGCAAAATTAATGCTTAGATCATACCATGCAGCCCTACAGTCAAATGCATTTACACTAAGTTGGTGCAGTTTTTTGAGTGAATAAGAATTGAATTCCAAGTTTCTTACATTGTCAAATTAAAATGCAAAAAAACTTGAATCTATATCCTTTTCCACTGTTGTAATTCTTTTCTGATTCCTTGTCAAGAGCCAGATTACTGGCTGGAAAGAAGGATTGGCTCGATCCTTACCTGAGGGAGAAAGAAACCTGACATCAGAGGACTTTGAAATCCTGGTGAGTTTTCTTTTACTTTCTGTCATCTGACCTTTTTTGTAAAATCTTCAGTTTTGCTGATTCTTTGATTTGTAAGATGTTGCAGAATTTGTTATGGCACACATTTTACTCTCGACCTTCTTTTTAGGTCATTAACATGGACTACGGCATGAAAAACGAGAACAGCAAAAATGTCAGAACTAATTATTGATTAAAACAATTTTTTCATCACAATCATTCAATATTTCTTCTGTTTATTATTTGTAAGGCAGCTTATGTCACCATAACTCTCAAATTAAAGCTGCTGTCATTCTTTACAGGAATCCAGCATTGGAACATTGATCTTTTCTGAGCAGCTGATCAGGGTCTTCTGTAAGAAGATTGATAGAAAGAGTGTGAAGGCTGCCAAAAAGCACTTTGAACAGTGGTACAATGATTTTCCAATCCTTAGATAATAGTTGAATATTAAGATGTTAAAGGATACAATATCAACTAACTTGCTGTTGATTGAACATAAAACCAGTTGATTTGGCTAAAGTAAATAGAAAACAGTCAACACTGAGTACAGTTTATTTAATATGGTTGAACATGTGATCTACAATCTGCTGAGTGTGGAAAACATTAGCTGTGCTAGCATCCTCAGCCTTCGGTCTTCCTTTCAGGTTAACGTATGCTTACCTGTGCTGGTAAAGCTCTACTCTAATAGATTTGATACTTTAACTTAACAAAATACTGCCAAAGTGAGCAACACTCCAACATGTTATTGGTCCTTTGTCCTGGTTTGCATCCAGGTTAGACAGCAAGTCTAGACAGTCAGTCAGGTTTCTGTACTGAAACAATTTTACTGACCTGTATTGGAACCGTGCAGGACTCTGGTTTGGGGCCCTCAGGTTAAGAGAGGTAAGCAACAGCAGCATGGGAGTGAAACCAAAAGATTAACCAACCCTCTGGTTTCTTCAACTTTCACTCAGGAGCAAAAATCAGCTTTTAAATTTGAAAATTTGAAAGTAAAAATGATTGACAATTATTGTGATAATTATATCGACTGATATGACATTTTGATAACATTTTTAGTTTTTTTTTAGCCCAGGCCTATAAGCTACAGGTCTTATTGTGAATAACGCGTATCCTTCATTAAAAGGAAAACGGACAAGTGTAAAAAAAAAAATCCCTCTTCATACAGTGTGTGCTGATTGAGACATGAGATAATCAGACCAATTTAGCTTTTTTAATCGGGCTGTAAACATGTTTATTTCTGTTGTAAAAATTGGCTTTTTTCGAATGGGTGTGTATGTGACATATTAATATATGCAGTTAGTGGTTTTATTACATTGAAAGGCTGCTTTAATATATGAGCATTAGAATGGAACAATGAGCAAAAAAATTTTGAAATAATGTATTTTTTTACTTGAGATTTAAAAAAACTGAAAGTTCTCACCAGTGAGATGATGGATCTGCATGATGAGTGCATTGTTTTGATTTAAAATAAGTTGAATGAGAGATCGTTTGTTAAATAGAATCATTTCTTCTTCAGTTTATCTCTCACTAGATTTACTCTGCACTGCTTTCTTTAAAACAGATGTACTTTTGTGTCTGTATTAACATGCAGGTTAAGGATGAAGCCAAATCTGGTTGGACCTGAGGGTAATTAGAGCGATCCTCCTGCAGTTGACACCAAGGAACTTACCAAACAACATGAATAACACTGAATAATATTTGCATTCAGTCCTAGCACTCTTGTTTTTTCTCGCTTTTATCATATACATGCTGTATCATTCTTTTAAATTGATTGTTTAAAAATCAGTTCCAACAACACACAACATGTTTTTATTCTGAGGACAAAGATAAATCATAATATATGATACCACTCTGTACAATTACGGGGCCTGCAGTCAATATGAAACAGTATCATTGGCCCATTTAATTCACTGTGTTACGCTTCTATCGACTCACACAGAAAACCCATTCAAAATTTGATACAGAAAAAATTGGATACTTTTTTTTAACAATAAGGAAAATATATATCAGTTATAAAGCCATATCTCAAAGATCACTGGATCTGGATCGCTTCTGGATTTGAATTTCTGATCTCTAAACTGATACATAGACACACATGACACTGGATACTTACACAGCTAGCAGCTGTATGGCTGTTGAATACCATTTAGGTAAAGAAAGCCATTATTGAAATCCAACAATCATTGTCTCAAACTGAATATATAAACTGCATGTTTCTGAATTGATTCAGCTTTTGGTCACATTTATGCTTCTTTGTAGGTTGTGAATTCTTTTTGGTCGAGGAAAGATGTAAAGCACTCCCAACATGTGTAATGGAGTGAATATTTCACTTGTGGTTTTATTTAGGGATTTATAATACTCAGTGGTGTTTTAGTTTTGATGTTAATCGTTTGAAGATTGAGGACATGAGATTAGATTATTTGTCTTTGAGTGGTGTTTAATGAGAGATGATCATGAGTGATGTTTTGGTGACTGGTATTATCTTATATTATATTACTTTGTATCTGCAGCATTTATTATCACAATACAATTTCAACCTGTTTTAAAATGAGTCTTATTTTGGGCATGTTTTATAATGTGCTCTTCTTTTGAGTTTATGATTCTTACTTTAAAAACTGGAACTTGTGAAAACCTTTATTTGCATCTAAAAACTTGAAATTCGAATTGAAAAATATCTTTTAAACGTATCCATCAACTACCTTTCTTGGATGGATGATGAATGTGTTTAAATGTCTGACACACTTTAAGTGAAGCTATAATTGTTTGACGATTGGTTCTTACATAATGCATCTATGAGAACCTTTCAAGTGTATTCCTGTTGTGATGGGTTCATATCTGATAAAATCTGCATGTATTCAAAATAAACATCAGAGAAAATCCTGAGTTCAACATTGTGTAATCTATCAAACCATATGCATCTATATATATATATATGTATATATATACTGTATATATCACCTGTGGTACAAATCTAATTGCAGTTCAAAGTCCTTTACAAAGGAGCGGAAAAATGACTGACAAAAGGTAGTTTGTAAAATATAACAGCAAGAAGAAATGAAATCAGCACGATGATTAATAAATATAAATACTAAAAACCTAAAATCAAACACTAAAATGTAAATTTAAAAGTAGAGATGAATAATATTGATTAAAATATAGTAAATTAAAAGCCTTAAAATGATTAAGTCATATAGAAAAGCCAGACTGAATAAATGAGTTTTTTAAATTGTTTTTAAAAATCTCAATATTCTCTGATCCTCTGAAGTCTGTTCCAAAGTCTCAGAGCAGCAAAACGCAGAATCACAAAAGGTTTTTGTTCTGCTCTGTGGAACAACTAAAAGAAGAACCAGAGAAGAACAAGAAGACCTGAGGGGTCGTCCTGGTTCAAAAACTAAAATCAACTCTGAAAAGTTAATCTGGTGGGAGGCCAAGTGCTTTAGACAATAATAAAATCAATATGAAGACAAACAGGCAGCCAGTGTCAAGACTTTCAAAGATAGTGTAAGATGGAGATGAGATTTATTTTTGTGAAGTATTATTTTATAGATCTTTATTTTGCTTAGGTTGAGATAATATACATTATTTGATTTAATGCTAATTTCATTTATATTTACAATTTGTACTGTACAAGAATATCTGTTTGCTATGATGCACTATGCCTTTAAGGTTACCCATGGTTACGGTTTGAGGAGTGATATTGCTTTAGGACAAGTAAGGTGTCACTGTTGTTTTTGTTCAGTCTGGATATGTCATGCTCTGTTACGGACGGACATTAAACGTATGAGACGCACAGCAGAAGTTGTTCCCGTGCTTTTACTTACCCACACCCGAATATACAGTAGAAATATATATATAAAAACATATTGTCTTGCAGCCTTTTCTTCTTCATGAGTGGAGAATTAAAACAAAGTGTTAATAGTAATTTGCCTATGTGCCTATGTTTGATTAAAGAGTGGAAGGTACCACACATCAATTTGCAATTTGGGACCTTCTCTATTTTGAAGATCATTTTTGATGAACTTAACTTTCGCCCTATTTTATAAGCTCTCCATAAACATTTAGAAGCTGTTTTTAACTTTCTAAAATAAAGTGCCAAGACGTTATTAAGATTTCAGTGTATTAGTATTAGTCAACAAATATAAATTCTTCTGTAAAGATGTTAACACTCATTCATTACTTCATCATAACTGCCAACTACTTGATATTGTTTTAATCTGTCCTTTAGAAGTTTTTTGACTGCCCTCACATGCTTCACAGGTTGAGTTAACGTCGACATTGCCTATTTCATCACATCATGTTAAGTTTATTTGTAGGACACAGTAATCAACTGTACATCATTTGCAATAACAGAAACTGTGTGTGGAGTATGGATCACATGCTTGTTTATATATTATTTCACCACACATTAAGTGTTGTATGCAGAAGGTGTAATTCTAAATCCCAAATGTTCATGCTGTGAGAGACTGATAATACTGTTAATGTGTTGTTATTTTGTGTGTGGGTGTGTAGGGCGAGGTAGGTAAATAAATTGTGCAAAGCTGAATACTCTGCCTGTTTTTCTTTCTGCTGGTAGAACAGGGAGCAGCAGGAGATGAGCCATAGAAAAAAATCACAGCTTTTAAAAGAGATATGTCATATGATGAAACAATGACAAATCATGATTGTTCATATAATTTTAACACAAATGTTCACATTTATACAAGTGTTGTACAGGATGCAGGAGATATCATTCTAAATCCCTAATGTTCATATTGTGAGAAACTGATAATTTGTGTGTGTGTGTGTGTGTGTGTGTGTGTGTGTGTGTGTGCGGGGTAGGTAAATAAATTATGCAAAGAGCAGAATACTTTGCATGTTTGTTCTGCCGGTACAAAAAGAAGCAGCAGGAGATGAGCGAGAAACTGTTGGAATCACTAGATTCCAATAGTTTATTGGAATTAATCACATTATTATTCGCATTCGCCATTTATTTCAGAATCAGAAATACTTTAATAATCCTGGAGGGGTGGGGTGGGGGGGGGGGGGGGGGGAGTGATAATGTGTTATAAAACGCCTTGAGAGGTGTCTTGCTCAAAGGCACCTCGACAGTGCTCAGGAAGTGAATTGGCGCCTCTCCAGCTACCAGACCAATCTCCAGACTTGAACCGACGACCCTCCGGTTCCCAACACAAGTCCCTGCAGACTGAGCTACTGCCACCCCATAGAGCTTTTACTCCAAGAAATAAACAACTTAAAACACAACCTGATCCAGGTATTTATATATTTCAGAATCTTGAAAGTATACTAAGTACTGATGTTGTAGTGAGGACCACACTAACCGAGACCAAGACATATGTGAGACCAGAGTGATATGAGACTGAGACAAGACCGAGACATTTAGGGATCGAGACCAAGTCAAGACCAAGACCATAAATATCACTTTTAAAATCATCATGTGTGCAGCGGGCGTGTCACTCACCACTCATCAGTAACACCAGGAAGGTTGCGGTGGTAACCAAGAGATAAAAATCAAACTACAAATGAATTGAAGTCATTTGTTCTTTTAGAAAGGAGCATTGGAGGTGGTCTTGACTGGTCTTAATCTAAAATCAGGAGTCCGCCCAGTCTGAGACAGAGACAAGACAGAGTAAAATACTTTCAAGACGAGACCTTCAAACAGTGGTCTCGAGACCGGTCTTGATTTCGATTACTACAACACTAGTGTGTACATTTGAAAAAAAGAAAGAAAAATATCCTAAAATAACCAGTAAATACTCTGTTCATTGCATTGGAAAAGAAACTTAATTTTGAAGTAAGCATATTAAATTAAGGATTAACAATTGTACTGGAGGTTAAAATATGAATGTTGGTATCATAGAGGCTGATAAAAGCTATGTATTCCTTCCTTTGGTTGAATTATAAGTCCACCGAAGAATATCCTACAATTTGGCCCTCTGACAGTGAGAATTAAATATATGTGGCCCTTGCTGTGACCAAAGTTGCCCTTTCCTGGTCTAGATCAACACCAATGGGTTACACCATCCAATTTGCATCCCGATATCTGACTTCTTTGCCACACCTGTTTAAGCCACAACCACAACTTTATAAAAGCCTGCGCTCAGGTCTGTTACTTCATCTTCCATCCAAACCAAGCCTGACCTGCTATAGAGAACAACAAAAACCTCCATGTGAGTGTAAAATGGATCTTTCACCTTACTTCATTCTTATTTTGTTGATATATTATGAATTATTTCCAATACAACACATGTATTAATGATAGTTTAAAAAACAATTTTAGAAACTTACTTAATTATTCTGATTGGTTTGACATTATTTATCAAGATCTGTAATATTCCTATTTGGCATCAGCTAAAATCATTCACAACATCTACAAAGAGGATCAACTTTTGAAACAGCATCAGATCCTGTGTACAAACATGTGAACTCCAGTTTGCGTTCCTTTGTCCTTACGTTATGTTCATTTGCTTTATGTTGATTTATGGTTTTTTACGACTGATTTGTGAATTTGTGAATATGTCAAAATAAGTAGCCTAAAAAAGTACCAGATATTACAGTTTTAGTACATCATTGACTTTTAAAAAAATCAATAGTTATACTAACATGAGATTACAATTTGTCATTTAAGTTTGATCTGTGTTGCTGCACGGAGAATCAGTTTGACATCCTTCTTTCAGTTTAAAACAAAACTTAAACATCAGCAGAAATTAGATGATAAAAATGGATATTTATAAGCCCTATAAAGATACCTGACCTGGGAATAAAGTCATATCTTTGTGATGAAATTAAGAAAACCAACTCTTTATGGAAGTAAGATAACAAAGTGAGATATGTTAACATAGATATTATCTTTAAACAACTTTCTATGTCTGCAATCAGAAGTAATCTCAGAAGAAAAAGTAGGAGATGTCACATTGATAAAAACACATCTGCAATGTGCTCATTCTGGATGTTACTGGAGGTCATATATTATAGTCTCATCTTTTATTTTTGGATAGAATGATGACAGACAGATGTTCACCTCCTTTACATGCTTCTGGATACATCATGAGGCTGAACATCTTTGTCATCATAGAATGAAAAAATCTTTTACAGTCTGAGGGTTTCTTACGTTTCCTTTCTGAAAGTTATGAAAAAAGCAACACAAAAAAGATTAGTACCTGTTTAAAATTTCTCCGGCAGAGCATTCTTCAAATGGTCAGGGCACACTTTACCATAGAGAGTTCAGCAACATTCCCATCTTGTGGCCATTTGATGTAATTGCAGTCCTCAAATGGAGTACACTATAAATCTCTGTCTAAAGAGCAGGTTAAACATGCAACATTCACGCTACCTCTAAATGTTTCTTCAGAAGTAACTTCTAATACTGATTTATTTCTAACATCCTGTCATTTCTTCACTTCTTTATACGTTTAGATTTGTTAATTTGACTTAAGAAATTCTGATGCACTTTCAGTTTTGTTTTCTGAAATGTTTGGTATATCAATAAAAGAAGAGGATCATTATGAGGGTAAAGACCAATAACATGGGTGTGGTGGAGATATAAATGTCAGATGTTTTAAAACCCTGAGCGTCATAAAAAAAAGCCTTAAACAGCTATGGCTATATAAATGACATTTGCCACTTGTCAGATCAGCATCACAAACATTAGCTTGATGTAAATGCAACGTCTTACGGCTTCAAAACATTAAAAACTATATAGATAGATTTGATCTTTAAGTCACAGGTAGCTGAGAAAATGAGTTGGTACAAAAAGAAGGACGATTGGAGGAAAATTTAGAGGTTGGTTTTCTAGTTACAGTCGACTAAATTCATGGTTTGTTTTCTGGTTTTGTAAGTTGTATGCATGGTTATTTTAAATTCATGGTTTAACTTGACAATGTTGCATTTTAGCTTGTGTAAAACTGAGGTTACTTAATAAATGACTGAATATTAACTTCTTGCTCTTTTATCTAGAACAAGTCGGGGCAAAATGGGAAATAAGTGAGTACCTCTGTCTTTGTTAAACCAGTTTAAAATATCTCAATATTATAAAGAAATCATTTTAAGTTGGAAGTTTCAGCACTTGTTCATACTGTTAATGCTTTTTTTTCTAAATTTTACAGACTCATCACCAAGGTAAAATACTTCACGTCTTACCACACATCACACCACATTTTTGCGGCTGGAGAGATAAGAGAGAATAAACAGAACAAACAATGACGACTTGTAGAATAAACCGCACACAAACACACCTCCACAAAGTTAAGCCTGTGTACATGTATTATCCATTATCAGTCTAAATTAAAAATCTAATTAACTGGGAGGGCTTTGTTCTCTAGATGCTTATTATCCCCACCATTGGTGAGGACAGCTAGCTTTGTGCACCTTTACTATCCAAACCAACCCTCTTTGTTCTCCTTTCCTTTAATCCTAAAAAAAAGGAAGAGGAACACAGACTGTAGGCTATTGAAATAGGACATTTTCAGTGTCCAATGTTTTGTTCTCTTTGTTCTACTAGATGCTGAATATCCCCACCAGTGGTGAGGACAGCTAGCGTTGTTCACCTTTTCTATCCAAATCAACCCTCTTTGTTCTCCTTTCCTTCAATACTTTAAAAAAAAGGAATAGGAAGACACGCTTTGTATTGAAAGGACATTTTCAGTGTCCAATGTTTTGTTCTCTTTGTTCTACTAGATGTTTAATATCCCAACCAGTGGTAAAGTCAAAAAAACATTCTTTGTAGCATCAGCTTTATTCTTGGGCTCATTTCATGCTTATCCTATGCCTCCCAGAGCCCTCAAGACAATCTTGAGCTGGTCTTCATGGTGTATTGTTTTACGCATTTCATTGTTCTTAGCTTTTGTTTGTTTGTTTTCTGCAAGGTGTTTAATGATCCCATCCATGGTAGCATGGAGTTACACCCACTCCTCATCAAGATCATTGACACACCTCAGTTCCAGAGACTTCGATTCATAAAGCAGCTTGGAGGTGTCTACTTTGTTTACCCTGGAGCGTCTCACAACCGCTTTGAACACTCAATCGGGTAAGTCAGCAAGTTTTCAGATTTCAGCCCACAGGTGACCTCAGTCCAAATAAGGAGAAGACTCATGGTGGTTTTCACATAAGCACCTTGTAAAACCAATAAAGGCAGAAAACAGTGCCTGTCTTAGTATGGATCTTATAAAAGTATATATTTTCATTTTGGTAGCAGCATCCTATTGTGATAACTGCGTTATGACTTTAAAACATTTTTTTTCTGTGGTCTAAAAAGGGTGGGATACTTAGCAGGAAAACTTGCTGAGGCTCTCAGGTCAAGGCAGCCGGAACTCAACATCACTGAAAGAGACGTCCTTTGTGTTCAGATTGCTGGCCTCTGTCATGACCTGGGTGAGTAATGCATCCCTTTTCAATATTACATATAATAGTTTATAAATTATGTTATTGGGTATGAAAAGAGTAAAATGAAAGTGAAATGATCCAGAAATAACCCTTCCATCTTTCAAAAAAGCAAGGGCTTCCGCATTAATACATAAAAAATATGAGGGTGGGTTGAGGTGGTGGTAGCTCAGTCTGTAAAGGGACTCTGATAAGAACTGGAGGGTCTGAATATTTAAAAATAATATTTAGACTCAGAAAAAAATGTTTAACCCAGAGGGCATTTCGGTTCCACAGTCCACCCAGACCATGCATACATTTACAAACACATAACAGTCTTTCTTGTAAGCAATATTCTCAAGTTTAGATTCAGGAGTAATCCATCCTCAACTCAAACAGGTTTATTAAGACATACTGACTGTATAATCTGTAGACTATCAGTGGATTACGCCTGTATTTATCTATCCATTTCAAGGTCATGGACCCTTTTCCCATCTGTATGATGGACTGTTCCTCCCCAAAGCACTGGAAAAAAAGAGGAAATTAAAGAAATGGAAGGTAAAAAGTTTTTATTTCTGTTGTAATATAACAAATGAAATACAGAGGAACGGCAAAACTGAAGCACATGTACCTTTCACACTGGCTTGTTCTTTTGAAACAAAATCCAGGATGTTCTTTTTTGTTTGCTTTTTCAGGTGTAATGGGATTATGCACATTTCCAAGGATGTTGATCTATTTATTTAATAACAATGAACGGTGTAGTTTGTGTTGCTAAATGACCCTCATTATTCTCTTTGGTAATAATATATCAACTTTTTATCTGACATGTTACCGCTTTTCAGAAGCTCCATGAGATTTTAATAATGTTTCTGTTTTAACCATTAATCCTGGTGATTCAGAGATTTAGATACAACAAACAAAGATCATAATTGAATTCATGGTTCATGAGAGGTAATTCTTTATGACAGGGACCTCTTTTAAAAGCAGAAGGGATTTCTAGATCTGTTTATGTCTCTTTGTCACTCAATAAGAGAAGATAACCTTTATTCATCCTACAACAGGCAGCAAAGAGCAAGGATAGCCAAAAAAGAGTACACCATGCACCATTCAATAACTTTAGATCAAAAGAGTGCGATTGTTGTGTTTACATCCAAACAAACCGGGCTAAAGGGGAAACGCCCCTTTGTTTCAGAACAACTTTTCCAAACAACCCAGGTGTGAAAAAACGTTTGGCGAGAAAACTGAGCTGCATTATCACCTTCCCAAAAACTCTTATGCTTAACAGTTTGACATCGGGTTGAGTTCAGCTAGCTAAATAACCCTGATAAAGACTGTTAGGATGTTGTATACAGTATATTGGCTGACATTAAGTGGCTCATCAAATTCTGAAGAGCTTTAGGAACTCTGACATTGTAAGTTGTTTTACATACTGTACGTTTGAGATATACTCTTCAAATGTGGGGCAAATTAAAGTATGTGGGATTATTATATTTATGTTTTAAATCTTGTGTTGACACATTTATGAGTCTGTGTGTCTCGCAGCATGAAAGGGGCTCTCGTCTCATGCTAGACCACCTGGTGGAACAGAATAATTTTAAACCAACGATGAAAAAGTATGGACTGAAACCTGAAGACGACATAACATTCATCAAGGAGATGATTGCTGGACCTCTACAGGAATCTGAAGGGCAGGAGGCAAGTTCACCTCATTATGTTATTCAGAAGTCGGATAAGATACTGTATGAATATAAGATAAGAGAAGATAAAACTTTATTCATCCCACAATGGGCAGCAAAGAGCAAAGATAGCCAAAAAGGGAGCACACAGTGCACCATTCAATAAAAAAATAGATCAAAAAAGTTGAGCAGCTAAAAGAGTGTGATTGCTGTGTTCACATATGTCTGAAAAAACCGGGCTATGGTTTCAGAACAACTTTTCCAAACTATCCAGGTGTGAAAAAATCCTTAGAGAGAAAACTGAGCTGCAGTATCACCTTCCCAAAAACTCTTGTGCTTAACAGTTTGACTCTGGGTTGAGTTCAGCTAACTAAATAACCCTGATAAAGACTGTTAGGATGTTGTATACAGTATATGTCCACAGAAAATTGGCTGACATTAAGTCACTCATCGAATTCTGAGAAACTCTGACATTTAAAGTGTTTCTTACATACACACGTTTTGAGATCTACTCTGCAAATGTTGGTTGTGCTATTTGTGTAGTTCCTTGTCTTCTTGCAATATTTTTCATGATTTGATGAAAGCGAAGCATGGATTGAACCCTTAACATGCGAAAAACATTAAGGTGATGATTGCTGAAGACCAGAAGGCAAGTTCTCATCTGTGCATAAATCAGTCTGTGTCCAACACTAATGTCACTATTTTGTAACATTCAGTATAAAGGCGGACAAGAAGAGTCCTTTTTGTTTTAAACGGTAAAAAAAAAGTTTTTCTTCTGCCGAGAACTCAGATCTTAAAATTGAACAGTTGTTTTGTTTGTCATGCTTTTTCATGTACATAGTTTATTGTGTTCATATTTTAGCTTTATCTCTGTTTTGTGGAATGGTCCTACATATTTTTTCTATGCAGTGTAAATTCATTGACAACAACATACGTGTCAATAAAACTGGTCCTGATTCGCTTTGTGTCGTCATCCCTGCAGTGGCCGTACAAAGGGCGCTCAAAAGAAAAGTCCTTCCTCTACGAAATTGTGTCCAACAAAAAAAACGGCGTTGATGTGGACAAGTTTGACTACTTGGCCAGGTCAGGTTTTAATGAAGTGCTGTAGAGCAATTCATTTTGTGATGAAGACCACTACAGCACTTCTTTTTTTTTTACCGTGAACAATGCATTATTCTCCTGATTATTTTAAATTATAGGCTACAAAACTCTCCAGTAAATTCAGTTTCACTTTATACACCTATTTTCTTCACCTTGCCTCAATCTGCCTCTACTCAGGGACTCTTCCTACCTGGGAATCATGAACAACTTTGACTTTCGTCGCTTCCTGCAGTTTGCCAGAGTGTGTGAGGTTGAAGACAAAGACTGCAAAGAAGGAAAAAGGAAAACTATCTGCACCAGAGACAAGGTGCTGACACACTTGAGCTTGTAAAGAGATAATTGAAAGCAAACTGATAATGTTGTTATTTATGACTAAACTACAGTCCTAACCTCAACAGGAGGAGGACCATATGTACGACTTGTTCTATACAAGACACCGTCTCCACAAAAGAGCCTGTCAGCACAGAGTAAGCCACATCATACAAGAAATGTAAGTGTCTACCTTCAGAAGTTATTACTCCAAATATAAGATTGGTCTCCTTCTGATTTCCATTATTTGATCTGCATCATGATTCACTATCTCATCAGTAATAATATGTTTGATATGAACATACAGGATTGCAGAGGCTTTTTTGAAAGCAGACGGTCACATTCAGATTGAAGGATCAGGAGGGAGGATGTTCACTCTCTCTACAGCCAATGAGGACATGGAGGCCTACACAAAGCTCACAGGTGTGTAGATTTAAATGTGTGCTGTTAGCTCATGTTTAACATTGAAGCAAATTCAGACTACAGGAGTATCAAGACATTGTTTAAATAATGCACTACACCCAACAATCTGAAAAGGAAATTGTGTGTAGGCACTTGGTCGGTTTTGATGTTTGGCCAAGGACAAGGTTATCTGGTAGTTTGAGGAGTTCACAAATCCAGTCTCAAACATCCTGAACAACATCCTGAACAACTGGCTGTCCTGATCATTTGAACTTGTTTGATATTTAGGATGTTTATTTATGAAGTAACAGAAATATGACATATTTCAACACTTTTTGGAAACACACTTTGTTAGATGCTGCTTTCTGTCAGATGGCTCTGTTGCTAGGTCATTTACAGTTATGCTACTTTATCCATTTTTTTTATCGTGCATTTGTTAAAGATAAATAAACCACATCCTGTTAATTTACTTGTGATGACTTATAAATGAACATGCCATGTCTTACAATTTATTGCGTGTGTTTAAATTAAATTCACTAATTTTTGTGTGTGTTATTATCATTTGTTTGCTTGTTACTCTGTTACTCTTTTAGACAACGTGTTTGAGGAAATACTGAAGTCTTCCTGCTCAGAGCTAGAAAAGGCAAGAGAGATTCTGCAAAACATCATCTCTCGAAAGAGCTACAAGTTTGTTGGTGAGAGAAAGCAAGAGGACCCCATCAAGGATTGGGAAGTAAGTCTGTGTGTTCTTGTGTTTCATTACATTTATAACACATGATCTAATGCACCGTTATCACAAAGCTGGATAATTTTCATTTTCAGTTAATAGAATAAGTACACATCACATTATTTACTGTGTCCAGCATTTTATCTTGCCCGTGTTGTTATTACATTTAACATGAACAGCAGCACTATTGAACAGTTCTCTTTTTGAAATGTAATGTGAATTGGATAGCAGCTTGAAATGTCTTACAATACAAAATCCCTCAGTCAACTAATGCTGTATGATATTGGGGAAACTGTGATAACCTTTGAGGTTCATACAATTACAATTTGTATTATCATTTGGGCCTTCAATTCTATTTTCTTTTTCAAATAAGAACCCCTTATATGTTCAAAGTGACTTTTAATTTGCATCAAGAGCCCTGTGACAGTAAAGAACAGTTCATCGTCACACACTGCATGTGATCCCTTTAACTCTACATCTTATGTGCACATAGACTCTGCCTGCACAGAAGTCACTTCTCTTTGTGATCAGGAAGAGGATCAGACAGACTGATGTTGTAGATCAGTCATGGAAAGAGAGAAACTGAAGGCTTTTTGTTCATTCAAAAGCAAAAATAACAAAAAATGGCATGAAATGATGCATTTCAGGACATATGATTGATATTATATATTCTGTGATGTTATCATAGCACTTGTACACATAGCAAAAATTATGCTTAAATCATACCTGGTGAGTTTTTTGACTTTCTTTCATTTCACCTTTTTGTAAAATCTTGGGTTTTGCAGATTTTTTGATTTGTAAGATGTTGCAAAATTTGTTACTGCAGACATACTTTTACTCTCAACCTTCATTTTAGGTCATTGAAATGGACTATGGCACGGACGACAAGGACCCTATCCAACATGTTCATTTCTACAGCAAATCTGAGCTTGACAAGGCAAAGCCAATGCCCGAAGAAAAGGTAAGAACTAAATATTGATTAAAACATTTTTTATCGCAATATTTCTTCTGTTTATTGGGCTCCATTGTTTACACCCGTGAACAGCTGGTTGCGCTGTGCCAGCCTCGGTTACATCCAGCCGAAAGACCGGACATCCCCGCAGAACTACGGAGGAAGAGAAGGGGATGCAGAGCCGGAGTGAAGTGCCGGGAAAAGAAAAGACGGTACAAACCATCCGTGCCGTCTTTAATTATGGGGAATGTAAGATCTCTCCCTAATAAGATGGAGGAGCTGACGGCGCTCACCCGGCTTCAGAGGGAGTACCGAGAGTGTAGCATCATGCAGTTCACGGAGACATGGCTGAATGAACTCACTCCGGACACGCTCGTAACTTTGGACGGCTTCCACCTCGTCAGAGCGGACCGGAGCGCGAGGGAGAGCGGTAAGAAGAAAGGCGGGGGAATAGCGATGTATGTGAATGAGAGATGGTGTAACTCTGGGCACATCACCGTTAAAGAACAGCGCTGCACTAAGGATGTGGAGCTGCTGGCTGTAAGCATTCGGCCATATTACCTGCCGAGGGAGTTTTCACACGTCATCGCGGTGACTGTTTACATCCCCCCCTCGGCAGACGCTGCTGCAGCCTGTGAACTCATCCACAGTGTAGTGTCTCAGCTACAGACATCACACCCCCAGTCTCTTACTCTCATCTCAGGAGACTTTAACCACGTTTCCCTGTCTGCCACTCTCCCTACTTTCACTCAGTATGTTGACTGCCATACTAGGGACAATAAAACTTTGGACTTACTGTATGCAAACACCAAGGCTGCATACAGATCATCACCCCTCCCCCTCTGGGCCGCTCAGACCACAACCTGGTGAGACTGCAGCCCATTTACATACCTATGGTGAAAAAACAACCCCCCACAACCAGGTATGTGAAGAAGTGGTCTAAGGAGGCCACTGAGGCGCTGCAGGACTGCTTCGACACCACTGACTGGGAGGTGCTGTGCAGCCCACATGGGGAGGACATCGACGGTTTAACCCACTGCATCACAGATTACATAAACTTCTGTGTTGAGAACACTGTACCCACCAAAAAAATACAGTGTTTCTCCAACAACAAACCCTGGGTGACCCCTGAGCTGAAAACCCTGCTCAATGAAAAGAGAAGGGTTTTTAGATCTGGAGATAGAGAGGAGCTGAGGAGGGTGCAAAAGGATAGCTCAAGATTAAAATCAAGGAATTGAAAGCCAGCTATCGGGAAAAGATGGAGGAAGATTTACAACATAAAAATGCAAGAGAAGTCTGGAGGGGCCTGAATAACATCTCAGGTCACAGCAGAAGGCGTGGGAGGGGCCCTGAAGCAGGAGACAGGGAGTGGGCAAATGAACAGAATCTGTTCTTCAATAGATTTGATTCTGCTCCCAACCCCACCCCCACCCACCAGAGCGCAGACCGCTTCTCCATCTGAGTACCCTGAGTACCCTGCCACCCCCCTCAACAGCCCTCTCCTTCTCCTCCTCTTCCTCAGACGACCCCCTCCAACAACCCCCTCCTCTTCTTCATCCTCCTCCTCCTCCGACGGCCTCTCCATAACAGCTGATCAGGTGAGAAGCCAGCTGAGGAAGATCAAGGCGAGGAAGGCCACAGGTCCCGACGGCATCAGCTCCAGACTCCTGAAGGACTGTGCAGACCAGCTCTGTGAGGTCCTTCTGCACATCTTCAACCTGAGCCTGAGACTGGAGAGGGTACCGACTCTGTGGAAGACTTCCTGCGTGGTGCCAGTCCCAAAGACATCTCACCTCAGGGAGCCTAACCACTTCAGACCTGTGCCCTCACCTCTCACCTGATGAAGACCATGGAGAGGATCGTCCTCAACAACCTCTGCCCCCTGATGACTTCAAATCTGGATCCTCTGCAGTTCGCCTACCAGCCGAACATCGGGGCGGATGACGCCGTCATCTACCTGCTGCAGAGATCCTGGACTCACCTGTAGAACACCGGCAGCACTGTGAGGGTCATGTTCTTTGACTTCTCCAGTGCCTTCATCACCATCCAGCCTGCACTGCTCAGGGGGAAGCTAGAGAGGGCGGGAGTGGACTGTCACCTGGCTGCATGGACAACGGACTACCTCACCAACAGACCACAGTACGTGAGGCTTCAGGACTGTGAGTCTGACATGGTGGTCTGCAGTACAGGGGCCCCGCAGGGGACAGTTCTCTCCCCTTTTCTCTTCACCCTGTACACCTCGGACTTCTGTTACAACTCTGGGAGCTGCCACCTGCAGAAGTTCTCCGATGACACAGCCATCGTGGGGTGTGTGTCTAAGGGGAGCGAACAGGAGTACAGGCAGGTCATCATGGACTTTGTCGACTGGAGTGAGCTCAACCACCTTCAGCTCAACTCCAGCAAGACAAAGGAGATGGTGATTGACTTCCGCAGGAAGTCACCCCAGACTGCACCGGTGTACATCCAGGGCTTGGACATCGAGAGGGTGGAGATGTACAAATACCTGGGTGTTCACCTCAACAATAAACTGGACTGGTCACACAACACCGACATCCTGTACAAGAAGGGCCAATGTCGACTTCACCTGCTGAGACGACTGAGGTCCTTTGGAGTGTGCAGGACTCTGCCACGGACTTTTTATGACACTGTGGTGGCGTCTGCACTTTTCTATGCAGTGGTCTGCTGGGGAGGAGGGAGCATGGAGAGAGACAGAAAGAGACTGAACAGACTGGTCAGGAGGGCCAGTTCTGTCTTGGACTGTCCTCTGCACTCTGTAGAGGAGGTGGGTGAGAGGAGGATGTTAGTAAAGCTGACATCCATCATGGACAACCCCTCTCACCCCTTGCATGACACTGTGGGGGCCCTGAGCAGCTCCTTCAGCAGCAGACTGAGACACCCACCCTGCAAGAGAGAGCGCTACCGCAGGTCGTTCATCCCATCTGCAGTCAGACTGTTTAATCAGACTCTTTAACAACATCACCACCTCATGCTACACACTGTGTGTGTGTTTTTTTAAGAGCAATCCCTTAATTACTGTGTAATTTTACATTATTGTATTTTTTATTTTATTTAAATGATGTAAATATGTTTGATTTGATTTTAACTTCTAGTTTTATTTTTAATAAGTATATTCCCGTCCCCTGTTTTCTGGAGCTGCTGTAATGCACAAATTTCCCCCACAGGGGATCAATAAAGTTTATCTTTATCTTTATCTTTATCTTTAAATTATTTGTAAGGCAGCTTATGTCACCACAACTCTCAAATTAAAGCTGCTGTCCTTCTTTACAGGGATCCAGGATTCACACAACGTGCTTTTCTGAGCAGCTGATCAGGGTCTTCTGTAAGGAGATTGATGACGAGAGTGTGGAGGCTGCCAAAAAGCACTTTAAACAGTGGTACTATGATTTTCTAATCCTTTGATAATAGTTGAATCTTAAGATGTTAAAGGATACAATACATATCGACTAACTTGCTGTTGATTGAACATAAAACATCAAATATAAATTCAGACCAGTTGACTTGGCTAAAGTAAATAGAAAACAGTCCACATTGAGTACAGTTTATTTAACATGGTTGAACATGTGATCTACAGTCTCAAACAGACTTTTTTTGAATGGGTGTGTATGTGGCTTCCAGTGTTTCTCTAGCCAGCTTCAGGTGCACCTAGGGGTCTCCCCAAGAAAATGTTAAGCACCAAACATTTCTTTTCCTGCATTCTCATCCTGATTTTGTCTCGTTTAAAGAAATGGAATAAAGATGTGCGCATGAGAGAGAGAGAGAGAGAGAGAGAGAGAGAGAGTAAAACCAGATATGCCTTGCTGATGGAAATAATTGATGGACCTCAGCCCCTTGTTTTGTCTCGCAGAATTTATGAAACCTTGTCAACAGTTTGCTAGTCCGTAGCCACGCTTTACAAGTCCATTGTACTGATTAGCAGACAGCATTTGATTTTTTTTAACTGAGCCTTCATGGGCTCCTTGCAACACAACAAAACTCCCTCTTTAAAAAGTTGATCTAGCATCTCAGTTATTACAACAGGTGAGCATGATGTGAAGGCCTGTTATCAAGATTCAGCAAAACCAAGAGAGAGCATCATCACATCGGCAGCAAGCAGCTTCACAAACATAATAAAACTAAGTCATGAGAAGCTTCAGTTTTGACATGTCAGGAGGGCTGGACCTCAGGTGCATTAACAGGAGGGAGGAACAAACAGCAGCCCTCTTTTTGTCTCTCTCTCTCTCGTGCGGACGGCAATTTTATGAATAATTAAAACATATAGTTTTAAAATATAGGCTACTTGGGCAGCTATACATGTACCTGGGCAGCCCGAGTATTGTCTGTGTGGGAAATACTGACGCGAGTGCAGCATAAGTGCAGTTTGTGAAGGAAAAAGGAGCAAGAGAATCGGCATCACACAGACATGACATCGCAACTATGTGAGAATCGAGACTGGGATTCTTTCTGACCTGAGGGATCTTTTTTTGTTTTGTTGTGCTTCAGTTTGCACATGTCTTGGCTCCAAAAGAAGTCACCAGCACAAAATGTTGGCCGGTATTTTGTCTTTGCTCTTTATACAACAGACCAAAACTCATTGTCCATATTAATATATGCAGTTTGTGGTTTTATGACATTGAAAGGCTGTTTTAATATATGAGCATTAGAATGGAGCAATGAGCAGGGAGGGAATGATTGCATTGAACTTCAGGATACTGTTGCTTTTTCTTTGCTTTTATATGATTTTGATCCCTTTTTTGATGCCAAATTAATGTTGGTGTCTTCAAACTTTTGTATTTTAGTACCAAAAGACAAAAACTTTGAAAATATTTTTTTTTACTTAAGATTTAAAAAAACTGAAAATCCTCACCAGTAAGATGATGGATCTGCATGATGAGTGCATTGTTTTGCTTTAAAATAAGTTGAATGAGAGATCGTTTGTTAAATAGAATCATTTCTGCCTCAAACATTAGCTGTGCTCAGCCTTCAGTCTTCCTTTCAGGTTAAGGTGCTGGTTAAGCTCTACTCTAATTCTGCAAAACATTGTCTCTGGAAATATCTACAAGTTTGTTGGTGAGAGAAAGCCAGCGGACCCCATCGAGGATTGGGAAGTAAGTCTGTGTTCTTGTGTTTCATTACATTTATAACACATGATCTAATCACCTTAACCTAGTTATTGAAAAGGTTGTTGCTGAACAACTGGTAGCCCATCTTAATATTGAAAATCTACTGCACCCTATGCAATTTGGGTTTCGAGCAAACCATTCCACTGAAATGGCATGTTGCTACTTCCTTGAAGTCATTAAAGGTAGCCTTGATAAAGGAGGGGTGGTGGGTGCTGTATTTCTTGACCTGCGCAAGGCTTTCGATACAGTTAATCATTCAGTACACATCTCCAAATTGTCTAAATTTAAACTCTCTGCTAACGTTGTTAATTGGATTCAGTCTTACCTACTTGGTCGCTCCCAGTGCGTACGGATAAATGATAAAATATCATCACTAAAAGCCTGCGTTATGGGAGTGCCACAAGGTTCCATCTTAGGACCGTTGTTGTTTAGTGCATACATCAATGATCTCCCATCTGTGTGTGATGATGTGGGGACCTTGATGTATGCAGACGACACGGTCCTATATGCATGTAAGAAAGACCCTGAACAAGTAGCTGCCAAACTGTCATTAGCAATGGAACAAGTCATAGAATGGTTACGTTATTCATACGTTACGTTAATACTGACAAAACTGTGGTCATGTATTTTGTAAATAAACACAAAAATATGTTTTTTCCAAATATTATTGTAGGTGGGCAAATGATAAAAAAGGTCGATGAGTTGGGTTGATACTTGATACTTGGGTGTTACACTAGACCACAACCTTACTTTTAAAAGTCATATTAAAAAGATGTGCCATAAAGTTAAATATAACATAGCCAACTTTAGACATATCAGGAACTCACTTACAGTCGAAGTGTCTAAAATGTATTTGAATGCTATGATTTTTTCTTACTTTCATTACTGTATATCATGTTGGTCCCAAGCAAACAAGACTGTCTTAAAACCCATAAGGTCACTTCATAAACAAGCCCTTAAAACTCTGGACAGGAAACCACAACAGTATCATCATTGTGATATTCTTGATAAATATAAAATTCTGAGCTTTGACCATTTAATTTTTTATACCGATGTCCGCTTAGTGTACAAAATAATCCATGATGCTGCTCCCCCACCATTGAAAAGCTTTGTGAAACTTCGCTCTGAGCTGATAAGCAGATCTTCAACGTCTGCCTCTAATGGAGATTGCAGTGTTCCTAAACGTGGCTCCGCTTTAGCAAAATCAGTTTTTTCTTTTAAAACCGTTAAGGAATGGAATAGTCTTCCAACTAGTCTTAAACTTTGCACAAACTTCTGCACTTTCACTTGGGAAGTCAAAAAATGGATTTTAAGGAACCAGCCTTGTCAGCATTAATGTGTCATCTCGACAACCTTTTAGATCTCTCAGGGAAACTATAATGTTTTAATATCTGTAAATTGTTCTATGTCTTTCTTCTCTCGCGTGCGTGCGTGCGTGTGTGCGTGCGTGCGTGTGTGCGTGCGTGTCTGGTTGATTTGTATTTTGCTGTTGCCATCATCTGCCCAGAGACAACAGATGGAACTTAGCTAGCTAGCTAAATCTGGTACAAAGCATCTCTTCTCTTCTGAGACTAATGTTTTTTTTTGTACACTGACCCTGATTCAAATAAACGGTTAAATAAATAATGCACTGTTATCACAAAGCTGGATAATGTGCTCATTTTCAGTTAATAGAATAAGTACACATCACATTATTTACTGTCTCCAGCATTTTATCTAGCCCGTGTTGTTATTACATTTAACATGAACAGCAGCACTATTCAACAGTTCTCTTTTTGAAATGTAATGTGAATTGGATAGCAGCTTGAAATGTCTTACAATACAAAATCCCTCAGTCAACTAATGCTGCATGATATTGGGGAAACTGCGTTTTCTTTTAATGTTCATACTATTACAATTTTTATTATTATTTGGGTCTTCAAGTTTATTTTCTTTTACAAATAAGAACCCCTTATACATTCAAAGCTACATTTAATTTGCATCAAGAGCCCTGTGACATTAACTTCTAAGCAAAGACCAGTTCATCTTCATACACTGCATGTGATCCCTTCTCTCTCTCTCCCTCTACACTTTATGTGCTCATGGACTAACACACGTCCTGGGATATTACCATGGCACTTGTACACATAGCAAAATTAATGCTTAGATCATACCATGCAGCCCTACAGTCAAATGCATTTACACTAAGTTGGTGCAGTTTTTTGAGTGAATAAGAATTGAATTCCAAGTTTCTTACATTGTCAACTTAAAATGCAAAAAAACTTGAATCTATATCCTTTTCCACTGTTGTAATTTTTTTCTGATTCCTTGTCAAGAGCCGGATTTCTGGCTGGAAAGAAGGATTGGCTCAACCCCTCCCTGACGAGGAAGAAAACAACCTGAAACCAGAGGACTTTGAAATCCTGGTGAGTTTTTTTTACTTTCTTTCGTCTCACTTTTTTTGTAAAATCTTCAGTTTTGCTGATTCTTTGATTTGTAAGATGTTGCAGAGTTTGTTATGGCACACATTTTACTCTCGACCTTCTTTTTAGGTCATTAACATGGACTACGGCATGAAAGACGAGAACAGCAAAAATGTCAGAACTAATTATTGATTAAAACAATTTTTTTATCGCAATCATTCAATATTTCTTCTGTTTATTATTTGTAAGGCAGCTTGTGTCTCCATAACTCTCAAATTAAAGCTGCTGTCATTCTTTACAGGCATCCAGGATTGGCACAACGTGCTTTTCTGAGCAGCTGATCAGGGTCTTCTGTAAGAAGACTGATAGAAAGAGTGTGAAGGCTGCAAAAAAGCACTTTGAACAGTGGTACAATGATTTTCCAATCCTTAGATAATAGTTGAATATTAAGATGTTAAAGGATACAATATGAACTAACTTGCTGTTGATTGAACATAAAACCAGTTGATTTGGCTAAAGTAAATAGAAAACAGTCCACATTGAGTACAGTTTATTTAATATGGTTGAACATGTGATCTACAATCTGCTGAGTGTGGAAAACATTAGCTGTGCTAGCATCCTCAGCCTTCGGTCTTCCTTTCAGGTTAACGTATGCTTACCTGTGCTGGTGAAGCTCTACTCTAATAGATTTGATACTTTAACTTAACAAAATACTGCCAAAGTGAGCAACACTCCAACATGTTATTGGTCCTTTGTCCTGGTTTGCATCCAGGTTAGACAGCAAGTCTAGACAGTCAGTCAGGTTTCTGTACTGAAACAATTTTACTGACCTGTATTGGAACCGTGCAGGACTCTGGTTTGGGGCCCTCAGGTTAAGAGAGGTAAGCAACAGCAGCATGGGAGTGAAACCAAAAGATTAAACAACCCTCTGGTTTCTTCAACTTTCACTCAGAAGCAAAAATCAGCTTTTAAATTTGAAAATTTGAAAGTAAAAATGATTGATAATTATTGTGATAATTATATCGACTGATATGACATTTTGATAACATTTTTTTAGCCCAGGCCTATAAGCTACAGGTCTTATTGTGAATAACGTGTATCCTTCATTAAAAGAAAAACGGACATGTTAAAAAAAAAATCCCTCTTCATACAGTGTGTGCTGATTGAGACATGAGATAATCAGACCAATTTGGTTTTTTGAATCGGGCTGTAAACATGTTTATTTCTGCTGTAAAAATTGGCTTTTTTGAATGAGTGTGTATGTGACATATTAATATATGCAGTTAGTGGTTTTATTACATTGAAAGGCTGTTTTAATATATGAGCATTAGAATGGAACAATGAGCAGGGAGGGAATGATTGCATAGTGAAACAAAACTTCAGGATTCTTTTTTTTTGCATATATATGATTTTGATCTTTTTTTGATGCTAAATTAGCATTGGTGTCTTCAAACTTTTGTATTTTCCTACCAACGGACAAAAACTTTGAAATAATGTATTTTATTACTTGAGATTTAAAAAAACTGAAAGTTCTCAGCAGTGAGATGTTGGATCTGCATGATGAGTACATTGTTTATCTTTAAAATAAGTTGAATGTTAGATCATTTGTTAAATAGAATCATTTCTTCTTCAGTTTATCTCTCACTAGGTTTACTCTACACTGCTTTCTTTAAACAGATGTACTTTTGTGTCTTTATTAACATGCAGGAAGTTCGAGAAGAAGCCGCATCTGCTTGGACCTGAGAGTAATTAAAAGACCATGGAAATGACTCAACAACATGAATAACACAGAATTATTTCTTATTCAGACTCAGGACTCTTTCTAGCTTTTATCATATACATGTTGTATTGTTGTTTTAAATTGTTGACTCCCTTCTGCATCTGCATAAGTTCCAACAACATACAACATGATTTTATTGAGGACAAAGATAAATCATAATATATAATAATATAAACTGATACATAGACACACATGACACTGGATACATTACTTACACAGCTAGCAGCTGTATGGCTGTTGAATACCATTTAGGTAAAGAAAGCCATTATTGAAATCCAACAATCATTGTCTCAAACTGAATATATAAACTGCATGTTTCTGAATTGATTCAGCTTTTGGTCACATTTATGCTTCTTTGTAGGTTGTGAATTCTTTTTGGTCGGGGAAAGATGTAAAGCACTCCCAACATGTGTAATGGAGTGAATATTTCACTTGTGGTTTTATTTAGGGATTTATAATACTCAGTGGTGTTTTAGTTTTGATGTTAATCGTTTGAAGATTGAGGACATGAGATTAGATTATTTGTCTTTGAGTGGTGTTTAATGAGAGATGATCATGAGTGATGTTTTGGTGACTGGTATTATCTTATATTATATTACTTTGTATCTGCAGCATTTATTATCACAATACAATTTTAATCTGTTTTAAAATGAGTCTTATTTTGGGCATGTTTTATAATGTGCTCTTCTTTTGAGTTTATGATTCTTACTTTCAAAACTGGAACTTGTGAAAACCTTTATTTGCATCTAAAAACTTGAAATTCGAATTGAAAAATATCTTTTAAACGTATCCATCAACTACCTTTCTTCAATGGATGATGAATGTGTTTAAATGTATGACACACTTTAAGTGAAGCTATAATTGTTTGACGATTGGTTCTTACATAATGCATCTATGAGAACCTTTCAAGTGTATTCCTGTTGTGATGGGTTCATATCTGATAAAATCTGCATGTATTCAAAATAAACATCAGAGAAAATCCTGAGTTCAACATTGTGTAATCTATCAAACCATATGCATCTATATATATATATGTATATATATACTGTATATATCACCTGTGGTACAAATCTAATTGCAGTTCAAAGTCCTTTACAAAGGAGCGGAAAAATGACTGACAAAAGGTAGTTTGTAAAATATAACAGCAATAAGAAATGAAATCAGCACAATGATTGATAAATATAAATACTAAAAACCTAAAATCAAACACTAAAATGTAAATTTAAAAGTAGAGATGAATAATATTGATTAAAATATAGTAAATTAAAAGCCTTAAAATGATTAAGTCATATAGAAAAGCCAGACTGAATAAATGAGTTTTTTAAATTGTTTTTAAAAATCTCAATATTCTCTGATCCTCTGAAGTCTGTTCCAAAGTCTCAGAGCAGCAAAACGCAGAATCACAAAAGGTTTTTGTTCTGCTCTGTGGAACAACTAAAAGAAGAACCAGAGAAGAACAAGAAGACCTGAGGGGTCGTCCTGGTTCATAAACTAAAATCAACTCTGAAAAGTTAATCTGGTGGGAGGCCAAGTGCTTTAGACAATAATAAAATCAATATGAAGACAAAGAGGCAGCCAGTGTCAAGACTTTCAACGATAGATAAAATAGTTTAATGGGAGTTGTGTGTGTAATTGGCAAAGTCATTAACATTCATTCATTCAATCAAATTCATTTAATCTGTTCTTTAGATGTATGTTTACTGCCCTCACATGCTTCACAGGTTGAGTTAATGTCGACATTGCCTATTTAAACACATCATGTTAAGTTTATTTGTCGGACACAGTAATCATCAACTTACATCATTTGCTCATTTGCATCAACAGAAACAGTGTGTGGAGTTTGGATCACATGCTTTCTATCTGACTTAAGCAGAGTTCAGTTGAGATTATGGAATGTTATGAGAAAAAAAATAGGGTAATTAATGAATAAAAAACAAATAAAATGAAAAAAATGTAGCATCATTTATGGAGGTTCACATTGGTAACTCCTCATGCACAGGAAAACATAGATGGCTAAATCTAGATCCAATGTGTTACACTGACCTGCTAAAGAGAACAACGGAAACCTTGATGTGAGTGTAAAATGGACTTTTCACCTTACTTCATTCTTATTTTGTTGATATATTATGCATTATTTCCAATACAACACATGTATTAATGATAGTTTAAAAAACAATTTTAAAAACTTACTTGAAATGATTTTGATTGGATTGACAATATTTATCAAGATCTGTAATATTTCCTATTTGTCATCAGCTAAAATCATTCACAACATCTACAAAGAGGATCAACTTTTGAAACAGCATCAGATCCTGTGTACAAACATGTGAACTCAGAGTTTGCGTTCCTTTGTCCTTACGTTAGGTTCATTTGCTTTATGTTGATTTGTGGGGTTTTTTTACGACTGATTTGTGATTTTGTGAATATGGCAAAATAAGTAGCATAAAAAAGTACCAGATATTACAGTTTTAGTACATCATTGACTTCATCAAATCAATAGTTATACTAACATGAGGTGACATTTGTCATTTAAGTTTGATCTGTGTTGCTGCACAGAGAATCAGTTTGACTTTGACATCCTTCTTTCAGTTTAAAACAAAACTAAAGCCTCGGCAGAAATTAGATGATAAAAATTGATATTTATAAGCCCTATAAAGATACCTGACCTGGGAATAAAGTCATATCTTTGTGATGAAATTAAGAAAACCAACTCTTTATGGAAGTAAGATAACAAAGTGAGATATGTTAACATAGATATTATCTTCAAACAACTTTCTATGTCTGCAATCAGAAGTAATCTCACAAGAAAAGGTAGGAGATGTCACATTGATAAAATCACATCTGCAATGTGCTCATTCTGGATGTTACTGGAGGTCATATATTATAGTCTCATCTTTTATTTTTGGATAGAAGACAAATTCATACCAAAAAACATCCACTAAATATAAAACTACTGCAGATGTTCACCTCCTTTACATGCTGGACCTTTTCGTCATCATAGAATAAAATAATATTTTACAGTCTGAGGGTTTCTTATGTTTCCTTTCAGTGTACAAAAAAAAAGATCAGCACCTGTTTAAACTTTCTCCAGCAGAGCATTCATTTCATCAAATGGTGAGAGCACACCAAACCATGGAGAGTTGAGCAACACTGCCATCTTGTGGCCATTTGATTTATTTGCAGTTCTCACATAGAGTATAGGTGTAAATCTATCTACAGAGCAGTAACACATGCAACATTTTTCACACTACCTCTTGTTGCTCCTTAAAGGCTTCATATGCAATTTTTTGATCCAGAAGATGTCGCCCTTGATCACCAGCATGAAACCAAAACAACTTGTTCTGCATTGTTGTGTTAGCATGCTAATGCTAGCAATCTTTATCATGCTCGTATCTTCACACTGCATGTAAATTTACCTGAAATGACCGTGATCTAGAAACGCTTACGTGACATTTAATTAAGCAGTGAGTACAGAATGTTATTCTCTTTTCTCTAGTCCCTCAATTAAACAACTTTTATACGCGAGGGGATGAGCTGGCCGGCCGTCCCGGCGATGTAAAAAAAACTGAAGATAGGACTTGGAAAACTCGGAAAGCATCACAGACAGTGGGACTCCGGTGTTACACCCATTGTAGACAGTCATGACTCACAGAGTTATTTTCAGAGGATATACTTGATTTCTATTGCATTTAAGTGTGAAACATTGCATATTAAGCCTTTAATAAGCTGGTTTACAACTACTGTTGGCTAACAAACACAGGTTTAGTCAATAAGAAGTGATGACACTCTGAACATGCATGTACTTTTTAATCTCTTTAGTTGGTTTCACATTTATTTTTGTGGGGATTATTTGATGTTTCATATAGTTTATAGTTTTTTTCTTTGGTATTCTCAAGTCGAGTGATGGATTCAGGTTGGATTACAAACAAAATGTTCTGAAAATTTGTATAACATTTATCCAACTTTTAAAAAAATTTCTCACTTGAATTGCTAAATCATACAGTGACTAACAGATGAAGTAGAAATGAAGTTATTATAAAAATAGAACGATTGTATGTGCATTAAATTATCTACAACATGAAATATTTAATAAAAGCAACTATGAGGAAATTCCAATTTCTGTCAGAAATCTAAAATTCAGATTGCATTCATGGATTTATATTTTAGGTGTGCACTAAGAAAAGTGTACTCCTATGCACTTGAATGTGTATGCTAATGTGGGCTCCATGCATAGCTTGTATGCATGCATGCATATCTTTGTGTTTTGGTCTTAGTATTGTGAAGCCACGACTTAACTTTTATTTTCATCATTTTCTTTATTGCAACTGCTGGTTTCAGAGTGAAGGTTTCACCTGTTTATGACAGATGTCAGTGAATGAACTTTCTTCATTCCAACATTAGGAGGATTGTTGTTCTGTAACAATGGAGATGTGAGGCTGATCATTAGGAATGTAATTATGGGGAAACTTTGATCACATAAGAGCTAGGAGTGTTCTTTACTGCTGCTCTTTGTTTTTAAAGGACAGGTGTGTCCAATGTTTCTTTTATTGTGTTCTGTCAGGTGTCTAATGATTCCAATAGTTTCAGGTTGAACTTGTTTACCTTCAGCTTTCTGCTTACAATGCTCCTCACCAATGTTTAGAGCTGCTAAGAGCACGTTTTACAACAAACATTAAGTAAAAAAACAAAACACCTAACCACTGAGAGAATGGGCAGCCTGGAGAGATACATTAAAATAAACTAGTGATATAAGTTTAAAGGTATACTTCACCCATTTGCATTAAGCTTTGTATCATTAGAAACCTGGTAGTATTTTTGAATGGATGTGCATCCCGCCCTCATTTTCCCCTGAGATGGGAAATCTTTGTATTTCTAAGTCTGAGAAGGAGCTTCCAGTGACGCAAAATGACGATTTTTGCGTCACTGGAAGCTGTTGTGGTTAGCGGGGTTAAACTACAACGCTAGTTCCTCATATTTTCAACCACTGAAGCTACAGACCAATCACATATCAGTGGGTGGGAACTCGCTCCCAGAATCGAAACTTAACGTCCACCATATTGCTTGGAAGCTATGCTAACAGGCTCTATGAAGAAAGCTGATAATGGCGAAAAAATATAAATATAGCGGCGAGACGGCTGCTGCTGACAGGCCGATCTTGTGTCGAGGCTGCTGCGCCCGCCGGACGCTGGCCGCCGTGCGCTGGCCGCCGTGCGCTGGCCGCCGTGCGCTGGCCGCCGGGCACTGTTTCAAATTTATTTTGTAGGGATTGTAAAAAAGCTCCTATTTTAAAAGTGTTTCATGCAGGATTATTTGATGTTTCATATAGTTTATAGTTTTTTTCTTTGGTATTCTCAAGTTGAGTGATGGATTCAGGTTGGATTACAAACAAAATGTTTTTAAAATTTGTATAACATTTTTCCAACTTTTAAAAAAATTTCTCACTTGAATTGCTAAATCATACAGTGACTAACAGATGAAGTAGAAATGAAGTTATTATAAAAATAGAACGATTGTATGTGCATTAAATTATCTACAACATGAAATATTTAATCAAAGCAACTATGAGGAAATTCCAATTTCTGTCAGAAATCTAAAATTCAGATTGCATTCATGGATTTATATTTTAGGTGTGCACTAAGAAAAGTGTACTCCTATGCACTTGAATATGTGTGCTAATGTGGGCTCCATGCATAGCTTGTATGCATGCATGCATATCTTTGTGTTTTGGTCTTAGTATTGTGCAGTCACGAGTTAACTTTTATTTTCATCATTTTCTTTATTGCAACTGCTGGTTTCAGAGTGAAGGTTTCACCTGTTTATGACAGATGTCAGTGAATGAACTTTCTTCATTCCAACATTAGGAGGATTGTTGTTCTGTAACAATGGAGATGTGAGGCTGATCATTAGAAATGTAATTATGGGGAAACTTTGATCACATAAGAGCTAGGAGTGTTCTTTACTGCTGCTCTTTGTTTTTAAAGGACAGGTGTGTCCAATGTTTCTTTTATTGTGTTCTGTCAGGTGTCTAATGATTCCAATAGTTTCAGGTTGAACTTGTTTACCTTCAGCTTTCTGCTTACAATGCTCCTCACCAATGTTTAGAGCTGCTAAGAGCACGTTTTACAACAAACATTAAGTAAAAAAACAAAACACCTAACCACTGAGAGAATGGGCAGCCTGGAGAGATACATTAAAATAAACTAGTGATATAAGTTTAAAGGTATACTTCACCCATTTGCATTAAGCTTTGTATCATTAGAAACCTGGTAGTATTTTTGAATGGTTGTGCATCCCGCCCTCATTTTCCCCTGAGATGGGAAATCTTTGTATTTCTAAGTCTGAGAAGGAGCTTCCAGTGACGCAAAATGACGATTTTTGCGTCACTGGAAGCTGTTGCGGTTAGCGGGGTTAAACTACAACGCTAGTTCCTCATATTTTCAACCACTGAAGCTGCAGACCAATCACAGATCAGTGGGTGGGAACTCGCTCCCAGAATCGAAACTTAACGTCCACCATATTGCTTGGAAGCTATGCTAACAGGCTCTATGAAGAAAGCTGATAATGGCGAAAAAATATAAATATAGCGGCGAGACGGCTGCTGCTGACAGGCCGATCTTGTGTCGAGGCTGCTGCGCCCGCCGGACGCTGGCCGCCGTGCGCTGGCCGCCGGGCACTGTTTCAAATTTATTTTGTAGGGATTGTAAAAAAGCTCCTATTTTAAAAGTGTTTCATGCAGGATTATTTGATGTTTCATATAGTTTATAGTTTTTTTCTTTGGTATTCTCAAGTCGAGTGATGGATTCAGGTTGGATTACAAACAAAATGTTTTTAAAATTTGTATAACATTTTTCCAACTTTTAAAAAGATTTCTCACTTGAATTGCTAAATCATACAGTGACTAACAGATGAAGTAGAAATGAAGTTATTATAAAAATAGAACGATTGTATGTGCATTAAATTATCTACAACATGAAATATTTAATAAAAGCAACTATGAGGAAATTCCAATTTCTGTCAGAAATCTAAAATTCAGATTGCATTCATGGATTTATATTTTAGGTGTGCACTAAGAAAAGTGTACTCCTATGCACTTGAATGTGTATGCTAATGTGGGCTCCATGCATAGCTTGTATGCATGCATGCATATCTTTGTGTTTTGGTCTTAGTATTGTGAAGCCACGACTTAACTTTTATTTTCATCATTTTCTTTATTGCAACTGCTGGTTTCAGAGTGAAGGTTTCACCTGTTTATGACAGATGTCAGTGAATGAACTTTCTTCATTCCAACATTAGGAGGATTGTTGTTCTGTAACAATGGAGATGTGAGGCTGATCATTAGGAATGTAATTATGGGGAAACTTTGATCACATAAGAGCTAGGAGTGTTCTTTACTGCTGCTCTTTGTTTTTAAAGGACAGGTGTGTCCAATGTTTCTTTTATTGTGTTCTGTCAGGTGTCTAATGATTCCAATAGTTTCAGGTTGAACTTGTTTACCTTCAGCTTTCTGCTTACAATGCTCCTCACCAATGTTTAGAGCTGCTAAGAGCACGTTTTACAACAAACATTAAGTAAAAAAACAAAACACCTAACCACTGAGAGAATGGGCAGCCTGGAGAGATACATTAAAATAAACTAGTGATATAAGTTTAAAGGTATACTTCACCCATTTGCATTAAGCTTTGTATCATTAGAAACCTGGTAGTATTTTTGAATGGTTGTGCATCCCGCCCTCATTTTCCCCTGAGATGGGAAATCTTTGTATTTCTAAGTCTGAGAAGGAGCTTCCAGTGACGCAAAATGACGATTTTTGCGTCACTGGAAGCTGTTGCGGTTAGCGGGGTTAAACTACAACGCTAGTTCCTCATATTTTCAACCACTGAAGCTGCAGACCAATCACAGATCAGTGGGTGGGAACTCGCTCCCAGAATCGAAACTTAACGTCCGCCATATTGCTTGGAAGCTATGCTAACAGGCTCTATGAAGAAAGCTGATAATGGCGAAAAAATATAAATATAGCGGCGAGACGGCTGCTGCTGACAGGCCGATCTTGTGTCGAGGCTGCTGCGCCCGCCGGACGCTGGCCGCCGGACGCTGGCCGCCGGGCGCTGGCTGCCGGGCGCTGGCCGCCGGGCACTGTTTCACATTTATTTTGTAGGGATTGTAAAAAAGCTCCTATTTTAAAAGTGTTTCATGCAGGATTATTTGATGTTTCATATAGTTTATAGTTTTTTTCTTTGGTATTCTCAAGTCGAGTGATGGATTCAGGTTGGATTACAAACAAAATGTTCTTAAAATTTGTATAACATTTTTCCAACTTTTAAAAAAATTTCTCACTTGAATTGCTAAATCATACAGTGACTAACAGATGAAGTAGAAATGAAGTTATTATAAAAATAGAACGATTGTATGTGCATTAAATTATCTACAACATGAAATATTTAATAAAAGCAACTATGAGGAAATTCCAATTTCTGTCAGAAATTTTAAATTCAGTGCATTCATGGATTTATATTTTAGGTGTGCACTAAGAAAAGTGTACTCCTATGCACTTGAATGTGTGTGCTAATGTGGGCTCCATGCATAGCTTGTATGCATGCATGCATATCTTTGTGTTTTGGTCTTAGTATTGTGAAGCCACGACTTAACTTTTATTTTCATCATTTTCTTTATTGCAACTGCTGGTTTCAGAGTGAAGGTTTCACCTGTTTATGACAGATGTCAGTGAATGAACTTTCTTCATTCCAACATTAGGAGGATTGTTGTTCTGTAACAATGGAGATGTGAGGCTGATCATTAGAAATGTAATTATGGGGAAACTTTGATCACATAAGAGCTAGGAGTGTTCTTTACTGCTGCTCTTTGTTTTTAAAGGACAGGTGTGTCCAATGTTTCTTTTATTGTGTTCTGTCAGGTGTCTAATGATTCCAATAGTTTCAGGTTGAACTTGTTTACCTTCAGCTTTCTGCTTACAATGCTCCTCACCAATGTTTAGAGCTGCTAAGAGCACGTTTTACAACAAACATTAAGTAAAAAAACAAAACACATAACCACTGAGAGAATGGGCAGCCTGGAGAGATACATTAAAATAAACTAGTGATATAAGTTTAAAGGTATACTTCACCCATTTGCATTAAGCTTTGTATCATTAGAAACCTGGTAGTATTTTTGAATGGTTGTGCATCCCGCCCTCATTTTCCCCTGAGATGGGAAATCTTTGTATTTCTAAGTCTGAAAAGGAGCTTCCAGTGACGCAAAATGACGATTTTTGCGTCACTGGAAGCTGTTGCGGTTAGCGGGGTTAAACTACAACGCTAGTTCCTCATATTTTCGACCACTGAAGCTACAGACCAATCACAGATCAGTGGAACTCACTCCCAGAATTGAAAACCTAGTGTCGGTGCTCTCACTGTTTGCCTATGGACACAGACATTCAGACCGTTTTCACATACGCACTCCGGATAATATCTACATAATCACAGGAGGACTTCTCCGGAGATTCTCCTGACCTAGCCATTCACATATGCTCCTCACAGCGGGGAACTATCCCTGTCAGAGGGGAGGGGGCTTGGGGGATTTCCTGAGGCAAGACGTGACGTAAATAAACAACGCGGAAGTAGCGGCCGTAGCAACACAGTCCGCTACACGATGTTATAATGAGAATATTTGCCTTTATATCAATGTTATGTGTAATCCAATGGAATGACAACATTCACAAAAGAGAGGAGAACAACATACTGACGACCAGAAAACATAATGCAGCTGTTTAATCACATGCACAGAGATCGTAGTGGTCGCGGGCAGACACTTTAGCCGGTCAGTCACTGTATATAAGCGTCATTCTCTTCACCTCGAGTTGAAATCTCCAGAGTATATGCGGCCATGTTCAGATATCAGCTCACTCGGATTTTCTGCAGATAAAGTACTAGGGGTCTGGCCGGATTAACTCCAGGTAAAGTCCGGGCGAAAAATGCGGCTGTTTGCGTTCACACATAGCCTAAAGAACCTCCGGGTAGCCAAATCTCCAGAGTTTTTGAGGAGATTTCTGTATGTGTGAAAAGGGTTATAGAGTCTGTTTTCTGCCAGGAATTTCCAAGATCAATTCTGGAAGAAATTTCTAAATCAGTTGAGGAAATGGCCTTATGTGTTGAAGTAAATATGTCTGTAAATGTTTTTATTACTATATTTCTACTGCTATACTGTATATTTTGGAGGAACTGTATCGATCGAATTTTCCTCTGGGATTAATAAAGTATTTCTGATTCTGAACTAGAGGACCTTAGTGGGAATGGCCTGCAGTGCTGTGCATTCTGGGATTTGGTGTCTTTCATCAACATGAGCCAAACAGATACTTTCTGCCTTTTCACGACCAAGAAGACACTAATTTCAAAATGTATTTTACATTTCTACTACATATATGACCCAATGTCAATACAGATTCATGTTTCAACGGGTGAAGTATCCCTTTAAGAGAAAAATAAAACTTTTATTAATGTTTGAGGCACCGTAGAGTCCTATCATTTCAGACTTTCAGCAGGTAAGGAGTCACAATAAAACTTTTCTTAAAGATGTTTTTGGGCCTTTTTGCCTTTATTAGATAGTTCAGCTGAAGAGAGACCGGAAATGTTAAAAGGAAAAAAAGAATAGGTATTGTATTGAAATTGGACATTTAAAGTGAAGTCAATTAAGACTGAAATCACATCTCCTCTTCAACAAACCAGACGATTTAATTTTGTGTGTACAAATGTCATTTCAGTCAGCACCACTTTGTCAAAAGAATACTTTGATGAAATTATTTATATTTGGCGGTATGTCTCTGTAAGGGATCTCCCTGCCCTTCCACGCGCTTACATGGAAAGCATTAGGCAGGAACAGCACACATTCCTCCCTGCTTGCATACAAGTGGAAGGTACCACACATCTATTTGCATTTTCTATTCCAGATTTTCTCAAGATCTGTTTCAATTTGAGCCAACGGTTTTTGGGATGTTCTCTTTCTTGAAAATCATTTTTGATGAACTTTACAGAATTTATTCTTCTGGTTAACATTGCACTATTTTATAAGCTCTCTATAAAAATTTGGAAGATGTTTTTAACTTTATTTAGATTTCAGTGTTTGCTACAGTATTAGTCAACAAATATAAATTCTTCTGTAAAGACGTAAACACTCATTTATTACTTCATCATAACTGCCAACTACTTGATATGGATTTTAATCTGTTCTTTAGAAGTTTTTTGACTGCCCTCACACGCTTCACAGGTTGAGTTAACGTTGACATTGCGTATTTCATCACATCATGTCAAGTTTATTTGTAGGACACAGTAATCAACTGTACATCATGTGATCATTTATATCAACAGAAACAGTGTGTGGAGTTTGGATCACATGTTTGTAATGCTGCTGTTCACATTTATACACATTCATATTACTGTATGCAGGAGATGTTATTCTAGTGTTCATGCTGTTAGAGACTGACAATAGTGTTCATGTGTCGTTGTTGTTTGGTGTGTGTGTGTGTTTGTGTGTGTGTGTGTGTGTGGATGTGTGTGTGTGTGTGTGTGTGTGGATGTGTGTGGATGTGTGTGTGTGTGTGGATGTGTGTGGATGTGTGCGTGTGTGTGTTTGTGTGTGTGTGTGTGTGGATTTGTGTGTGTGTATGTTTGTGTGTGTGTGTGTGTGTGTGTGTGTGTGTGTTTGTTTGTGTGTGTGTGTGTGTGTGTGTGTGTGTGTGTGTGTGTGTGTGTGTGTGTGTTTGTTTGTGTGTGTGTGTGTGTGTGTGTGTGTATGTTTGTGTGTGTGTGTGTGTGTGTGTGTGTGTATGTTTGTGTGTGTGTGTGTGTGTGTGTGTGTGTGTGTGTGTGTGTGTGTGTGGATGTGTGTGCGTGTGTGTGTGTGTGTGTGTGTGTGTGTGTGTGTGTGTGGATGTGTGTGTGTGTGTGTGTGTGTGTGTGTGTGTGTGTGTGTGTGTGTGTGTGTGTATGTTTGTGTGTGTGTGTGTGTGTGTGTGTGTGTGTATGTTTGTGTGTGTGTGTGTGTTTGTTTGTGTGTGTGTGTGTGTGTGTGTGTGTGTGTGTGTTTGTTTGTGTGTGTGTGCGTGTGTGTGTGTGTGTGTGTGTGTGTGTGTGTGTGTGTGTGTGTGTGTTTGTTTGTGTGTGTGTGTGTGTGTGTGTGTGTATGTTTGTGTGTGTGTGTGTGTGTGTGTGTGTGTATGTTTGTGTGTGTGTGTGTGTGTGTGTGTGTGTGTGTGTGTGTGTGTGTGTGTGTGTGTGTGTGTGTGGATGTGTGTGTGTGTGTGTGTGTGTGTGTTTGTTTGTGTGTGTGTGTGTGTGTGGAGGGGGGGGGGGGTAGGTAACAAAATTACCTGCAAAGCAGAATACTTTGCATTTTTTTCTAGTTGTAGAACAGGAAGCAGCAGGAGATGAGCGATTAAAACAAATCACATGTTGCAGCTTTCAGATAAAAGAGTTCAGATAAATATCATATCATGAAACAATGACAAATCATTGTTAACAGGACCATTTTCTCCTTTTTGTTCAAAACCCAATCCACAGAACTTGAGGAAAGATGTTTATGAAAGACCAAAAGTTTCTCAATATATTTACTACAGAGAGTCCATAAATACAGAGCTGTATTTTCAGATCAGACTGTTTTCATTATGCTTCATGAACTTAAATAGAAAATACATCTGAAAGAAGAAAACACTCAGCAGGAGAGGGTCAGATAAGACTTCATGAAAAACACTTTATTACTGTTGTAATTAATGTCACTTAACTTCAGAGTAAGTTCACATTTTATTCAGGGCTGTAGACAAGCATGACACTGATTAAGTCACAATAGCAGAAAAGGGAGGAGGTGGGGAGGAGGAGGGTTGCAAATGCACTTGCAAATGCTGCTTGCAGAGGGAGCAGCAAAAGGAGGCAGGCTAGAGCAGTTTAAACAAGGCGGCATATGTACCATTTGGCCAATAGGATGCTTCGAAGCAAATCAGCTGGCCATCAGCTGATGCGACTTGCGTGAGATCAGCTGTTACCGAAACTCTGGCATGATAACAGATCGTGACTCTGTGGCCTGCCTGAACTAACGCTACGCTCCATTTCTGGGAGAGAGGGTCAATATTTTCAGTATTTATCCTTTATCAAGACTCTAAATGTTTCTTCAAAAGTAACTTCTAATACTGATTTATTTCTTAAATCCTGTCATTCTAAACTTTTATCTTAAGTATAATAATATTGTGTTGCAGATCACAGCAGGGGTTTTATGCCAACATGAGTAGAGAATTAACAAAGTGTTAATAGTAATTTGCCTATGTAACTATGTTTGATTAAAGAGTGGAAGGTACCACACATCTATTTGCATTTTCTATTCCAGATTTTCTCAAGATCTGTTTCAATTTGAGCCAACGGTTTTTGGGATGTTCTCTTTCTTGAAAATCATTTTTGATGAACTTAACAGAATTTATTCTTCTGGTCAACGTTGCACTATTTTATAAGCTCTCTATAAAAATTTGGAAGATGTTTTCCACTTTATTTAGATTTCAGTGTTTGCTACAGTATTAGTCAACAAATATAAATTCTTCTGTAAAGACGTAAACACTCATTTATTACTTCATCATAACTGCCAACTACTTGATATGGATTTTAATCTGTTCTTTAGAAGTTTTTTGACTGCCCTCACATGCTTCACAGGTTGAGTTAACGTTGACATTGCGTATTTCATCACATCATGTCAAGTTTATTTGTAGGACACAGTAATCAACTGTACATCATGTGATCATTTATATCAACAGAAACAGTGTGTGGAGTTTGGATCACATGTTTGTAATGCTGCTGTTCACATTTATACACATTCATATTACTGTATGCAGGAGATGTTATTCTAGTGTTCATGCTGTTAGAGACTGACAATAGTGTTCATGTGACGTTGTTGTTTGGTGTGTGTGTGTTTGTGTGTGTGTGTGTGTGTGTGTGTGTGTGTGTGTGTGTGTGTGTGTGTGTGTGTGTGTGTGGAGGGGGGGGCGGGGTAGGTAACAAAATTACCTGCAAAGCAGAATACTTTGCATTTTTTTCTAGTTGTAGAACAGGAAGCAGCAGGAGATGAGCGATTAAAACAAATCACATGTTGCAGCTTTCAGATAAAAGAGTTCAGATAAATATCATATCATGAAACAATGACAAATCATTGTTAACAGGACCATTTTCTCCTTTTTGTTCAAAACCCAATCCACAGAACTTGAGGAAAGATGTTTATGAAAGACCAAAAGTTTCTCAATATATTTACTACAGAGAGTCCATAAACACAGAGCTGTATTTTCAGATCAGACTGTTTTCATTATGCTTCATGAACTTAAATAGAAAATACATCTGAAAGAAGAAAACACTCAGCAGGAGAGGGTCAGATACGACTTCATGAAAAACACTTTATTACTGTTGTTATTAATGTCACTTAACTTCAGAGTAAGTTCACATTTTATTCAGGGCTGTAGACAAGCATGACACTGATTAAGTCACAATAGCAGAAAAGGGAGGAGGTGGGGAGGAGGAGGGTTGCAAATGCACTTGCAAATGCTGCTTGCAGAGGGAGCAGCAAAAGGAGGCAGGCTAGAGCAGTTTAAATAAGGCGGCATATGTACTATTTGGCCAATAGGATGCTTCGAAGCAAACCAGCTGGCCATCAGCTGATGCGACTTGCGTGAGATCAGCTGTTACCGAAACTCTGGCATGATAACAGATCGTGACTCTGTGGCCTGCCTGAACTAACGCTACGCTCCATTTCTGGGAGAGAGGGTCAATATTTTCAGTATTTATCCTTTATCAAGACTCTAAATGTTTCTTCAAAAGTAACTTCTAATACTGATTTATTTCTTAAATCCTGTCATTCTAAACTTTTATCTTAAGTATAATAATATTGTGTTGCAGATCACAGCAGGGGTTTTATCCCAACATGAGTAGAGAATTAACAAAGTGTTAATAGTAATTTGCCTATGTAACTATGTTTGATTAAAGAGTGGAAGGTACCACACGTCTATTTGCATTTTCTATTCCAGATTTTCTCAAGATCTGTTTCAATTTGAGCCAACGGTTTTTGGGATGTTCTCTTTCTTGAAAATCATTTTTGATGAACTTAACAGAATTTATTCTTCTGGTCAACGTTGCACTATTTTATAAGCTCTCTATAAACATTTAGAAGATGTTTTTAACTTTATTTAGATTTCAGTGTTTGCTACAGTATTAGTCAACAAATATAAATTCTTCTGTAAAGACGTAAACACTCATTTATTACTTCATCATAACTGCCAACTACTTGATATGGATTTTAATCTGTTCTTTAGAAGTTTTTTGACTGCCCTCACATGCTTCACAGGTTGAGTTAACGTTGACATTGCGTATTTCATCACATCATGTCAAGTTTATTTGTAGGACACAGTAATCAACTGTACATCATGTGATCATTTATATCAACAGAAACAGTGTGTGGAGTTTGGATCACATGTTTGTAATGCTGCTGTTCACATTTATACACATTCATATTACTGTATGCAGGAGATGTTATTCTAGTGTTCATGCTGTTAGAGACTGACAATAGTGTTCATGTGTCGTTGTTGTTTGGTGTGTGTGTGTGTTTGTGTGTGTGTGTGTGTGTGGATGTGTGTGTGTGTGTATGTGTGGATGTGTGTGGATGTGTGTGTGTGTGTGTGTGTGTGTGTGTGTGTGTGTGTGTGTGTGTGTGTGTGTGTGTGCGTGTGTGTGTGTGTGTGTGTGTGTGTGTGTGTTTGTGTGTGTGTGTGTGTGTGTGTGTGGAGGGGGGGGCGGGGTAGGTAACAAAATTACCTGCAAAGCAGAATACTTTGCATTTTTTCTGGTTGTAGAACAGGAAGCAGCAGGAGATGAGCGATTAAAACAAATCACATGTTGCAGCTTTCAGATAAAAGAGTTCAGATAAATATCATATCATGAAACAATGACAAATCATTGTTAACAGGACCATTTTCTCCTTTTTGTTCAAAACCCAATCCACAGAACTTGAGGAAAGATGTTTATGAAAGACCAAAAGTTTCTCAATATATTTACTACAGAGAGTCCATAAACACAGAGCTGTATTTTCAGATCAGACTGTTTTCATTATGCTTCATGAACTTAAATAGAAAATACATCTGAAAGAAGAAAACACTCAGCAGGAGAGGGTCAGATAAGACTTCATGAAAAACACTTTATTACTGTTGTAATTAATGTCACTTAACTTCAGAGTAAGTTCACATTTTATTCAGGGCTGTCAAACGATTATTTTTTTTTAAAATTGTGATTAATCACTAGATTCCAATAGTTTATTGGAATTAATCACATCATTATTTGCATGTTTGAAATTCCATTATTTCGCATTCTCCATTTATTTCAGAATCAGAAATACTTTAATAACTACTTAATACTTAATACTTAATACTTTAATGATAATGTGTTATAAAACGCCTTGAGAGGTGTCTTGCTCAAAGGCACCTCGACAGTGCTCAGGAAGTGAATTGGCGCCTCTCCAGCTACCAGACCAACCTCCAGACTTGAACCGACGACCCTCCGGTTCCCAACACAAGTCCCTGCAGACTGAGCTACTGCCACCCCATAGAGCTTTTAGTCCAAGAAATAAACAACTTAAAACACAACCTGATCCAGGTATTTATAGATTTCAGAATCTTTGCCGTTTTAAGGGACTGCTTATCATTCTCAACACTTGTTGAGTCATTCTGTTGTCATTTACAATCAGAGAAACAAAACATGTTTTGTTGACAAAATACTGAGCAGAAAAAAACATTTAGAGGTGCTTGTCCTTTACTTCAGTGTTCATCTTTATGCTTTACATAAGAGTGGAAGATTGTGCTTTTTATCTCCCCAAAATGTATTTAAAAACTACATTTTAAACTTTCCTTTTTCACCTAAAAAACAGGAGTCAATGAATAAAGTGCGGTGTACATTCAATTCTTACCTTAACGTTATCCCTCACAAAATAACAACTCATGTCGGCACATTCTCACATTTCTGATGTCACTGAGTTGTTAGATGTCTCAATATTTTTACCTTTCTAAATTGGCATGATGTGCTCAGTTATAATCATCTCAGGGCCTCTGAGATGTCTCTTATAACTCAGGTAACTAATCTGAGTATCTGACCACTGCTGAGGTCAAGATGCTGCTTACATTGGGAATGAATCCTATCAGTCCCATGGGGAGTATGTGGACAGTAAGTTTGAATAACTCTTTCTTTATTTGACCTTTTTGTGACATATTAAATGCTAAAGGTTGATTTTTAGTTTGAAAGTTGAGTCCTGAACAGTAAGCTGTATGATAATGCTGTCCTTCACGAGAAGCTCAGGAAGCTGCAGCTTTAAGCATTTAGGTTGTGTGTGGGCCTTCTATCAATCTCATCAACTTTTTCCCTACACAGCATGGACTCACACACCAAACGCTTTATACTAAAGGGAAAGTATTCCAAATATCTGCAAGAGTTACTAATGCAATCCAGGGAAAGAGTCTTGCAGGCCAAGAGGCTGTTCTCTCTGGTTCCTCACGTGTGGATGAAAGTATAGTTGAGTGAACAAAACCAGCTAGACTTAACTGGGATTTTAGGCTGTTTACTGGGGCTCAGGCGGTTGGGGAAGGGCAGGGACGTTATGATGGAGAAATCCTTTCATACCCTTGAATTTGTTTTCTTTTTGTTTGTGCAAGTGTCAACGCCAAAATACTATAAAGCGCCTTTATTTTGATTCCTAGAATGAGGCTACATTCAAATTATAATCTAGAATTCAGGGGTGGGCCACATGCAGTTGAGATATAATTGACTGTTAGTGTTTTTGTAAAACTCTTATATGAAAGTATACTAAGTACTGATGTTGTAGTGAGGACCACACTAACCGAGACCAAGACATACCAGAGTGATATGAGACTGAGACAAGACCGAGACATTTAGGGATCGAGACCAAGTCAAGACCAAGACCATAAATATCACTTTTAAAATCATCATGTGTGCAGCGGGCGTGTCACTCACCACTCATCAGTAACACCAGGAAGGTTGCGGTGGTAACCAAGAGATAAAAATCAAACTACAAATGAATTGAAGTCATTTGTTCTTTTAGAAAGGAGCATTGGAGGTGGTCTTGACTGGTCTTAATCTAAAATCAGGAGTCCGCCCAGTCTGAGACAGAGACAAGACAGAGTAAAAATACTTTCAAGACGAGACCTTCAAACAGTGGTCTTGAGACCGGTCTTGATTTCGATTACTACAACACTAGTTTGTACATTTGAAAAAAAGAAAGAAAAATATCCTAAAATAACCAGTAAATACTCTGTTCATTGTATTGGAAAAGAAACTTAATTTTGAAGTAAGCACATTAAATTAAGGATTAACAATTGTACTGGAGGTTAAAATATGAATGTTGGTATCATAGAGGCTGATAAAAGCTATGTATTCCTTCCTTTGGTTGAATTATAAGTCCACCGAAGAGTATCCTACAATTTGGCCCTCTGACAGTGAGAATTAAATATATGTGGCCCTTGCTGTGACCAAAGTTGCCCTTTCCTGGTCTTGATCAACACCAATGGGTTACACCATCCAATCTGCATCCCGATATCTGACTTCTTTGCCACACCTGTTTAAGCCACAACCACAACTTTATAAAAGCCTGCGCTCAGGTCTGTTACTTCCTCTTCCATCCAAACCAAGCCTGACCTGCTATAGAGTACAACAAAAACCTCCATGTGAGTGTAAAATGGATCTTTCACCTTACTTCATTCTTATTTTGTTGATATATTATGAATTATTTCCAATAAAACACATGTATTAATGGTAGTTTAAAAAACAAAATTAGGAACTTACTTGAAATTATTCTGATTGGTTTGACATTATTTATCAAGATCTGTAATATTCCTATTTGGCATCAGCTAAAATCATTCACAACATCTACAAAGAGGATCAACTTTTGAAACAGCATCAGATTCTGTGTACAAACATGTGAACTCAGAGTTTGCGTTCCTTTGTCCTTACGTTATGTTGATTTGCTTTATGTTGATTTGTGGTTTTTTACGACTGATTTGTGAATTTGTGAATATGGCAAAATCAGTAGCATAAAAAAGTACCACAGATATTACAGTTTTAGTACATCATTGACTTTAAAAAAAAATCAATAGTTATACTAACATGAGATTACAATTTGTCATTTAAGTTTGATCTGTGTTGCTGCACGGAGAATCAGTTTGACTTTGACATCCTTCTTTCAGTTTAAAAGAAAACTTAAACCTCGGCAGAAATTAGATGATAAAAAACTTCTGCAATCAGAAGTAATCTCACAAGAAAAAGTAGATTAAGATTAACTTTATTGATCCCTGCAAGGGGAAACTTCAGTTTTTACACTCTGTTAACCATGCAACACACACATGCAAGGGCACCTCGACAGTGCTCAGGAGGTAATCTGGCACCTCTCCAACTACCAGACCAACTTCTGTATTTCTGCACTGGGACTTGAACTGGCAACCCTCTGGTTCCCAACCCAAGTCCCTACAGACTGAGCTACTGGCATTGATAGACACACACCTGCAATGTGCTCATTTCTGGATGTTACTGGAGGGCAATATATACATATTATAGTCTATTATTATAGTTTTGTTTTTGGATAGAATGATGACAGACAGACAGACTTTACATGCTTCTGGATACATCATGAGGCTGAACATTTTTGTCATCATAGAATGAGAAAATCTTTTACAGTCTGAGGGTTTCTTATGTTTCCTTTCTGAAAGTTATGACAAAAGCAACACAAAAAAGATCAGTACCTGTTAAAACTTTCTCCAGCAGAGCATTTATTTCATCAAATGGTCAGGGAACACTTTACCATAGAGAGTTGAGTAACATTGCCATCTTGTGGCCATTTGATGTATTTGTAGTCCTCAAATAGAGTACACTATAAATCTCTGTCTAAAGAGCAGGTTAAACATGCAACATTCAGGCTACCTCTGAATTTTTCTTCAGAAGTAACTTCTAATACTGATTTATTTCTAACATCCTGTCATTTCTTCACTTCTTTATACGTTTAGATTTGTTAATTTGACTTAAGAAATTCTGATGCACTTTCAGTTTTGTTTTCTGAAATGTTTGGTATATCAATAAAAGAAGAGGATCATGAGGGTAAAGACCAATAACATGGGTGTGGTGGAGATATAAATGTCAGATGTTTTAAAACCCTGAGCGTCATAAAAAAAAGCCTTAAGCAGATATTTAAATGACATTTACCACTTGTCAGATCAGCATCAGAAACATTAACTTGATCTCAATGCAACATCTTACAGCTTCTTACTATATAGATAGATTTTTCAAAGTTACAGGGAGCTGAGGAAACGAGTTAGTACTAAAAGAAGGACTTGGACAATTGGAGGAAATTTTGGAGGTTGGTTTTCTAGTTATAGTCGATTAAATTCATGGTTGGCTTTTGGTAAGTTGTATCGTTATTTTAAACTGATGGTTTAATTTACCAATTTTGCCTTTTAGCTTGTGTAAAACTGAGGTTAGCCTACTTAATAAATGACTGACTTCTTTCTCTTTTATCTAGTCGAGGCAAAATGGCAAGTCCGAGCAAAAAGGCAAATAAGTGAGTACCTCTGTCTTTGTTAAAGCAGTTTACAATATCCCAATACTATAGAGCAATAATTTTAAGTTGGAAGTTTCAGCACGAGTTCATTCTGTGAATGCTCTTTTTTTTTATTCTACAGAACGATCATCACCAAGGTAAAACATATCACACACCTTACCACACATCACACTTTTTTATGCGGCTGGAGCGGTAAGAGAGAATAAACAGAACAAACAATGACAACTTGTAGAATAAACCGCACACAAACACACCTCCACAAAGTTAAGCCTGTGTACATGTATTATCCATTATCAGTCTAAATTAAAAATCGAATTAACTGGGAGGGCTTTGTTCTCTAGATGCTTATTATCCCCACCATTGGTGAGGACAGCTAGCTTTGTGCACCTTTACTATCCAAACCAACCCTCTTTGTTCTCCTTTCCTTCAATACTGAAAAAAAAAGTAATAGGAAGACACGCTTTCTATTGAAAGGACATTTTCAGTGTCCAATGTTTTGTTCTCTTTGTTCTTCTAGATGTTTAATATCCCAACCAGTGGTAAAGTCAAAAAAACGTTCTTTGTAGCATCAGCTTTATTCTTGGGCTCATTTCATGCTTATGCTATACCTCCCAGAGCCCTCAGACAAACTTGAGCTGGTCTTCATGGTGTATTGTTTTACGCATTTCATTGTTCTTAACTTTTGTTTGTTTGTTTTCTGCCAGGTGTTTAATGATCCCATCCATGGTAGCATAGAGTTACACCCACTCCTCATCAAAATCATTGACACACCTCAGTTCCAGAGACTTCGATTCATAAAGCAGCTTGGAGGTGTCTACTTTGTTTACCCTGGAGCGTCTCACAACCGCTTTGAACACTCGATCGGGTAAGTCAGCAAGTTTTCAGATTTCAGCCCACAGGTGACCTCAGTCCAAATAAGGAGAATACTCATGGTGGTTTTCACATAAGCACCTTGTAAAACCAATAAAGGCAGAAAACAGTGCCTGTCTTAGTATGGATCGAATAAAAAATATGAATAAAAATATATATAATAAATTGTGATAACTGCATTATAACTTAAAAAAATGTTTTCTGTGGTCTAAAAAGGGTGGGATACTTAGCAGGAAAACTTGCTGAGGCTCTCAGGTCAAGGCAGCCGGAACTCAACATCACTGACAGAGACGTCCTTTGTGTTCAGATTGCTGGCCTCTGTCATGACCTGGGTGAGTAATACATCCCTTTTCAATATTACATGACTGGTTTATTAATTGTAATTATTTGGAATGTAAAGAGTAAAATGAAAGTGAAATGATCCAGAAATAACCCTTCCATCTTACAAAAAAGCAAGGGCTTCTGCATTAATAAATAAAAAATACGAGGGTGGGGTGAGGTGGTGGTAGCTCGGTCTGTAGGGACTCTGATAAGAACTGGAGGGTCTGAATCTTTAAAAATACTTACACATAACAACCTTTTCTTGTAAGCAATATTCTCAAGTTTAGATTCTGGAGTAATCTATCCTCAACTCAAACAGATTTATTAAGACATACTGACTGTATAATCTGTACACTATCAGTGGATTACGCCTGTCTTTATCTATCCATTTCAAGGTCATGGACCCTTTTCCCATCTGTATGATGGAATGTTCCTCACCGACGCACTGGAAAAAAAGGAAAAAGAAATGAGAAAAAATGGGGAATTGGGAGAAATGGAGAAATTGGAGAAATGGAAGGTCAGAAGTTAATATTTTTGTTGTAATGGGAAAAATTAAATACAGAGGAATGGCAAAACTGAAGCACATACACAATTTTACTGGCTTAGTTCTTTTTTTTTTTTTTTTTAAGATTTATTTTTGGGCTTTTGGGGCCTTTAATTGAGAGATGGGATAGTGGACAGAGTTGGAAATCAGGGAGAGAGAGTGGGGAATGACATGTGGGAAAGGAGCCACAGGTGGGATTCAATCCTGGACCACCCGCTTGGAGGACTACAGCCTCCATACATGGAGCGCGCACACTAACCATTGCGCCACCAGCGCCCCTGGCTTTGCTCTTTTGAAACAAAATCCAGGATGTTCTTTTTGTCTTTGCCTTCTCAGGTGTAATGGGATTATGCACATTTCCAAGAATGTTTAACTATTTCTGTAATGACAATGAACTGTGTAGTTTGTGTTGCTAAATGACCCATACCCTGTTCTCTTTGGTAATAATATGTCAACTTTTCATCCGACATGTTGCCGCTTTTCAGAAGCTTTATGAGATTTGATTTCATGTTTTTTTTTATAAACATTAATCCTGGTGATTCAGAGATTTAGATACACCAAACAAAAATCCTAATTGAATTCATGGTTAATGAGAGATATTTCTTTACGGAAGGGACCTCTTTTAAAAGCAGAAGGGATTTCTAGATCTGTTTATGTCTCTTTGTCACTCAATATCCCAAAAAATGTTAATCAGAAGTCAGATAAGATACTGTATGAATATAAGATAAGAGAAGATAACCTTTATTCATCCCATAATAAGCAGCAAAGAGCAAGGATAGCCAAAAAAGAGCACACAGTGCACCATTCAATAATCAAAAGAGTGCGATTGCTGTGTTCACATCCAAACAAACCGGGCTAAAGGGGAAACGCCCTTTTGTTTCAGAACAACTTTTCCAAACAATCCAGGTGTGAAAAAACCCTTACATTATATATATATATATATATATATATATATATATATATATATATAAATTCCTTACCAAGAAATGTATTCACAAATCTGTTCATAAAGGTGTCTTATAACACATATAAAAATATTTAAATCCAACTCCAGTAGGAAAATCCTTGAGAGCTACTCAAAGTTGGGGTACATGTACCTGGAACCTTATTGGTTCAAATTTGAAAATTTGGATATACAACATTAAATAAACAGACACTCAGGTGAAGTATGTGTGTATTTTCATTCGTAGGGAGCAACAGACACCTGCATTGTTTCACTTGTGTGAAAACTTACATTTAAAGAGTTTTTAACCATCTCTTTCATTTCAGCAAAAATCTTACTTTGCCACTATAATTGCTTTTAAAATTCAAATACATTTGTATGTTTTTTTCACAATAATGGGTAAAATATGCAATTTTATATCGTTCAACTTTTTTATTTGGTAATGGAAGGCATCTCGCAAACCACCTCTTAGTGTCTCATGAGCCACCAGGGGTCCCTATCACTACTTTAAGAACAGTATAGAGTCTGGAGAAGACTTCGACCTGGACCCCTCAGACATTTGAAAATGTGGTGCAGTATTTTTTTAAACTAGTATTCGAGATATTGAAATCTACGGAAGAGGATTAGGGCCACTGAAAAAAAGAATGTTGGTTCTGTTTTTTTGGCGGGAATTCTGACCTTTTTCTCAGAATTCTGAGATTAAAGTCAGAATAAAAAAAAAATCAGAACCAATTTTATTTTTTCAGTGGCCCTAATCTTCTTCCTTAGAGATCACCATATTTAGCTACTTTAAATGTACAATAAAAGTGGGTGTGGAAATGTTTCCACCAAGGATATGTTATAAGACACCTTTATGAACACACTTGTGAAGAAATTTCTTGGTGAGGAATTTATTCCCATGTTTTTGCAATATTCCCTTACTATTAGAGAGAAAACTGAGCTGCAGTATCACCTTCTCAGGCAAAAACTTTTGTGCTTAACAGTTTGACTCTGGGTTGGGTTCAGCTAGCAAAATAACCCAGATAAAGACTGTTAGGATGTTGTATACAGTATATGTCCACAGAAAATTGGCTGACATTAAGTGGCTCGTCAAATTCTGAGGAACTTTAGGAACTCTGACATTTAACTTTTTTTTTTTAATATACACAAGTTTTGAAATATACTCTTCAAATGTGGGGGAAATTAAAGTATGTGGGATTATTATATTTATGTTTTAAATCTTGTGTTGACACATTTATGAGTCTGTGTGTCTTGCAGCATGAAAAGGGCTCTTGTGACATGCTAGACCACATGCTGAAACAGAAGTATCTTAAACCAGCGATCCTTGAAGAAGACATGACAGAAGACAGAAGACTACAGGAATCTAAAGAGCAGGAGGCAAGTTCACCTCATTATGTTTTCCAGAAGTCGGATAAGATACTGTATGAATATAAGATAAGAGAAGATAATGCATCTCATGCTTAGTATTATATCTGGGTTAAGTTCAGCTAGTTTAATAACCCTGATAAAGCCTGTTAGGATGTTGTATACAGTATATGTCCACAGAAAATTGGCTGACTTTAAGTTACTCGTCAAATTCTGAGGAACTTTAGGAACTCTGACTTTTAAAGTGTTTCTTACATACACACGTTTTGAGATCTACTCTGCAAATGTTGGTTGTGCTATTTCTGTAGTTCCCTGTCTTCTTGCAATATTTACACACAGTTTTTGTCTCATCTGTTATCTTCTCACATCTTTCATTTTCTGTCTTGGGGAAGCTAAAATGCTTCCACACCTCTGATTTAAAAGAGGGTGGTGCGTCCTCAATTTCAAAATCTATCTCTACAGCTGCTGACGCTCACGATATTATTGAGATTCATTTTTCAGAGTACTGATGCAAATCTTGACACCTTTGAATCGCTTTTTCACGATTTTACGATTAATCTTTACATCCCTAACTGTAAATATTACAGGAACAGAGTAAGCTTGAACAAGTGATGATGGAGAAACACAAACTGAACCCTGAAGATGTGAAAGACATTCAGGAGATGATTGCTGAACAGGAATCTAAAGAGCAGGAGGCAAGTTCACCTCATTATGTTTTTCAGAAGTCGGATAAGATACTGTATGAATATAAGATAAGAGAAGATAATGCATCTAATGTTTAGTATTATATCTGGGTTAAGTTCAGCTAGCTAAATAACCCTGATAAAGCCTGTTAGGATGTTGTATGCAGTATATGTCAACAGAAAATTGGCTGACTTTAAGTCACTCGTCAAATTCTGAGGAACTTTAGGAACTCTGACTTTTAAAGTGTTTCTTACATACACACGTTTTGAGATCTACTCTGCAAATGTTGGTTGTACTATTTCTGTAGTTCCCTGTCTTCTTGCAATATTTACACACAGTTTTTGTCTCATCTGTTATCTTCTCACATCTTTCATTTTCTGTCTTGGGGAAGCTAAAATGCTTCCACACCTCTGATTTAAAAGAGGGTGGTGCGTCCTCAATTTCAAAATCTATCTCTACAGCTGCTGACGCTCACGATATTATTGAGATTCATTTTTCAGAGTACTGATGCAAATCTTGACACCTTTGAATCGCTTTTTCACGATTTTACGATTAATCTTTACATCCCTAACTGTAAATATTACAGGAACAGAGTAAGCTTGAACAAGTGATGATGGAGAAATACAATCTGAAACCTGAAGATGTGAAATTCATTAAGGAGATCATTGCTGAACAGGAATCTAAAGAGCAGAAGGCAAGTTCACCTCATTATGTTTTTCAGAAGTCGGATAAGATACTGTATGAATATAAAATAAGAGAAGATAATGCATCTCATGCTTAGTATTATATCTGGGTTAAGTTCAGCTAGTTTAATAACCCTGATAAAGCCTGTTAGGATGTTGTATACAGTATATGTCAACAGAAAATTGGCTGACTTTAAGTCACTCGTCAAATTCTGAGGAACTTTAGGAACTCTGACTTTTAAAGTGTTTCTTACATACACACGTTTTGAGATCTACTCTGCAAATGTTGGTTGTGCTATTTCTGTAGTTCCCTGTCTTCTTGCAATATTTACACACAGTTTTTGTCTCATCTGTTATCTTCTCACATCTTTCATTTTCTGTCTTGGGGAAGCTAAAATGCTTCCACACCTCTGATTTAAAAGAGGATGGTGCGTCCTCAATTTGAAAATCTTGCTCTACAGCTGCTGACGCTCACAATATTATTGAGATTCATTTTTCAGAGTATTGATGTGAATCTTGACACCTTTGAATCAATTTATCACGATTTCACAATTAATCTCTCTATCCCTAACTGTAAATATTACAGGAACAGAGTGAGCTTGAACAAGTGATGGAGAAACACAACCTGAACTCTGATGTTGTGAAAATCATTCAGGAGATCATTGCTGAAGGCAAGAAGGCAAGTTCACCTCATTATGTTTTTCATAAGTCAGATAAGATACTGTATGAATTTAAGATAAAAGAAGATAAAACTTTATTCATCCCACAACAGGCAGCAAAGAGCAAGGATAGCCAAAAAAGAGCACATAGTGGACAATTCAATAAAAAATTCAAAATAGATTTAAAAAGTTGAGCTAAAATAGTGTGATTGCTGTGTTCACATATGTATGAACAAACCGGGCTATGGTTTCAGAACAACTTTTCCAAACTACCCAGGTGTGAAAAAACCCTTAAAGAGAAAACGGAGTTGCAGTATCACCTTCCAAAAAACTCTTGTGCTTAGTATTATATCTGGGTTGAGTTCAGCTAGTTTAATAACCCTGATAAAGCCTGTTAGGATGTTGTATCCAGTATATGTCAACAGAAAATTGGCTGACATTAAGTCACTCGTCAAATTCTGAGGAACTTTAGGAACTCTGACTTTTAAAGTGTTTCTTACATACACACGTTTTGAGATCTACTCTGCAAATGTTGGTTGTGCTATTTCTGTAGTTCCCTGTCTTCTTGCAATATTTACACACATTTTTTGTCTCGTCTGTTATCTTCTCACATCTTTTATCTTCTCACAAATTAAAGTATGTGGGATGATTATATTTATGTTTTAAATCTTGTGTTGATACATTTCTGACTGTGTGTATTGCAACATGAAAAGGGCTCTTCTGACGGTCTTAACTACCAGCTGAAACCGATTGATCTTGAACAAATGATGAAGGAGGAGTATGGACATGAACCTGAAGATGTGAAAAACATTAAGGTGATGATTGCTGAACAGGAATCTAAAGAGCAGAAGGCAAGTTCACCTCATTATGTTTTTCAGAAGTCGGATAAGATACTGTATGAATATAAGATAAGAGAAGATAATGCACCTCATGCTTAGTATTATATCTGGGTTAAGTTCAGCTAGTTTAATAACCCTGATAAAGACTGTTAGGATGTTGTATACAGTATATGTCAACAGAAAATTGGCTGACTTTAAGTCACTCGTCAAATTCTGAGGAACTTTAGGAACTCTGACATTTAAAGTGTTTCTTACATACACACGTTTTGAGATCTACTCTGCAAATGTTGGTTGTACTATTTGTGTAGTTCCCTGTCTTCTTGCAATATTTACACACAGTTTTTGTCTCGTCTGTTATCTTCTCACATCTTTAATTTTCTGTCTTGGGGAAGCTAAAATGCTTCCACACCTCTGATTTAAAAGAGGGTGGTGCGTCCTCAATTTGAAAATCTTGCTCTACAGCTGCTGACGCTCACGATATTATTGCGATTCATTTTTCAGAGTACCGATGTGAATCTTGACACTTTTGAATCAATTTATCACGATTTTACAATTAATCTTTACATCCCTAACTGTAAATATTACAGGAACAGAGTAAGCTTGAACAAGTGATGATGGAGAAATACAAACTGAACCCTGAAGATGTGAAAAACATTCAGGAGATCATTGCTGAAGGCAAGAAGGCAAGTTCACCTCATTATATTTTTCAGAAGTCGGATAAGATACTGTATGAATATAAGATAAGAGAAGATAAAACTTTATTCATCCCACAACAGGCAGCAAAGAGCAAGGATAGCCAAAAAAAGCACACAGTGCACAATTCAATAAAAAATAGATCAAAAAAGTTGAGGAGCCAAAGGAGTGTGAATGCTGTGTTCACATGTCTGACATTAAGTCGCTCATCAAATTTTAAGGAACTTTAGGAACTCTGACATTTAATTTTTTTTTTACATACAGAAGTTTTGAGATATAATCTTCAAATGTGGTGGAAATTAAAGTATGTGGGATTATTGTATTTATGTTTTAAATCTTGTGTTGACACATTGTTAGGTTGACGTCCCTTATCGTTAACGCCACTGTTAGGTGGGGGTTGTTTCTATAGTCGATGAACAATGATGAAATCATGAAACAGATTGTGGATCGTCTTAGATTTATTCAGCCATGGTCAGACAACATAGAAACACAACACACATGGCTGACAAAGTGCGGACCATCGCTGACCCATGCTGACCAAGATCTCACAATCATTGGCAATCATTGACAAACATTGGCCATCATGGGCAAAGTGGCAAAGTCTTCATCTTCACAGTGTTGCTTATATTCTGCTAGAAGGTACATCCTACAAATTCCTGGCTGCTTCGTTACATCTCTAAAAGGCTAGAAAGAAGACATCACCTTGACTCTTAAATATCAGACATATACATTTCTTCAGTCTCAGAGTCACATTTCCTTTTCAGCTCACAACAGACACTTGGCTCCAAACCAAATATAACTCTGCTACTATGAGGTCTCTTACACATGTATTTCAGCTTCACAAACCTAAAAGAAGAATTACTCTGATATGGTTGACACAATTTAAAGATATATCCACAAAATGATCAAGATGAATGAATTCATGAAAATAATTACTAACACACATTTATGAGTCTGTGTGTCTTGCAGTATGAGACTCTCAAAGACTTGATGAGGCAGTATGGACTGAAACCTGAAGAAGACATAACATTCATCAAGGAGATGATTGCTGGACCTCTACAGGAATCTAAAGAGCAGGAGGCAAGTTCACCTCATTATGTTATTCAGAAGTTGGATAAGATACTGTATGAATATAAGATTAAAGAAGATAAAACTTTATTCATCCCACAACGGGCAGCAAAGAGCAAAGATAGCCAAAAAGAGCACACAGTGCACAATTCAATAAAAAAATAGATCAAAAAAGTTGAGGAGCCAAAAGAGTGTGAATGCTGTGTTCACACATGTCTGACATTAAGTAGCTCGTCAAGTTCTAAGGAACTTTAGGAACTCTGACATTTAATCTTTTTTTTAAATAAAATTTTTGAGATCTTCTCTGCAAATGTGGGGGAAATTAAAGTATGTGGGATTATTGTATTTATGTTTTAAATCTTGTGTTGATACATTTATGACTGTGTGTATTGCAACATGAAAAGGGCTCTTGTGACGGTCTTAACCACCTGCTGAAACCGATTGATGAAGTGATGATGGAGAAATACAAACTGAAACCTGAAGATGTGAAAAACATTAAGGTGATGATTGCTGAACAGGAATCCAAAGAGCAGAAGGCAAGTTCACCTTATTATGTTTTTCAGAAGTCGGATAAGATACTGTATGAATATAAGATAAGAGAAGATAATGCATCTCATGCTTAGTATTATATCTGGGTTAAGTTCAGCTAGTTTAATAACCCTGATAAAGACTGTTAGGATGTTGTATACAGTATATGTCAACAGAAAATTGGCTGACATTAAGTCACTCGTCAAATTCTGAGGAACTTTAGGAACTCTGACATTTAAAGTGTTTCTTACATACACACGTTTTGAGATCTACTCTGCAAATGTTGGTTGTGCTATTTGTGTAGTTCCCTGTCTTCTTGCAATATTTTCACACAGTTTTTGTCTCGTCTGTTATCTTCTCACATCTTTAATTTTCTGTCTTGGGGAAGCTAAAATGCTTCCACACCTCTGATTTAAAAGAGGGTGGTGCGTCCTCAATTTGAAAATCTTGCTCTACAGCTGCTGACGCTCACGATATTATTGCAATTCATTTTTCAGAGTACCGATGTGAATCTTGACACTTATGAATCGACTTATCACGATTTTACAATTAATCTTTACATCCCTAACTGTAAATATTACAGGAACAGAGTAAGCTTGAACAAGAGATGATGAAGAAATACAATCTGAAACCTGAAGATGTGAAAAACATTCAGGAGATGATTGCTAAAGGCAAGAAGGCAAGTTCACCTCATTATATTTTTCAGAAGTCGGATAAGATACTGTATGAATACAAGATAAGAGAAGATAATGAATCTAATGCTTAGTATTATATCTGGGTTGAGTTCAGCTAGTTTAATAACCCTGATAAAGCCTGTTAGGATGTTTTATACAGTATATGTCCACAGTAAATTGGATGACATTAAGTCACTCGTCAAATTCTGAGGAACTTGAGGAACTCTGACATTTAAAGTGTTTCTTACATACACACGTTTTGAGATCTACTCTGCAAATGTTGGTTGTGCTATTTGTGTAGTTCCCTGTCTTCTTGCAATATTTACACACAGTTTTTGTCTCGTCTGTTATCTTCTCACATCTTTCATTTTCTGTCTTGGGGAAGCTAAAATGCTTCCACACCTCTGATTTAAAAGAGGGTGGTGCGTCCTCAATTTCAAAATCTTGCTCTACAGCTGCTGACGCTCACGATATTATTGCGATTCATTTTTCAGAGTACCGATGTGAATCTTGACACTTTTGAATCGATTTATCACGATTTTACAATTAATCTTTACATCCCTAACTGTAAATATTACAGGAACAGAGTAAGTTTGAACAAGTGATGATGAAGAAACACAATCTGAAACCTGAAGAAGTGAAAATCACTCAGGAGAAGATTGCTGTAGAAAAGGCAAATTCGGAAAAAAAATACACATTCTGTACGGACATTACTAAATGGAAATATTGTTAATATGTAAAAGCAATAAAGAAAGTAAAAAAAACAAAAGAAAAGGCAAGTTCACCCCATCTGTGCATAAATAAGTCTGTGTCCTCAACAGCAATGTCACTAATGTCACTATTTTGTAACATTTCCTCAGTATAAAGGCGGACAAGAAGAGTCCTTTTTTTTAAATCGTTAAAAAAAAAGTTTTTCTTCTGCCTAGAACTCAGATCTTAAAATTGAACAGTTGTTTTGTTTGTCATGCTTTTTCATGTACATAGTTTATCTTTATCTCTGTTTTGTGGAATGGTCCTACATATTTTTTCTATGCAGTGTAAATTCATTGACAACAACATACGTGTCAATAAAACTGGTCCTGATTCGCTTTGTGTCGTCATCCCTGCAGTGGCCGTACAAAGGGCGCCCAAAAGAAAAGTCCTTCCTCTACGAAATTGTGTCCAACAAAAAAAACGGCGTTGATGTGGACAAGTTTGACTACTTGGCCAGGTCAGGTTTTAATGAAGTGCTGTAGAGCAATTCATTTTGTGATGAAGACCGCGACAGCACTTCTTTTTTTTTTTTACCGTGAACAATGCATTATTCTCCTGATTATTTTAAATTATAGGCTACAAAACTCTCCAGTAAATTCAGTTTCACTTTATACACCTATTTTCTTCACCTTGCCTCAATCTGCCTCTACTCAGGGACTCTTCCTACCTGGGGATCAAGAACAACTTTGACTTTCATCGCTTCCTGAAGTTTGCCAGAGTGTGTGAGGTTGAAGACAAAGACTGCAAAGAAGGAAAAAGGAAAACTATCTGCACCAGAGACAAGGTGCTGACAAACTTGAGCTTGTAAACAGATAATTGAAAGCAAACTGATAATGTTGTTATTTATGACTAAACTACAGTCCTAACCTCAACAGGAGGAAGACCATATGTACCACTTGTTCTATACAAGACACCGTCTCCACAAAAGAGCCTGTCAGCACAGAGTAAGCCAAATCATACAAGAAATGTAAGTGTCTACCTTCAGAAGTTAGTACTCCAAATATAAGATTGGTCTCCTTCTGATTTCCATTATTTGATCTGCGTCATGATTCACTATCTCATCAGTAATAATATGTTTGATATGAACATACAGGATTGCAGAGGCTTTTTTGAAAGCAGACGGTCACATTCAGATTGAAGGATCAGGAGGGAGGATGTTCACTCTCTCTACAGCCAATGAGGACATGGAGGCCTACACAAAGCTCACAGGTGTGTAGATTTAAATGTGTGCTGTTAGCTCATGTTTAACATTGAAGCAAATTCAGACTACAGGAGTATCAAGACATTGTTTTAAATAATGCACTACACCCAACAATCTGAAAAGGAAATTGTGTGTAGGCACTTGGTCGGTTTTGATGTTTGGCCAAGGACAAGGTTATCTGGTAGTTTGAGGAGTTCACAAATCCAGTCTCAAACATCCTGAACAACTGGCTGTCCTGATCATTTGAACTTGTTTGATATTTAGGATGTTTATTTATGAAGTAACAGAAATATGACATATTTCAACACTTTTTGGAAACACACTTTGTTAGATGCTGCTTTCTGTCAGATGGCTCTGTTGCTAGGTCATTTACAGTTATGCTACTTTATCCATTTTTTTTATCGTGCATTTGTTAAAGATAAATAAACCACATCCTGTTAATTTAGTTGCGATGACTTATAAATTAACATGCCATGTCTTACAATTTATTGAGTGTGTTTAAATTAAATTCACTAATTTTTGTGTGTGTTATTATCATTTGTTTGCTTGTTACTCTGTTACTCTTTTAGACAACGTGTTTGAGGAAATACTGAAGTCTTCCTGCTCAGAACTAAAAAAGGCAAGAGAGATTCTGCAAAACATCATCTCTCGAAAGAGCTACAAGTTTGTTGGTGAGAGAAAGCCAAAGGACCCCATCGAAGATTGGAAAGTAAGTCTGTGTTCTTGTGTTTCATTACATTTATTACACATGATCTAATGCACCGTTATCACAAAGCTGGATAATGTGCTCATTTTCAGTTCATAGAATAAGTACACATCACATTATTTACTGTCTCCAGCATTTTATCTTGCCCGTGTTGTTATTACATTTAACATGAACAGCAACACTATTGAACAGTTCTCTTTTTGAAATGTAATGTGAATTGGATAGCAGCTTGAAATGTCATACAATACAAAATCCCTCAGTCAACTAATGCTGCATGATATTGGGGAAACTGCGATAACCTTTGAGGTTCATACAATTACAATTTGTATTATCATTTGGGCCTTCAATTCTATTTTCTTTTTCAAATAAGAACCCCTTATATGTTCAAAGTGACTTTTAATTTGCATCAAGAGCCCTGTGACAGTAAAGAACAGTTCATCGTCACACACTGCATGTGATCCCTTTAACTCTACATCTTATGTGCACATAGACTCTGCCTGCACAGAAGTCACTTCTCTTTGTGATCAGGAAGAGGATCAGACAGACTGATATTGTAGATCAGTCATGGAAAGAGAGAAACTGAAGGCTTTTTGTTTTTTCAAAAGCAGAAACAACAAAAAATGGCATGAAATGATGCATTTCAGGACATATGATTGATATTATATATTCTGTAATGTTATCATAGCACTTGTACACATACGCAAAAATTATGCTTAAATCCTACCATGCAGCCCTAGTTGCTTACATTGTCAACTTAAAATGCAAAAAACCTTTTTCTATCCTTTCGCACTGTTCTCAACGTTTCTGCTCCATTTTCAAGAGCCGGAAGCCTAGCTGGCAAATAGGATTGGCTCAACCCCTCCCTGACAAGGAAGAAAACATCCTGGAACCAGAGGACTTTGAAATCCTGGTCAGTTTTTTGACTTTCTTTCATTTCACCTTTTTGTAAATTCTTCAGTTTTGCGGATTTTTTGATTTGTAAGATGTTGCAAAATCTGTTATTGCACACATACTTTTACTCTCAACCTTCATTTTAGGTCATTGAAATGGACTATGGCATGGACGATAAAGACCCTATCCAACATGTTCATTTCTACAGCAAATCTGGCCTTAACAAGGCAAAGGCAATGCCCGAAGAAAAGGTAAGAACTAAATATTGATTAAAACATTTTTTTATCGCAATATTTCTTCTGTTTATTGGGTTAAATTATTTGTAAGGCAGCTTATGTCACCAAAACTCTCAAAGTAAAGCTGCTGTCCTTCTTTACAGGGATCCAGGATCCGCACAACGTGCTTTTCTGAGCAGCTGATCAGGGTCTTCTGTAAGAAGATTGATGACAAGAGTGTAGAGGCTGCCAAAAAGCACTTTAAACAGTGGTACAATGATTTTCTAATCCTTTGATAATAGTTGAATCTTAAGATGTTAAAGGATAAAATACATATCGACTAATTTGCTGTTGATTGAACATAAAACATCAAATATAAATTCAGACCAGTTGACTTGGCTAAAGTAAATAGAAAACAGTCAACAGTTGTTTTGGATTTTGAAAATTTCAAAAAAATCAGAGAATCGAAAAAGACCAAGTACTTTGAGTTTTCTGTTGTGTCACTACACTGATTTACACAAGTCTTATCCCCAGTACAGTTTATTTAACATGGTTGAACATGTGATCTACAGTCTCAAACAGACTTTTTTTGAATGGGTGTGTATGTGGCTTCCAGTGTTTCTCTAGCCAGCTTCAGGTGGGGTCTCCCCAAGAAAATGTTAAGCACCAAACATTTCTTTTCCTGCATTCTCATCCTGATTTTGTCTCGTTTAAAGAAATGGAATAAAGATGTGCGCACGAGAGAGAGAGAGAGAGAGAGAGTAAAAGCAGATATGCCTTGCTGATGGAAATAATTGATGGACCTCAGCCCCTTGTTTTGTCTCACAGAATTTATGAAACCTTGCCAACAGTTTGCTAGTCCGTAGCCACGCTTTACAAGTCCATTGTACTGACTAGCAGACAGCATTTTTTTTTTTTTTTAACTGAGCCTTCATGGGCTCTGTGCAACACAACAAAACTCCCTCTTTAAAAAGTTGATCTAGCATCTCAGTTATTACAACAGGTGAGCATGATGTGAAGGCCTGTTATCAAGATTCAGCAAAACCAAGAGAGAGCATCATCACATCGGCAGCAAGCAGCTTCACAAACATAATAAAACTAAGTCATGAGAAGCTTCAGTTTTGACATGTCAGGAGGGCTGGACCTCAGGTGCATTAACAGGAGGGAGGAACAAACAGCAGCCCTCTTTTTGTCTCTCTCTCTCTCTCTCTCGTGCGGACGGCAATTTTATTAATAATTAAAACATATGGTTTTAAAATATAGGCTACTTGGGCAGCTATACATGTACCTGGGTAGCCCGAGTATTGTCTGTGTGGGAAATACTGACGCGAGTGCAGCGTAAGTGCAGTTTGTGAAGGAAAAAGGAGCAAGAGAATCGGCATCACGCAGACATGACATCGCAACTATGTGAGAATCGAGACTGGGATTCTTTCTGACCTGAGGGATCTTTTTTTGTTTTGTTGTGCTTCAGTTTGCACATGTCTTGGCTCCAAAAGAAGTCACCAGCACAAAATGTTGGTCGGTATTTTGTCTTCGCTCTTTTCACAACAGACCAAAACTCATTGTCCATATTAATATATGCAGTTTGTGGTTTTATGACATTAAAAGGCTGTTTTAATATATGAGCATTAGAATGGAGCAATGAGCAGGGAGGGAATGATTGCATTGAACTTCAGGACACTGTTGCCTTTTCTTTGCTTTTATATGATTTTGATCCCTTTTTTGATGCCAAATTAATGTTGGTGTCTTCAAACTTTTGTATTTTAGTACCAAAAGACAAAAACTTTGAAAATATTTTTTTTTACTTAAGATTTAAAAAAAACTGGAAATCCTCACCAGTGAGATGATGGATCTGCATGATGAGTGCATTGTTTTGCTTTAAAATAAGTTGAATGAGAGATCGTTTGTTAAATAGAATCATTTCTGCCTCAGTTTATCTCTCACTAGGTTTACTCTGCACTGCTTTCTTTAAAACTGATGTACTTGTGTGTCCTTATTAACATGCAGGCTGGAGAGGAATCCATATCTGGATGGATCTGAGGGTAATTAGAGCGATCCTCCTGCAGTTGACACCAAGGAAAGTACCAAACAACATGAAAAACACTGAATTATTATTGTTTGTCGTTTGCTTGTCACTCTGTTACTCTTAGAGGCAAGAAAGATTCAGCAAAACATTGTCTCTGGAGAGATCTACAAGTTTGTTGGTGAGAGAAAGCAAAAGGTCCCCATCAAGGATTGGAAAGTAAGTCTGTGTGTTCTTGTGTTTCATTACATTTATTACACGTGATCTAATGCACTGTTATCACAAAGCTGGATAATGTGCTCATTTTCAGTTAATAGAATAAGTACACATCACATTATTTACTGTCTCCAACATTTTATCTAGCCCGTGTTATTATTACATTTAACATGAACAGCAGCACTATTGAACAGTTCTCTTTTTGAAATGTAATGTGAATTGGATAGCAGCTTGAAATGTTTTACAATACAAAATCCCTCAGTCAACTAATGCTGCATGATATTGGGGAAACTGTGTTTTCTTTTCATGTTCATACTATATTTTTATTATTATCTGGGTCTTCAAGTTTATTTTCTTTTACAAATAAGAACCCCTTATACATTCAAAGCTACATTTAATTTGCATCAAGAGCCCTGTGACAGTAACTTCTAAGCAAAAAACAGTTCATCTTCATACACTGCATGTGATCCCTTCTCTCTCTCTCTCTCTACACTTTATGTGCTCATGGACTAACACACGTCCTGGGATATTACCATGGCACTTGTACACATAGCAAAATTAATGCTTAGATCATACCATGCAGCCCTACAGTCAAATGCATTTACACTAAGTTGGTGCAGTTTTTTGAGTGAATAAGAATTGAATTCCAAGTTTCTTACATTGTCAACTTAAAATGGAAAAAAAACTTGAATCTATATCCTTTTCCACTGTTGTAATTCTTTTCTGATTCCTTGTCAAGAGCCAGATTACTGGCTGGAAAGAAGAATTGGCTCAACTCCTCCCTGATGAGGAAGAAAACAACCTGAAACCAGAGGACTTTGAAATCCTGGTGAGTTTTCTTTTACTTTCTGTCATCTGACCTTTTTTTGTAAAATCTTCAGTTTTGCTGATTCTTTGATTTGTAAGATGTTGCAGAATTTGTTATGGCACACATTTTACTCTCGACCTTCTTTTTAGGTCATTAACAAGGACTACGGCATGAAAGACGAGAACAGCAAAAATGTCAGAACTAATTATTGATTAAAACAATTTTTTTATCGCAATCATTCAATAGTTCTTCTGTCTGTTATTTGTAAGGAGGTTTATGTCTCCATAACTCTCAAATTAAAGCTGCTGTCATTCTTTATAGGAATCCAGGATTCGCACATTGATCATTTCTGAGCAGCTGATCAGGGTCTTCTGTAAGGATGATGTTGATGACGAGGGTGTGGAGGCTGCAAAAAAGCACTTTGAACAGTGGTACAATGATTTTCCAATCCTTTGATAATAGTTGAATATGAAGATGTTAAAGGATACAATATCAACTAACTTGCTGTTGATTGAACATAAAACCAGTTGACTTGGCTAAAGTAAATAGAAAACAGTCCACATTGAGTACAGTTTATTTAATATGATTGAACATGTGATCTACAATCTGCTGAGTGTGGAAAACATTAGCTGTGCTAGCATCCTCAGCCTTCGGTCTTCCTTTCAGGTTAACGTATGCTTACCTGTGCTGGTGAAGCTCTACTCTAATAGATTTGATACTTTAACTTAACAAAATACTGCCAAAGTGAGCAACACTCCAACATGTTATTGGTCCTTTGTCCTGGTTTGCATCCAGGTTAGACAGCAAGTCTAGACAGTCAGTCAGGTTTCTGTACTGAAACAATTTTACTGACCTGTATTGGAACCGTGCAGGACTCTGGTTTGGGGCCCTCAGGTTAAGAGAGGTAAGCAACAGCAGCATGGGAGTGAAACCAAAAGATTAACCAACCCTCTGGTTTCTTCAACTTTCACTCAGGAGCAAAAATCAGCTTTTAAATTTGAAAATTTGAAAGTAAAAATGATTGATAATTATTGTGATAATTATATCGACTGATATGACATTTTGATAACATTTTTTTTAGCCCAGGCCTATAAGCTACGGGTCTTATTGTCAATAACGTGTATCCTTCATTAAAAGAAAAACGGACATGTTAAAAAAAAAATCCCTCTTCATACAGTGTGTGCTGATTGAGACATGAGATAATCAGACCAATTTGGTTTTTTTAATCGGGCTGTAAACATGTTTATTTCTGTTGTAAAAATTGGCCTTTCTGAATGGGTGTGTATGTGACATATTAATATATGCAGTTAGTGGTTTTATTACATTGAAAGGCTGTTTTAATATATGAGCATTAGAATGGAACAATGAGCAGGGAGGGAATGATTGCATAGTGAAACAAAACTTCAGGATTCTTTTTTTTGCATATATATGATTTTGATCCTTTTTTGATGCTAAATTAGCATTGGTGTCTTCAAACTTTTGTATTTTCCTACCAACGGACCAAAACTTTGAAATAATGTATTTTATTACTTGAGATTTACAAAAACTGAAAGTTCTCAGCAGTGAGATGATGGATCTGCATGATGAGTACATCGTTTATCTTTAAAATAAGTTGAATGTTAGATCGTTTGTTAAATAGAATCATTTCTTCTTCAGTTTATCTCTCACTAGGTTTACTCTACACTGCTTTCTTTAAACAGATGTACTTTTGTGTCTTTATTAACATGCAGCAAGTTCGAGAAGAAGCCGCATCTGCTTGGACCTGAGGGTAATTAAAAGACCATGGAAATGACTCAACAACATGAATAACACAGAATTATTTCTTATTCAGACTCAGGACTCTTTCTAGCTTTTATCATATACATGTTGTATTGTTGTTTTAAATTGTTGACTCCCTTCTGCATCTGCATAAGTTCCAACAACATACAACATGTTTTTATTGAGGACAAAGATAAATCATAATATATAATAATATAAACCTATACATAGACACACATGACACTGGATACTTACACAGCTAGCAGCTGTATGGCTGTTGAATACCATTTAGGTAAAGAAAGCCATTATTGAAATCCAACAATCATTGTCTCAAACTGAATATATAAACTGCATGTTTCTGAATTGATTCAGCTTTTGGTCACATTTATGCTTCTTTGTAGGTTGTGAATTCTTTTTGGTCGGGGAAAGATGTAAAGCACTCCCAACATGTGTAATGGAGTGAATATTTCACTTGTGGTTTTATTTAGGGATTTATAATACTCAGTGGTGTTTTAGTTTTGATGTTAATCGTTTGAAGATTGAGGACATGAGATTAGATTATTTGTCTTTGGTGTTTAATGAGAGATGATCATGAGTGATGTTTTGGTGACTGGTATTATCTTATATTATATTACTTTGTATCTGCAGCATTTATTATCACAATACAATTTTAACCTGTTTTAAAATGAGTCTTATTTTGGGCATGTTTTATAATGTGCTCTTCTTTTGAGTTTATGATTCTTACTTTAAAAACTGGAACTTGTGAAAACCTTTATTTGCATCTAAAAACTTGAAATTCGAATTGAAAAATATCTTTTACACGTATCCATCAACTACCTTTCTTCAATGGATGATGAATGTGTTTAAATGTATGACACACTTTAAGTGAAGCTATAATTGTTTGACGATTGGTTCTTACATAATGCATCTATGAGAACCTTTCAAGTGTATTCCTGTTGTGATGGGTTCATATCTGATAAAATCTGCATGTATTCAAAATAAACATCAGAGAAAATCCTGAGTTCAACATTGTGTAATCTATCAAACCATATGCATCTATATATATATGTATATGTATATATATACTGTATATATCACCTGTGGTACAAATCTAATTGCAGTTCAAAGTCCTTTACAAAGGAGCGGAAAAATGACTGACAAAAGGTAGTTTGTAAAATATAACAGCAATAAGAAATGAAATCAGCACAATGATTAATAAATATAAATACTAAAAACCTAAAATCAAACACTAAAATGTAAATTTAAAAGTAGAGATGAATAATATTGATTAAAATATAGTAAATTAAAAGCCTTAAAATGATTAAGTCATATAGAAAAGCCAGACTGAATAAATGAGTTTTTTAAATTGTTTTTAAAAATCTCAATATTCTCTGATCTTCTGAAGTCTGTTCCAAAGTCTCAGAGCAGCAAAACGCAGAATCACAAAAGGTTTTTGTTCTGCTCTGTGGAACAACTAAAAGAAGAACCATAGAAGAACAAGAAGACCTGAGGGGTCGTCCTGGTTCATAAACTAAAATCAACTCTGAAAAATTAATCTGGTGGGAGGCCAAGTGCTTTAGACAATAATAAAATCAATATGAAGACAAACAGGCAGCCAGTGTCAAGACTTTCAACGATAGATAAAATAGTTTAATGGGAGTTGTGTGTGTAATTGGCAAAGTCATTAACATTCATTCATTCAATCAAATTCATTTAATCTGTTCTTTAGATGTATGTTTACTGCCCTCACATGCTTCACAGGTTGAGTTAATGTCGACATTGCCTATTTAAACACATCATGTTAAGTTTATTTGTAGGACACAGTAATCATCAACTTACATCATTTGCTCATTTGCATCAACAGAAACAGTGTGTGGAGTTTGGATCACATGCTTTCTATCTGACTTAAGCAGAGTTCAGTTGAGAAAAAAAATAGGGTAATTAATGAATAAAAAACAAATAAAATGAAAAAAATGTAGCATCATTTATGGAGGTTCACATTGGTAACTCCTCATGCACAGAAAAAAATAGAAAAAAATCTAGATCCAATGTGTTACACTGACCTGCTAAAGAGAACAACGGAAACCTTGATGTGAGTGGAAAATGGACTTTTCACCTTACTTCATTCTTATTTTGTTGATATATTATGCATTATTTCCAATACAACACATGTATTAATGATAGTTTAAAAAACAATTTTAAAAACTTAATTGAAATTATTTTGATTGGATTGACAATATTTATCAAGCTCTGTAATATTCCTATTTGTCATCAGCTAAAATCATTCACAACATCTACAAAGAGGATCAACTTTTGAAACAGCATCAGATCCTGTGTACAAACATGTGAACTCAGAGTTTGCGTTCCTTTGTCCTTACGTTAGGTTCATTTGCTTTATGTTGATTTGCTTTATGTTGATTTGTGTTTTTTTTTGACTACTGATTTGTGATTTGTGAATATGGCAAAATAAGTAGCATAAAAAAGTACCAGATATTACAGTTTTAGTACATCATTGACTTCATCAAATCAATAGTTATACTAACATGAGCTGACATTTGTCATTTAAGTTTGATCTGTGTTGCTGCACAGAGAATCAGTTTGACTTTGATATCCTTCTTTCAGTTTAAAACAAAACTAAAGCCTCAGCAGAAATTAGATGATAAAAATTGATATTTATAAGCCCTATAAAGATACCTGACCTGGGAATAAAGTCATATCTTTGTGATGAAATTAAGAAAACCAACTCTTTATGGAAGTAAGATAACAAAGTGAGATATGTTAACATAGATATTATCTTCAAACAACTTTCTATGTCTGCAATCAGAAGTAATCTCACAAGAAAAGGTAGGAAATGTCACATTGATAGACACACATCTGTAATGTGCTCATTCTGGATGTTACTGGAGGTCATATATTATAGTCTCATCTTTTATTTTTGGATAGAAGACAAATTCATACCAAAAAACATCCACTAAATATAAAACTACTGCAGATGTTCACCTCCTTTACATGCTGGACCTTTTCGTCATCATAGAATAAAATAATATTTTACAGTCTGAGGGTTTCTTATGTTTCCTTTCAGTGTACAAAAAAAAAGATCAGTACCTGTTTAAATTTTCTCCAGCAGAGCATTCATTTCATCAAATGGTGAGAGCGCACCAAACCATGGAGAGTTGAGCAACACTGCCATCTTGTGGCCATTTGATTTATTTGCAGTTCTCACATAGAGTATAGGTGTAAATCTATCTACAGAGCAGTAACACATGCAACATTTTTCACACTACCTCTTGTTGCTCCTTAAAGGCTTCATATGCAATTTTTTGATCCAGAAGATGTCGCCCTTGATCACCAGCATGAAACCAAAACAACTTGTGCTGCATTGTTGTGTTAGCATGCTAATGCTAGCAATCTTTATCATGCTCGTATCTTCACACTGCATGTAAATTTACCTGAAATGACCGTGATCTAGAAACGCTTACGTGACATTCAATTAAGCAGTGAGTACAGAATGTTATTCTCTTTTCTCTAGTCCCTCAATTAAACAACTTTTATACACGAGGGGATGAGCTGGCCGGCCGTCCCAGCGATGTAAAAAAAAACTGAAGATAGGACTTGGAAAACTCGGAAAGCATCACAGACAGTGGGACTCCGGTGTTACACCCATTGTAGACAGTCATGACTCACGGAGTTATTTTCAGAGGATATCCTTGATTTCTATTGCATTTAAGTGTGAAAAATTGCATATTAAGCCTTTAATAAGCTGGTTTACAACTACTGTTGGCTAACAAACACAGGTTTAGTCAATAAGAAGTGATGACACTCTGAACATGCATGTACTTTTTAATCTCTTTAGTTGGTTTCACATTTATTTTTGTGAGGATTGTAAAAAATCTGCTATGTTTCATGCAGGATTATTTGATGTTTCATATAGTTTATAGTTCATTTTTTCTTTGGTATTCTCAAGTTGAGTGATGGATTCAGGTTGGATTACAAACAAAATGTTCTTAAAATTTGTATAACATTTTTCCAACTTTTAAAAAAATGTCTCACTTGAATTGCTAAATCATACAGTGACTAACAGATGAAGTAGAAATGAAGTTATTATAAAAATAGAACGATTTTAAGTGCATTAAATTATCTACAACATGAAATATTTAATCAAAGCAACTATGAGGAAATTCCAATTTCTGTCAGAAATTTAAAATTCAGAGTGCATTCATGGATTTATATTTTAGGTGTGCACTAAGAAAAGTGTACTCCTATGCACTTGAGTGTGTGTGCTAATGTGGGCTCCATGCATAGCTTGTATGCATGCATGCATGCATATCTTTGTGTTTTGGTCTTAGTATTGTGCAGTCACGAGTTAACTTTTATTTTCATCATTTTCTTTATTGCAACTGCTGGTTTCAGAGTGAAGGTTTCACCTGTTTATGACAGATGTCAGTGAATGAACTTTCTTCATTCCAACATTAGGAGGATTGTTGTTCTGTAACAATGGAGATGTGAGGCTGATCATTAGAAATGTAATTATGGGGAAACTTTTATCACATTAGAGCTAGGAGTGTTCTTTACTGCTGCTCTTTGTTTTTAAAGGACAGGTGTGTCCAATGTTTCTTTTATTGTGTTCTGTCAGGTGTCTAATGATTCCAATAGTTTCAGGTTGAACTTGTTTACCTTCAGCTTTCTGCTTACAATGCTCCTCACCAATGTTTAGAGCTGCTAAGAGCACATTTTACAACAAACATTAAGTAAAAAAACAAAACACCTAACCACTGAGAGAATGGGCAGCCTGGAGAGATACATTAAAATAAACTAGTGATATAAGTTTAAAGGTATACTTCACCCATTTGCATTAAGCTTTGTATCATTAGAAACCTGGTAGTATTTTTGAATGGTTGTGCATCCCGCCCTCATTTTCCCCTGAGATGGGAAATCTTTGTATTTCTAAGTCTGAAAAGGAGCTTCCAGTGACGCAAAATGACGATTTTTGCGTCACTGGAAGCTGTTGCGGTTAGCGGGGTTAAACTACAACGCTAGTTCCTCATATTTTCAACCACTGAAGCTGCAGACCAATCACAGATCAGTGGGTGGGAACTCGCTCCCAGAATCGAAACTTAACGTCCACCATATTGCTTGGAAGCTATGCTAACAGGCTCTATGAAGAAAGCTGATAATGGCGAAAAAATATAAATATAGCGGCGAGACGGCTGCTGCTGACAGGCCGATCTTGTGTCGAGGCTGCTGCGCCCGCCGGACGCTGGCTGCCGTGCGCTGGCCGCCAGGCACTGTTTCAAATTTATTTTGTAGGGATTGTAAAAAAGCTCCTATTTTAAAAGTGTTTCATGCAGGATTATTTGATGTTTCATATAGTTTATAGTTTTTTTCTTTGTTATTCTCAAGTCGAGTGATGGATTCAGGTTGGATTACAAACAAAATGTTCTTAAAATTTGTATAACATTTTTCCAACTTTTAAAAAAATTTCTCACTTGAATTGTTAAATCATACAGTGACTAACAGATGAAGTAGAAATGAAGTTATTATAAAAATAGAACGATTGTATGTGCATTAAATTATCTACAACATGAAATATTTAATAAAAGCAACTATGAGGAAATTCCAATTTCTGTCAGAAATCTAAAATTCAGATTGCATTCATGGATTTATATTTTAGGTGTGCACTAAGAAAAGTGTACTCCTATGCACTTGAATGTGTGTGCTAATGTGGGCTCCATGCATAGCTTGTATGCATGCATGCATATCTTTGTGTTTTGGTCTTAGTATTGTGAAGCCACGACTTAACTTTTATTTTCATCATTTTCTTTATTGCAACTGCTGGTTTCAGAGTGAAGGTTTCACCTGTTTATGACAGATGTCAGTGACTGAACTTTCTTCATTCCAACATTAGGAGGATTGTTGTTCTGTAACAATGGAGATGTGAGGCTGATCATTAGAAATGTAATTACGGGGAAACTTTGATCACATAAGAGCTAGGAGTGTTCTTTACTGCTGCTCTTTGTTTTTAAAGGACAGGTGTGTCCAATGTTTCTTTTATTGTGTTCTGTCAGGTGTCTAATGATTCCAATAGTTTCAGGTTGAACTTGTTTACCTTCAGCTTTCTGCTTACAATGCTCCTCACCAATGTTTAGAGCTGCTAAGAGCACATTTTACAACAAACATTAAGTAAAAAAACAAAACACCTAACCACTGAGAGAATGGGCAGCCTGGAGAGATACATTAAAATAAACTAGTGATATAAGTTTAAAGGTATACTTCACCCATTTGCATTAAGCTTTGTATCATTAGAAACCTGGTAGTATTTTTGAATGGATGTGCATCCCGCCCTCATTTTCCCCTGAGATGGGAAATCTTTGTATTTCTAAGTCTGAGAAGGAGCCTCCAGTGACGCAAAATGACGATTTTTGCGTCACTGGAAGCTGTTGCGGTTAGCGGGGTTAAACTACAACGCTAGTTCCTCATATTTTCAACCACTGAAGCTGCAGACCAATCACAGATCAGTGGGTGGGAACTCGCTCCCAGAATCGAAACTTAACGTCCGCCATATTGCTTGGAAGCTATGCTAACAGGCTCTATGAAGAAAGCTGATAATGGCGAAAAAATATAAATATAGCGGCGAGACGGCTGCTGCTGACAGGCCGATCTTGTGTCGAGGCTGCTGCGCCCGCCGGACGCTGGCCGCCGGACGCTGGCCGCCGGGCGCTGGCTGCCGGGCACTGTTTCACATTTATTTTGTAGGGATTGTAAAAAAGCTCCTATTTTAAAAGTGTTTCATGCAGGATTATTTGATGTTTCATATAGTTTATAGTTTTTTTCTTTGGTATTCTCAAGTCGAGTGATGGATTCAGGTTGGATTACAAACAAAATGTTCTTAAAATTTGTATAACATTTTTCCAACTTTTAAAAAAATTTCTCACTTGAATTGCTGAATCATACAGTGACTAACAGATGAAGTAGAAATGAAGTTATTATAAAAATAGAACGATTGTATGTGCATTAAATTATCTACAACATGAAATATTTAATAAAAGCAACTATGAGGAAATTCCAATTTCTGTCAGAAATCTAAAATTCAGATTGCATTCATGGATTTATATTTTAGGTGTGCACTAAGAAAAGTGTACTCCTATGCACTTGAATGTGTGTGCTAATGTGGGCTCCATGCATAGCTTGTATGCATGCATGCATATCTTTGTGTTTTGGTCTTAGTATTGTGAAGTCACGACTTAACTTTTATTTTCATCATTTTCTTTATTGCACCTGCTGGTTTCAGAGTGAAGGTTTCATCTGTTTATGACAGATGTCAGTGAATGAACTTTCTTCATTCCAACATTAGGAGGATTGTTGTTCTGTAACAATGGAGATGTGAGGCTGATCATTAGAAATGTAATTATGGGGAAACTTTGATCACATAAGAGCTAGGAGTGTTCTTTACTGCTGCTCTTTGTTTTTAAAGGACAGGTGTGTCCAATGTTTCTTTTATTGTGTTCTGTCAGGTGTCTAATGATTCCAATAGTTTCAGGTTGAACTTGTTTACCTTCAGCTTTCTGCTTACAATGCTCCTCACCAATGTTTAGAGCTGCTAAGAGCACATTTTACAACAAACATTAAGTAAAAAAACAAAACACCTAACCACTGAGAGAATGGGCAGCCTGGAGAGATACATTAAAATAAACTAGTGATATAAGTTTAAAGGTATACTTCACCCATTTGCATTAAGCTTTGTATCATTAGAAACCTGGTAGTATTTTTGAATGGTTGTGCATCCCGCCCTCATTTTCCCCTGAGATGGGAAATCTTTGTATTTCTAAGTCTGAAAAGGAGCTTCCAGTGACGCAAAATGACGATTTTTGCGTCACTGGAAGCTGTTGCGGTTAGCGGGGTTAAACTACAACGCTAGTTCCTCATATTTTCGACCACTGAAGCTACAGACCAATCACAGATCAGTGGAACTCACTCCCAGAATTGAAAACCTAGTGTCGGTGCTCTCACTGTTTGCCTATGGACACAGACATACAGACCGTTTTCACATACGCACTCCGGATAATATCTAGATAATCACAGGAGGACTTCTCCGGAGATTCTCCTGACCTAGCCGTTCACATATGCTCCTCACAGCGGGGAACTATCCCTGTCAGAGGGGAGGGGGCTTGGGGGATTTCCTGAGGCAAGACGTGACGTAAATAAACAACGCGGAAGTAGCGGCCGTAGCAACACAGTCCGCTACACGATGTTATAATGAGAATATTTGCCTTTATATCAATGTTATGTGTAATCCAATGGAATGACAACATTCACAAAAGAGAGGAGAACAACATACTGACGAACAGAAAACATAATGCAGCTGTTTAATCACATGCACAGAGATCGTAGTGGTCGCGGGCAGACACTTTAGCCGATCAGTCACTGTATATAAACGTCATTCTCTTCACTTCAAGTTGAAATCTCCAGAGTATATGCGGCCACGTTCAGATATCAGCTCACTCGGATTTTCTGCAGATAAAGTACTAGGGGTCTGGCCGGATTAACTCCAGGTAAAGTCCGGGCGAAAAATGCGGCTGTTTGCGTTCACACATATCCTAAAGAACCTCCGGGTAGCCAAATCTCCGGAGTTTTTGAGGAGATTTCCGTATGTGTGAAAAGGGTTATAGAGTCTGTTTTATGCCAGGACTTTCCAAGATCAATTCTGGAAGAAATTTCGGAATCAGTTGAGGAAATGGCCTTATGTGTTGAAGTAAATATGTCTGTAAATGTTTTTATTACTATATTTCTACTGCTATACTGTATATTTTGGAGAAACTGTATCGATCGAATTTTCCTCTGGGATTAATAAAGTATTTCTGATTCTGAACTAGAGGACCTTAGTGGGAATGGCCTGCAGTGCTGTGCATTCTGGGATTTGGTGTCTTTCATCAACATGAGCCAAAAAGACACTTTCTGCCTTTTCACAGCCAAGAAGACACCAATTTCAAAATGTATTTTACATTTCTACTACATATATGACCCAATGTCAATACAGATTCATGTTTCAACGGGTGAAGTATCCCTTTAAGAGAAAAATAAAACTTTTATTAATGTTTGAGGCACCGTAGACTCCTATCATTTCAGACTTTCAGCAGGTAAGGAGTCACAATAAAACTTTTCTTAAAGATGTTTTTGGGCCTTTTTGCCTTTATTAGATAGTTCAGCTGAAGAGAGACCGGAAATGTTAAAAGGAAAAAAAGAATAGGTATTGTATTGAAATTGGACATTTAAAGTGAAGTCAATTAAGACTGAAATCACATCTCCTCTTCAACAAACCAGACGATTTAATTTTGTGTGTACAAATGTCATTTCAGTCAGCACCACTTTGTCAAAAGAATACTTTGACGAAATTATTTATATTTGGCGGTATGTCTCTGTGAGGGATCTCCCTGCCCTTCCACGCGCTTACATGGAAAGCATTAGGCAGGAACAGCACACATTCCTGCCTGCTTGCATACGAGTGGAAGGTACCACACATCTATTTGCATTTTCTATTCCAGATTTTCCCAAGATCTGTTTCAATTTGAGCCACCGGTTTTTGGGATGTTCTCTTTCTTGAAAATCATTTTTGATGAACTTAACAGAATTTATTCTTCTGGTTAACGTTGCACTATTTTATAAGCTCTCTATAAACATTTAGAAGATGTTTTTAACTTTATTTAGATTTCAGTGTTTGCTACAGTATTAGTCAACAAATATAAATTCTTCTGTAAAGACGTAAACACTCATTTATTACTTCATCATAACTGCCAACTACTTGATATGGATTTTAATCTGTTCTTTAGAAGTTTTTTGACTGCCCTCACATGCTTCACAGGTTGAGTTAACGTTGACATTGCGTATTTCATCGCATCATGTCAAGTTTATTTGTAGGACACAGTAATCAACTGTACATCATGTGATCATTTATATCAACAGAAACAGTGTGTGGAGTTTGGATCACATGTTTGTAATGCTGCTGTTCACATTTATACACATTCATATTACTGTATGCAGGAGATGTTATTCTAGTGTTCATGCTGTTAGAGACTGACAATAGTGTTCATGTGTCGTTGTTGTTTGGTGTGTGTGTGTGTGTGTGTGTGTGTGTGTGTGTGTGTGTGTGTGTGTGTGTGTGTGTGTGTGTGTGTGTGTGTGTGTGTGTGTGTGTGTGTGTGTGTGTGTGTGTGTGTGTGTGTGTGGAGGGGGGGGCGGGGTAGGTAACAAAATTACCTGCAAAGCAGAATACTTTGCATTTTTTCTAGTTGTAGAACAGGAAGCAGCAGGAGATGAGCGATTAAAACAAATCACATGTTGCAGCTTTCAGATAAAAGAGTTCAGATAAATATCATATCATGAAACAATGACAAATCATTGTTAACAGCACCATTTTCTCCTTTTTGTTCAAAACCCAATCCACAGAACTTGAGGAAAGATGTTTATGAAAGACCAAAAGTTTCTCAATATATTTACTACAGAGAGTCCATAAACACAGAGCTGTATTTTCAGATCAGACTGTTTTCATTATGCTTCATGAACTTAAATAGAAAATAAATCTGAAAGAAGAAAACACTCAGCAGGAGAGGGTCAGATAAGACTTCATGAAAAACACTTTATTACTGTTTAATGTCACTTAACTTCAGAGTAAGTTCACATTTTATTCAGGGCTGTCAAACGATTATTTTTTTTTAAAAATTGCGATTAATCACTAGATTCCAATAGTTTATTGGAATTAATCACATTATTACTTGCATGTTTGAAATTCCATTATTTCGCATTCTCCATTTATTTCAGAATCAGAAATACTTTAATAATCCTGGAGGGGTAGGGGGGGGGGGGGGTGAGTGATAATGTGTTATAAAACGCCTTGAGAGGTGTCTTGCTCAAAGGCACCTCGACAGCGCTCAGGAAGTGAATTGGCGCCTCTCCAGCTACCAGACCAACCTCCAGACTTGAACCGACGACCCTCCGGTTCCCAACACAAGTCCCTGCAGACTGAGCTACTGCCACCCCATAGAGTGTTTTACTCCAAGAAATAAACAACTTAAAACACAACCTGATCCAGGTATTTATATATTTCAGAATCTTTGCCGTTTTAAGGGACTGCTTATCATTCTCAACACTTGTTGAGTCATTCTGTTGTCATTTACAATCAGAGAAACAAAACATGTTTTGTTGACAAAATACTGAGCAGAAAAAATCATTTAGAGGTGCTTGTCCTTTACTTCAGTGTTCATCTTTATGCTTTACATAAGAGTGGAAGATTGTGCTTTTTATCTCCCCAAAATGTATTTAAAAACTACATTTTAAACTTTCCTTTTTCACCTAAAAAACAGGAGTCAATAAATAAAGTGCGGTGTACATTCAATTCTTACCTTAACGTTATCCCTCACAAAATAACAACTCATGTCGGCACATTCTCACATTTCTGATGTCACTGAGTTGTTAGATGTCTCAATATTTTTACCTTTCTAAATTGGCATGATGTGCTCAGTTATAATCATCTCAGGGCCTCTGAGATGTCTCTTATAACTCAGGTAACTAATCTGAGTATCTGACCACTGCTGAGGTCAAGATGCTGCTTACATTGGGAATGAATCCTATCAGTCCCATGGGGAGTATGTGGACAGTAAGTTTGAATAACTCTTTCTTTATTTGACCTTTTTGTGACATATTAAATGCTAAAGGTTGATTTTTAGTTTGAAAGTTGAGTCCTGAACAGTAAGCTGTATGATAATGCTGTCCTTCACGAGAAGCTCAGGAAGCTGCAGCTTTAAGCATTTAGGTTGTGTGTGGGCCTTCTATCAATCTCATCGACTTTTTCCCTACACAGCATGGACTCACACACCAAACGCTTTATACTAAAGGGAAAGTATTCCAAATATCTGCAAGAGTTACTAATGCAATCCAGGGAAAGAGTCTTGCAGGCCAAGAGGCTGTTCTCTCTGGTTCCTCACGTGTGGATGAAAGTATAGTTGAGTGAACAAAACCAGCTAGACTTAACTGGGATTTTAGGCTGTTTACTGGGGCTCAGGCGGTTGGGGAAGGGCAGGGACGTTATGATGGAGAAATCCTTTCATACCCTTGAATTTGTTTTCTTTTTGTTTGTGCAAGTGTCAACGCCAAAATACTATAAAGCGCCTTTATTTTGATTCCTAGAATGAGGCTACATTCAAATTATAATCTAGAATTCAGGGGTGGGCCACATGCAGTTGAGATATAATTGACTGTTAGTGTTTTTGTAAAACTCTTATATGAAAGTATACTAAGTACTGATGTTGTAGTGAGGACCACACTAACCGAGACCAAGACATACCAGAGTGATATGAGACTGAGACAAGACCGAGACATTTAGGGATCGAGACCAAGTCAAGACCAAGACCATAAATATCACTTTTAAAATCATCATGTGTGCAGCGGGCGTGTCACTCACCACTCATCAGTAACACCAGGAAGGTTGCGGTGGTAACCAAGAGATAAAAATCAAACTACAAATGAATTGAAGTCATTTGTTCTTTTAGAAAGGAGCATCGGAGGTGGTCTTGACTGGTCTTAATCTAAAATCAGGAGTCCGCCCAGTCTGAGACAGAGACAAGACAGAGTAAAAATACTTTCAAGACGAGACCTTCAAACAGTGGTCTCGAGACCGGTCTTGATTTCGATTACTACAACACTAGTTTGTACATTTGAAAAAAAGAAAGAAAAATATCCTAAAATAACCAGTAAATACTCTGTTCATTGTATTGGAAAAGAAACTTAATTTTGAAGTAAGCACATTAAATTAAGGATTAACAATTGTACTGGAGGTTAAAATATGAATGTTGGTATCATAGAGGCTGATAAAAGCTATGTATTCCTTCCTTTGGTTGAATTATAAGTCCACCGAAGAGTATCCTACAATTTGGCCCTCTGACAGTGAGAATTAAATATATGTGGCCCTTGCTGTGACCAAAGTTGCCCTTTCCTGGTCTTGATCAACACCAATGGGTTACACCATCTAATCTGCATCCCGATATCTGACTTCTTTGCCACACCTGTTTAAGCCACAACCACAACTTTATAAAAGCCTGCGCTCAGGTCTGTTACTTCCTCTTCCATCCAAACCAAGCCTGACCTGCTATAGAGTACAACAAAAACCTCCATGTGAGTGTAAAATGGATCTTTCACCTTACTTCATTCTTATTTTGTTGATATATTATGAATTATTTCCAATAAAACACATGTATTAATGGTAGTTTAAAAAACAAAATTAGGAACTTACTTGAAATTATTCTGATTGGTTTGACATTATTTATCAAGATCTGTAATATTCCTATTTGGCATCAGCTAAAATCATTCACAACATCTACAAAGAGGATCAACTTTTGAAACAGCATCAGATTCTGTGTACAAACATGTGAACTCAGAGTTTGCGTTCCTTTGTCCTTACGTTATGTTGATTTGCTTTATGTTGATTTGTGGTTTTTTACGACTGATTTGTGAATATGGCAAAATCAGTAGCATAAAAAAGTACCACAGATATTACAGTTTTAGTACATCATTGACTTTAAAAAAAAATCAATAGTTATACTAACATGAGATTACAATTTGTCATTTAAGTTTGATCTGTGTTGCTGCACGGAGAATCAGTTTGACTTTGACATCCTTCTTTCAGTTTAAAAGAAAACTTAAACCTCGGCAGAAATTAGATGATAAAAAACTTCTGCAATCAGAAGTAATCTCACAAGAAAAAGTAGATTAAGATTAACTTTATTGATCCCTGCAAGGGGAAATTTCAGTTTTTACACTCTGTTAACCATGCAACACACACATGCAAGGGCATCTCGACAGTGCTCAGGAGGTAATCTGGCACCTCTCCAACTACCAGACCAACTTCCGTATTTCTGCACTGGGACTTGAATTGGCAACCCTCTGGTTCCCAACCCAAGTCCCTACAGACTGAGCTACTGGCATTGATAGACACACACCTGCAATGTGCTCATTTCTGGATGTTACTGGAGGGCAATATATACATATTATAGTCTATTATTATAGTTTTATTTTGGATAGAATGATGACAGACAGACAGACTTTACATGCTTCTGGATACATCATGAGGCTGAACATTTTTGTCATCATAGAATGAGAAAATCTTTTACAGTCTGAGGGTTTCTTGTGTTTCCTTTCTGAAAGTTATGACAAAAGCAACACAAAAAAGATCAGTACCTGTTAAAACTTTCTCCAGCAGAGCATTTATTTCATCAAATGGTCAGGGAACACTTTACCATAGAGAGTTGAGTAACATTGCCATCTTGTGGCCATTTGATGTATTTGTAGTCCTCAAATAGAGTACACTATAAATCTCTGTCTAAAGAGCAGGTTAAACATGCAACATTCAGGCTACCTCTGAATGTTTCTTCAGAAGTAACTTCTAATACTGATTTATTTCTAACATCCTGTCATTTCTTCACTTCTTTATACGTTTAGATTTGTTAATTTGACTTAAGAAATTCTGATGCACTTTCAGTTTTGTTTTCTGAAATGTTTGGTATATCAATAAAAGAAGAGGATCATGAGGGTGAAGACCAATAACATGGGTGTGGTGGAGATATAAATGTCAGATGTTTTAAAACCCTGAGCGTCATAAAAAAAAGCCTTTAAATTTAAATGACATTTACCACTTGTCAGATCAGCATCAGAAACATTAACTTGATCTAAATGCAACATCTTACAGCTTCAAAGTATTAAAAACTATATAGATAGATTTTTCAAAGTTACAGGGAGCTGAGGAAACGAGTTAGTACTAAAAGAAGGACTTGGACAATTGGAGGAAATTTTGGAGGTTGGTTTTCTAGTTATAGTCGATTAAATTCATGGTTGGCTTTTGGTAAGTTGTATCGTTATTTTAAACTGATGGTTTAATTTACCAATTTTGCCTTTTAGCTTGTGTAAAACTGAGGTTAGCCTACTTAATAAATGACTGACTTCTTTCTCTTTTATCTAGTCGAGGCAAAATGGCAAGTCCGAGCAAAAAGGCAAAAAAGTGAGTACCTCTGTCTTTGTTAAAGCAGTTTACAATATCCCAATACTATAGAGCAATAATTTTAAGTTGGAAGTTTCAGCACGAGTTCATTCTGTGAATGCTCTTTTTTTTTATTCTACAGAACGATCATCACCAAGGTAAAACATATCACACATCTTACCACACATCACACTTTTTTATGCGGCTGGAGCGATAAGAGAGAATAAACAGAACAAACAATGACAACTTGTAGAATAAACCGCACACAAACACACCTCCACAAAGTTAAGCCTGTGTACATGTATTATCCATTATCAGTCTAAATTAAAAATCGAATTAACTGGGAGGGCTTTGTTCTCTAGATGCTTATTATCCCCACCAGTGGTGAGGACAGCTAGCTTTGTGCACCTTTACTATCCAAACCAACCCTCTTTGTTCTCCTTTCCTTTAATCTTAAAAAAAAGGAAAAGTAACACAGACTGTAGGCTATTGAAAGGAAATTTTCAGTGTCCAATGATTTGTTCTCTTTGTTCTACTAGATCAGGGATGGGCAACTTTGGTCACAACAAGGGCCACATTCATTCAGTTCTCACTGCCAGAGGGCCAAATTGTAGAATACAAAAACGATTACAGTCAATTATGTCTCAAATTTATCTCAACATATACCAGTGATTAAATATTATTATGGACATATTTCTGGTTTTCACTATTTCATGGCAGATTTTGTCACGTTTTCTTCATGTTTCCAATTAATTGATGTGTCAAAATTGACCTGAGGGCCACATTGAGGGTTGATGGGGGCCGCATGTGGCCCCCGGGCCGCCAGTTGCCCACCCCTGTACTAGATGCTTAATCTCTCCACCAGTGGTAAAGCCATTGAAGCCATTATTTTTGCAGCATCAGCTTTATTCTAGGGCTCATTTGGCCTCATGCTCATGCTATGGCTACTTCTCATGTCTCCTAAATTGCATCCACGTTTCCTTCTCTTGCTTCCCTCACTTGCATGGAGAGACGCGAGGAAACGAAGCAGAGGAGAGAGGAACTAGGAAATAGAGACGTCCTTCCCTAGAGCGTCACGTGAAGCAACATCCGTTTGTGATAAAGACATCAGCTGATCCCGGGTCGGCTTTAACAGATGTTTATGTCCGCACAGATACACACACAGTAACAGTGTAGTCTGAGTAGCCTCCTTTACCTGATATACACCTGCACACAGCGCCGCCCCTCCCTACACGAAGAACAAGCGCTGTGCGTAGGGCCTCGCGATCCATTGGGGGCCCCATTTTGCGCAAGGGGACGCATTCTCTGCAAATGCGCAAAGGATGCGCATCGCTGGCGTGAGGCGCGCGTAGAGCACCAAATCAAGCCCGAGGCAGGAGAGAAAAAAAGAAAGAGACGAATAATCTGACACCGCAACGTGTTGCAGCATCTGACCAATCAGCGGTCAGATGCGCCGACAGGCAGTTGGACGCAGGTGGAGGGATGGCCTTATTTTACTTTATATTCTGTATATTACTGTCTTTCATTTGTACTTTCCTTTATGTACTGTATGTTATTTAGTTATTTAATCTGTCTTTTACTTGATTTACATTGCGATATTGTTTTTTGTTTACCTGACTGTATATGCGCATTACTCCTCTTGAATAAAGCTAAACAAAAAAAAAGAAAATGGGTGGATGCGGACGGTTCGGGTAACGTATACTGAATGAATCAGACAAAGTGCTCCTACTGAATAGTAGGTACTAAACAGTATACAGCACGGATAGTAGGTACTGTCTACTGCCTACTGAAAGATTGAGTAGGTACTTGGCAATTCGGATGCACCCAAGGACATTCCATTGGTGTATCAGGACAAGAGCGGTGAGGAGGAGACATGTACAAGTTGCAAGAGATGGCCCCGAAATTCAAAAAATAGCTGTGTGTTTGGGGGCTTAGATGCCGTTACAGGGAATTACATAGTTGCAGCAATTAATCAGCTGATAAGTCCATTCGATCTGCAGAGTCCCTCTGCAACTTTCAGAAAAAGCTAAAGACCCAGCTCTTTCATGAATACCTATAACTTAATGATGATGGTCTTGATATTATTGATGATGGTAATGACGATGGTTTTTGTTTGATAACGACGACTTATAAGATGGTTTCTATACTGATTAGAGCTCTCAAGAACTGCCCTCAATGTTGTGCTTTGCCTCTGGTCACTTACTGTCAGCACCTGTGTGTCCAATCGGACTCAAAGCTGATCGTTTGCTCTTACTGACATTGTTCCCTTTTTTCTAGATCCTTGCTTGTGTTGTACTTACTCTCTGATGTACGTCGCTTTGGAGAAAAGCATCTGCTAAGTGAATTGTAGAATTGTAGAATAAGTCATTCTTCACACTCTTCAAACATGTTTTGACGGTCTGATGCGTTCTCTTCTGAAGGCACGGGCTGCTATTTCTTTCAGCAAGGCTACATCTTTCCACATTCTTAGACCTAAATCACAATAATGTATGTTCCATGCATGCCCTCAAATAGGCTCCAATTAATCACCTGGTTTTGGTAACAGATGCAATATTTCATGACACTATTGGTGGGAGTGGTTGACGATTAGATTTAAGATTTTAGATTAAAGAAGTCTAATAAGGATGAAAAGGCATACATTTCATGGTTATTTAATACATTTAGTCAATGCATTAGTAAATTAACATTTTTAATTATTGTCTATTCAACATTTTATATAGGCTATATATAATATGTCATGCATTTAGTTAAGAGTGTATGTTAGCATTTTCTGACAAAGCTGGTAAATCATTTGTGAATATACATGGTCTAAAGAAGCTATTTTTTTGTTCACAGAGTAAGAACAAATTAAAGTAAAAACATAATTGATGAATCTCAGATTTGTGCAGCAAACGTTCTTACGAACGGATTAAGAACAGATTTGTGTGTACGCACTGTTTGTGAACGAGGCCCAATGTCTTTTATAACCCACATGTCTAAGAAACTTACTCTGTCATAGCTAAAGTTAGTTTTAAACTCCATAACATTTAGACAATGGAATCTCCTACACACCTGTCTTATGATGTGGATGTTTGAAGGTTTTTCTTTGATGTTGTGTTTTAGGCATTTCATTTAGCTTTTCGCTAGCTTTTGTTTGTTTGTTTTCTGCCAGGTGTTTAATGATCCCATCCATGGTAGCATAGAGTTACACCCACTCCTCATCAAGATCATTGACACACCTCAGTTCCAGAGACTTCGATTCATAAAGCAGCTTGGAGGTGTCTACTTTGTTTACCCTGGAGCGTCTCACAACCGCTTTGAACACTCGATCGGGTAAGTCAGCAAGTTTTCAAATTTCAGCCCACAGGTGACCTCAGTCCAAATAAGGAGAATACTCATGGTGGTTTTTACATTAACACCTTGTAAAACCAATAAAGGCAGAAAACAGTGCCTGTCTTAGTATGGTATGAAAAAGTATATATTTTCATTTTGGTAGCAGCATCCTATTGTGATAACTGCGTTATGACTTTAAAACATTTTTTTTCTGTGGTCTAAAAAGGGTGGGATACTTAGCAGGAAAACTTGCTGAGGCTCTCAGGTCAAGGCAGCCGGAACTCAACATCACTGACAGAGACGTCCTTTGTGTTCAGATTGCTGGCCTCTGTCATGACCTGGGTGAGTAATGCATCCCTTTTCAATATTACATATAATAGTTTATAAATTATGTTATTGGGTATGAAAAGAGTAAAATGAAAGTGAAATGATCCAGAAATAACCCTTCCATCTTTCAAAAAAGCAAGGGCTTCTGCATTAATAAATAAAAAATATGAGGGTGGGGTGAGGTGGTGGTAGCTCGGTCTGTAAAGGGACTCTGATAAGAACTGGAGGGTCTGAATCTTTAAAAATAATATTTAGACTCAGAAAACTTTAACCCAGAGGGCGTTTCGGTACCACAGTCCACCCAGATCATGCATACATTTACAAACACATAACAGTCTTTCTTGTAAGCAATATTCTCAAGTTTAGATTCAGGAGTAATCCATCCTCAACTCAAACAGGTTTATTAAGACATACTGACTGTATAATCTGTACACTATCAGTGGATTACGCCTGTCTTTATCTATCCATTTCAAGGTCATGGACCCTTTTCCCATCTGTATGATGGACTGTTCCTCCCCAAAGCACTGAAAAAAAAGAGGAAATTAAAGAAATGGAAGGTAAGAAGTTTTTATTTCTGTTGTAATATGACAAATGAAATACAGAGGAACCGCAAAACTGAAGCACATGTACCTTTCACACTGGCTTGTTCTTTTGAAACAAAATCCAGGATGTTCTTTTTTGTTTGCCTTCTCAGGTAGAATGTGATTATGCACATTTCCAAGAATGTTGATCTATTTATTTAATAACAATGAACGGTGTAGTTTGTGTTGCTAAATGACCCTCATTATTCTCTTTGGTAATATTATGTCAACTTTTTATCTGACATGTTACCGCTTTTCAGAAGCTCTATGAGATTTTACTAAATGTTTATTTTTTAACCATTAATCCTGGTGATTCAGAGATTTAGATACAACAAACAAAGATAAAAACTGAATTCATGGTTCATGAGAGGTAATTCTTTATGACAGGGACCTCTTTTAAAAGCAGAAGGGATTTCTAGATCTGTTTATGTCTCTTTGTCACTCAATAAGAGAAGATAACATTTATTCATCCTACAACGGGCAGCAAAGAGCAAGGATAGCCAAAAAAGAGCACACAGTGCACAATTCAATAACGTTAGATCAAAAGAGTGCGATTGTTGTGTTTACATCCAAACAAACCGGGCTAAAGGGGAAACGCCCCTTTGTTTCAGAACAACTTTTCCAAACTATCCAGGTGTGAAAAAACAAGCATGATTACCTTCCCAAAAACTCTTATGCTTAACAGTTTCACATCGGGTTGAGTTCAGCTAGCTAAATAACCCTGGTAAAGACTGTTAGGATGTTGTATACAGTATATTGGCTGACATTAAGTGGCTCGTCAAATTCTGAAGAGCTTTAGAAACTCTGACATTGTAAGTTGTTTTACATACATACGTTTGAGATATACTCTTCAAATGTGGGGGAAATTAAAGTATGTGGGATTATTATATTTATGTTTTAAATCTTGTGTTGACACATTTATGAGTCTGTGTGTCTCGCAGCATGAAAAGGGCTCTTGTGACATGCTAGACCACCTGCTGAAAGAGAATAATCTTGAACCAGTGATGGAGAAGTATGGACTGGAACCTGAAGAAGACATAACATTCATCAAGGAGATGATTGCTGGACCTCTACAACAATCTAAAGAGCAGGAGGCAAGTTCACCTCATTATGTTATTCAGAAGTCGGATAAGATACTGTATGAATATAAGATAAAAGAGAAGATAAAACTTTTTTTCATCCTACAACGGGCAGCAAAGAGCAAAGATAGCCAAAAAAGAGCACACAGTGCACCATTCAAGAAAAAATAGATCAAAAAAGTTGAGCAACTAAAAGAGTGTGAATGCTGTGTTCACATATTTACCAAACAAACCGGGCTATGGTTTCAGAACAACTTTTCCAAACTATCCAGGTGTGAAAAAACCCTTAGAGAGAAAACTGAGCTGCATGATCACCTTCCCAAAAACTCTTATGCTTAACAGTTTGACTCTGGGTTGAGTTCAGCTAGCTAAATAACCCTGATAAAGACTGTTAGGATGTTGTATACAGTATATGTCCACAGAAAATTGGCTGACATTAAGTCACTCGTCAAATTCTGAGGAACTTTAGGAACTCTGACATTTAAAGTGTTTCTTACATACACACGTTTTGAGATCTTCTCTGCAAATGTTGGTTGTGCTATTTGTGTAGTTCCTTGTCTTCTTGCAATATTTTTCATGATTTGATGAAAGCGAAGCATGGATTGAACCCTTAACATGCGAAAAACATTAAGGTGATGATTGCTGAAGACCAGAAGGCAAGTTCTCATCTGTGCATAAATCAGTCTGTGTCCTACAGCAATGTCACTAATGTCACTATTTTGTAACATCTCCTCAGTATAAAGGCGGACAAGAAGAGTGACAAAAAGTTTTTCTTCTGCCTAGAACTCAGATCTTAAAATTTAACCGTTGTTTTGTTTGTCATGCTTTTCCATGTACATAGTTTATTGTGTTCATATTTTAGCTTTATCTCTGTTTTGTGAAATGGTCCTACATATGTTTTCTATGCAGTGTAAATTCATTGACAACAACATACGTGTCAATAAAACTGGTCCTGATTCGCTTTGTGTCGTCATCCCTGCAGTGGGACTTCAAAGGGCGCCCAGAAGAAAAGTCCTTCCTCTACGAAATTGTGTCCAACAAAAGAAACGGCGTTGATGTGGACAAGTTTGACTACTTGGCCAGGTCAGGTTTTAATGAAGTGCTGTAAAATAATTCTTAACCCTGAACAATGCATTATTCTCCTGATTTATTTTAAAATGATACAGCACTCAACAGTAAATTCAGTTTCCCTCTATACACCTATTTTCTTCACATTGCCTTAATCTGTCTCTACGGTAATGGAAATATTTCCCCCGTGAGAATATGAACAAAGACGAAAACCCCAATCATCTTTGTGAGGTTTTATTCCTACAAGAAGTTGCAGGAAGAAGAAACTGTACAGAGTGTACCATGGTGACCACACTGCAGAGTAGCTCAAATGACATACAGAATGAAGTCTCCTTTTATACATGTCAAAGAGGAAACAACAACATTGACAAGCTCCTGTTGTAGGAGATAAGCAGTTTAACACAATCAACCTGAACAGAGGAATGTTTAGTCCATGTAGAGTCATCCTTGTAGAAATCAAAGGTTATCCAAACACATGATGCTTAATCTAAACCAGCATTTCATGAAATGTCACACAGTTCACATTAGAATTACTCTAACACATCTGCTAAATATATTTTTTCCCCATTACACTACTCAGGGACTCTTTATACCTGGGAATCAAGAACACCTTTGACTTTCATCGCTTCCTGCAGTTTGCCAGAGTGTGTGAGGTTGATGGAAGGAAAACTATCTGCACCAGAGACATAGTATGACAAACTTGAGCTTGTAAACAGATAATTGAAAGCAAACTGATAATGTTGTTATTTATGACTAAACTACAGTCCTAACCTCAACAGGAGGAGGACAATATGTACGACTTGTTCTACATAAGACACCGTCTCCACAAAAGAGCCTATCAGCACAGAGTAAACAAAGTCATTGAACATATGTAAGTGTCTACCTTCAGATCTTAGTACTCCAAATATAAGATTGGTCTCCTTCTGATTTCCATTATTTGATCTGCGTCATGATTCACTATCTCATCAGTAATAATATGTTTGATATGAACATACAGGATTGCAGAGGCTTTTTTGAAAGCAGACGGTCACATTCAGATTGAAGGATCAGGAGGGAGGATGTTCACTCTCTCTACAGCCATTGAGGACATGGAGGCCTACACAAAGCTCACAGGTGTGTAGATTTAAATGTGTGCTGTTAGCTCATGTTTAACATTGAAGCAAATTCAGACTTCAGAAATATCAAGACATTGTTTTAAATAATGCACTACACCCAACAATCTGAAAAGGAAATTGATGTAGGCACTTGGTCAGTTTTGGTGTTTGGTGTAAGACTACTGTTATGCTACTTTATCAATTTTTTTAATTATGCACATGTAAATGAACCAGATCATGTTAAATAAGTTGTAATGACTTATAAATTAACATGCCATGTCTTACAATTTATTGAGTGTGTTTGTGTGTATAATTAATAATCGTTTGCTTGTTACTCTGTTACTCTTTTAGACAACGTGTTTGAGGAAATACTGAAGTCTTCCCGTCCTGAGTTACAAGAGGCAAGAGAGATTCTGCAAAACATTGTCTCTCGAAAGATCTACAAGTTTGTTGGTGAGACAAAGCCAAAGAAGACCATCAAGGATTGGAAAGTAAGTCTGTGTGTTCTTGTGTTTCATTACATTTATTACACATGATCTCATGCACCGTTATCATACAATTATCATATCGTTGTCATACAATACAAAATCCCTCAGTCAACTAATGCTGCATGATATTGGGGAAACTGCGTTTTCTTTTAATGTTCATACTATTAAAATTTTTATTATTATTTGGGTCTTCAAGTTTATTTTCCTTTACAAATAAGAACCCCTTATACATTCAAAGCTACATTTAATTTGCATCAAGAGCCCTGTGACATTAACTTCTAAGCAAAGAACAGTTCATCGTCATACACTGCATGTGATCCCTTCTCTCTCTCTCCCTCTACACTTTATGTGCTCATGGACTAACACACGTCCTGGGATATTACCATGGCACTTACGCACATAGCAAAATTAATGCTTAGATCATACCATGCAGCCCTACAGTCAAACGCATTTACACTAAGTCGGTGCAGTTTTTTGAGTGAATGTGAATTGAATTCCAAGTTGCTTACATTGTCAACTTAAAATGCAAAAAAACTTTTTCTATCCTTTCTCACTGTTCTCAACGTTTCTGCTCCATTTTCAAGAGCCTGATTCCTAGCTGGAAAAAAGGATTGGCTGAGGAAAAATTAAACCTGACACCAAAGGACTTTGAAATCCTGGTGAGTTTTTTTGACTTTCTTTTTTGTAAAATCTTCAGTTTTGCTGATGTTTTGATTTGTAAGATGTTGCAGAGTTTGTTATGGCACACATTTTACTCTCGACCTTCTTTTTAGGTCATTAACATGGACTACGGCATGAAAGACAAGAACCCTGTTCAACATATGGATTTCTACAGCAAAAAGGAGCCTGACGTGGCAAAGCCAATGTCCCCAGAAAATGTCAGAACTAATTATTGATTAAAACAATTTTTTCATCACAATCATTCAATATTTCTTCTGTTTATTATTTGTAAGGCAGCTTATGTCTCCATAACTCTCAAATTAAAGCTGCTGTCAATCTTTACAGGCACCCAGCATTGGAACAGAGAACTTTTCTGAGCAGCTGATCAGGGTCTTCTGTAAGAAGATTGATGAACAGAGTGTGGAGGCTGCCAGACAGCAGTTTGAACAGTGGTACAATGATTTTCCAATCCTTAGATAGTAGTTGAATATTAAGATGTTAAAGGATACAATATCAACTAACTTGCTGTTGATTGAACATAAAACCAGTTGATTTGGCTAAAGTAAATAGAAAACAGTCCACACTGAGTACAGTTTATTTAATATGGTTGAACATGTGATCTACAATCTGCTGAGTGTGGAAAACATTAGCTGTGCTAGCATCCTCAGCCTTCGGTCTTCCTTTCAGGTTAACGTATGCTTACCTGTGCTGGTGAAGCTCTACTCTAATAGATTTGATACTTTAACTTAACAAAATACTGCCAAAGTGAGCAACACTCCAACATGTTATTGGTCCTTTGTCCTGGTTTGCATCAAGGTTAGACAGCAAGTCTAGACAGTCAGTCAGGTTTCTGTACTGAAACAATTTTACTGACCTGTATTGGAACCGTGCAGGACTCTGGTTTGGGGCCCTCAGGTTAAGAGAGGTAAGCAACAGCAGCATGGGAGTGAAACCAAAAGATTAACCAACCCTCTGGTTTCTTCAACTTTCACTCAGGAGCAAAAATCAGCTTTTAAATTTGAAAATTTGAAAGTAAAAATGATTGACAATTATTGTGATAATTATATCGACTGATATGACATTTTGATAACATTTTTAGTTTTTTTAGCCCAGGCCTATAAGCTACGGGTCTTATTGTGAATAACGTGTATCCTTCATTAAAAGAAAAACGGACATGTTAAAAAAAAAATCCCTCTTCATACAGTGTGTGCTGATTGAGACATGAGATAATCAGACCAATTTAGTTTTTTGAATCGGGCTGTAAACATGTTTATTTCTGCTGTAAAAATTGGCCTTTCTGAATGGGTGTGTATGTGACATATTAATATATGCAGTTAGTGGTTTTATTACATTGAAAGGCTGTTTTAATATATGAGCATTAGAATGGAACAATGAGCAGGGAGGGAATGATTGCATAGTGAAACAAAACTTCAGGATTCTTCTTTTGCATTTATATGATTTTGATCCTTTTTTGATGCTAAATTAGCATTGGTGTCTTCAAACTTTTGTATTTTCCTACCAACGGACAAAAACTTTGAAATAATGTATTTTATTACTTGAGATTTAAAAAAACTGAAAGTTCTCAGCAGTGAGATGATGGATCTGCATGATGAGTGCATTGTTTTGCTTTAAAATAAGTTGAATGAGAGATCGTTTGTTAAATAGAATCATTTCTTCTTCGGTTTATCTCTCACTACGTTTACTCTGCACTGCTTTCTTTAAAACAGATGTACTTTTGTGTCTTTATTAACATGCATGTTAAGGATGAAGCCAAATCTGGATGGATCTGAGGGTAATTAGAGCGATCCTCCTGCAGTTGACACCAAGAAATTTACCAAACAACATGAATAACAGTGAATTATTATCATTTATCGTTTGCTTGTTACTCTGTTAATCTTAGAGGCAATGGAGATTCTGCAAAACATTGTCTCTCGAAAGATCTACAAGTGTGTTGGTGAGACAAAGCCAGGGTACCCCATCAAGGATTGGAAAGTAAGTCTGTGTTCTTGTGTTTCATTACATTTATTACACGTGATCTAATGCACTGTTATCACAAAGCTGGATAATGTGCTCATTTTCAGTTAATAGAATAAGTACACATCACATTATTTACTGTCTCCAGCATTTTATCTTGCCCGTGTTGTTATTACATTTAACATGAACAGCAGCACTATTGAACAGTTCTTTTTGAAATGTAATGTGAATTGGATAGCAGCTTGAAATGTTTTACAATACAAAATCCCTCAGTCAACTAATGCTGCATGATATTGGGGAAACTGCGTTTTCTTTTCATGTTCATACTATTACAATTTTTATTATTATTTGGGTCTTCAAGTTTATTTTCTTTTACAAATAAGAACCCCTTATACATTCAAAGCTACATTTAATTTGCATCAAGAGCCCTGTGACAGTAACTTCTAAGCAAAGAACAGTTCATCTTCATACACTGCATGTGATCCCTTCTCTCTCTCTCCCTCTACACTTTATGTGCTCATGGACTAACACACGTCCTGGGATATTACCATGGCACTTGTACACATAGCAAAATTAATGCTTAGATCATACCATGCAGCCCTACAGTCAAACGCATTTACACTAAGTTGGTGCAGTTTTTTGAGTGAATGTGAATTGAATTCCAAGTTTCTTACATTGTCAAATTAAAATGCAAAAAAACTTGAATCTATATCCTTTTCCACTGTTGTAATTTTTTTCTGATTCCTTGTCAAGAGCCAGATTTCTGGCTGGAAAAAAGTATTGGCTCAACCCCTCCCTGACGAGGAAGAAAACAACCTGACATCAGAGGACTTTGAAATCCTGGTGAGTTTTTTTTACTTTCTTTCATCTGACCTTTTTTGTCAAATCTTCAGTTTTGCTGATTCTTTGATTTGTAAGATGTTGCAGAATTTGTTATGGCACACATTTTACTCTCGACCTTCTTTTTAGGTCATTAACAAGGACTACGGCATGAAAGACGAGAACAGCAAAAATGTCAGAACTAATTATTGATTAAAACAATTTTTTTATCGCAATCATTCAATATTTTTTCTGTTTATTATTTGTAAGGCAGCTTATGTCACCATAACTCTCAAATTAAAGCTGCTGTCATTCTTTACAGGAATCCAGGATTGGAACAGAGATCTTTTCTGAGCAGCTGATCAGGGTCTTCTGTAAGAAGATTGATGAACAGAGTGTGGAGGCTGCCAAAAAGCACTATGATCAGTGGTACAATGATTTTCCAATCCTTTGATAATAGTTGAATATTAAGATGTTAAAGGATACAATATCAACTAACTTGCTGTTGATTAAACATAAAACCAGTTGATTTGGCTAAAGTAAATAGAAAACAGTCCACAATGAGTACAGTTTATTTAATATGGTTGAACATGTGATCTACAATCTGCTGAGTGTGGAAAACATTAGCTGTGCTAGCATCCTCAGCCTTCGGTCTTCCTTTCAGGTTAACGTATGCTTACCTGTGCTGGTGAAGCTCTACTCTAATAGATTTGATACTTTAACTTAACAAAATACTGCCAAAGTGAGCAACACTCCAACATGTTATTGGTCCTTTGTCCCGGTTTGCATCCAGGTTAGACAGCAAGTCTAGACAGTCAGTCAGGTTTCTGTACTGAAACAATTTTACTGACCTGTATTGGAACCGTGCAGGACTCTGGTTTGGGGCCCTCAGGTTAAGAGAGGTAAGCAACAGCAGCATGGGAGTGAAACCAAAAGATTAACCAACCCTCCGGTTTCTTCAACTTTCACTCAGGAGCAAAAATCAGCTTTTAAATGTGAAAATTTGAAAGTAAAAATGATTGACAATTATTGTGATAATTATATCGACTGATATGACATTTTGATAACATTTTTAGTTTTTTTAGCCCAGGCCTATAAGCTACGGGTCTTATTGTGAATAACGCGTATCCTTCATTAAAAGAAAAACGGACATATTAAAAAAAAATCCCTCTTCATACAGTGTGTGCTGATTGAGACATGAGATAATCAGACCAATTTAGTTTTTGAATCGGGCTGTAAACATGTTTATTTCTGCTGTAAAAATTGGCCTTTCTGAATGGGTGTGTATGTGACATATTAATATATGCAGTTTGTGGTTTTATTACATTGAAAGGCTGTTTTAATATATGAGCATTAGAATGGAACAATGAGCAGGGAGGGAATGATTGCATAGTGAAACAGAGCTTCAGGATTCTTCTTTTGCATATACATGATTTTGATCTTTTTTTGATGCTAAATTAGCATTGGTGTCTTCAAACTTTTGTATTTTCCTACCAACGGACAAAAACTTTGAAATAATGTATTTTATTACTTGAGATTTAAAAAAAACTGAAAGTTCTCACCAGTGAGATGTTGGATCTGCATGATGAGTACATTGTTTTGCTTTAAAATAAGTTGAATGAGAGATTGTTTGTTAAATAGAATCATTTCTGCCTCAGTTTATCTCTCACTAGGTTTACTCTGCACTGCTTTCTTTAAAACAGATGTACTTTTGTGTCTTTATTAACATGCAGGTTAGAGAAGGAGCCAAATCTGGTTGGACCTGAGGGTAATTAGAGCGATCCTCCTGCAGTTGACACCAAGGAATTTACCAAACAACATAAATAACACTGAATTATTATTATTTATCGTTTGCTTGTTACTCTGTTAATCTTAGAGGCAAGAAAGATTCCGCAAAACATTGTCTCTTTCGAGAGCTACAAGTGTGTTGGTGAGACAAAGCCAGAGTACCCCATCGAGGATTGGGAAGTAAGTCTGTGTGTTCTTGTGTTTCATTACATTTATAACACATGATCTAATGCACTGTTATCACAAAGCTGGATAATGTGCTCATTTTTAGTTAATAGAATAAGTACACATCGCATTATTTACTGTCTCCAACATTTTATCTAGCCCGTGTTATTACATTTAACATGAACAGCAACACTATTGAACAGTTCTCTCTTTGAAATGTAATGTGAATTGGATAGCAGCTTGAAATGTCTTACAATACAAAATCCCTCAGTCAACTAATGCTGCATGATATTGGGGAAACTGCGTTTTCTTTTCATGTTCATACTTTTAAAATTTGTGTTATTATCTGGGTCTTCAAAATTATTTTCTTTTACAAATAAGAACCCCTTATACATTCAAAGCTACATTTAATTTGCATCAAGAGCCCTGTGACATTAACTTCAAAGCAAAGAACAGTTCATCTTCATACACTGCATGTGATCCCTTCTCTCTCTCTCCCTCTACACTTTATGTGCTCATGGACTAACACACGTCCAGGGATATTACCATGGCACTTGTACACATAGCAAAATTAATGCTTAGATCATACCATGCAGCCCTACAGTCAAATGCATTTACACTAAGTTGGTGCAGTTTTTTGAGTGAATGTGAATTGAATTCCAAGTTTCTTACATTGTCAACTTAAAATGCAAAAAAACTTGAATCTATATCCTTTTCCACTGTTGTAATTTTTTTCTGATTCCTTGTCAAGAGCCGGATTTCTGGCTGGAAAAAAGTATTGGCTCAACCCCTCCCTGACGAGGAAGAAAACAACCTGAAACCAGAGGACTTTGAAATCCTGGTGAGTTTTTTTTACTTTCTTTCATCTGACCTTTTTTGTCAAATCTTCAGTTTTGCTGATTCTTTGATTTGTAAGATGTTGCAGAGTTTGTTATGGCACACATTTTACTCTCGACCTTCTTTTTAGGTCATTAACAAGGACTACGGCATGAAAGACGAGAACAGCAAAAATGTCAGAACTAATTATTGATTAAAACAATTTTTTCATCGCAATCATTCAATATTTTTTCTGTTTATTATTTGTAAGGCAGCTTATGTCACCATAACTCTCAAATTAAAGCTGCTGTCATTCTTTACAGGCACCCAGCATTGGAACAACGATCTTTTCTGAGCAGCTGATCAGGGTCTTCTGTAAGAAGATTGATGAACAGAGTGTGGAGGCTGCCAGACAGCACTTTAAACAATGGTACAATGATTTTCCAATCCTTTGATAATAGTTGAATATTAAGATGTTAAAGGATACAATATCAACTAACTTGTTGTTGATTGAACATAAAACCAGTTGACTTGGCTAAAGTAAATAGAAAACAGTCCACATTGAGTACAGTTTATTTAATATGGTTGAACATGTGATCTACAATCTGCTGAGTGTGGAAAACATTAGCTGTGCTAGCATCCTCAGCCTTCGGTCTTCCTTTCAGGTTAACGTATGCTTACCTGTGCTGGTGAAGCTCTACTCTAATTGATTTGATACTTTAACTTAACAAAATACTGCCAAAGTGAGCAACACTCCAACATGTTATTGGTCCTTTGTTCTGGTTTGCATCAAGGTTAGACAGCAAGTCTAGACAGTCAGTCAGGTTTCTGTACTGAAACAATTTTATTGACCTGTATTGGAACCGTGCAGGACTCTGGTTTGGGGCCCTCAGGTTAAGAGAGGTAAGCAACAGCAGCATGTGAGTGAAACCAAAAGATTAACCAACCCTTTGGTTTCTTCAACTTTCACTCAGGAGCAAAAATCAGCTTTTAAATTTGAAAATTTGAAAGTAAAAATGATTGACAATTATTGTGATAATTATGTCGACTGATATGACATTTTGATAACATTTTTAGTTTTTTTTTTAGCCCAGGCCTATAAGCTACGGGTCTTATTGTGAATAACGTGTATCCTTCATTAAAAGGAAAACGGACAAGTGTAAAAAAAATAATTCCTCTTCATACAGTGTGTGCTGATTGAGACATGAGATAATCAGACCAATTTAGTTTTTTAATCGAGCTGTAAACATGTTTATTTCTGCTGTAAAAATTGGCTTTTTTCGAATGGGTGTGTATGTGACATATTAATATATGCAGTTAGTGGTTTTATTCCATTGAAAGGCTGCTTTAATATATGAGCATTAGAATGGAACAATGAGCAAAAAACTTTGAAATAATGTATTTTATTACTTGAGATTTAAAAAAACTGAAAGTTCTCACCAGTGAGATGATGGATCTGCATGATGAGTGCATTGTTTTGATTTAAAATAAGTTGAATGTTAGATTGTTTGTTAAATAGAATCATTTCTTCTTCAGTTTATCTCTCACTAGATTTACTCTGCACTGCTTTCTTTAAAACAGATGTACTTTTGTGTCTGTATTAACATGCAGGTAAAGGATGGAGCCAAATCTGGTTGGACCTAAGGGTAATTAGAGCGATCCTCCTGAAGTTGACACCAAGGAACTTACCAAACAACATGAATAACACTGAATAATATTCGCATTCAGACCTAGCACTCATGTTTTTTCTCGCTTTTTTCATATAGATGCTGTATCATTCTTTTAAATTGATTGTTTAAAAATCAGTTCCAACAACACACAACATGTTTTTATTCCGAGGACAAAGATAAATCATAATATATGATACCACTCTGTACAATTACGGGGCCTGCAGTCAATATGAAACAGTATCATTGGCCCATTTAATTCACTGTGTTACGCTTCTATCGACTCACACAGAAAACCCATTCAAAATTTGATACAGAAAAAATTGGATACTTTTTTTTAACATTAAGGAAAATATATATCAGTTATAAAGCCATATCTCAAAGATCACTGGATCTGGATCGCTTCTGGATTTGAATTTCTGATCTCTAAACTGATACATAGACACACATGACACTGGATACTTACACAGCTAGCAGCTGTATGGCTGTTGAATACCATTTAGGTAAAGAAAGCCATTATTGAAATCCAACAATCATTGTCTCAAACTGAATATATAAACTGCATGTTTCTGAATTGATTCAGCTTTTGGTCACATTTATGCTTCTTTGTAGGTTGTGTATTCTTTTTGGTCGGGGAAAGATGTAAAGCACTCCCAACATGTGTAATGGAGTGAATATTTCACTTGTGGTTTTATTTAGGGATTTAGAATACTTTACATTACTATAACATTTTAGTTTTGATGTTAATCGTTTGAAGATTGAGGACATGAGATTAGATTATTTGTCTTTGAGTGGTGTTTAATGAGAGATGATCATGAGTGATGTTTTGGTGACTGGTATTATCTTATATTATATTACTTTGTATCTGCAGCATTTATTATCACAATACAATTTTAATCTGTTTTAAAAACTGGAACTTGTGAAAACCTTTATTTGCATCTAAAAACTTGAAATTCGAATTGAAAAATATCTTTTCAACGTATCCATCAACTACCTTTCTTCGATGGATGATGAATGTGTTTAAATGTATGACACACTTTAAGTGAAGCTATAATTGTTTGACGATTGGTTCTTACATAATGCATCTATGAGAACCTTTCAAGTGTATTCCTGTTGTGATGGGTTCATATCTGATAAAATCTGCATGTATTCAAAATAAACATCAGAGAAAATCCTGAGTTCAACATTGTGTAATCTATATAGCACCTATCGTACAAATTTAATTGCAAGACTTTCAAACATAGATAAAATAGTTTAATGGGAGTTGTGTGTGTAATTGGCAAAGTCATTAACATTCTCTCATTCATTCATTCATTGACATTCATTACTTCATCATAACTACTACTTATTTTGTAGCATTACTTATTTATAGCATTTATTTATATTTATTGCATCCCATTAATCCAGCCATCCAGATTTACCTAATAATTCACTTTTTTTGGCTACATCTGTAAATTTTGCAATTACTGTACATAGCACAGAATTACTGTACATAGCACAGACTATTGCACTTTCTGCTTATTTGCCCTTCTGGTGAGATGCCAAACCTCATTTCGTTACTCTATACTTGAATATGTGTAATGACAATAAAGTTGAATCTCATCTCATCTCATCTCATCTCATAACTGCCAACTACTTTATGCTGTTTTTAATCTGTTCTTTAAATGTTTGTTTACTGCCCTCACATGCTTCACAGGTTGAGTTAATGTCGACTGCCTATTTCATCAGTACGATGGGTGGCGGGGTTCATATTTAACGCTGGTACAAGCTCCAAACTAGATGTTGCCCTGTGTTAACCTTCCTGCTTCGCGTTCCAACCGTGATCAGGGCGCACAGGGGAGACTTATTGGTCTTAACTACAAAAAAAACCTGAATGGGAGAGAGCGCTCATACAGACCGTCAAGAGGTAGAGTGTGTGACGCAGAGGAGGAGAGATATTGAAACTTTGTGTACAGAGCTGGAGAGATATGAAACAGAAAATTAAATCGATAATCTGTTTTAATGTAACTTAGTTTAGCAGAGAAGAGAGTGATCTATAATCTATCTATAAACCGCTCATAGGACATGTCGGTGTGAATCTTCAGTGTGACATTTGTTAGCTGTTGTTAATGTTTAAATCCTGTTTGAGCTGCTGTTAATACTAAACTTACTAATAATTAGTCCTGAAGATTTTTAAATTAATTACTAATATAGCCTGTGAATTTGCACAGTGATGTTATCATTTAGAATGACTTTTCTCAAGTGCAAACCGTCAACATGTCACTCAGAGAACCGCGATTCTACGTAGTTCTCTTCAGTTGATTTTGAGCGATTTATTGTGAATGTTCTGCTGTGCCCGATGCTCTGTACATTTTTTAAATATCCGTGACTTTTTGTCTCCTCCTGCCCCGCCATAGCACTCTCTCTGTGTACCGGGACCTCAGGGTTTACAATCTCTATCTGGGTAAGCCAGTCCAACCCGGTTGGCCAGTCACAGGCAAAATATGGCACCAAGTACAGCAAGCATCAAGTGAGGCAATATATTAAAAGGGGAAAATCGAAAAGGGGAAATTTATGATTCTCACTGTGTGAAATAGGAGGAGTGTGACGGCGTGAAGATGCTTAATTGAGTGACTCTCACAGTCAGAGATAGTGGGCATGGTGTCATGCAGGAGACTTGGCAGCTCTGGTTGTAGAGCTGCTGCATCATGCGCGCTGAAAAAAGCACTCCGATCGCCACCTGTATCACAGTGGGAACTTATGGTGGTCTTTAGTCTCCAGTCACCAGTCTCAGTCTCTTTGACTCAGTGCGAAGTCTGTAACAGCGTTAAATATGCACCCCGCCACCCATCGTACTGCGCGTTCTGCCCGCTCGCCTCATAGACTGTAAATATTACGTTTACCTGCCTGGGAGCTGAAGTCTGACGTTACTTTCCTGCGCCGTCCACTTTGCCAATTCATTTTCGAGTTGGTTTGAATTATGATCACTTTTTAGCACGGCAAGTTTGAAAACGAAAAGCCGAAGACCTTTTCGTCTTCATTTGAATTATGTCATACAATATGCATACATAGAGAGCAAAAGTATAATGCAAATTGGATGACTGAATATTCATTTTAAATATAGGTCAAATAATGCACCTATATTCTGAAAATTAAAACGTGTTTCTGTTACTGTATTTTCATTTTAAAATTAGCTTTTTCATTTGAATTATGATACAAATTTAGCGGGGCATTTTTTTGAAAATGATAAAGCAAATGTCATTTTCTTCCTCATTAATTTAGTCAATGTGCATTTTTGAAGTTGAAAACTAAAATGCAAATTAGATAAATTAATCATCATTTTATTTTTGAGTCAAATAATACACCCATATTCTGAAAATTAAAAAGCATTTCTGTTAATGCATTTGAATTTTCAAATTAGCTTTATCATTTGAATTCTGATCACTAATCGCTTCCATAGGATATGTCAAAGATTATCCAAAATATTGACTTTGATGCATTGTTAGTTTTTGTGTAGCATCAGATTTAAAATGTAGTTCCCTGTCTGGGCATTGGAGAAAATGAAAATGTCCAATTTACAAAAACTGCTATAAAAATAGAACAGATTCATATTGTTTTCTACTTTTTTTTGCATAAATCTCTTAAACAACTCCAGCAGTGCTCAAAACTATCAAATATTGAATAATTATCAGGAATTGTACCCTTTAATTGCCAGAATCATGCAATCAAACAGTTCCAACTTTACTATAAACATCCAGATAATGATTGTAGATGGTTTATAAACCAATTATTAATCATTGACAAAATATTAATTATCTAGCTAAAATATATTTATAGATGCTTTACAAAGTATTAATAAGGGATTACAATCTTCAGTTCCAACTTTATAATAGCCATCCAAATAATGTTAATAGATGCTTTATAAAATAATTACAAACCATGAACAAATATCTGGTCCATGTATCTCTGTAATGTTTATAGATTTTTTATAACCCATCTCTTAAAGGTTTATAAATCATTTAGTCATCATTAACAAACACTTTAAAAAGTGTATGAAATGTGATAATGTGTGTATCAATAAACTGTTAATGCCCCAATATGTAACTTTTCCACCATAAAATAATGGCTTGTAAATCAATTTAATAGCGCAATAGCGTTCAACAGGGAGAATGTTGTCTCTCCAACGTCCGCATAGCGGCTCGCTGCCTCAATATTCAATATATGTAAGTTTGTGACTGCGAGCCGCAGTCATCTCGCAAGAGGTACGTTCTGTTTTACGGCACTAGTCTACAAGTCCTCGGAGTTAGCCGAGACTGTAAATATTAGGAGTAAGCCCGTCTCTGTACTGCTTGATGCAGGCCACGAGGAAAAGCACGTTGATGGATGAAGATAAGAATAAAGTAAAGAATAAAGAGAGAGTGACCGAACAAGAGACTGGACTAGAGTAAATATTGGAGAGGCTTTTACACATTGGAGAGAGCTTCGGGGAATGGTGGGCTGTAAGTCTGATACCGAGCTGGCACTGCTGCTGTTGAACTGGTGAGTACTATGCTCGTTATAAACGTTGTCCTATTTCTTTGCATCATAGTTATCAGTTATTTCAACACAAACCCATTCAGTCTATATCATATAACAACCAGAATGTCAGAATAATGTTACTGTCCCTTGATGATGAGTTAGCGACGCATGTTAACCTTATATGTCAGAGTTATTTGGGCAGACTTTGACTGGCACGGTGAGAAAAATTGTCGACACATTAGCGGGTGGTTGAAAGCCAAGTCAGCTCATGGCTGCAGAAATCAGCCCGTAGCATGATAATATAGACGGCATAGTGTCCTGGGTTCAGGTTACGATAGCTCCAGCTGATAAATATCTGAGCAGCGCATAGACAATGTTTCTCATGTGTTGAAACTAACGTTACTGTACTCTGCACAGTTGTATCAACCAGCATAATGACTTCAAACTTTATTCCAGCTTTCTAAAAAGGCGATCAGTATCATCTCCAGCAACAAATGCAACCTACAACCCTGCCATAGTCTTACTGTCAGACCGCGACAGGTATGTTTTCATGGAGTAAAGTTATCTAAAAAAATACTGTCAGGTCAGGTTGCGGTGGTAGCAGGCGCAGTCAGTCAACTCAGACTTCCCTCTCCCCAGCAACGTTTTCCAGCTCCTCCTGGGGGATTCCGAGGCGTTCCCAGGCTAAACGGGATATATAATCCCTCCAGCGCAATCTGAGTATGCCCCGGGGTCTCCTCCCAGTTGGTCGTGCCTGGAAAACCTCTAAAGGGAGGCGTCCAGGGGGCATCCTTAACAGATGCCCAAACCACCTCAACTGGCTCCTTTCGATGCGGAGGAGCAGCGGCTCTACTCCGAGCTCCCCCTGAATGTCCGAGCTCCTCACCCTATCTCTAAGGCTGAGCCCAGCCACCCTCCGGAGGAAGCTAATTTCGGCCGCTTGTATCCGTGATCTCATTCTTTCGGTCACTACCCATAGCTCATGACCATAGGTGAGGGTTGTAATGTAGATCGACCGGTAAATTGAGAGCTTTGCCTTCAGGCTCAGCTCCCTCTTTGCCACAACGGTCCGGCACAACGCCTGCATTACTGCTGACGCCGAGCCAGTCCGTCTGTCAATCTCACACTCCATCCTACCCTCACTCGTGAACAAGACCCCGAGATACTTGAACTCCTCCACTTGGGACAAGGACTCACTCCCCACCTGGAGAGAGCAATCCACCTTTTTCCGGCAGAGAACCATGGCCTCGGACTTGGAGGTGCTGACCCTCATCCCAGCCACTTCGCACTGGGCTGCAAACCGTCCCAATGCCTGCTGGAGGTCCCAGCTTGCATTGGGAAAATTACATCATTCGCAAAAAAGCAGAGATGAGATTTTGAGGTCCCCAAACTGGAAACCCTCCTCCCCCCGGCTGCTCCTTGAGATCCTGTCCATGAAGATCACAAACAGGACCAGTGACAAGGGGCCCCATATTCCTGCAGTACCCCCCACATGATCCCCACGGACAAAAGCCTTCTCTAAATCCACAAAACACATGTAGACTGGATGAGCAAATTCCCATGCTCCCCCAAGAAGCCCTGCAAGGTTAAAGAGCTGGTCCACTGTCCCACGGCCGGGACGCAATTCACATTCTTCCTCCTGTATCCGAGGTTCGACAATCGGCCGGAGCCTCCTTTCTAGCACCCTAGAGTAAGCTTTCCCCGGAAGGCTGAAAAGTGTGATACCCCGATAATTGGAGCCCCTTTTTAAAATGGGAACCACCACACTGGTCTGCCACTCCACAGGCACTGTCCCAGATTTCCACGCGACATTGAAAAGGCGTGTCAGCCAAGACAGCCCAACAATGTCCAGAGCAGTAGCGGAGCGAGTGTGGGGGCAGAAGGTGCGGCCGCCCCAGGCCCACTGTTGTCTCAAGGGGCCCACTTTGAGCCAAATTTAACATGCATTTTGTTATTTAGTTGAGTTTTCCAATAAAGTTAGTTTGACTAGGTCTGAGTCTCTCTTTTCTTTTGCCACAATCAAGACACACAATGTATTTTGTAGTGCAGAGAGGGGCCCCCCTCCACTGCCAAGGGGGTTCTCAACTTCGGCAGCAAACAGCACCAGCAGGGTGCTGTGGCCTGTTTGTAATGTCATTGATCCCACCTCTTAGCACCCCCTTTGCTGGGCCCCCGCTGCTGTCTGGAGTTTTAAAAACCTAGTCGTCTGTCTGCTTTATTTCTGTTTACCTTGCAGTTTTTCGTAACATTAAAAGTGTAAAAAACTAAATAAAAAATGTTTTCTCATTGACAACTCAACCTGGCAAGTCTCCTCCCGTTGCTAGCTCCACTAACGTAAACGCTACTAGCCAAGCAAATAAACATGTTAGCGAGGAGCACCCAGCTAGCTCCATGCAGGAAAGCAACAGTGCTGATAAAAATTTAATTGGTAAGTTGTTTCATCATTATTTGAGATTACGCTTAGATGCTGGTCTTTTGTTTGTGGGTGCATATGTTGTAGACCGCCGTGTCTGCTTGGTTATCGTACTGTATGAACGGCAGGCCATTGCTGTCACACTGTTTACAAAGTTTGTTGTTGTGCGTGGGTTGATAATGTGTGGTTTTATTGTATTGTCTGTTTGGCTGTGTGGCTGGATGAGCGTCCAACTTCACTGAATGTTAAACTGTAGTTGCCTTCTATCTTTGGTTTCCCATCCGGCTAATTAAGTCTGCTTTACTAGTTTAATCGGTGGAATATGCACACAGACATATCAGCACTTGTGCTGCTTAAATATATATAAATATATAGCCTATAGACAGTTTAAGGGCCCACTATTGGTCCCCACCCCCTCTGCAATGAGCCATAGGCTCCGCGCCTGGTCCAGAGCCTTTAGCATCTCAGGGCGAATCTCTTCCACACCTGGCGCCTTGCTACTGAGGAGCTTTCTAACTGCCTCAGTAACCTCTGCCAAGGTTAGTGGTAAGGCTTCCCGTGGATCTTCAGACTCTGCCTCCTCTTCAGAGGACGTGTTGTCTGGGTTCAGGAGTTCTTCAAAGTGTTCATTCCACCACCCAACATTGTCCCCAGTTCTCCACCCCTGCTGATAACAGCCTGGGGCAAGCCCTGCTCTCCCATCCTGAGCCATCGGACGGTTTGCCAGAACCTCCTTGAGACCAACCGAAAGTCCTTCTCCAAAGCCTCCCCGAACTCCTCCCACACCCAGGTTTTTGCTTCCGCAACCACTGAAGCCACAGCCCTCCGAGCCACCCGATACCTGTCAGCTGCTTCCAGAGACCCTGGGCTAACCAAGCCCGAAAGGCCTCCTTCTTCAGCCTGACGGCTTCCTTCACCACTGGAGTCCACCAGCGGGTTCTAAGGTTGCTGCCAAGACAGGCACCAAATGTCTTCTGGCTGCAACTCCTAGCCGCAGCTTCTACAATAGAGGCTTTGAACAAGGACCACTCGGACTCCATGTCCCCAACCTCCCCCGAGGGAGAAGTTCTTCCGGAGGTGGGAGTTGAAGACCCCACGGACAGGGGCCTCTGCCAGACGTTCCCAGTTCACCCGCACTACACATTTTGGTTTGCCAGGTCTGTCCGGCAGCCTTCCCCGCCATCTGATCCAACTCGCCACCAGGTGGTGATCAGTTGACAGCTCTGCTCCTCTCTTTACCCAAGTGTCCAAAACATACGGCCGCAGATCTGACAAAACAACTACAAAGTCGATCATCGATCTTTGGCCTAGGGTGCTCTTGTACCAGGTACACTTATGAACATCCCTATGCTTGAACATGGTGTTTGTTATGGCCAATCCATGACTAGCACAGAAGTCCAACAACAAAACACCACTCGGGTTCAGATCGGGCAGGCAGTTCCTCCCAATCACTCCCCTCCAGGTGTCCCCGTCGTCGCCCACGTGAACATTGAAGTCCCCCAGTAGAACTACAGAGTCCCTAGGCGGAACCCCTTCCAGGACCCCACCCAGAAACTCCAAGAAGGCTGTGTACTCTGAGCTGCTGTTAGGTGCATTTGCACATACAACAGTCAGAGCCTCCCTCTCTGCAACCTGAAGTCGCAGAGAGGCAACCCTCTCGTTCACCGGGGAAAACTCCAACACAGCGGTGTGTGAGTATCCCCACACCCGCCCGGCACCTCTCACCCTGGGCAACTCCAGTCCCTCTCCAGGAGTTTGGTTCCAGAACCGACGCTGTGCGTAGAGGCGAGCCCAACTATGTCTAGCTGGTAGCGCTCCACCTCCCGCACCAGCTCCAGCCCCTTCCCTATCAGAGAGGTGACTTTCCACGTCCCTAGAGCCAGTCTGCGCTGCCGGAAATGCCCAGGCCTCCGCCTACGCCTGCCAGCCGGCTCTGCATGCACCTTCCCCCATGCCTCTCCCTGTGTGTGATGGGCCTACAGGGCAGCGGCTCCATGTGGTTGTTTCGGGCTGGGAGGAAGGCCCGGCCACCAGACGCTCGCCTTCAAGCTCCCCCCCTGGGTCTGGCTCCAGGGGCGTGGGTGCCCTCTTCCGGGCGAGGTGGCTTGCTCTAAAGTATGCCGCTTCATAGGGGTATTTGTTGAACCGCTCTTGGTCTGGCCCCTCCCCTGGGACCACTTTGCCTTGGGAGACCTTACCAGGGGCTAGTGCCCCCAACAACACAGCTTCCAGGTTCACCGGGACATGCAAACTCCTCCACCACGTTAAGGTGGCGATTCTTGGAGGAGTCATTGAATGGTAAGATGTAATATTCTACTTGTCTTTTGATTCGAGAATGATGTGTTTGCTGTCCAAGGTGTTCAGCTACTGAATGAGGAAGAGGAGTCGGCTGATGTCTTGTAATCCAGGTAAATTTGACTTCAAACACACAAATATATATTACACAGATCACCTTCTAGTCATGCAAATGCTTGTAATTGTAATTATTTCCACCACTTTTTTTCAAATGGAAAATGGCTGCATGATGCATCATTTCTATTTAGGACCATTATAAAATGTATTTGAAATGGCACACTACATTTATATTTTGACTCTTTCTATCAGTCTTACTGTGAGATGTGTTCAATTGAACTCCGCCGGCTGGTCCCACGTTTCAGTCTCTGGCAAGCGGCTCTTTCCAGGTCCAGAGAGGTCCACGGGCCAGATTAGATGCCTTGACACCTTGGTCGGAGTGTGCAGCTGGGATGGAGATTGTACATTGGTTCAGCCGTTGTCTCAGAAGCTCCAAGAGGATCCAACAGGAAAAATTATTAAAGAGTCTTTTGATACGTCGATTTCCAATTCAGATTAACCAGATGGCCATCTTGATGAATCCACTAAGTAATTGGCGTTCAAAATTGAAGAGCAAAGACTTTGGAGAAGAAAGTTCAAAAACCTTGCTTGAGCCAGAAAGAATTGATGTTCCAAAAATTGTGCGTGAAAAAGAAAGTTCGGCAGAGCCTCGTCTCTACGGCACAAACTTAAAAGAAGTGATTCGGACCGAAGTCCGAAGAGAAGCGAGCAAGAGCTGAAGCTCTAAACTTCAAGAAACCAAAACTAAGAAGAACCCAAGGTCTGAGCTGAGTGTGAACTCTTATCACCTGGATGGGAGGAGGGGGGTCTGCAGGCAAAGAGGGGTGCCGCCCACGGGTGACTCCCATTCTGACCGGAGGACAATTGTTTAAACTAAACCGAGTTTACTCAATAAGATTAAGAATCTAAACATATATACATCACCATACATTCATTTCGATATTATTTCTATCAGATCCACATTGATGTAGGTTCACGTCATATATTTAGACAAACATTTCTATCAGATTCATGTTGAGATGAAAATCACACCATCTGGGAACATCCTCAGTCAATCCCAGCCTGTAGGTGAACAAAAACATGTTATACAGTCAGCATTCTTAATAAGACATATTAATAAAGTAGGAAAATAAATTGGTGTCTATAAATAACACCTTCTATAGCTAATATCAAAGAGTCTGCTTTATAACACGTCTAAATGTATAATTATGAAGGTTATGTATTCATGGATATTCTAACACTAGATGGCAATAGCGCTCCACGTCAAATTCCTATTAAACATAATATAACTCTTATTGCTGTTCTGAAGATCAGATTTTGAGTTTAAAAAGATGATTATAATACATTCAACGTGACATTTACAAATATCTAGATGAAGAAAGACATAAATGTTCATTTGATGCAGAATTGAACGCTGTGGTTTAATTCAGCTCTTCAGCAGTCCTTCAACAGATGGTCAATTTTACGACTTTGCAGAGACTGGTTTCGGTCACAGTTCATGTCTTTGGGGTCAATTCGTAGATAGCAGAGTGTTCTGTTTCTGCTCGGTTGTTTATTCCAGGTGTTGTAAAAGTTCAAAACATCCTTACTGAGAGGGAGACTTAAATCATTGATCAGTTCCTTTGTTCCTTGGTAAAAGTAATCAACATGTTAATCCACAGTCCTGAGTCCTGCAGGAAGAGAGTTGTAAACGTGGCTGCTGATAACGGCTACAACATGGTTCTTTATCTTCTCACGGCGTCTGTGCCGGCTTCCTCACCCTCTGCTTGTCAACAAATGCACGTTGTTTCAGATGGGAAGTGTAACCGTTTTACAACAGTGCAGTTGCAGTCAGAGACCTGCTGTTGGAACCAAAGCGCACCAAAACTGAAAAGTTACCTATTGGGGCTTTAACAATAAATTATAGCATTACAAATCATTAGCAAACATTATTAACTATAATTTCATTGTTTGTTTACAGTAAATAACTATTAACTAATGGTTAATTAACTATCTATTTACCCTTATTTGGTTATGGTTATTATAAAGTTTTACCCTTTTTTCTTTTGGTAAACATTTAAAACGGGCCAGTTTGACCCGAACACCACACAAGGGTTAAGTTTAGATTTCTTAACTTGCCTTATGAAATTCTGATGCACTTTCAGTTTTGTTTTCTGAAATGTGTGCTTGTCAGATAAGTAAAAGTAAGCAAAAAAAGGGTATCACTAGGAGGACAGTGACCAATAACATGGGTGTGGTGTAGATAGAAATGTCAGATATTTTTAAACCCTGAGCATGTAAATAGCCTTCAGCAGCCATTTAAATTACATTTGCCACTTGTCAGATCATCATCAGAAACATTAGCTTGATATAAATGAAATGTCTTCCAGCTTCAAATATTAAAAACTATATAGATAGATTTGAACTTTAAGTTACAGGGAGCTGAGGAAATGTGTTTGTACAAAAAGAAAGACAAAGACAATTGGAGGAAACTTTAGAGGTTGGTTTTCTAGTTATAGTCGATTAAATTCATGGTTGGTTTTCTGGTTTGGTAAGTTGTATCGTTATTTTAAACTGATGGTTTAACTTAACAATGTTGCATTTTAGCTTGTGTAAAACTGAGGTTAGACTACTTAATAAATGACTGACTTCTTTCTCTTTTATCTAGTCGGGGCAAAATGGCAAGTCCGAGCAAAAAGGCAAAAAAGTGAGTACCTCTGTCTTTGTTAAACCAATTTACAATATCCCAATATTGGAGGAAAATTTAGAGGTTGGTTTTCTAGTTATAGTCGATTAAATTCATGGTTGGTTTTCTGGTTTGGTAAGTTGTATCTGTGGTTATTTTAAACTGATGGTTTAACTTACCAATTTTGCCTTTTAACGTGTGTAAAACTGAAGTTATTTAATAAATGACTTATTAACTTCTTGCTCTTTTATGTAGAACAAGTTGCAGCAACATGGAAAATATGTGATTACCTCTGTCTTTGTTAAACCACTTTGCACAATAAAAAAATAATTTTAAAAAAATTAAGTTGGAAGTTTCAGCACTAATTCATACTGTCAATGCTCTTTTTTTTTCAAAATTCTACAGACCGATCATCACCAAGGTAAAACAGAACAAATTATAAACACTTGTAGAATAAACCACACACTAACACACCTGCACAAAGTTAAGCCTGTGTACATGTATTATCCATTATCAGTCTAGATTAAAAATCTATTTAACTGGGAGTTCTTGGTTCTCTTCGTTCTATAGGCCTAGATGCTTGTTATCCCCATGAGTGGTGAGGAGAGCTACGGTAGCTTTGTCCAACTTTTATATTCAAACCAACCTTCTTTATTCTCCTTTCCTTCAATACTTAAAAAAAAGAAAGAGGAACACGCTTTCTATTGAAAGGACATTTTCAGTGTCCAATGTTTTGTTCTCTTTGTACTACTAGATGTTTAATATCCCCACCAGTGGTAAAGCCATAAAAAACATTCTTTGTAGCGTCAGCATTATTTTTGGGCTCATTTCATGCTTATGAGAGCCCTCAGGCAAAATTGAGCTGGTCTCCATGGTGTTGTTTTATTTTTGGCATTTCATTGTTCTTAGCTTTTGCTTGTTTGTTTTCTGCCAGGTGTTTAATGATCCCATCCATGGTCACATGGAGTTACACCCACTCCTCATCAAGATCATTGACACACCTCAGTTCCAGAGACTTCGACTCATAAAGCAGCTTGGAGGTGTCTACTCAGTTTACCCCGGAGCGTCTCACAACCGCTTTGAACACTCGATCGGGTAAGTCAGCAAGTTTTCAGATTTCAGCCCACAGGTGACCTCAGTCCAAATAAGGAGAAGACTCATGGTGGTTTTTGCATAAGCACCTTGTAAAACCAATAAAGGCAGAAAACAGTGCCTGTCTTAGTATGGATCGAATAAAAAATATGAATAAAAATATATATAATAAATTGTGATAACTGCGTTATAATTTAAAAAAATGTTTTCTGTGGTCTAAAAAGGGTGGGATACTTAGCAGGAAAACTTGCTGAGGCTCTCAGGTCAAAGCAGCCGAAACTCGAAATCGATGACAGAGACGTCCTTTGTGTTCAGATTGCTGGCCTCTGTCATGACCTGGGTGAGTAATACATCCCTTTTCAATATTACATGACTGGTTTATTAATTGTAATTATTTGGAATGTAAAGAGTAAAATGAAAGTGAAATGATCCAGAAATAACCCTTCCATCTTACAAAAAAGCAAGGGCTTCTGCATTAATAAATAAAAAATACGAGGGTGGGGTGAGGTGGTGGTAGCTCAGTCTGTAGGGACTCTGATAAGAACTGGAGGGTCTGAATCTTTAAAAATACTTACACATAACAATCTTTTCTTGTAAGCAATATTCTCAAGTTTAGATTCAGGAGTAATCCATCCTCAACTCAAACAGGTTTATTAAGACATACTGACTGTATAATCTGTGCACTATCAGTGGATTACGCCTGTATTTATCTATCCATTTCAAGGTCATGGACCCTTTTCCCATCTGTATGATGGAATGTTCCTCCCCAAAGCACTGGAAAAAAAGGAAGAAGAAATGAGAAAAAATGGGAAATTGAGAGAAGAGGAAAAATTGGAGAAATGGAAGGTCAGAAGTTAATATTTTTGTTGTAATGTGAAAAATTAAATACAGAGGAACGGCAAAACTGCAAAACATATACAATTTTACTGGCTTAGTTCTTTTTTAAGATTTATTTTTGGGCTTTTGGGGCCTTTAATTGAGAGATGGGATAGTGGACAGAGTTGGAGATCAGGGAGAGAGAGTGGGGAATGACATGTGGGAAAGGAGCCACAGGTGGGATTCAATCCTGGACCACTCGCTTGGAGGACTACAGCCTCCATACATGGAGCGCGCACACTAACCATTGCGCCACCAGCGCCCCCGGCTTTGTTCTTTTGAAACAAAATCCAGGATGTTCTTTTTGTCTTTGCCTTCTCAGGTGTAATGGGATTATACACATTTCCAAGAATGTTTAACTATTTCTGCAATAACAATGAACTGTGTAGTTTGTGTTGCTAAATGACCCATACCCTGTTCTCTTTGGTAATAATATGTCAACTTTTCATCCGACATGTTACCGCTTTTCAGAAGCTTTATGAGATTTGATTTCATGTTTTTTTTATGAACATTAATCCTGGTGATTCAGAGATTTAGATACACCAAACAAAAATCCTAATTGAATTCATGGTTAATGAGAGGTAATTCTTTACGGAAGGGACCTCTTTTAAAAGCAGAAGGGATTTCTAGATCTGTTTATGTCTCTTTGTCACTCAATATCCCAAAAAATGTTAATCAGAAGTCAGATAAGATACTGTATGAATATAAGATAAGAGAAGATAACCTTTATTCATCCCACAATAAGCAGCAAAGAGCAAGGATAGCCAAAAAAGAGCACACAGTGCACCATTCAATAATCAAAAGAGTGCGATTGCTGTGTTCACATCCAAACAAACCGGGCTAAAGGGGAAACGCCCCTTTGTTTCAGAACAACTTTTCCAAACAATCCAGGTGTGAAAAAACCCTTATATTACATATATATATATATATATATATATATATATATATATATATAAATTCCTTACCAAGAAATGTATTCACAAATGTGTTCATAAAGGTGTCTTATAACACATATAAAAATATTTAAATCCAACTCCAGTAGGAAAATCCTTGAGAGCTACTCAAAGTTGGGGTACATGTACCTGGAACCTTATTGGTTAAAATTTGAAAATTTGGATATACAACATTAAATAAACAGACGCTCAGGTGAAGTATGTGTGTATTTTCATTCGTAGGGAGCAACAGACACCTGCATTGTTTCACTTGTGTGAAAACTTACATTTAAAGAGTTTTTAACCATCTCTTTCATTTCAACAAAAATCTTACTTTGCCACTATAATTGCTTTTAAAATTCAAATACATTTGTATGTTTTTTTCACAATAATGGGTAAAATATGCAATTTTATATCGTTCAACTTTTTTATTTGGTAATGGAAGGCATCTCGCAAACCACCTCTTAGTGTCTCATGAGCCACCAGGGGTCCCTATCACTACTTTAAGAACAGTATAGAGTCTGGAGAAGACTTCGACCTGGACCCCTCAGACATTTGAAAATGTGGTGCAGTATTTTTTTAAACTAGTATTCGAGATATTGAAATCTACGGAAGAGGATTAGGGCCACTGAAAAAAAGAATGTTGGTTCTGGTTTTTTGGGGGGAATTCTGACCTTTTTCTCAGAATTCTGAGATTAAAGTCAGAATTAAAAAAAAAATCAGAACCAATTTTATTTTTTCAGTGGCCCTAATCTTCTTCCTTAGAGATCACCATATTTAGCTACTTTAAATGTACAATAAAAGTGGGTGTGGCCATGTTTCCACCAAGGATATGTTATAAGACACCTTTATGAACACACTTGTGAAGAAATTTCTTGGTGAGGAATTTATTCCCATGTTTTTGCAATATTCCCTTACTATTAGAGAGAAAACTGAGCTGCAGTATCACCTTCTCAGGCAAAAACTTTTGTGCTTAACAGTTTGACTCTGGGTTGGGTTCAGCTAGCAAAATAACCCAGATAAAGACTGTTAGGATGTTGTATACAGTATATGTCCACAGAAAATTGGCTGACATTAAGTGGCTCGTCAAATTCTGAAGAGCTTTAGAAACTCTGACATTGTAAGTTGTTTTACATACATACGTTTGAGATATACTCTTCAAATGTGGGGGAAATTAAAGTATGTGGGATTATTATATTTATGTTTTAAATCTTGTGTTGACACATTTATGAGTCTGTGTGTCTCGCAGCATGAAAAGGGCTCTTGTGACATGCTAGACCACCTGCTGAAAGAGAATAATCTTGAACCAGTGATGGAGAAGTATGGACTGGAACCTGAAGAAGACATAACATTAATCAAGGAGATGATTGCTGGACCTCTACAACAATCTAAAGAGCAGGAGGCAAGTTCACCTCATTATGTTATTCAGAAGTCGGATAAGATACTGTATGAATATAAGATAAAAGAGAAGATAAAACTTTTTTTCATCCTACAACGGGCAGCAAAGAGCAAAGATAGCCAAAAAAGAGCACACAGTGCACCATTCAAGAAAAAATAGATCAAAAAAGTTGAGCAACTAAAAGAGTGTGAATGCTGTGTTCACATATTTACCAAACAAACCGGGCTATGGTTTCAGAACAACTTTTCCAAACTATCCAGGTGTGAAAAAACCCTTAGAGAGAAAACTGAGCTGCATGATCACCTTCCCAAAAACTCTTATGCTTAACAGTTTGACTCTGTGTTGAGTTCAGCTAGCTAAATAACCCTGATAAAGACTGTTAGGATGTTGTATACAGTATATGTCCACAGAAAATTGGCTGACATTAAGTCACTCGTCAAATTCTGAGGAACTTTAGGAACTCTGACATTTAAAGTGTTTCTTACATACACACGTTTTGAAATATACTCTTCAAATGTGGGGGAAATTAAAGTATGTGGGATTATTATATTTATGTTTTAAATCTTGTGTTGACACATTTATGAGTCTGTGTGTCTTGCAGCATGAAAAGGGCTCTTGTGACATGCTAGACCACATGCTGAAACAGAAGTATCTTAAACCAGCGATCCCTGAAGAAGACATGACAGAAGACAGAAGACTACAGGAATCTAAAGAGCAGGAGGCAAGTTCACCTCATTATGTTTTCCAGAAGTCGGATAAGATACTGTATGAATATAAGATAAGAGAAGATAATGCATCTCATGCTTAGTATTATATCTGGGTTAAGTTCAGCTAGTTTAATAACCCTGATAAAGCGTGTTAGGATGTTGTATACAGTATATGTCCACAGAAAATTGGCTGACATTAAGTCACTCGTCAAATTCTGAGGAACTTTAGGAACTCTGACATTTAAAGTGTTTCTTACATACACACGTTTTGAGATCTACTCTGCAAATGTTAGCTGTGCTATTTGTGTAGTTCCCTGTCTTCTTGCAATAATTACACACAGTTTTTGTCTCGTCTGTTATCTTCTCACATCTTTCATTTTCTACATACAGAAGTTTTCAGATATAATCTTCAAATGTGGGGGAAATTAAAGTATGTGGGATTATTGTATTTATGTTTTAAATCTTGTGTTGACACATTGTTAGGTTGACGTCCCTGTTCGTTGACGCCACTGTTAGGTGGGGGTTGTTTCTATAGTAGATGAACAATGATGAAATCATGAAACAGATTGTGGATCATCTTAGATTTATTCAGCCATGGTCAGAAAACATAGAAACACAACACACATGGCTGACAAAGTGCGGACCATCGCTGACCCATGCTGACCAAGATCTCACAATCATTGGCAATCATTGACCATCATGGGCAAAGTGGCAAAGTCTTCATCTTCACAGTGTTGCTTATATTCTGCTAGAAGGTACATCCTACAAATTCCTGGCTGCTTCGTTACATCTCTAAAAGGCTAGAAAGAAGACATCACCTTGACTCTTAAATATCAGACATATACATTTCTTCAGTCTCAGAGTCACATTTCCTTTTCAGCTCACAACAGACACTTGGCTCTAATCCAAATATAACTCTGCTACTATGAGGTCTCTTACACATGTATTTCAGCTTCACAAACCTAAAAGAAGAATTACTCTGATATGGTTTACACAATTTAAAGATATATCCACAAAATGATCAAGATGAATTAATTCATGAAAATACGTACTAACACACATTTATGAGTCTGTGTGTCTTGCAGTATGAAAAGGGCTCTTCTGACGGTCTTAACCACCTGCTGAAACCGATTGATCCTGAACAAGTGATGAAGGAGAAATACAAACTGAAACCTAAAGATGTGAACGACATTAAGGTGATGATTGATGAACAGCAATCTAAGGAGCAGAAGGCAAGTTCACCTCATTATATTTTTCAGAAGTCGGATAAGATACTGTATGAATATAAGATAAGAGAAGATAATGAATCTAATGCTTAGTATTATATCTGGGTTGAGTTCAGCTAGTTTAATAACCCTGATAAAGACTGTTAGGATGTTGTATACAGTATATGTCCACAGAAAATTGGCTGACATTAAGTCACTTGTCAAATTCTGAGGAACTTGAGGAACTCTGACATTTAAAGTGTTTCTTACATACACACGTTTTGAGATCTACTCTGCAAATGTTGGTTGTGCTATTTGTGTAGTTCCCTGTCTTCTTGCAATATTTACACACAGTTTTTGTCTCGTCTGTTATCTTCTCACATCTTTAATTTTCTGTCTTGGGGAAGCTAAAATACTTCCACACCTCTGATTTAAAAGAGGGTGGTGCGTCCTCAATTTCAAAATCTTGCTCTACAGCTGCTGACGCTCACGATATTATTGCGATTCATTTTTCAGAGTACCGATGTGAATCTTGACACCTTTGAATCGATTTATCACGATTTTACAATTAATCTTTCCATCCCTAACTGTAAATATTACAGGAACAGAGTAAGCTTGAAGAAGAGATGATGAAGAAACACAATCTGAAACCTGAAGATGTGAAAATCATTCAGGAGAAGATTGCTGAACAGGAATCTAAAAGCAAGAAGGCAAGTTCAATGTCCACAGTAAATTGGCTGACATTAAGCCACTCGTCAAATTCTGAGGAACTTGAGGAACTCTGACATTTAAAGTGTTTCTTACATACACATGTTTTGAGATCTACTCTGCAAATGTTGGTTGTGCTATTTGTGTAGTTCCCTGTCTTCTTGCAATATTTACACATAGTTTTTGTCTCGTCTGTTATCTTCTCACCTCTTTCATTTTCTGTCTTGGGGAAGCTAAAATGCTTCCACACCTCCGATTTAAAAGAGGGTGGTGCGGCCTCAATTTCTAAATCTATCTCTACAGCTGCTAACGCTCACGATATTATTGAGATTCATTTTTCAGAGTACCGATGCGAATCTTGACACCTTTGAATCGCTTGTTCACGATTTTACGATTAATTTTTCCATCCCTAACTGTAAATATTACAGGAACAGAGTAAGCTTGAACAAGTGATGATGGAGGAATACAAACTGAACCCTGAAGATGTGAAAAACATTCAGGAGATGATTGCTGGAAAGGAATCTGAAGGCAAGAAGGCAAGTTCACCTCATTATATTTTTCAGAAGTCGGAAAAGATACTGTATGAATATAAGATAAGAGAAGATAAAACTTTATTCATCCCACAACAGGCAGCAAAGAGCAAGGATAGCCAAAAAAGAGCACATAGTGGACAATTCAAAAAAAAAATCGAAATAGATTTAAAAAGTTGAGCTAAAAGAGTGTGATTGCTGTGTTCACATATGTATGAACAAACCGGGCTATGGTTTCAGAACAACTTTTCCAAACTACCCAGGTGTGAAAAAACCCTTAGAGAGAAAACGGAGTTGCAGTATCACCTTCCAAAAAACTCTTGTGCTTAGTATTATATCTGGGTTAAGTTCAGCTAGTTTAATAACCCAGATAAAGACTGTTAGGATGTTGTATACAGTATATGTCCACAGTAAATTGGCTGACTTTAAGTCACTCGTCAAATTCTGAGGAACTTTAGGAACTCTGACATTTAAAGTGTTTCTTACATACACACGTTTTGAGATCTACTCTGCAAATGTTGGTTGTGCTATTTGTGTAGTTCCCTGTCTTCTTGCAATATTTACACACAGTTTTTGTCTCGTCTGTTATCTTCTCACCTCTTTCATTTTCTGTCTTGGGGAAGCTAAAATGCTTCCACACCTCTGATTTAAAAGAGGATGGTGCGTCCTCAATTTCAAAATCTATCTCTACAGCTGCTGACGCTCACGATATTATTGCGATTCATTTTTCAGAGTACCGATGTGAATCTTGACACTTTTGAATCGATTTATCACGATTTTACAATTAATCTCTCTATCCCTAACTGTAAATATTACAGGAACAGAGTAAGCTTGAACAAGTGATAATGAAGAAACACAACCTGAACCCTGATGTTGTGAAAAAAATTCAGGAGAAGATTGCTCAACAGGAATCTAAAGAGCAGGAGGCAAGTTCACCTCATTATGTTTTTCAGAAGTCGGATAAGATACTGTATGAATATAAGATAAGAGAAGATAATGCATCTCATGCTTAGTATTATATCTGGGTTAAGTTCAGCTAGTTTAATAACCCTGATAAAGACTGTTAGGATGTTGTATCCAGTATATGTCCACAGTAAATTGGCTGACATTAAGCCACTCGTCAAATTCTGAGGAACTTGAGGAACTCTGACATTTAAAGTGTTTCTTACATACACATGTTTTGAGATCTACTCTGCAAATGTTGGTTGTGCTATTTGTGTAGTTCCCTGTCTTCTTGCAATATTTACACACAGTTTTTGTCTCGTCTGTTATCTTCTCACCTCTTTAATTTTCTGTCTTGGGGAAGCTAAAATGCTTCCACACCTCTGATTTAAAAGAGGGTGGTGCGTCCTCAATTTCAAAATCTTGCTCTACAGCTGCTGACGCTCACGATATTATTGCGATTCATTTTTCAGAGTATTGATGTGAATCTTGACACTTTTGAATCGATTTATCACGATTTTACAATTAATCTTTACATCCCTAACTGTAAATATTACAGGAACAGAGTAAGCTTGAACAAGTGATGATGAAGAAATACGGCCTGAAAGAAGAAGATGTGAAAATCATTCAGGAGATGATTGCTGTAGAAAAGGTAAGTTCGGAAAAAGAATACGTACGGACATTACAAAATGGAAATATTGTTAATATGTAAAAGCAATAAAGAAAGTTAAAAAAAAGAAAGAAAAGGCAAGTTCACACCATCTGTGCATAAATAGGTCTGTGTCCTCAACAGCAATGTCACTAATGTCACTATTTTGTAACATCTCCTCAGTATAAAGGCGAACAAGAAGAGTCCTTTTTTTTAAATCGTTAAAAAAAAAGTTTTTCATCTGCCTAGAACTCCATTTGAAATTGGACCTGCTGTTTATTTTGTCCCTGCAGTGGCCGTACAATGGGCGCTCAAAAGAATGGTCCTTCCTCTATGAAATTGTGTCCAACAAAAAAAACGGCGTTGATGTGGACAAGTTTGACTACTTGGCCAGGTCAGGTTTTAATGAAGTGCTGTAGAGCAATTCATTTTGTGATGAAGACCACTACAGCACTTCTTTTTTTTTTACCGTGAACAATGCATTATTCTCCTGATTATTTTAAATTATAGGCTACAAAACTCTCCAGTAAATTCAGTTTCACTTTATACACCTATTTTCTTCACCTTGCCTCAATCTGCCTCTACTCAGGGACTCTTCCTACCTGGGGATCAAGAATAACTTTGACTTTCATCGCTTCCTGAAGTTTGCCAGAGTGTGTGAGGTTGATGGCAGGAAAACTATCTGCACCAGAGACAAGGTGCTGACACACTTGAGCTTGTAAACAGATAATTGAAAGCAAACTGATAATGTTGTTATTTATGACTAAACTACAGTCCTAACCTCAACAGGAGGAAGACCATATGTACGACTTGTTCTATACAAGACACCGTCTCCACAAAAGAGCCTGTCAGCACAGAGTAAGCCAAATCATACAAGAAATGTAAGTGTCTACCTTCAGATCTTAGTACTCCAAATATAAGATTGGTCTCCTTCTGATTTCCATTATTTGATCTGCGTCATGATTCACTATCTCATCAGTAATAATATGTTTGATATGAACATACAGGATTGCAGAGGCTTTTTTGAAAGCAGACAATCACATTCAGATTGAAGGATCAGGAGGGAGGATGTTCACTCTCTCTACAGCCATTGAGGACATGGAGGCCTACACAAAGCTCACAGGTGTGTAGATTTAAATGTGTGCTGTTAGCTCATGTTTAACATTGAAGCCAATTCAGACTTCAGGAGTATCAAGACATTGTTTTAAATAATGCACTACACCCAACAATCTGAAAAGGAAATTGTGTGTAGGCAAGGACAAGGTTATCTGGTGGTTTGAGGAGTTCACAAATCCAGTCTCAAACATCCTGAACAACTGGCTGTCCTGATCATTTGAACTTGTTTGATATTTAGGATGTTTATTTATGAAGTAACAGTGACATATTTCAACACTTTTTGGAAACACACTTTGTTAGATGCTGCTTTCTGTCAGATGGCTCTGTTGTTCATTTACAGTTATGCTACTTTATCCATTTTTTTTATCGTGCATTTGTTAAAGATAAATAAACCACATCCTGTTAATTTAGTTGTGATGACTTGTGTGTTTCAATTAAATTCACTCACTTTTGTGTGTGTTATTATCATTTGTTTGCTTGTTACTCTATTACTCTTTTAGACAAAGTGTTTGAGGAAATACTCAACTCTTCCGACCCGAACCTACAAGACTCGAGGCAGATTCTGCAAAACATCATCTCTCGAAAGATCTACAAGTTTGTTGGTGAGAGAAAGCAAGAGGACCCCATCCAGGATTGGAAAGTAAGTCTGTGTTCTTGTGTTTCATTACATTTATTACATGTGATCTAATGCACCGTTATCACAAAGCTGGATAATGTGCTTATTTTCAGTTAATAGAATAAGTACACATCACATTATTTACTGTCTCCAGCATTTTATCTTGCCCGTGTTGTTATTACATTTAACATGAACAGCAACACTATTGAACAGTTCTCTTTTTGAAATGTAATGTGGATTGGATAGCAGCTTGAAATGTCTTACAATACAAAATCCCTCAGTCAACTAATGCTGTATGATATTGGGGAAACTGCGATAACATTTGAGGTTCATACAATTACAATTTGTATTATCATTTGGGCCTTCAATTCTATTTTCTTTTTCAAATAAGAACCCCTTATATGTTCAAAGTGACTTTTAATTTGCATCAAGAGCCCTGTGACAGTAAAGAACAGTTCATCGTCACACACTGCATGTGATCCCTTCAACTCTACATCTTATGTGCACATAGACTCTGCCTGCACAGAAGTCACTTCTCTTTGTGATCAGGAAGAGGATCAGACAGACTGATGTTGTAGATCAGTCATGGAAAGATAGAAACTGAAGGCTTTTTATTTTTTCAAAAGCAGAAACAACAAAAAATGGCATGAAATGATGCATTTCAGGACATATGATTGATATTATATATTCTGTAATGTTATCATAGCACTTGTACACATAGCAAAAATGATGCTTAAATCATACCATGCAGCCCTACAGTCAAACATATCTACACTAAGTCGGTGCAGTTTTTTGAGTGAATGTGAATTGAATTCCAAGTTTCTTACATTGTCAACTTTAAATGCAAAAAAACTTGAATCTATATCTTTTTCCACTGTTGTAATTTTTTTCTAATTCCTTGTCAAGAGCCGGATTACTGGCTGGAAAGAAGGATTGGCTCAACCCCTCCCTGACGAGGAAGAAAACAACCTGGAACTAGAGGACTTTGAAATCCTGGTCAGTTTTTTGACTTTCTTTCATTTCACCTTTTTGTAAAATCTTCAGTTTTGCTGATTCTTTGATTTGTAAGATGTTGCAAAATCTGTTATTACACACATACTTTTACTCTCAACCTTCATTTTAGGTCATTGAAATGGACTATGGCATGGACGATAAAGACCCTATCCAACATGTTCATTTCTACAGCAAATCTGAGCTTGACAAGGCAAAGCCAATGCCCGAAGAAAAGGTAAGAACTAAATATTGATTAAAACATTTTTTTATCGCAATATTTCTTCTGTTTATTGGGTTAAATTATTTGTAAGGCAGCTTATGTCACCAAAACTCTCAAAGTAAAGCTGCTGTCCTTCTTTACAGGGATCCAGGATTCGCACAACGTGCTTTTCTGAGCAGCTGATCAGGGTCTTCTGTAAGAAGATTGATGACAAGAGTGTGGAGGCTGCCAAAAAGCACTTTAAACAGTGGTACTATGATTTTCTAATCCTTTGATAATAGTTGAATCTTAAGATGTTAAAGGATACAATACATATCGACTAATTTGCTGTTGATTGAACATAAAACATCAAATATAAATTCAGACCAGTTGACTTGGCTAAAGTACATAGAAAACAGTCAACAGTTGTTTTGGATTTTGAAAATTTCAAAAAAATCAGAGAATCGAAAAAGACCAAGTACTTTGAGTTTTCTGTTGTATCACTAAACTGATTTACACAAGTCTTATCCCCAGTACAGTTTATTTAACATGGTTGAACACGTGATCTACAGTCTGAAACAGACTTTTTTCGAATGGGTGTGTATGTGGCTTCCAGTGTTTCTCTAGCCAGCTTCAGGTGGGGTCTCCCCAAGAAAATGTTAAGCACCAAACATTTCTTTTCCTGCATTCTCATCCTGATTTTGTCTCGTTTAAAGAAATGGAATAAAGATGTGCGCATGAGCGAGAGAGAGAGAGAGAGAGAGAGTAAAAGCAGATATGCCTTGCTGATGGAAATAATTGATGGACCTCAGCCCCTTGTTTTGTCTCGCAGAATTTATGAAACCTTGCCAACAGTTTGCTAGTTCGTAGCCACGCTTTACAAGTCCATTGTACTGATTAGCAGACAGCATTTTTTTTTTTTAACTGAGCCTTCATGGGCTCTGTGCAACACAACAAAACTCACTCTTTAAAAAGTTGATCTAGCATCTCAGTTATTACAACAGGTGAGCATGATGTGAAGGCCTGTTATCAAGATTCAGCAAAACCAAGAGAGAGCATCATCACATCGGCAGCAAGCAGCTTCACAAACATAATAAAACTAAGTCATGAGAAGCTTCAGTTTTGACATGTCAGGAGGGCTGGACCTCAGGTGCATTAACAGGAGGGAGGAACAAACAGCAGCCCTCTTTTTGTCTCTCTCTCTCTCGTGCGGACGGCAATTTTATGAATAATTAAAACATATAGTTTTAAAATATAGGCTACTTGGGCAGCTATACATGTACCTGGGCAGCCCGAGTATTGTCTGTGTGGGAAATACTGACGCGAGTGCAGCGTAAGTGCAGTTTGTGAAGGAAAAAGGAGCAAGAGAATCGGCATCACGCAGACATGACATCGCAACTATGTGAGAATCGAGACTGGGATTCTTTCTGACCTGAGGGATCTTTTTTTGTTTTGTTGTGCTTCAGTTTGCACATGTCTTGGCTCCAAAAGAAGTCACCAGCACAAAATGTTGGCCGGTATTTTGTCTTTGCTCTTTATACAACAGACCAAAACTCATTGTCCATATTAATATATGCAGTTTGTGGTTTTATGACTTTGAAAGGCTGTTTTAATATATGAGCATTAGAATGGAGCAATGAGCAGGGAGGGAATGATTGCATTGAACTTCAGGATACTGTTGCCTTTTCTTTGCTTTTATATGATTTTGATCCCTTTTTTGATGCCAAATTAATGTTGGTGTCTTCAAACTTTTGTATTTTAGTACCAAAAGACAAAAACTTTGAAAATATTTTTTTTTACTTAAGATTTAAAAAAACTGAAAGTTCTCACCAGTGAGATGATGGATCTGCATGATGAGTGCATTGTTTTTGCTTTAAAATAAGTTGAATGAGAGATTGTTTGTTAAATAGAATCATTTCTGCCTCAGTTTATCTCTCACTAGGTTTACTCTGCACTGCTTTCTTTAAAACTGATGTACTTGTGTGTCCTTATTAACATGCAGGCTGGAGAAGAATCCATATCTGGATGAATCTGAGGGTAATTAGAGCGATCCTCCTGCAGTTGACACCAAGGAAAGTACCAAACAACATGAAAAACACTGAATTATTATTGTTTATCGTTTGCTTGTCACTCTGTTACTCTTAGAGGCAAGAAAGATTCAGCAAAAAATTGTCTCTGGAGAGATCTACAAGTTTGTTGGTGAGAGAAAGCAAAAGGACCCCATCAAGGATTGGAAAGTAAGTCTGTGTGTTCTTGTGTTTCATTACATTTATTACACATGATCTAATGCACTGTTATCACAAAGCTGGATAATGTGCTCATTTTCAGTTAATAGAATAAGTACACATCACATTATTTACTGTCTCCAACATTTTATCTAGCCCGTGTTATTACATTTAACATGAACAGCAGCACTATTGAACAGTTCTCTTTTTGAAATGTAATGTGAATTGGATAGCAGCTTGAAATGTTTTACAATACAAAATCCCTCAGTCAACTAATGCTGCATGATATTGGGGAAACTGTGTTTTCTTTTCATGTTCATACTATATTTTTATTATTATCTGGGTCTTCAAGTTTATTTTCTTTTACAAATAAGAACCCCTTATACATTCAAAGCTACATTTAATTTGCATCAAGAGCCCTGTGACAGTAACTTCTAAGCAAAGAACAGTTCATCTTCATACACTGCATGTGATCCCTTCTCTCTCTCTCTCTCTCTACACTTTATGTGCTCATGGACTAACACACGTCCTGGGATATTACCATGGCACTTGTACACATAGCAAAATTAATGCTTAGATCATACCATGCAGCCCTACAGTCAAATGCATTTACACTAAGTTGGTGCAGTTTTTTGAGTGAATGTGAATTGAATTCCAAGTTTCTTACATTGTCAAATTAAAATGCAAAAAAACTTGAATCTATATCCTTTTCCACTGTTGTAATTATTTTCTGATTCCTTGTCAAGAGCCAGATTACTGGCTGGAAAGAAGGATTGGCTCGATCCTTACCTGAGGGAGAAAGAAACCTGACATCAGAGGACTTTGAAATCCTGGTGAGTTTTCTTTTACTTTCTGTCATCTGACCTTTTTTGTAAAATCTTCAGTTTTGCTGATTCTTTGATTTGTAAGATGTTGCAGAATTTGTTATGGCACACATTTTACTCTCGACCTTCTTTTTAGGTCATTAACATGGACTACGGCATGAAAAACGAGAACAGCAAAAATGTCAGAACTAATTATTGATTAAAACAATTTTTTCATCACAATCATTCAATATTTCTTCTGTTTATTATTTGTAAGGCAGCTTATGTCACCATAACTCTCAAATTAAAGCTGCTGTCATTCTTTACAGGAATCCAGCATTGGAACATTGATCTTTTCTGAGCAGCTGATCAGGGTCTTCTGTAAGAAGATTGATAGAAAGAGTGTGAAGGCTGCCAATAAGCACTTTGAACAGTGGTACAATGATTTTCCAATCCTTAGATAATAGTTGAATATTAAGATGTTAAAGGATACAATATCAACTAACTTGCTGTTGATTGAACATAAAACCAGTTGATTTGGCTAAAGTAAATAGAAAACAGTCAACACTGAGTACAGTTTATTTAATATGGTTGAACATGTGATCTACAATCTGCTGAGTGTGGAAAACATTAGCTGTGCTAGCATCCTCAGCCTTCGGTCTTCCTTTCAGGTTAACGTATGCTTACCTGTGCTGGTAAAGCTCTACTCTAATAGATTTGATACTTTAACTTAACAAAATACTGCCAAAGTGAGCAACACTCCAACATGTTATTGGTCCTTTGTCCTGGTTTGCATCCAGGTTAGACAGCAAGTCTAGACAGTCAGTCAGGTTTCTGTACTGAAACAATTTTACTGACCTGTATTGGAACCGTGCAGGACTCTGGTTTGGGGCCCTCAGGTTAAGAGAGGTAAGCAACAGCAGCATGGGAGTGAAACCAAAAGATTAACCAACCCTCTGGTTTCTTCAACTTTCACTCAGGAGCAAAAATCAGCTTTTAAATTTGAAAATTTGAAAGTAAAAATGATTGACAATTATTGTGATAATTATATCGACTGATAGGACATTTTGATAACATTTTTAGTTTTTTTTTAGCCCAGGCCTATAAGCTACGGGTCTTATTGTGAATAACGCGTATCCTTCATTAAAAGGAAAACGGACAAGTGTAAAAAAAAAAATCCCTCTTCATACAGTGTGTGCTGATTGAGACATGAGATAATCAGACCAATTTAGCTTTTTTAATCGAGCTGTAAACATGTTTATTTCTGTTGTAAAAATTGGCTTTTTTCGAATGGGTGTGTATGTGACATATTAATATATGCAGTTAGTGGTTTTATTACATTGAAAGGCTGCTTTAATATATGAGCATTAGAATGGAACAATGAGCAAAAACATTTTGAAATAATGTATTTTTTTACTTGAGATTTAAAAAAACTGAAAGTTCTCACCAGTGAGATGATGGATCTGCATGATGAGTGCATTGTTTTGATTTAAAATAAGTTGAATGAGAGATCGTTTGTTAAATAGAATCATTTCTTCTTCAGTTTATCTCTCACTAGGTTTACTCTGCACTGCTTTCTTTAAAACAGATGTACTTTTGTGTCTGTATTAACATGCAGGTTAAGGATGAAGCCAAATCTGGTTGGACCTGAGGGTAATTAGAGCGATCCTCCTGCAGTTGACACCAAGGAACTTACCAAACAACATGAATAACACTGAATAATATTTGCATTCAGTCCTAGCACTCTTGTTTTTTCTCGCTTTTATCATATACATGCTGTATCATTCTTTTAAATTGATTGTTTAAAAATCAGTTCCAACAACACACAACATGTTTTTATTCCGAGGACAAAGATAAATCATAATATATGATACCACTCTGTACAATTACGGGGCCTGCAGTCAATATGAAACAGTATCATTGGCCCATTTAATTCACTGTGTTACGCTTCTATCGACTCACACAGAAAACCCATTCAAAATTTGATACAGAAAAAATTGGATACTTTTTTTTAACAATAAGGAAAATATATATCAGTTATAAAGCCATATCTCAAAGATCACTGGATCTGGATCGCTTCTGGATTTGAATTTCTGATCTCTAAACTGATACATAGACACACATGACACTGGATACTTACACAGCTAGCAGCTGTATGGCTGTTGAATACCATTTAGGTAAAGAAAGCCATTATTGAAATCCAACAATCATTGTCTCAAACTGAATATATAAACTGCATGTTTCTGAATTGATTCAGCTTTTGGTCACATTTATGCTTCTTTGTAGGTTGTGAATTCTTTTTGGTCGAGGAAAGATGTAAAGCACTCCCAACATGTGTAATGGAGTGAATATTTCACTTGTGGTTTTATTTAGGGATTTATAATACTCAGTGGTGTTTTAGTTTTGATGTTAATCGTTTGAAGATTGAGGACATGAGATTAGATTATTTGTCTTTGAGTGGTGTTTAATGAGAGATGATCATGAGTGATGTTTTGGTGACTGGTATTATCTTATATTATATTACTTTGTATCTGCAGCATTTATTATCACAATACAATTTCAACCTGTTTTAAAATGAGTCTTATTTTGGGCATGTTTTATAATGTGCTCTTCTTTTGAGTTTATGATTCTTACTTTAAAAACTGGAACTTGTGAAAACCTTTATTTGCATCTAAAAACTTGAAATTCGAATTGAAAAATATCTTTTAAACGTATCCATCAACTACCTTTCTTGGATGGATGATGAATGTGTTTAAATGTATGACAGACTTTAAGTGAAGCTATAATTGTTTGACGATTGGTTCTTACATAATGCATCTATGAGAACCTTTCAAGTGTATTCCTGTTGTGATGGGTTCATATCTGATAAAATCTGCATGTATTCAAAATAAACATCAGAGAAAATCCTGAGTTCAACATTGTGTAATCTATCAAACCATATGCATCTATATATATATATATGTATATATATACTGTATATATCACCTGTGGTACAAATCTAATTGCAGTTCAAAGTCCTTTACAAAGGAGCGGAAAAATGACTGACAAAAGGTAGTTTGTAAAATATAACAGCAAGAAGAAATGAAATCAGCACGATGATTAATAAATATAAATACTAAAAACCTAAAATCAAACACTAAAATGTAAATTTAAAAGTAGAGATGAATAATATTGATTAAAATATAGTAAATTAAAAGCCTTAAAATGATTAAGTCATATAGAAAAGCCAGACTGAATAAATGAGTTTTTTAAATTGTTTTTAAAAATCTCAATATTCTCTGATCCTCTGAAGTCTGTTCCAAAGTCTCAGAGCAGCAAAACGCAGAATCACAAAAGGTTTTTGTTCTGCTCTGTGGAACAACTAAAAGAAGAACCAGAGAAGAACAAGAAGACCTGAGGGGTCGTCCTGGTTCATAAACTAAAATCAACTCTGAAAAGTTAATCTGGTGGGAGGCCAAGTGCTTTAGACAATAATAAAATCAATATGAAGACAAACAGGCAGCCAGTGTCAAGACTTTCAAAGATAGTGTAAGATGGAGATGAGATTTATTTTTGTGAAGTATTATTTTATAGATCTTTATTTTGCTTAGGTTGAGATAATATACATTATTTGATTTAATGCTAATTTCATTTATATTTACAATTTGTACTGTACAAGAATATCTGTTTGCTATGATGCACTATGCCTTTAAGGTTACCCATGGTTACGGTTTGAGGAGTGATATTGCTTTAGGACAAGTAAGGTGTCACTATTGTTGTTGTTCAGTCTGGATATGTCATGCTCTGTTACGGACGGACATTAAACGTATGAGACGCACAGCAGAAGTTGTTCCCGTGCTTTTACTTACCCACACCCGAATATACAGTAGAAATATATATATAAAAACATATTGTCTTGCAGCCTTTTCTTCTTCATGAGTGGAGAATTAAAACAAAGTGTTAATAGTAATTTGCCTATGTGCCTATGTTTGATTAAAGAGTGGAAGGTACCACACATCAATTTGCAATTTGGGACCTTCTCTATTTTGAAGATCATTTTTGATGAACTTAACTTTCGCCCTATTTTATAAGCTCTCCATAAACATTTAGAAGCTGTTTTTAACTTTCTAAAATAAAGTGCCAAGACGTTATTAAGATTTCAGTGTATTAGTATTAGTCAACAAATATAAATTCTTCTGTAAAGATGTTAACACTCATTCATTACTTCATCATAACTGCCAACTACTTGATATTGTTTTTATCTGTCCTTTAGAAGTTTTTTGACTGCCCTCACATGCTTCACAGGTTGAGTTAACGTCGACATTGCCTATTTCATCACATCATGTTAAGTTTATTTGTAGGACACAGTAATCAACTGTACATCATTTGCAATAACAGAAACTGTGTGTGGAGTATGGATCACATGCTTGTTTATATATTATTTCACCACACATTAAGTGTTGTATGCAGAAGGTGTAATTCTAAATCCCAAATGTTCATGCTGTGAGAGACTGATAATACTGTTAATGTGTTGTTATTTTGTGTGTGGGTGTGTAGGGCGAGGTAGGTAAATAAATTGTGCAAAGCTGAATACTCTGCCTGTTTTTCTTTCTGCTGGTAGAACAGGGAGCAGCAGGAGATGAGCCATAGAAAAAAATCACAGCTTTTAAAAGAGATATGTCATATGATGAAACAATGACAAATCATGATTGTTCATATAATTTTAACACAAATGTTCACATTTATACAAGTGTTGTACAGGATGCAGGAGATATCATTCTAAATCCCTAATGTTCATATTGTGAGAAACTGATAATTTGTGTGTGTGTGTGTGTGTGTGTGTGTGTGTGTGTGCGGGGTAGGTAAATAAATTATGCAAAGAGCAGAAAACTTTGCATGTTTGTTCTGCCGGTACAAAAAGAAGCAGCAGGAGATGAGCGAGAAACTGTTGGAATCACTAGATTCCAATAGTTTATTGGAATTAATCACATTATTATTCGCATTCGCCATTTATTTCAGAATCAGAAATACTTTAATAATCCTGGAGGGGTGGGGTGGGGTGGGGGGGGGGGGGGGGGGGGAGTGATAATGTGTTATAAAACGCCTTGAGAGGTGTCTTGCTCAAAGGCACCTCGACAGTGCTCAGGAAGTGAATTGGCGCCTCTCCAGCTACCAGACCAATCTCCAGACTTGAACCGACGACCCTCCGGTTCCCAACACAAGTCCCTGCAGACTGAGCTACTGCCACCCCATAGAGCTTTTACTCCAAGAAATAAACAACTTAAAACACAACCTGATCCAGGTATTTATATATTTCAGAATCTTGAAAGTATACTAAGTACTGATGTTGTAGTGAGGACCACACTAACCGAGACCAAGACATATGTGAGACCAGAGTGATATGAGACTGAGACAAGACCGAGACATTTAGGGATCGAGACCAAGTCAAGACCAAGACCATAAATATCACTTTTAAAATCATCATGTGTGCAGCGGGCGTGTCACTCACCACTCATCAGTAACACCAGGAAGGTTGCGGTGGTAACCAAGAGATAAAAATCAAACTACAAATGAATTGAAGTCATTTGTTCTTTTAGAAAGGAGCATTGGAGGTGGTCTTGACTGGTCTTAATCTAAAATCAGGAGTCCGCCCAGTCTGAGACAGAGACAAGACAGAGTAAAATACTTTCAAGACGAGACCTTCAAACAGTGGTCTCGAGACCGGTCTTGATTTCGATTACTACAACACTAGTGTGTACATTTGAAAAAAAGAAAGAAAAATATCCTAAAATAACCAGTAAATACTCTGTTCATTGCATTGGAAAAGAAACTTAATTTTGAAGTAAGCACATTAAATTAAGGATTAACAATTGTACTGGAGGTTAAAATATGAATGTTGGTATCATAGAGGCTGATAAAAGCTATGTATTCCTTCCTTTGGTTGAATTATAAGTCCACCGAAGAATATCCTACAATTTGGCCCTCTGACAGTGAGAATTAAATATATGTGGCCCTTGCTGTGACCAAAGTTGCCCTTTCCTGGTCTAGATCAACACCAATGGGTTACACCATCCAATTTGCATCCCGATATCTGACTTCTTTGCCACACCTGTTTAAGCCACAACTTTATAAAAGCCTGCGCTCAGGTCTGTTACTTCATCTTCCATCCAAACCAAGCCTGACCTGCTATAGAGAACAACAAAAACCTCCATGTGAGTGTAAAATGGATCTTTCACCTTACTTCATTCTTATTTTGTTGATATATTATGAATTATTTCCAATACAACACATGTATTAATGATAGTTTAAAAAACAATTTTAGAAACTTACTTAATTATTCTGATTTGTTTGACATTATTTATCAAGATCTGTAATATTCCTATTTGGCATCAGCTAAAATCATTCACAACATCTACAAAGAGGATCAACTTTTGAAACAGCATCAGATCCTGTGTACAAACATGTGAACTCCAGTTTGCGTTCCTTTGTCCTTACGTTATGTTCATTTGCTTTATGTTGATTTATGGTTTTTTACGACTGATTTGTGAATTTGTGAATATGTCAAAATAAGTAGCCTAAAAAAGTACCAGATATTACAGTTTTAGTACATCATTGACTTTTAAAAAAATCAATAGTTATACTAACATGAGATTACAATTTGTCATTTAAGTTTGATCTGTGTTGCTGCACGGAGAATCAGTTTGACATCCTTCTTTCAGTTTAAAACAAAACTTAAACATCAGCAGAAATTAGATGATAAAAATGGATATTTATAAGCCCTATAAAGATACCTGACCTGGGAATAAAGTCATATCTTTGTGATGAAATTAAGAAAACCAACTCTTTATGGAAGTAAGATAACAAAGTGAGATATGTTAACATAGATATTATCTTTAAACAACTTTCTATGTCTGCAATCAGAAGTAATCTCAGAAGAAAAAGTAGGAGATGTCACATTGATAAAAACACATCTGCAATGTGCTCATTCTGGATGTTACTGGAGGTCATATATTATAGTCTCATCTTTTATTTTTGGATAGAATGATGACAGACAGATGTTCACCTCCTTTACATGCTTCTGGATACATCATGAGGCTGAACATCTTTGTCATCATAGAATGAGAAAATCTTTTACAGTCTGAGGGTTTCTTACGTTTCCTTTCTGAAAGTTATGAAAAAAGCAACACAAAAAAGATTAGTACCTGTTTAAAATTTCTCCGGCAGAGCATTCTTCAAATGGTCAGGGCACACTTTACCATAGAGAGTTCAGCAACATTCCCATCTTGTGGCCATTTGATGTAATTGCAGTCCTCAAATGGAGTACACTATAAATCTCTGTCTAAAGAGCAGGTTAAACATGCAACATTCACGCTACCTCTAAATGTTTCTTCAGAAGTAACTTCTAATACTGATTTATTTCTAACATCCTGTCATTTCTTCACTTCTTTATACGTTTAGATTTGTTAATTTGACTTAAGAAATTCTGATGCACTTTCAGTTTTGTTTTCTGAAATGTTTGGTATATCAATAAAAGAAGAGGATCATTATGAGGGTAAAGACCAATGACATGGGTGTGGTGGAGATATAAATGTCAGATGTTTTAAAACCCTGAGCGTCATAAAAAAAAAGCCTTAAACAGCTATGGCTATATAAATGACATTTGCCACTTGTCAGATCAGCATCACAAACATTAGCTTGATGTAAATGCAACGTCTTACGGCTTCAAAACATTAAAAACTATATAGATAGATTTGGTCTTTAAGTCACAGGTAGCTGAGAAAATGAGTTGGTACAAAAAGAAGGACGATTGGAGGAAAATTTAGAGGTCGGTTTTCTAGTTACAGTCGACTAAATTCATGGTTTGTTTTCTGGTTTGGTAAGTTGTATGCATGGTTATTTTAAATTCATGGTTTAACTTGACAATGTTGCATTTTAGCTTGTGTAAAACTGAGGTTACTTAATAAATGACTGAATATTAACTTCTTGCTCTTTTATCTAGAACAAGTCGGGGCAAAATGGGAAATAAGTGAGTACCTCTGTCTTTGTTAAACCAGTTTAAAATATCTCAATATTATAAAGAAATCATTTTAAGTTGGAAGTTTCAGCACTTGTTCATACTGTTAATGCTTTTTTTTCTAAATTTTACAGACTCATCACCAAGTTAAAGTACTTCACGTCTTACCACACATCACACCACATTTTTGCGGCTGGAGAGATAAGAGAGAATAAACAGAACAAACAATGACGACTTGTAGAATAAACCGCACACAAACACACCTCCACAAAGTTAAGCCTGTGTACATGTATTATCCATTATCAGTCTAAATTAAAAATCTAATTAACTGGGAGGGCTTTGTTCTCTAGATGCTTATTATCCCCACCATTGGTGAGGACAGCTAGCTTTGTGCACCTTTACTATCCAAACCAACCCTCTTTGTTCTCCTTTCCTTTAATCCTAAAAAAAAGGAAGAGGAACACAGACTGTAGGCTATTGAAATAGGACATTTTCAGTGTCCAATGATTTGTTCTCTTTGTTCTACTAGATGCTGAATATCCCCACCAGTGGTGAGGACAGCTAGCGTTGTTCACCTTTTCTATCCAAATCAACCCTCTTTGTTCTCCTTTCCTTCAATACTTTAAAAAAAAGGAATAGGAAGACACGCTTTGTATTGAAAGGACATTTTCAGTGTCCAATGTTTTGTTCTCTTTGTTCTACTAGATGTTTAATATCCCAACCAGTGGTAAAGTCAAAAAAACATTCTTTGTAGCATCAGCTTTATTCTTGGGCTCATTTCATGCTTATCCTATACCTCCCAGAGCCCTCAAGACAATCTTGAGCTGGTCTTCATGGTGTATTGTTTTACGCATTTCATTGTTCTTAGCTTTTGTTTGTTTGTTTTCTGCAAGGTGTTTAATGATCCCATCCATGGTAGCATGGACTTACACCCACTCCTCATCAAGATCATTGACACACCTCAGTTCCAGAGACTTCGATTCATAAAGCAGCTTGGAGGTGTCTACTTTGTTTACCCTGGAGCGTCTCACAACCGCTTTGAACACTCAATCGGGTAAGTCAGCAAGTTTTCAGATTTCAGCCCACAGGTGACCTCAGTCCAAATAAGGAGAAGACTCATGGTGGTTTTCACATAAGCACCTTGTAAAACCAATAAAGGCAGAAAACAGTGCCTGTCTTAGTATGGATCTTATAAAAGTATATATTTTCATTTTGGTAGCAGCATCCTATTGTGATAACTGCGTTATGACTTTAAAACATTTTTTTTCTGTGGTCTAAAAAGGGTGGGATACTTAGCAGGAAAACTTGCTGAGGCTCTCAGGTCAAGGCAGCCGGAACTCAACATCACTGAAAGAGACGTCCTTTGTGTTCAGATTGCTGGCCTCTGTCATGACCTGGGTGAGTAATGCATCCCTTTTCAATATTACATATAATAGTTTATAAATTATGTTATTGGGTATGAAAAGAGTAAAATGAAAGTGAAATGATCCAGAAATAACCCTTCCATCTTTCAAAAAAGCAAGGGCTTCTGCATTAATAAATAAAAAATATGAGGGTGGGGTGAGGTGGTGGTAGCTCAGTCTGTAAAGGGACTCTGATAAGAACTGGAGGGTCTGAATCTTTAAAAATAATATTTAGACTCAGAAAAAAATGTTTAACCCAGAGGGCATTTCGGTTCCACAGTCCACCCAGACCATGCATACATTTACAAACACATAACAGTCTTTCTTGTAAGCAATATTCTCAAGTTTAGATTCAGGAGTAATCCATCCTCAACTCAAACAGGTTTATTAAGACATACTGACTGTATAATCTGTAGACTATCAGTGGATTACGCCTGTATTTATCTATCCATTTCAAGGTCATGGACCCTTTTCCCATCTGTATGATGGACTGTTCCTCCCCAAAGCACTGGAAAAAAAGAGGAAATTAAAGAAATGGAAGGTAAAAAGTTTTTATTTCTGTTGTAATATAACAAATGAAATACAGAGGAACGGCAAAACTGAAGCACATGTACCTTTCACACTGGCTTGTTCTTTTGAAACAAAATCCAGGATGTTCTTTTTTGTTTGCTTTTTCAGGTGTAATGAGATTATGCACATTTCCAAGGATGTTGATCTATTTATTTAATAACAATGAACGGTGTAGTTTGTGTCGCTAAATGACCCTCATTATTCTCTTTGGTAATAATATATCAACTTTTTATCTGACATGTTACCGCTTTTCAGAAGCTCCATGAGATTTTAATAATGTTTCTGTTTTAACCATTAATCCTGGTGATTCAGAGATTTAGATACAACAAACAAAGATCATAATTGAATTCATGGTTCATGAGAGGTAATTCTTTATGACAGGGACCTCTTTTAAAAGCAGAAGGGATTTCTAGATCTGTTTATGTCTCTTTGTCACTCAATAAGAGAAGATAACCTTTATTCATCCTACAACGGGCAGCAAAGAGCAAGGATAGCCAAAAAAGAGTACACAGTGCACCATTCAATAACTTTAGATCAAAAGAGTGCGATTGTTGTGTTTACATCCAAACAAACCGGGCTAAAGGGGAAACGCCCCTTTGTTTCAGAACAACTTTTCCAAACAACCCAGGTGTGAAAAAACGTTTGGCGAGAAAACTGAGCTGCATTATCACCTTCCCAAAAACTCTTATGCTTAACAGTTTGACATCGGGTTGAGTTCAGCTAGCTAAATAACCCTGATAAAGACTGTTAGGATGTTGTATACAGTATATTGGCTGACATTAAGTGGCTCGTGAAATTCTGAAGCGCTTTAGGAACTCTGACATTGTAAGTTGTTTTACATACTGTACGTTTGAGATATACTCTTCAAATGTGGGGCAAATTAAAGTATGTGGGATTATTATATCTATGTTTTAAATCTTGTGTTGACACATTTATGAGTCTGTGTCTCGCAGCATGAAAGGGGCTCTCGTCTCATGCTAGACCACCTGGTGGAACAGAATAATTTTAAACCAACGATGAAAAAGTATGGACTGAAACCTGAAGACGACATAACATTCATCAAGGAGATGATTGCTGGACTTCTACAGGAATCTGAAGGGCAGGAGGCAAGTTCACCTCATTATGTTATTCAGAAGTCGGATAAGATACTGTATGAATATAAGATAAGAGAAGATAAAACTTTATTCATCCCACAATGGGCAGCAAAGAGCAAGGATAGCCAAAAAGGGAGCACACAGTGCACCATTCAATAAAAAAATAGATCAAAAAAGTTGAGCAGCTAAAAGAGTGTGATTGCTGTGTTCACATATGTCTGAAAAAACCGGGCTATGGTTTCAGAACAACTTTTCCAAACTATCCAGGTGTGAAAAAATCCTTAGAGAGAAAACTGAACTGCATGATCACCTTCCCAAAAACTCTTGTGCTTAACAGTTTGACTCTGGGTTGAGTTCAGCTAACTAAATAACCCTGATAAAGACTGTTAGGATGTTGTATACAGTATATGTCCACAGAAAATTGGCTGACATTAAGTCACTCATCGAATTCTGAGAAACTCTGACATTTAAAGTGTTTCTTACATACACACGTTTTGAGATCTACTCTGCAAATGTTGGTTGTGCTATTTGTGTAGTTCCTTGTCTTCTTGCAATATTTTTCATGATTTGATGAAAGCGAAGCATGGATTGAACCCTTAACATGCGAAAAACATTAAGGTGATGATTGCTGAAGACCAGAAGTTCTCATCTGTGCATAAATCAGTCTGTGTCCAACACTAATGTCACTATTTTGTAACATTCAGTATAAAGGCGGACAAGAAGAGTCCTTTTTGTTTTAAACGGTAAAAAAAAAGTTTTTCTTCTGCCGAGAACTCAGATCTTAAAATTGAACAGTTGTTTTGTTTGTCATGCTTTTTCATGTACATAGTTTATTGTGTTCATATTTTAGCTTTATCTCTGTTTTGTGGAATGGTCCTACATATTTTTTCTATGCAGTGTAAATTCATTGACAACAACATACGTGTCAATAAAACTGGTCCTGATTCGCTTTGTGTCGTCATCCCTGCAGTGGCCGTACAAAGGGCGCTCAAAAGAAAAGTCCTTCCTCTACGAAATTGTGTCCAACAAAAAAAACGGCGTTGATGTGGACAAGTTTGACTACTTGGCCAGGTCAGGTTTTAATGAAGTGCTGTAGAGCAATTCATTTTGTGATGAAGACCACTACAGCACTTCTTTTTTTTTTACCGTGAACAATGCATTATTCTCCTGATTATTTTAAATTATAGGCTACAAAACTCTCCAGTAAATTCAGTTTCCCTCTATACACCTATTTTCTTCACCTTGCCTCAATCTGCCTCTACTCAGGGACTCTTCCTACCTGGGGATCAAGAACAACTTTGACTTTCGTCGCTTCCTGCAGTTTGCCAGAGTGTGTGAGGTTGAAGACAAAGACTGCAAAGAAGGAAAAAGGAAAACTATCTGCACCAGAGACAAGGTGCTGACACACTTGAGCTTGTAAAGAGATAATTTAAAGCAAACTGATAATGTTGTTATTTATGACTAAACTACAGTCCTAACCTCAACAGAAGGAAGACCATATGTACGACTTGTTCTATATAAGACACCGTCTCCACAAAAGAGCCTGTCAGCACAAAGTAAACCAAATCATACAAGAAATGTAAGTGTCTACCTTCAGAAGTTATTACTCCAAATATAAGATTGGTCTCCTTCTGATTTCCATTATTTGATCTGTGTCATGATTCACTATCTCATCAGTAATAATATGTTTGATATGAACATACAGGATTGCAGAGGCTTTTTTGAAAGCAGACGATCACATTCAGATTGAAGGATCAGGAGGGAGGATGTTCACTCTCTCTACAGCCAATGAGGACATGGAGGCCTACACAAAGCTCACAGGTGTGTAGATTTAAATGTGTGCTGTTAGCTCATGTTTAACATTGAAACCAATTCAGACTACAGGAGTATCAAGACATTGTTTTAAATAATGCACTACACCCAACAATCTGAAAAGGAAATTGTGTGTAGGCACTTGGTCAGTTTTGATGTTTGGCCAAGGACAAGGTTATCTGGTGGTTTGAGGAGTTCACAAATCCAGTCTCAAACATCCTGAACAACTGGCTGTCCTGATCATTTGAACTTGTTTGATATTTAGGATGTTTATTTATGAAGTAACAGAAATATGACATATTTCAACACTTTTTGGAAACACACTTTGTTAGATGCTGCTTTCTGTCAGATGGCTCTGTTGCTAGGTCATTTACAGTTATGCTACTTTATCCATTTTTTTTATCGTGCATTTGTTAAAGATAAATAAACCAGATCCTGTTAATTTAGTTGTGATGACTTATAAATGAACATGCCATGTCTTACAATTTATTGCGTGTGTTTAAATTAAATTCACTAATTTTTGTGTGTGTTATTATCATTTGTTTGCTTGTTACTCTGTTACTCTTTTAGACAACGTGTTTGAGGAAATACTGAAGTCTTCCTGCTCAGAGCTAAAAAAGGCAAGAGAGATTCTGCAAAACATCATCTCTCGAAAGATCTACAAGTTTGTTGGTGAGACAATGCGACAGGTCCCCATCCAGGATTGGGAAGTAAGTCTGTGTTCTTGTGTTTCATTACATTTATAACACATGATCTAATGCACCGTTATCACAAAGCTGGATAATTTTCATTTTCAGTTCATAGAATATGTACACATCACATTATTTACTGTCTCCAGCATTTTATCTTGCCCGTGTTGTTATTACATTTAACATGAACAGCAACACTATTGAACAGTTCTCTTTTTGAAATGCAATGTGAATTGGATAGCAGCTTGAAATGTCTTACAATACAAAATCCCTCAGTCAACTAATGCTGCATGATATTGGGGAAACTGCGATAACCTTTGAGGTTCATACAATTACAATTTGTATTATCATTTGGGCCTTCAATTCTATTTTCTTTTTCAAATAAGAACCCCTTATATGTTCAAAGTGACTTTTAATTTGCATCAAGAGCCGTGTGACAGTAAAGAACAGTTCATCGTCACACACTGCATGTGATCCCTTCAACTCTACATCTTATGTGCACATAGACTCTGCCTGCACAGAAGTCACTTCTCTTTGTGATCAGGAAGATGATCAGACAGACTGATATTGTAGATCAGTCATGGAAAGAGAGAAACTGAAGGCTTTTTGTTTATTCAAAAGCAAAAACAACAAAAAATGGCATGAAATGATGCATTTCAGGACATATGATTGATATTATATATTCTGTAATGTTATCATAGCACTTGTACACATAGCAAAAATTATGCTTAAATCATACCTGGTGAGTTTTTTGACTTTCTTTCATTTCACCTTTTTGTAAAATCTTTGGTTTTGCAGATTTTTTGATTTTTAAGATGTTGCAAAATTTGTTACTGCAGATATACTTTTACTCTCAACCTTCATTTTTGGTCATTGAAATGGACTATGGCAAGGACGACAAGTACCCTATCCAACATGTTCATTTCTACAGCAAATCTGAGCTCGACGTGGCAAAGCCAATGCCCGAAGAAAAGGTAAGAACTAAATATTGATTAAAACATTTTTTATCGCAATATTTCTTCTGTTTATTGGGCTCCATTGTTTACACCCGTGAACAGCTGGTTGCGCTGTGCCAGCCTCGGTTACATCCAGCCGAAAGACCGGACATCCCCGCAGAACTACGGAGGAAGAGAAGGGGATGCAGAGCCGGAGTGAAGTGCCGGGAAAAGAAAAGACGGTACAAACCATCCGTGCCGTCTTTAATTATGGGGAATGTAAGATCTCTCCCTAATAAGATGGAGGAGCTGACGGCGCTCACCCGGCTTCAGAGGGAGTACCGAGAGTGTAGCATCATGCAGTTCACGGAGACATGGCTGAATGAACTCACTCCGGACACGCTCGTAACTTTGGACGGCTTCCACCTCGTCAGAGCGGACCGGAGCGCGAGGGAGAGCGGTAAGAAGAAAGGCGGGGGAATAGCGATGTATGTGAATGAGAGATGGTGTAACTCTGGGCACATCACCGTTAAAGAACAGCGCTGCACTAAGGATGCGGAGCTGCTGGCTGTAAGCATTCGGCCATATTACCTGCCGAGGGAGTTTTCACACGTCATCGCGGTGACTGTTTACATCCCCCCCTCGGCAGACGCTGCTGCAGCCTGTGAACTCATCCACAGTGTAGTGTCTCAGCTACAGACATCACACCCCCAGTCTCTTACTCTCATCTCAGGAGACTTTAACCACGTTTCCCTGTCTGCCACTCTCCCTACTTTCACTCAGTATGTTGACTGCCATACTAGGGACAATAAAACTTTGGACTTGCTGTATGCAAACACCAAGGCTGCATACAGATCATCACCCCTCCCCCCTCTGGGCCGCTCAGACCACAACCTGGTGAGACTGCAGCCCATTTACATACCTATGGTGAAAAAACAACCCCCCACAACCAGGTATGTGAAGAAGTGGTCTAAGGAGGCCACTGAGGCGCTGCAGGACTGCTTCGACACCACTGACTGGGAGGTGCTGTGCAGCCCACATGGGGAGGACATCGACGGTTTAACTCACTGCATCACAGATTACATAAACTTCTGTGATGAGAACACTGTACCCACCAAAAAAATACAGTGTTTCTCCAACAACAAACCCTGGGTGACCCCTGAGCTGAAAACCCTGCTCAATGAAAAGAGAAGGGTTTTTAGATCTGGAGATAGAGAGGAGCTGAGGAGGGTGCAAAAGGATAGCTCAAGATTAAAATCAAGGAATTGAAAGCCAGCTATCGGGAAAAGATGGAGGAAGATTTACAACATAAAAATGCAAGAGAAGTCTGGAGGGGCCTGAATAACATCTCAGGTCACAGCAGAAGGCGTGGGAGGGGCCCTGAAGCAGGAGACAGGGAGTGGGCAAATGAACAGAATCTGTTCTTCAATAGATTTGATTCTGCTCCCAACCCCACCCCCACCCACCAGAGCGCAGACCGCTTCTCCATCTGAGTACCCTGAGTACCCTGCCACCCCCCTCAACAGCCCTCTCCTTCTCCTCCTCCTCCTCAGACGACCCCCTCCAACAACCCCCTCCTCTTCTTCATCCTCCTCCTCCTCCGACGGCCTCTCCATAACAGCTGATCAGGTGAGAAGCCAGCTGAGGAAGATCAAGGCGAGGAAGGCCACAGGTCCCGACGGCATCAGCTCCAGACTCCTGAAGGACTGTGCAGACCAGCTCTGTGAGGTCCTTCTGCACATCTTCAACCTGAGCCTGAGACTGGAGAGGGTACCGACTCTGTGGAAGACTTCCTGCGTGGTGCCAGTCCCAAAGACATCTCACCTCAGGGAGCCTAACCACTTCAGACCTGTGCCCTCACCTCTCACCTGATGAAGACCATGGAGAGGATCGTCCTCAACAACCTCCGCTCCCGGATGACTTCAAATCTGGATCCTCTGCAGTTCGCCTACCAGCCGAACATCGGGGTGGATGACGCCGTCATCTACCTGCTGCAGAGATCCTGGACTCACCTGGAGAACACCGGCAGCACTGTAAGGGTCATGTTCTTTGACTTCTCCACTGCCTTCAACACCATCCAGCCTGCACTGCTCAGGGGGAAGCTAGAGAGGGCGGGAGTGGACTGTCACCTGGCTGCATGGACAACAGACTACCTCACCAACAGACCACAGTACGTGAGGCTTCAGGACTGTGAGTCTGACATGGTGGTCTGCAGTACAGGGGCCCCGCAGGGGACAGTTCTCTCCCCTTTTCTCTTCACCCTGTACACCTCGGACTTCTGTTACAACTCTGGGAGCTGCCACCTGCAGAAGTTCTCCGATGACACAGCCATCGTGGGGTGTGTGTCTAAGGGGAGCGAACAGGAGTACAGGCAGGTCATCATGGACTTTGTCGACTGGAGTGAGCTCAACCACCTTCAGCTCAACGCCAGCAAGACAAAGGAGATGGTGATTGACTTCCGCAGGAAGTCACCCCAGACTGCACCGGTGTACATCCAGGGCTTGGACATCGAGAGGGTGGAGACGTACAAATACCTGGGTGTTCACCTCAACAATAAACTGGACTGGTCACACAACACCGACGTCCTGTACAAGAAGGGCCAATGTCGACTTCACCTGCTGAGACGACTGAGGTCCTTTGGAGTGTGCAGGACTCTGCCACAGACTTTTTATGACACTGTGGTGGCGTCTGCACTTTTCTATGCAGTGGTCTGCTGGGGAGGAGGGAGCATGGAGAGAGACAGAAAGAGACTGAACAGACTGGTCAGGAGGGCCAGTTCTGTCTTTGACTGTCCTCTGCACTCTGTAGAGGAGGTGGGTGAGAGGAGGATGTTAGTGAAGCTGACATCCATCATGGACAACCCCTCTCACCCCTTGCATGACACTGTGGGGGCCCTGAGCAGCTCCTTCAGCAGCAGACTGAGACACCCACCCTGCAAGACAGAGCGCTACCACAGGTCGTTCATCCCATCTGCAGTCAGACTGTTTAATCAGACTCTTTAACAACATCACCACCTCATGCTACACACTGTGTGTGTGTTTTTTTAAGAGCAATCCCTTAATTACTGTGTAATTTTACATTATTGTATTTTTTATTTTATTTAAATGATGTAAATATGTTTGATTTGATTTTAACTTCTAGTTTTATTTTTAATAAGTATATTCCCGTCCCCTGTTTTCTGGAGCTGCTGTAATGCACTAATTTCCCCCACAGGGGATCAATAAAGTTTATCTTTATCTTTATCTTTAAATTATTTGTAAGGCAGCTTATGTCACCACAACTCTCAAATTAAAGCTGCTGTCCTTCTTTACAGGGATCCAGGATTCACACAACATGCTTTTCTGAGCAGCTGATCAGGGTCTTCTGTAAGGAGATTGATGACGAGAGTGTGGAGGCTGCCAAAAAGCACTTTAAACAGTGGTACTATGATTTTCTAATCCTTTGATAATAGTTGAATCTTAAGATGTTAAAGGATACAATACATATCGACTAACTTGCTGTTGATTGAACATAAAACATCAAATATAAATTCAGACCAGTTGACTTGGCTAAAGTACATAGAAAACAGTCAACATTGAGTACAGTTTATTTAACATGGTTGAACATGTGATCTACAGTCTCAAACAGACTTTTTTTGAATGGGTGTGTATGTGGCTTCCAGTGTTTCTCTAGCCAGCTTCAGGTGGGGTCTCCCCAAGAAAATGTTAAGCACCAAACATTTCTTTTCCTGCATTCTCATCCTGATTTTTTCTCGTTTAAAGAAATGGAATAAAGATGTGCGCATGAGCGAGAGAGAGAGAGAGAGAGAGAAAGAGAGAGAGAGTAAAAGCAGATATGCCTTGCTGATGGAAATAATTGATGGACCTCAGCCCCTTGTTTTGTCTCGCAGAATTTATGAAACCTTGTCAACAGTTTGCTAGTCCGTAGCCACGCTTTACAAGTCCATTGTACTGATTAGCAGACAGCATTTGATTTTTTTTAACTGAGCCTTCATGGGCTCCGTGCAACACAACAAAACTCCCTCTTTAAAAAGTTGATCTAGCATCTCAGTTATTACAACAGGTGAGCATGATGTGAAGGCCTGTTATCAAGATTCAGCAAACCCAAGAGAGAGCATCATCACATCGGCAGCAAGCAGCTTCACAAACATAATAAAACTAAGTCATGAGAAGCTTCAGTTTTGACATGTCAGGAGGGCTGGACCTCAGGTGCATTAACAGGAGGGAGGAACAAACAGCAGCCCTCTTTTTGTCTCTCTCTCTCTCGTGCGGACGGCAATTTTATGAATAAATAAAACATATAGTTTTAAAATATAGGCTACTTGGGCAGCTATACATGTACCTGGGTAGCCCGAGTATTGTCTGTGTGGGAAATACTGACGCGAGTGCAGCGTAAGTGCAGTTTGTGAAGGAAAAAGGAGCAAGAGAATCGGCATCACACAGACATGACATCGCAACTATGTGAGAATCGAGACTGGGATTCTTTCTGACCTGAGGGATCTTTTTTTGTTTTGTTGTGCTTCAGTTTGCACATGTCTTGGCTCCAAAAGAAGTCACCAGCACAAAATGTTGGCCGGTATTTTGTCTTTGCTCTTTATACAACAGACCAAAACTCATTGTCCATATTAATATATGCAGTTTGTGGTTTTATGACATTGAAAGGCTGTTTTAATATATGAGCATTAGAATGGAGCAATGAGCAGGGAGGGAATGATTGCATTGAACTTCAGGATACTGTTGCCTTTTCTTTGCTTTTATATGATTTTGATCCCTTTTTTGATGCCAAATTAATGTTGGTGTCTTCAAACTTTTGTATTTTAGTACCAAAAGACAAAAACTTTGAAAATATTTTTTTTTACTTAAGATTTAAAAAAACTGAAAATCCTCACCAGTAAGATGATGGATCTGCATGATGAGTGCATTGTTTTGCTTTAAAATAAGTTGAATGAGAGATCGTTTGTTAAATAGAATCATTTCTGCCTCAAACATTAGCTGTGCTCAGCCTTCAGTCTTCCTTTCAGGTTAAGGTGCTGGTTAAGCTCTACTCTAATTCTGCAAAACATTGTCTCTGGAAATATCTACAAGTTTGTTGGTGAGAGAAAGCCAGCGGACCCCATCGAGGATTGGGAAGTAAGTCTGTGTTCTTGTGTTTCATTACATTTATAACACATGATCTAATCACCTTAACCTAGTTATTGAAAAGGTTGTTGCTGAACAACTGGTAGCCCATCTTAATATTGAAAATCTACTGCACCCTATGCAATTTGGGTTTCGAGCAAACCATTCCACTGAAATGGCATGTTGCTACTTCCTTGAAGTCATTAAAGGTAGCCTTGATAAAGGAGGGGTGGTGGGTGCTGTATTTCTTGACCTGCGCAAGGCTTTCGATACAGTTAATCATTCAGTACACATCTCCAAATTGTCTAAATTTAAACTCTCTGCTAACGTTGTTAATTGGATTCAGTCTTACCTACTTGGTCGCTCCCAGTGCGTACGGATAAATGATAAAATATCATCACTAAAAGCCTGCGTTATGGGAGTGCCACAAGGTTCCATCTTAGGACCGTTGTTGTTTAGTGCATACATCAATGATCTCCCATCTGTGTGTGATGATGTGGGGACCTTGATGTATGCAGACGACACGGTCCTATATGCATGTAAGAAAGACCCTGAACAAGTAGCTGCCAAACTGTCATTAGCAATGGAACAAGTCATAGAATGGTTACGTTATTCATACGTTACGTTAATACTGACAAAACTGTGGTCATGTATTTTGTAAATAAACACAAAAATATGTTTTTTCCAAATATTATTGTAGGTGGGCAAATGATAAAAAAGGTCGATGAGTTGGGTTGATACTTGATACTTGGGTGTTACACTAGACCACAACCTTACTTTTAAAAGTCATATTAAAAAGATGTGCCATAAAGTTAAATATAACATAGCCAACTTTAGACATATCAGGAACTCACTTACAGTCGAAGTGTCTAAAATGTATTTGAATGCTATGATTTTTTCTTACTTTCATTACTGTATATCATGTTGGTCCCAAGCAAACAAGACTGTCTTAAAACCCATAAGGTCACTTCATAAACAAGCCCTTAAAACTCTGGACAGGAAACCACAACAGTATCATCATTGTGATATTCTTGATAAATATAAAATTCTGAGCTTTGACCATTTAATTTTTTATACCGATGTCCGCTTAGTGTACAAAATAATCCATGATGCTGCTCCCCCACCATTGAAAAGCTTTGTGAAACTTCGCTCTGAGCTGATAAGCAGATCTTCAACGTCTGCCTCTAATGGAGATTGCAGTGTTCCTAAACGTGGCTCCGCTTTAGCAAAATCAGTTTTTTCTTTTAAAACCGTTAAGGAATGGAATAGTCTTCCAACTAGTCTTAAACTTTGCACAAACTTCTGCACTTTCACTTGGGAAGTCAAAAAATGGATTTTAAGGAACCAGCCTTGTCAGCATTAATGTGTCATCTCGACAACCTTTTAGATCTCTCAGGGAAACTATAATGTTTTAATATCTGTAAATTGTTCTATGTCTTTCTTCTCTCGCGTGCGTGCGTGCGTGTGTGCGTGCGTGCGTGTGTGCGTGCGTGTCTGGTTGATTTGTATTTTGCTGTTGCCATCATCTGCCCAGGGACAACAGATGGAACTTAGCTAGCTAGCTAAATCTGGTACAAAGCATCTCTTCTCTTCTGAGACTAATGTTTTTTTTTGTACACTGACCCTGATTCAAATAAACGGTTAAATAAATAATGCACTGTTATCACAAAGCTGGATAATGTGCTCATTTTCAGTTAATAGAATAAGTACACATCACATTATTTACTGTCTCCAGCATTTTATCTAGCCCGTGTTGTTATTACATTTAACATGAACAGCAGCACTATTCAACAGTTCTCTTTTTGAAATGTAATGTGAATTGGATAGCAGCTTGAAATGTCTTACAATACAAAATCCCTCAGTCAACTAATGCTGCATGATATTGGGGAAACTGCGTTTTCTTTTAATGTTCATACTATTACAATTTTTATTATTATTTGGGTCTTCAAGTTTATTTTCTTTTACAAATAAGAACCCCTTATACATTCAAAGCTACATTTAATTTGCATCAAGAGCCCTGTGACATTAACTTCTAAGCAAAGACCAGTTCATCTTCATACACTGCATGTGATCCCTTCTCTCTCTCTCCCTCTACACTTTATGTGCTCATGGACTAACACACGTCCTGGGATATTACCATGGCACTTGTACACATAGCAAAATTAATGCTTAGATCATACCATGCAGCCCTACAGTCAAATGCATTTACACTAAGTTGGTGCAGTTTTTTGAGTGAATAAGAATTGAATTCCAAGTTTCTTACATTGTCAACTTAAAATGCAAAAAAACTTGAATCTATATCCTTTTCCACTGTTGTAATTTTTTTCTGATTCCTTGTCAAGAGCCGGATTTCTGGCTGGAAAGAAGGATTGGCTCAACCCCTCCCTGACGAGGAAGAAAACAACCTGAAACCAGAGGACTTTGAAATCCTGGTGAGTTTTTTTTACTTTCTTTCGTCTCACTTTTTTTGTAAAATCTTCAGTTTTGCTGATTCTTTGATTTGTAAGATGTTGCAGAGTTTGTTATGGCACACATTTTACTCTCGACCTTCTTTTTAGGTCATTAACATGGACTACGGCATGAAAGACGAGAACAGCAAAAATGTCAGAACTAATTATTGATTAAAACAATTTTTTTATCGCAATCATTCAATATTTCTTCTGTTTATTATTTGTAAGGCAGCTTGTGTCTCCATAACTCTCAAATTAAAGCTGCTGTCATTCTTTACAGGCATCCAGGATTGGCACAACGTGCTTTTCTGAGCAGCTGATCAGGGTCTTCTGTAAGAAGACTGATAGAAAGAGTGTGAAGGCTGCAAAAAAGCACTTTGAACAGTGGTACAATGATTTTCCAATCCTTAGATAATAGTTGAATATTAAGATGTTAAAGGATACAATATGAACTAACTTGCTGTTGATTGAACATAAAACCAGTTGATTTGGCTAAAGTAAATAGAAAACAGTCCACATTGAGTACAGTTTATTTAATATGGTTGAACATGTGATCTACAATCTGCTGAGTGTGGAAAACATTAGCTGTGCTAGCATCCTCAGCCTTCGGTCTTCCTTTCAGGTTAACGTATGCTTACCTGTGCTGGTGAAGCTCTACTCTAATAGATTTGATACTTTAACTTAACAAAATACTGCCAAAGTGAGCAACACTCCAACATGTTATTGGTCCTTTGTCCTGGTTTGCATCCAGGTTAGACAGCAAGTCTAGACAGTCAGTCAGGTTTCTGTACTGAAACAATTTTACTGACCTGTATTGGAACCGTGCAGGACTCTGGTTTGGGGCCCTCAGGTTAAGAGAGGTAAGCAACAGCAGCATGGGAGTGAAACCAAAAGATTAACCAACCCTCTGGTTTCTTCAACTTTCACTCAGGAGCAAAAATCAGCTTTTAAATTTGAAAATTTGAAAGTAAAAATGATTGATAATTATTGTGATAATTATATCGACTGATATGACATTTTGATAACATTTTTTTAGCCCAGGCCTATAAGCTACAGGTCTTATTGTGAATAACGTGTATCCTTCATTAAAAGAAAAACGGACATGTTAAAAAAAAAATCCCTCTTCATACAGTGTGTGCTGATTGAGACATGAGATAATCAGACCAATTTGGTTTTTTGAATCGGGCTGTAAACATGTTTATTTCTGCTGTAAAAATTGGCTTTTTTGAATGAGTGTGTATGTGACATATTAATATATGCAGTTAGTGGTTTTATTACATTGAAAGGCTGTTTTAATATATGAGCATTAGAATGGAACAATGAGCAGGGAGGGAATGATTGCATAGTGAAACAAAACTTCAGGATACTTTTTTTTTGCATATATATGATTTTGATCTTTTTTTGATGCTAAATTAGCATTGGTGTCTTCAAACTTTTGTATTTTCCTACCAACGGACAAAAACTTTGAAATAATGTATTTTATTACTTGAGATTTAAAAAAACTGAAAGTTCTCAGCAGTGAGATGTTGGATCTGCATGATGAGTACATTGTTTATCTTTAAAATAAGTTGAATGTTAGATCATTTGTTAAATAGAATCATTTCTTCTTCAGTTTATCTCTCACTAGGTTTACTCTACACTGCTTTCTTTAAACAGATGTACTTTTGTGTCTTTATTAACATGCAGGAAGTTCGAGAAGAAGCCGCATCTGCTTGGACCTGAGAGTAATTAAAAGACCATGGAAATGACTCAACAACATGAATAACACAGAATTATTTCTTATTCAGACTCAGGACTCTTTCTAGCTTTTATCATATACATGTTGTATTGTTGTTTTAAATTGTTGACTCCCTTCTGCATCTGCATAAGTTCCAACAACATACAACATGATTTTATTGAGGACAAAGATAAATCATAATATATAATAATATAAACTGATACATAGACACACATGACACTGGATACATTACTTACACAGCTAGCAGCTGTATGGCTGTTGAATACCATTTAGGTAAAGAAAGCCATTATTGAAATCCAACAATCATTGTCTCAAACTGAATATATAAACTGCATGTTTCTGAATTGATTCAGCTTTTGGTCACATTTATGCTTCTTTCTAGGTTGTGAATTCTTTTTGGTCGGGGAAAGATGTAAAGCACTCCCAACATGTGTAATGGAGTGAATATTTCACTTGTGGTTTTATTTAGGGATTTATAATACTCAGTGGTGTTTTAGTTTTGATGTTAATCGTTTGAAGATTGAGGACATGAGATTAGATTATTTGTCTTTGAGTGGTGTTTAATGAGAGATGATCATGAGTGATGTTTTGGTGACTGGTATTATCTTATATTATATTACTTTGTATCTGCAGCATTTATTATCACAATACAATTTTAATCTGTTTTAAAATGAGTCTTATTTTGGGCATGTTTTATAATGTGCTCTTCTTTTGAGTTTATGATTCTTACTTTCAAAACTGGAACTTGTGAAAACCTTTATTTGCATCTAAAAACTTGAAATTCGAATTGAAAAATATCTTTTAAACGTATCCATCAACTACCTTTCTTCAATGGATGATGAATGTGTTTAAATGTATGACACACTTTAAGTGAAGCTATAATTGTTTGACGATTGGTTCTTACATAATGCATCTATGAGAACCTTTCAAGTGTATTCCTGTTGTGATGGGTTCATATCTGATAAAATCTGCATGTATTCAAAATAAACATCAGAGAAAATCCTGAGTTCAACATTGTGTAATCTATCAAACCATATGCATCTATATATATATATGTATATATATACTGTATATATCACCTGTGGTACAAATCTAATTGCAGTTCAAAGTCCTTTACAAAGGAGCGGAAAAATGACTGACAAAAGGTAGTTTGTAAAATATAACAGCAATAAGAAATGAAATCAGCACAATGATTGATAAATATAAATACTAAAAACCTAAAATCAAACACTAAAATGTAAATTTAAAAGTAGAGATGAATAATATTGATTAAAATATAGTAAATTAAAAGCCTTAAAATGATTAAGTCATATAGAAAAGCCAGACTGAATAAATGAGTTTTTTAAATTGTTTTTAAAAATCTCAATATTCTCTGATCCTCTGAAGTCTGTTCCAAAGTCTCAGAGCAGCAAAACGCAGAATCACAAAAGGTTTTTGTTCTGCTCTGTGGAACAACTAAAAGAAGAACCATAGAAGAACAAGAAGACCTGAGGGGTCGTCCTGGTTCATAAACTAAAATCAACTCTGAAAAGTTAATCTGGTGGGAGGCCAAGTGCTTTAGACAATAATAAAATCAATATGAAGACAAAGAGGCAGCCAGTGTCAAGACTTTCAATGATAGATAAAATAGTTTAATGGGAGTTGTGTGTGTAATTGGCAAAGTCATTAACATTCATTCATTCAATCAAATTCATTTAATCTGTTCTTTAGATGTATGTTTACTGCCCTCACATGCTTCACAGGTTGAGTTAATGTCGACATTGCCTATTTAAACACATCATGTTAAGTTTATTTGTCGGACACAGTAATCATCAACTTACATCATTTGCTCATTTGCATCAACAGAAACAGTGTGTGGAGTTTGGATCACATGCTTTCTATCTGACTTAAGCAGAGTTCAGTTGAGATTATGGAATGTTATGAGAAAAAAAATAGGGTAATTAATGAATAAAAAACAAATAAAATGAAAAAAATGTAGCATCATTTATGGAGGTTCACATTGGTAACTCCTCATGCACAGAAAAAAATAGATGGCTAAATCTAGATCCAATGTGTTACACTGACCTGCTAAAGAGAACAACGGAAACCTTGATGTGAGTGTAAAATGGACTTTTCACCTTACTTCATTCTTATTTTGTTGATATATTATGCATTATTTCCAATACAACACATGTATTAATGATAGTTTAAAAAACAATTTTAAAAACTTACTTGAAATGATTTTGATTGGATTGACAATATTTATCAAGATCTGTAATATTTCCTATTTGTCATCAGCTAAAATCATTCACAACATCTACAAAGAGGATCAACTTTTGAAACAGCATCAGATCCTGTGTACAAACATGTGAACTCAGAGTTTGCGTTCCTTTGTCCTTACGTTAGGTTCATTTGCTTTATGTTGATTTGTGGGTTTTTTTTACGACTGATTTGTGATTTTGTGAATATGGCAAAATAAGTAGCATAAAAAAGTACCAGATATTACAGTTTTAGTACATCATTGACTTCATCAAATCAATAGTTATACTAACATGAGGTGACATTTGTCATTTAAGTTTGATCTGTGTTGCTGCACAGAGAATCAGTTTGACTTTGACATCCTTCTTTCAGTTTAAAACAAAACTAAAGCCTCGGCAGAAATTAGATGATAAAAATTGATATTTATAAGCCCTATAAAGATACCTGACCTGGGAATAAAGTCATATCTTTGTGATGAAATTAAGAAAACCAACTCTTTATGGAAGTAAGATAACAAAGTGAGATATGTTAACATAGATATTATCTTCAAACAACTTTCTATGTCTGCAATCAGAAGTAATCTCACAAGAAAAGGTAGGAGATGTCACATTGATAAAATCACATCTGCAATGTGCTCATTCTGGATGTTACTGGAGGTCATATATTATAGTCTCATCTTTTATTTTTGGATAGAAGACAAATTCATACCAAAAAACATCCACTAAATATAAAACTACTGCAGATGTTCACCTCCTTTACATGCTGGACCTTTTCGTCATCATAGAATAAAATAATATTTTACAGTCTGAGGGTTTCTTATGTTTCCTTTCAGTGTACAAAAAAAAAGATCAGCACCTGTTTAAACTTTCTCCAGCAGAGCATTCATTTCATCAAATGGTGAGAGCACACCAAACCATGGAGAGTTGAGCAACACTGCCATCTTGTGGCCATTTGATTTATTTGCAGTTCTCACATAGAGTATAGGTGTAAATCTATCTACAGAGCAGTAACACATGCAACATTTTTCACACTACCTCTTGTTGCTCCTTAAAGGCTTCATATGCAATTTTTTGATCCAGAAGATGTCGCCCTTGATCACCAGCATGAAACCAAAACAACTTGTTCTGCATTGTTGTGTTAGCATGCTAATGCTAGCAATCTTTATCATGCTCGTATCTTCACACTGCATGTAAATTTACCTGAAATGACCGTGATCTAGAAACGCTTACGTGACATTTAATTAAGCAGTGAGTACAGAATGTTATTCTCTTTTCTCTAGTCCCTCAATTAAACAACTTTTATACGCGAGGGGATGAGCTGGCCGGCCGTCCCGGCGATGTAAAAAAAACTGAAGATAGGACTTGGAAAACTCGGAAAGCATCACAGACAGTGGGACTCCGGTGTTACACCCATTGTAGACAGTCATGACTCACAGAGTTATTTTCAGAGGATATCCTTGATTTCTATTGCATTTAAGTGTGAAAAATTGCATATTAAGCCTTTAATAAGCTGGTTTACAACTACTGTTGGCTAACAAACACAGGTTTAGTCAATAAGAAGTGATGACACTCTGAACATGCATGTACTTTTTAATCTCTTTAGTTGGTTTCACATTTATTTTTGTGGGGATTATTTGATGTTTCATATAGTTTATAGTTTTTTTCTTTGGTATTCTCAAGTCGAGTGATGGATTCAGGTTGGATTACAAACAAAATGTTCTGAAAATTTGTATAACATTTATCCAACTTTTAAAAAAATTTCTCACTTGAATTGCTAAATCATACAGTGACTAACAGATGAAGTAGAAATGAAGTTATTATAAAAATAGAACGATTGTATGTGCATTAAATTATCTACAACATGAAATATTTAATCAAAGCAACTATGAGGAAATTCCAATTTCTGTCAGAAATCTAAAATTCAGATTGCATTCATGGATTTATATTTTAGGTGTGCACTAAGAAAAGTGTACTCCTATGCACTTGAATGTGTATGCTAATGTGGGCTCCATGCATAGCTTGTATGCATGCATGCATATCTTTGTGTTTTGGTCTTAGTATTGTGAAGCCACGACTTAACTTTTATTTTCATCATTTTCTTTATTGCAACTGCTGGTTTCAGAGTGAAGGTTTCACCTGTTTATGACAGATGTCAGTGAATGAACTTTCTTCATTCCAACATTAGGAGGATTGTTGTTCTGTAACAATGGAGATGTGAGGCTGATCATTAGGAATGTAATTATGGGGAAACTTTGATCACATAAGAGCTAGGAGTGTTCTTTACTGCTGCTCTTTGTTTTTAAAGGACAGGTGTGTCCAATGTTTCTTTTATTGTGTTCTGTCAGGTGTCTAATGATTCCAATAGTTTCAGGTTGAACTTGTTTACCTTCAGCTTTCTGCTTACAATGCTCCTCACCAATGTTTAGAGCTGCTAAGAGCACGTTTTACAACAAACATTAAGTAAAAAAACAAAACACCTAACCACTGAGAGAATGGGCAGCCTGGAGAGATACATTAAAATAAACTAGTGATATACGTTTAAAGGTATACTTCACCCATTTGCATTAAGCTTTGTATCATTAGAAACCTGGTAGTATTTTTGAATGGATGTGCATCCCGCCCTCATTTTCCCCTGAGATGGGAAATCTTTGTATTTCTAAGTCTGAGAAGGAGCTTCCAGTGACGCAAAATGACGATTTTTGCGTCACTGGAAGCTGTTGTGGTTAGCGGGGTTAAACTACAACGCTAGTTCCTCATATTTTCAACCACTGAAGCTGCAGACCAATCACAGATCAGTGGGTGGGAACTCGCTCCCAGAATCGAAACTTAACGTCCACCATATTGCTTGGAAGCTATGCTAACAGGCTCTATGAAGAAAGCTGATAATGGCGAAAAAATATAAATATAGCGGCGAGACGGCTGCTGCTGACAGGCCGATCTTGTGTCGAGGCTGCTGCGCCCGCCGGACGCTGGCCGCCGGACGCTGGCCGCCGGGCGCTGGCTGCCGGGCGCTGGCCGCCGGGCACTGTTTCACATTTATTTTGTAGGGATTGTAAAAAAGCTCCTATTTTAAAAGTGTTTCATGCAGGATTATTTGATGTTTCATATAGTTTATAGTTTTTTTTTTTGGTATTCTCAAGTCGAGTGATGGATTCAGGTTGGATTACAAACAAAATGTTCTTAAAATTTGTATAACATTTTTCCAACTTTTAAAAAAATTTCTCACTTGAATTGCTAAATCATACAGTGACTAACAGATGAAGTAGAAATGAAGTTATTATAAAAATAGAACGATTGTATGTGCATTAAATTATCTACAACATGAAATATTTAATAAAAGCAACTATGAGGAAATTCCAATTTCTGTCAGAAATTTAAAATTCAGTGCATTCATGGATTTATATTTTAGGTGTGCACTAAGAAAAGTGTACTCCTATGCACTTGAATGTGTGTGCTAATGTGGGCTCCATGCATAGCTTGTATGCATGCATGCATATCTTTGTGTTTTGGTCTTAGTATTGTGAAGCCACGACTTAACTTTTATTTTCATCATTTTCTTTATTGCAACTGCTGGTTTCAGAGTGAAGGTTTCACCTGTTTATGACAGATGTCAGTGAATGAACTTTCTTCATTCCAACATTAGGAGGATTGTTGTTCTGTAACAATGGAGATGTGAGGCTGATCATTAGAAATGTAATTATGGGGAAACTTTGATCACATAAGAGCTAGGAGTGTTCTTTACTGCTGCTCTTTGTTTTTAAAGGACAGGTGTGTCCAATGTTTCTTTTATTGTGTTCTGTCAGGTGTCTAATGATTCCAATAGTTTCAGGTTGAACTTGTTTACCTTCAGCTTTCTGCTTACAATGCTCCTCACCAATGTTTAGAGCTGCTAAGAGCACGTTTTACAACAAACATTAAGTAAAAAAACAAAACACATAACCACTGAGAGAATGGGCAGCCTGGAGAGATACATTAAAATAAACTAGTGATATAAGTTTAAAGGTATACTTCACCCATTTGCATTAAGCTTTGTATCATTAGAAACCTGGTAGTATTTTTGAATGGTTGTGCATCCCGCCCTCATTTTCCCCTGAGATGGGAAATCTTTGTATTTCTAAGTCTGAGAAGGAGCTTCCAGTGACGCAAAATGACGATTTTTGCGTCACTGGAAGCTGTTGCGGTTAGCGGGGTTAAACTACAACGCTAGTTCCTCATATTTTCGACCACTGAAGCTACAGACCAATCACAGATCAGTGGAACTCACTCCCAGAATTGAAAACCTAGTGTCGGTGCTCTCACTGTTTGCCTATGGACACAGACATTCAGACCGTTTTCACATACGCACTCCGGATAATATCTAGATAATCACAGGAGGACTTCTCCGGAGATTCTCCTGACCTAGCCATTCACATATGCTCCTCACAGCGGGGAACTATCCCTGTCAGAGGGGAGGGGGCTTGGGGGATTTCCTGAGGCAAGACGTGACGTAAATAAACAACGCGGAAGTAGCGGCCGTAGCAACACAGTCCGCTACACGATGTTATAATGAGAATATTTGCCTTTATATCAATGTTATGTGTAATCCAATGGAATGACAACATTCACAAAAGAGAGGAGAACAACATACTGACGACCAGAAAACATAATGCAGCTGTTTAATCACATGCACAGAGATCGTAGTGGTCGCGGGCAGACACTTTAGCCGGTCAGTCACTGTATATAAGCGTCATTCTCTTCACCTCGAGTTGAAATCTCCAGAGTATATGCGGCCATGTTCAGATATCAGCTCACTCGGATTTTCTGCAGATAAAGTACTAGGGGTCTGGCCGGATTAACTCCAGGTAAAGTCCGGGCGAAAAATGCGGCTGTTTGCGTTCACACATAGCCTAAAGAACCTCCGGGTAGCCAAATCTCCAGAGTTTTTGAGGAGATTTCTGTATGTGTGAAAAGGGTTATAGAGTCTGTTTTCTGCCAGGAATTTCCAAGATCAATTCTGGAAGAAATTTCTAAATCAGTTGAGGAAATGGCCTTATGTGTTGAAGTAAATATGTCTGTAAATGTTTTTATTACTATATTTCTACTGCTATACTGTATATTTTGGAGGAACTGTATCGATCGAATTTTCCTCTGGGATTAATAAAGTATTTCTGATTCTGAACTAGAGGACCTTAGTGGGAATGGCCTGCAGTGCTGTGCATTCTGGGATTTGGTGTCTTTCATCAACATGAGCCAAACAGATACTTTCTGCCTTTTCACGACCAAGAAGACACCAATTTCAAAATGTATTTTACATTTCTACTACATATATGACCCAATGTCAATACAGATTCATGTTTCAACGGGTGAAGTATCCCTTTAAGAGAAAAATAAAACTTTTATTAATGTTTGAGGCACCGTAGAGTCCTATCATTTCAGACTTTCAGCAGGTAAGGAGTCACAATAAAACTTTTCTTAAAGATGTTTTTGGGCCTTTTTGCCTTTATTAGATAGTTCAGCTGAAGAGAGACCGGAAATGTTAAAAGGAAAAAAAGAATAGGTATTGTATTGAAATTGGACATTTAAAGTGAAGTCAATTAAGACTGAAATCACATCTCCTCTTCAACAAACCAGACGATTTAATTTTGTGTGTACAAATGTCATTTCAGTCAGCACCACTTTGTCAAAAGAATACTTTGATGAAATTATTTATATTTGGCGGTATGTCTCTGTGAGGGATCTCCCTGCCATTCCACGCGCTTACATGGAAAGCATTAGGCAGGAACAGCACACATTCCTCCCTGCTTGCATACAAGTGGAAGGTACCACACATCTATTTGCATTTTCTATTCCAGATTTTCTCAAGATCTGTTTCAATTTGAGCCAACGGTTTTTGGGATGTTCTCTTTCTTGAAAATCATTTTTGATGAACTTTACAGAATTTATTCTTCTGGTTAACATTGCACTATTTTATAAGCTCTCTATAAAAATTTGGAAGATGTTTTTAACTTTATTTAGATTTCAGTGTTTGCTACAGTATTAGTCAACAAATATAAATTCTTCTGTAAAGACGTAAACACTCATTTATTACTTCATCATAACTGCCAACTACTTGATATGGATTTTAATCTGTTCTTTAGAAGTTTTTTGACTGCCCTCACATGCTTCACAGGTTGAGTTAACGTTGACATTGCGTATTTCATCACATCATGTCAAGTTTATTTGTAGGACACAGTAATCAACTGTACATCATGTGATCATTTATATCAACAGAAACAGTGTGTGGAGTTTGGATCACATGTTTGTAATGCTGCTGTTCACATTTATACACATTCATATTACTGTATGCAGGAGATGTTATTCTAGTGTTCATGCTGTTAGAGACTGACAATAGTGTTCATGTGTCGTTGTTGTTTGGTGTGTGTGTGTGTGTTTGTGTGTGTGTGTGTGTGTGGATGTGTGTGTGTGTGTGTGTGTGTGGATGTGTGTGGATGTGTGTGTGTGTGTGTGGATGTGTGTGGATGTGTGCGTGTGTGTGTTTGTGTGTGTGTGTGTGTGTGTGGATTTGTGTGTGTGTATGTTTGTGTGTGTGTGTGTGTGTGTGTGTGTGTTTGTTTGTGTGTGTGTGTGTGTGTGTGTGTGTGTGTGTGTGTGTGTGTGGATGTGTGTGTGTGTGTGTGTGTGTGTGTGTGTGTGTGTGTGTGTGTGTGTGTGTGTGTGTGTGTGTGTGTGTTTGTTTGTGTGTGTGTGTGTGTGTGGAGGGGGGGGCGGGGTAGGTAACAAAATTACCTGCAAAGCAGAATACTTTGCATTTTTTTCTAGTTGTAGAACAGGAAGCAGCAGGAGATGAGCGATTAAAACAAATCACATGTTGCAGCTTTCAGATAAAAGAGTTCAGATAAATATCATATCATGAAACAATGACAAATCATTGTTAACAGGACCATTTTCTCCTTTTTGTTCAAAACCCAATCCACAGAACTTGAGGAAAGATGTTTATGAAAGACCAAAAGTTTCTCAATATATTTACTACAGAGAGTCCATAAACACAGAGCTGTATTTTCAGATCAGACTGTTTTCATTATGCTTCATGAACTTAAATAGAAAATACATCTGAAAGAAGAAAACACTCAGCAGGAGAGGGTCAGATAAGACTTCATGAAAAACACTTTATTACTGTTGTAATTAATGTCACTTAACTTCAGAGTAAGTTCACATTTTATTCAGGGCTGTCAAACGATTATTTTTTTTTAAAATTGTGATTAATCACTAGATTCCAATAGTTTATTGGAATTAATCACATTATTACTTGCATGTTTGAAATTCCATTATTTCGCATTCTCCATTTATTTCAGAATCAGAAATACTTTAATAATCCTGGAGGGGGGGGGTGAGTGATAATGTGTTATAAAACGCCTTGAGAGGTGTCTTGCTCAAAGGCACCTCGACAGCGCTCAGGAAGTGAATTGGCGCCTCTCCAGCTACCAGACCAATCTCCAGACTTGAACCGACGACCCTCCGGTTCCCAACACAAGTCCCTGCAGACTGAGCTACTGCCACCCCATAGAGCTTTTAGTCCAAGAAATAAACAACTTAAAACACAACCTGATCCAGGTATTTATATATTTCAGAATCTTTGCCGTTTTAAGGGACTGCTTATCATTCTCAACACTTTTTGAGTCATTCTGTTGTCATTTACAATCAGAGAAACAAAACATGTTTTGTTGACAAAATACTGAGCAGAAAAAAACATTTAGAGGTGCTTGTCCTTTACTTCAGTGTTCATCTTTATGCTTTACATAAGAGTGGAAGATTGTGCTTTTTATCTCCCCAAAATGTATTTAAAAACTACATTTTAAACTTTCCTTTTTCACCTAAAAAACAGGAGTCAATGAATAAAGTGTGGTGTACATTCAATTCTTACCTTAACGTTATCCCTCACAAAATAACAACTCATGTCGGCACATTCTCACATTTCTGATGTCACTGAGTTGTTAGATGTCTCAATATTTTTACCTTTCTAAATTGGCATGATGTGCTCAGTTATAATCATCTCAGGGCCTCTGAGATGTCTCTTATAACTCAGGTAACTAATCTGAGTATCTGACCACTGCTGAGGTCAAGATGCTGCTTACATTGGGAATGAATCCTATCAGTCCCATGGGGAGTATGTGGACAGTAAGTTTGAATAACTCTTTCTTTATTTGACCTTTTTGTGACATATTAAATGCTAAAGATTGATTTTTAGTTTGAAAGTTGAGTCCTGAACAGTAAGCTGTATGATAATGCTGTCCTTCACGAGAAGCTCAGGAAGCTGCAGCTTTAAGCATTTAGGTTGTGTGTGGGCCTTCTATCAATCTCATCGACTTTTTCCCTACACAGCATGGACTCACACACCAAACGCTTTATACTAAAGGGAAAGTATTCCAAATATCTGCAAGAGTTACTAATGCAATCCAGGGAAAGAGTCTTGCAGGCCAAGAGGCTGTTCTCTCTGGTTCCTCACGTGTGGATGAAAGTATAGTTGAGTGAACAAAACCAGCTAGACTTAACTGGGATTTTAGGCTGTTTACTGGGGCTCAGGCGTTTGGGGAAGGGCAGGGACGTTATGATGGAGAAATCCTTTCATACCCTGGAATTTGTTTTCTTTTTGTTTGTGCAAGTGTCAACGCCAAAATACTATAAAGCGCCTTTATTTTGATTCCTAGAATGAGGCTACATTCAAATTATAATCTAGAATTCAGGGGTGGGCCACATGCAGTTGAGATATAATTGACTGTTAGTGTTTTTGTAAAACTCTTATATGAAAGTATACTAAGTACTGATGTTGTAGTGAGGACCACACTAACCGAGACCAAGACATATGTGAGACCAGAGTGATATGAGACTGAGACAAGACCGAGACATTTAGGGATCGAGACCAAGTCAAGACCAAGACCATAAATATCACTTTTAAAATCATCATGTGTGCAGCGGGCGTGTCACTCACCACTCATCAGTAACACCAGGAAGGTTGCGGTGGTAACCAAGAGATAAAAATCAAACTACAAATGAATTGAAGTCATTTGTTCTTTTAGAAAGGAGCATTGGAGGTGGTCTTGACTGGTCTTAATCTAAAATCAGGAGTCCGCCCAGTCTGAGACAGAGACAAGACAGAGTAAAAATACTTTCAAGACGAGACCTTCAAACAGTGGTCTTGAGACCGGTCTTGATTTCGATTACTACAACACTAGTTTGTACATTTGAAAAAAAGAAAGAAAAATATCCTAAAATAACCAGTAAATACTCTGTTCATTGTATTGGAAAAGAAACTTAATTTTGAAGTAAGCACATTAAATTAAGGATTAACAATTGTACTGGAGGTTAAAATATGAATGTTGGTATCATAGAGGCTGATAAAAGCTATGTATTCCTTCCTTTGGTTGAATTATAAGTCCACCGAAGAATATCCTACAATTTGGCCCTCTGACAGTGAGAATTAAATATATGTGGCCCTTGCTGTGACCAAAGTTGCCCTTTCCTGGTCTAGATCAACACCAATGGGTTACACCATCTAATTTGCATCCCGATATCTGACTTCTTTGCCACACCTGTTTAAGCCACAACCACAACTTTATAAAAGCCTGCGCTCAGGTCTGTTACTTCATCTTCCATCCAAACCAAGCCTGACCTGCTATAGAGAACAACAAAAACCTCCATGTGAGTGTAAAATGGATCTTTCACCTTACTTCATTCTTATTTTGTTGATATATTATGAATTATTTCCAATACAACACATGTATTAATGATATTAATGATCTGCCTCTACTCAGGGACTCTTACTACCTGGGGATCAAGAACAACTTTGACTTTCGTCGCTTCTTGCAGTTTGCCAGAGTGTGTGAGGTTGAAGACAAAGACTGCAAAGAAGGAAAAAGGAAAACTATCTGCACCAGAGACAAGGTGCTGACACACTTGAGCTTGTAAACAGATAATTGAAAGCAAACTGATAATGTTGTTATTTATGACTAAACTACAGTCCTAACCTCAACAGGAGGAGGACCATATGTACGACTTGTTCTATACAAGACACCGTCTCCACAAAAGAGCCTGTCAGCACAGAGTAAGCCACATCATACAAGAAATGTAAGTGTCTACCTTCAGAAGTTAGTACTCCAAATATAAGATTGGTCTCCTTCTGATTTCCATTATTTGATCTGCATCATGATTCACTATCTCATCAGTAATAATATGTTTGATATGAACATACAGGATTGCAGAGGCTTTTTTTAAAGCAGACGGTCACATTCAGATTGAAGGATCAGGAGGGAGGATGTTCACTCTCTCTACAGCCAATGAGGACATGGAGGCCTACACAAAGCTCACAGGTGTGTAGATTTAAATGTGTGCTGTTAGCTCATGTTTAACATTGAAGCCAATTCAGACTTCAGAAATATCAAGACATTGTTTAAATAATGCACTACACCCAACAATCTGAAAAGGAAATTGTGTGTAGGCACTTGGTCAGTTTTGATGTTTGGCCAAGGACAAGGTTATCTGGTAGTTTGAGGAGTTCACAAATCCAGTCTCAAACATCCTGAACAACTGGCTGTCCTGATCATTTGAACTTGTTTGATATTTAGGATGTTTATTTATGAAGTAACAGTGACATATTTCAACACTTTTTGGAAACACACTTTGTTAGATGCTGCTTTCTGTCAGATGGCTCTGTTGCTAGGTCATTTACAGTTATGCTAATTTATCCATTTTTTTTATCGTGCATTTGTTAAAGATAAATAAACCACATCCTGTTAATTTAGTTGTGATGACTTATAAATGAACATGCCATGTCTTACAATTTATTGAGTGTGTTTAAATTAAATTCACTAATTTTTGTGTGTGTTATTATCATTTGTTTGCTTGTTACTCTGTTACTCTTTTAGACAACGTGTTTGAGGAAATACTGAAGTCTTCCTGCTCAGAACTAAAAAAGGCAAGAGAGATTCTGCAAAACATCGTCTCTCGAAAGATCTACAAGTTTGTTGGTGAGAGAAAGCCAAAGGACCCCATCGAAGATTGGAAAGTAAGTCTGTGTTCTTGTGTTTCATTACATTTATAACACATGATCTAATGCACTGTTATCACAAAGCTGGATAATGTGCTCATTTTCAGTTAATAGAATAAGTACACATCACATTATTTACTGTCTCCAGCATTTTATCTTGCCCGTGTTGTTATTACATTTAACATGAACAGCAACACTATTGAACAGTTCTCTTTTTGAAATGTAATGTGAATTGGATAGCAGCTTGAAATGTCTTACAATACAAAATCCCTCAGTCAACTAATGCTGCATGATATTGGGGAAACTGCGATAACCTTTGAGGTTCATACAATTACAATTTGTATTGTCATTTGGGCTTTCAATTCTATTTTCTTTTTCAAATAAGAACCCCTTATATGTTCAAAGTGACTTTTAATTTGCATCAAGAGCCCTGTGACAGTAAAGAACAGTTCATCGTCACACACTGCATGTGATCCCTTTAACTCTACATCTTATGTGCACATAGACTCTGCCTGCACAGAAGTCACTTCTCTTTGTGATCAGGAAGAGGATCAGACAGACTGATATTGTAGATCAGTCATGGAAAGAGAGAAACTGAAGGCTTTTTGTTTTTTCAAAAGCAAAAACAACAAAAAATGGCATGAAATGATGCATTTCAGGACATATGATTGATATTATATATTCTGTAATGTTATCATAGAACTTGTACACATAGCAAAAATGATGCTTAAATCATACCATGCAGCCCTACAGTCAAAAATATCTACACTAAGTTGGTGCAGTTTTTTGAGTGAATGTGAAATGAATTCCAAGTTTCTTACATTGTCAACTTTAAATGCAAAAAACCTTTTCTATCCTTTCGCACTCTTCTCAACTTTTCTGCTCCATTTTCAAGAGCCTGATTCCTAGCTGGAAAAAAGGACTGGCTGAGGGAGAAAGAAACCTGACACCAAAGGACTTTGAAATCCTGGTGAGTTTTTTGACTTTCTTTCATTTCACCTTTTTGTAAAATCTTGGGTTTTGCAGATTTTTTGATTTGTAAGATGTTGCAAAATTTGTTACTGCAGACATACTTTTACTCTCAACCTTCATTTTAGGTCATTGAAATGGACTATGGCACGGACGACAAGGACCCTATCCAACATGTTCATTTCTACAGCAAATCTGAGCTTGACAAGGCAAAACCAATGCCCGAAGAAAAGGTAAGAACTAAATATTGATTAAAACATTTTTTATCGCAATATTTCTTCTGTTTATTGGGCTCCATTGTTTACACCCGTGAACAGCTGGTTGCGCTGTGCCAGCCTCGGTTACATCCAGCCGAAAGACCGGACATCCCCGCAGAACTACGGAGGAAGAGAAGGGGATGCAGAGCCGGAGTGAAGTGCCGGGAAAAGAAAAGACGGTACAAACCATCCGTGCCGTCTTTAATTATGGGGAATGTAAGATCTCTCCCTAATAAGATGGAGGAGCTGACGGCGCTCACCCGGCTTCAGAGGGAGTACCGAGAGTGTAGCATCATGCAGTTCACGGAGACATGGCTGAATGAACTCACTCCGGACACGCTCGTAACTTTGGACGGCTTCCACCTCGTCAGAGCGGACCGGAGCGCGAGGGAGAGCGGTAAGAAGAAAGGCGGGGGAATAGCGATGTATGTGAATGAGAGATGGTGTAACTCTGGGCACATCACCGTTAAAGAACAGCGCTGCACTAAGGATGTGGAGCTGCTGGCTGTAAGCATTCGGCCATATTGCCTGCCGAGGGAGTTTTCACACGTCATCGCGGTGACTGTTTACATCCCCCCCTCGGCAGACGCTGCTGCAGCCTGTGAACTCATCCACAGTGTAGTGTCTCAGCTACAGACATCACACCCCCAGTCTCTTACTCTCATCTCAGGAGACTTTAACCACGTTTCCCTGTCTGCCACTCTCCCTACTTTCACTCAGTATGTTGACTGCCATACCAGGGACAATAAAACTTTGGACTTACTGTATGCAAACACCAAGGATGCATACAGATCATCACCCCTCCCCCTCTGGGCCGCTCAGACCACAACCTGGTGAGACTGCAGCCCATTTACATACCTATGGTGAAAAAACAACCCCCCACAACCAGGTATGTGAAGAAGTGGTCTAAGGAGGCCACTGAGGCGCTGCAGGACTGCTTCGACACCACTGACTGGGAGGTGCTGTGCAGCCCACATGGGGAGGACATCGACGGTTTAACTCACTGCATCACAGATTACATAAACTTCTGTGTTGAGAACACTGTACCCACCAAAAAAATACAGTGTTTCTCCAACAACAAACCCTGGGTGACCCCTGAGCTGAAAACCCTGCTCAATGAAAAGAGAAGGGTTTTTAGATCTGGAGATAGAGAGGAGCTGAGGATGGTGCAAAAGGATAGCTCAAGATTAAAATCAAGGAATTGAAAGCCAGCTATCGGGAAAAGATGGAGGAAGATTTACAACATAAAAATGCAAGAGAAGTCTGGATGGGCCTGAATAACATCTCAGGTCACAGCAGAAGGCGTGGGAGGGGCCCTGAAGCAGGAGACAGGGAGTGGGCAAATGAACAGAATCTGTTCTTCAATAGATTTGATTCTGCTCCCAACCCCACCCCCACCCACCAGAGCGCAGACCGCTTCTCCATCTGAGTACCCTGAGTACCCTGCCACCCCCCTCAACAGCCCTCTCCTTCTCCTCCTCCTCCTCAGACGACCCCCTCCAACAACCCCCTCCTCTTCTTCATCCTCCTCCTCCGACGGCCTCTCCATAACAGCTGATCAGGTGAGAAGCCAGCTGAGGAAGATCAAGGCGAGGAAGGCCACAGGTCCCGACGGCATCAGCTCCAGACTCCTGAAGGACTGTGCAGACCAGCTCTGTGAGGTCCTTCTGCACATCTTCAACCTGAGCCTGAGACTGGAGAGGGTACCGACTCTGTGGAAGACTTCCTGCGTGGTGCCAGTCCCAAAGACATCTCACCTCAGGGAGCCTAACCACTTCAGACCTGTGCCCTCACCTCTCACCTGATGAAGACCATGGAGAGGATCGTCCTCAACAACCTCCGCTCCCTGATGACTTCAAATCTGGATCCTCTGCAGTTCGCCTACCAGCCGAACATCGGGGTGGATGACGCCGTCATCTACCTGCTGCAGAGATCCTGGACTCACCTGGAGAACACCGGCAGCACTGTGAGGGTCATGTTCTTTGACTTCTCCAGTGCCTTCATCACCATCCAGTCTGCACTGCTCAGGGGGAAGCTAGAGAGGGCGGGAGTGGACTGTCACCTGGCTGCATGGACAACAGACTACCTCACCAACAGACCACAGTACGTGAGGCTTCAGGACTGTGAGTCTGACATGGTGGTCTGCAGTACAGGGGCCCCGCAGGGGACAGTTCTCTCCCCTTTTCTCTTCACCCTGTACACCTCGGACTTCTGTTACAACTCTGGGAGCTGCCACCTGCAGAAGTTCTCCGATGACACAGCCATCGTGGGGTGTGTGTCTAAGGGGAGCGAACAGGAGTACAGGCAGGTCATCATGGACTTTGTCGACTGGAGTGAGCTCAACCACCTTCAGCTCAACGCCAGCAAGACAAAGGAGATGGTGATTGACTTCCGCAGGAAGTCACCCCAGACTGCGCCGGTGTACATCCAGGGCTTGGACATCGAGAGGGTGGAGACGTACAAATACCTGGGTGTTCACCTCAACAATAAACTGGACTGGTCACACAACACCGACGTCCTGTACAAGAAGGGCCAATGTCGACTTCACCTGCTGAGACGACTGAGGTCCTTTGGAGTGTGCAGGACTCTGCCACAGACTTTTTATGACACTGTGGTGGCGTCTGCACTTTTCTATGCAGTGGTCTGCTGGGGAGGAGGGAGCATGGAGAGAGACAGAAAGAGACTGAACAGACTGGTCAGGAGGGCCAGTTCTGTCTTGGACTGTCCTCTGCACTCTGTAGAGGAGGTGGGTGAGAGGAGGATGTTAGTGAAGCTGACATCCATCATGGACAACCCCTCTCACCCCTTGCATGACACTGTGGGGGCCCTGAGCAGCTCCTTCAGCAGCAGACTGAGACACCCACCCTGCAAGACAGAGCGCTACCGCAGGTCGTTCATCCCATCTGCAGTCAGACTGTTTAATCAGACTCTTTAACAACATCACCACTTCATGCTACACACTGTGTGTGTGTTTTTTTAAGAGCAATCCCTTAATTACTGTGTAATTTTACATTATTGTATTTTTTATTTTATTTACATGATGTAAATATGTTTGATTTGATTTTAACTTCTAGTTTTATTTTTAATAAGTATATTCCCGTCCCCTGTTTTCTGGAGCTGCTGTAATGCACAAATTTCCCCCACAGGGGATCAATAAAGTTTATCTTTATCTTTATCTTTAAATTATTTGTAAGGCAGCTTATGTCACCACAACTCTCAAATTAAAGCTGCTGTCCTTCTTTACAGGGATCCAGGATTCGCACAACATGCTTTTCTGAGCAGCTGATCAGGGTCTTCTGTAAGGAGATTGATGACGAGAGTGTGGAGGCTGCCAAAAAGCACTTTAAACAGTGGTACTATGATTTTCTAATCCTTTGATAATAGTTGAATCTTAAGATGTTAAAGGATACAATACATATCGACTAACTTGCTGTTGATTGAACATAAAACATCAAATATAAATTCAGACCAGTTGACTTGGCTAAAGTAAATAGAAAACAGTCAACATTGAGTACAGTTTATTTAACATGGTTGAACATGTGATCTACAGTCTGAAACAGACTTTTTTTGAATGGGTGTGTATGTGGCTTCCAGTGTTTCTCTAGCCACGCTTTACAAGTCCATTGTACTGATTAGCAGACAGCATTTGATTTTTTTTAACTGAGCCTTCATGGGCTCTGTGCAACACAACAAAACTCACTCTTAAAAAGTTGATCTAGCATCTCAGTTATTACAACAGGTGAGCATGATGTGAAGGCCTGTTATCAAGATTCAGCAAAACCAAGAGAGAGCATCATCACATCGGCAGCAAGCAGCTTCACAAACATAATAAAACTAAGTCATGAGAAGCTTCAGTTTTGACATGTCAGGAGGGCTGGACCTCAGGTGCATTAACAGGAGGGAGGAACAAACAGCAGCCCTCTTTTTGTCTCTCTCTCTCTCGTGCGGACGGCAATTTTATGAATAATTAAAACATATAGTTTTAAAATATAGGCTACTTGGGCAGCTATACATGTACCTGGGTAGCCCGAGTATTGTCTGTGTGGGAAATACTGACGCGAGTGCAGCGTAAGTGCAGTTTGTGAAGGAAAAAGGAGCAAGAGAATCGGCATCACGCAGACATGACATCGCAACTATGTGAGAATCGAGACTGGGATTCTTTCTGACCTGAGGGATCTTTTTTTGTTTTGTTGTGCTTCAGTTTGCACATGTCTTGGCTCCAAAAGAAGTCACCAGCACAAAATGTTGGCCGGTATTTTGTCTTTGCTCTTTATACAACAGACCAAAACTCATTGTCCATATTAATATATGCAGTTTGTGGTTTTATGACATTGAAAGGCTGTTTTAATATATGAGCATTAGAATGGAGCAATGAGCAGGGAGGGAATGATTGCATTGAACTTCAGGATACTGTTGCCTTTTCTTTGCTTTTATATGATTTTGATCCCTTTTTTGATGCCAAATTAATGTTGGTGTCTTCAAACTTTTGTATTTTAGTACCAAAAGACAAAAACTTTGAAAATATTTTTTTTTACTTAAGATTTAAAAAAACTGAAAATCCTCACCAGTAAGATGATGGATCTGCATGATGAGTGGATTGTTTTGCTTTAAAATAAGTTGAATGAGAGATCGTTTGTTAAATAGAATCATTTCTGCCTGAAACATTAGCTGTGCTCAGCCTTCAGTCTTCCTTTCAGGTTAAGGTGCTGGTTAAGCTCTACTCTAATTCTGCAAAACATTGTCTCTGGAAATATCTACAAGTTTGTTGGTGAGAGAAAGCCAGCGGACCCCATCGAGGATTGGGAAGTAAGTCTGTGTTCTTGTGTTTCATTACATTTATAACACATGATCTAATCACCTTAACCTAGTTATTGAAAAGGTTGTTGCTGAACAACTGGTAGCCCATCTTAATATTGAAAATCTACTGCACCCTATGCAATTTGGGTTTCGAGCAAACCATTCCACTGAAATGGCATGTTGCTACTTCCTTGAAGTCATTAAAGGTAGCCTTGATAAAGGAGGGGTGGTGGGTGCTGTATTTCTTGACCTGCGCAAGGCTTTCGATACAGTTAATCATTCAGTACACATCTCCAAATTGTCTAAATTTAAACTCTCTGCTAACGTTGTTAATTGGATTCAGTCTTACCTACTTGGTCGTACGGATAAATGATAAAATATCATCACTAAAAGCCTGCGTTATGGGAGTGCCACAAGGTTCCATCTTAGGACCGTTGTTGTTTAGTGCATACATCAATGATCTCCTATCTGTGTGTGATGATGTGGGGACCTTGATGTATGCAGACGACACGGTCCTATATGCATGTGGGAAAGACCCTGAACAAGTAGCTGCCAAACTGTCATTAGCAATGGAACAAGTCATAGAATGGTTACGTTATTCATACGTTACGTTAATACTGACAAAACTGTGGTCATGTATTTTGTAAATTAACACAAAAATATGTTTTTTCCAAATATTATTGTAGGTGGGCAAATTATAAAAAAGGTCGATGAGTTGGGTTGATACTTGATACTTGATACTTGGGTGTTACACTAGACCACAACCTTACTTTTAAAAGTCATATTAAAAAGATATGCCATAAAGTTAAATATAACATAGCTAACTTTAGACATATCAGGAACTCACTTACAGTCGAAGCGTCTAAAATGTAATTGAATGCTATGATTTTTTCTTACTTTCATTACTGTATATCATGTTGGTCCCAAGCAAACAAGACTGTCTTAAAACCCATAAGGTCACTTCATAAGCAAGCCCTTAAAACTCTGGACAGGAAACCACAACAGTATCATCATTGTGATATTCTTGATAAATATAAAATTCTGAGCTTTGACCATTTAATTTTTTATACCGATGTCCGCTTAGTGTACAAAATAATCCATGATGCTGCTCCCCCACCATTGAAAAGCTTTGTGAAACTTCGCTCTGAGCTGATAAGCAGATCTTCAACGTCTGCCTCTAATGGAGATTGCAGTGTTCCTAAACGTGGCTCCGCTTTAGCACAATCAGTTTTTTCTTTTAAAGCCGTTAAGGAATGGAATAGTCTTCCAACTAGTCTTAAACTTTGCACAAACTTCTGCACTTTCACCCGGGAAGTCAAAAAATGGATTTTAAGGAACCAGCCTTGTCAGCATTAATGTGTCATCTCGACAACCTTTTAGATCTCTCAGGGAAACTATAATGTTTTAATATCTGTGAATTGTTCTATGTCTTTCTTCTCTCGTGTGCGTGCGTGCGTGTGTGCGTGCGTGTGTGCGTGCGTGCGTGTCTGGTTGATTTGTATTTTGCTGTTGCCTTCATCTGCCCAGGGACAACAGATGGAACTAAGCTAGCTAGCTAAATCTGGTACAAAGCATCTCTTCTCTTCTGAGACTAATGTTTTTTTTTGTACACTGACCCTGATTCAAATAAACGGTTAAATAAATAATGCACTGTTATCAAAAAGCTGGATAATGTGCTCATTTTCAGTTAATAGAATAAGTACACATCACATTATTTACTGTCTCCAGCATTTTATCTTGTCCGTGTTGTTATTACATTTAACATGAACAGCAGCACTATTGAACAGTTCTCTTTTTGAAATGTAATGTGAATTGGATAGCAGCTTGAAATGTCTTACAATACAAAATCCCTCAGTCAACTAATGCTGCATGATATTGGGGAAACTGCGTTTTCTTTTCATGTTCATACTATTACAATTTTTATTATTATTTGGGTCTTCAAGTTTATTTTCTTTTACAAATAAGAACCCCTTATACATTCAAAGCTACATTTAATTTGCATCAAGAGCCCTGTGACATTAACTTCTAAGCAAAGAACAGTTCATCTTCATACACTGCATGTGATCCCTTCTCTCTCTCTCCCTCTACACTTTATGTGCTCATGGACTAACACACGTCCTGGGATATTACCATGGCACTTGTACACATAGCAAAATTAATGCTTAGATCATACCATGCAGCCCTACAGTCAAACGCATTTACACTAAGTTGGTGCAGTTTTTTGAGTGAATGTGAATTGAATTCCAAGTTGCTTACATTGTCAACTTAAAATGCAAAAAAACTTGAATCTATATCCTTTTCCACTGTTGTAATTTTTTTCTGATTCCTTGTCAAGAGCCAGATTTCTGGCTGGAAAGAAGGATTGGCTCAACCCCTCCCTGACGAGGAAGAAAACAACCTGAAACCAGAGGACTTTGAAATCCTGGTGAGTTTTTTTTACTTTCTTTCGTCTCACTTTTTTTGTAAAATCTTCAGTTTTGCTGATTCTTTGATTTGTAAGATGTTGCAGAATTTGTTATGGCACACATTTTACTCTCGACCTTCTTTTTAGGTCATTAACAAGGACTACGGCATGAAAGACGAGAACAGCAAAAATGTCAGAACTAATTATTGATTAAAACAATTTTTTTATCGCAATCATTCAATATTTCTTCTGTTTATTATTTGTAAGGCAGCTGATGTCACCATAACTCTCAAATTAAAGCTGCTGTCATTCTTTACAGGCATCCAGGATTGGCACAACGTGCTTTTCTGAGCAGCTGATCAGGGTCTTCTGTAAGAAGACTGATAGAAAGAGTGTGAAGGCTGCAAAAAAGCACTTTGAACAGTGGTACAATGATTTTCCAATCCTTTGATAATAGTTGAATATTAAGATGTTAAAGGATACAATATGAACTAACTTGCTGTTGATTAAACATAAAACCAGTTGACTTGCCTGAAGTAAATAGAAAACAGTCCACACTGAGTACAGTTTATTTAATATGCTTGAACATGTGATCTACAATCTGCTGAGTGTGGAAAACATTAGCTGTGCTAGCATCCTCAGCCTTCGGTCTTCCTTTCAGGTTAACGTATGCTTACCTGTGCTGGTGAAGCTCTACTCTAATAGATTTGATACTTTAACTTAACAAAATACTGCCAAACTGGGCAACACTCCAACATGTTATTGGTCCTTTGTCCTGGTTTGCATCCAGGTTAGACAGCAAGTCTAGACAGTCAGTCAGGTTTCTGTACTGAAACAATTTTACTGACCTGTATTGGAACCGTGCAGGACTCTGGTTTGGGGCCCTCAGGTTAAGAGAGGTAAGCAACAGCAGCATGGGAGTGAAACCAAAAGATTAACCAACCCTCTGGTTTCTTCAACTTTCACTCAGGAGCAAAAATCAGCTTTTAGATTTGAAAATTTGAAAGTAAAAATGATTGACAATTATTGTGATAATTATATCGACTGATATGACATTTTGATAACATTTTTAGTTTTTTTAGCCCAGGCCTATAAGCTACAGGTCTTATTGTCAATAACGTGTATCCTTCATTAAAAGAAAAACGGACATGTTAAAAAAAAAATCCCTCTTCATACAGTGTGTGCTGATTGAGACATGAGATAATCAGACCAATTTAGTTTTTTTAATCGGGCTGTAAACATGTTTATTTCTGCTGTAAAAATTGGCTTTTCTGAATGGGTGTGTATGTGACATATTAATATATGCAGTTAGTGGTTTTATTACATTGAAAGGCTGTTTTAATATATGAGCATTAGAATGGAACAATGAGCAGGGAGGGAATGATTGCATAGTGAAACAAAACTTCAGGATTCTTTTTTTTTGCATATATATGATTTTGATCTTTTTTTGATGCTAAATTAGCATTGGTGTCTTCAAACTTTTGTATTTTCCTACCAACGGACAAAAACTTTGAAATAATGTATTTTATTACTTGAGATTTTAAAAAACTGAAAGTTCTCAGCAGTGAGATGATGGATCTGCATGATGAGTACATCGTTTATCTTTAAAATAAGTTGAATGTTAGATCGTTTGTTAAATAGAATCATTTCTTCTTCAGTTTATCTCTCACTAGGTTTACTCTACACTGCTTTCTTTAAACAGATGTACTTTTGTGTCTTTATTAACATGCAGGAAGTTCGAGAAGAAGCCACATCTGCTTGGACCTGAGGGTAATTAAAAGACCATGGAAATGACTCAACAACATGAATAACACAGAATTATTTCTTATTCAGACTCAGGACTCTTTCTAGCTTTTATCATATACATGTTGTATTGTTGTTTTAAATTGTTGACTCCCTTCTGCATCTGCATAAGTTCCAACAACATACAACATGATTTTATTGAGGACAAAGATAAATCATAATATATAATAATATAAACTGATACATAGACACACATGACACTGGATACTTACACAGCTAGCAGCTGTATGGCTGTTGAATACCATTTAGGTAAAGAAAGCCATTATTGAAATCCAACAATCATTGTCTCAAACTGAATATATAAACTGCATGTTTCTGAATTGATTCAGCTTTTGGTCACATTTATGCTTCTTTGTAGGTTGTGAATTCTTTTTGGTCGGGGAAAGATGTAAAGCACTCCCAACATGTGTAATGGAGTGAATATTTCACTTGTGGTTTTATTTAGGGATTTATAATACTCAGTGGTGTTTTAGTTTTGATGTTAATCGTTTGAAGATTGAGGACATGAGATTAGATTATTTGTCTTTGAGTGGTGTTTAATGAGAGATGATCATGAGTGATGTTTTGGTGACTGGTATTATCTTATATTACTTTGTATCTGCAGCATTTATTATCACAATATAATTTTAATCTGTTTTAAAATTAGTCTTATTTTGGGCATGTTTTATAATGTGCTCTTCTTTTGAGTTTATGATTCTTACTTTAAAAACTGGAACTTGTGAAAACCTTTATTTGCATCTAAAAACTTGAAATTCGAATTGAACAATATCTTTTAAACGTATCCATCAACTACCTTTCTTCAATGGATGATGAATGTGTTTAAATGTATGACACACTTTAAGTGAAGCTATAATTGTTTGACGATTGGTTCTTACATAATGCATCTATGAGAACCTTTCAAGTGTATTCCTGTTGTGATGGGTTCATATCTGATAAAATCTGCATGTATTCAAAATAAACATCAGAGAAAATCCTGAGTTCAACATTGTGTAATCTATCAAACCATATGCATCTATATATATATATATGTATATATATACACTGTATATATCACCTGTGGTACAAATCTAATTGCAGTTCAAAGTCCTTTACAAAGGAGCGGAAAAATGACTGACAAAAGGTAGTTTGTAAAATATAACAGCAATAAGAAATGAAATCAGCACGATGATTAATAAATATAAATACTAAAAACCTAAAATCAAACACTAAAATGTAAATTTAAAAGTAGAGATGAATAATATTGATTAAAATATAGTAAATTAAAAGCCTTAAAATGATTAAGTCATATAGAAAAGCCAGACTGAATAAATGAGTTTTTTAAATTGTTTTTAAAAATCTCAATATTCTCTGATCCTCTGAAGTCTGTTCCAAAGTCTCAGAGCAGCAAAACGCAGAATCACAAAAGGTTTTTGTTCTGCTCTGTGGAACAACTAAAAGAAGAACCATAGAAGAACAAGAAGACCTGAGGGGTCGTCCTGGTTCATAAACTAAAATCAACTCTGAAAAGTTAATCTGGTGGGAGGCCAAGTGCTTTAGACAATAATAAAATCAATATGAAGACAAAGAGGCAGCCAGTGTCAAGACTTTCAACGATAGATAAAATAGTTTAATGGGAGTTGTGTGTGTAATTGGCAAAGTCATTAACATTCATTCATTCAATCAAATTCATTTAATCTGTTCTTTAGATGTATGTTTACTGCCCTCACATGCTTCACAGGTTGAGTTAATGTCGACATTGCCTATTTAAACACATCATGTTAAGTTTATTTGTCGGACACAGTAATCATCAACTTACATCATTTGCTCATTTGCATCAACAGAAACAGTGTGTGGAGTTTGGATCACATGCTTTCTATCTGACTTAAGCAGAGTTCAGTTGAGAAAAAAAATAGGGTAATTAATGAATAAAAAACAAATAAAATGAAAAAAATGTAGCATCATTTATGGAGGTTCACATTGGTAACTCCTCATGCACAGAAAAAAATAGATGGCTAAATCTAGATCCAATGTGTTACACTGACCTGCTAAAGAGAACAACGGAAACCTTGATGTGAGTGTAAAATGGACTTTTCACCTTACTTCATTCTTATTTTGTTGATATATTACGCATTATTTCCAATACAACACATGTATTAATGATAGTTTAAAAAACAATTTTAAAAACTTACTTGAAATTATTCTGATTGGATTGACATTATTTATCAAGATCTGTAATATTTCCTATTTGTCATCAGCTAAAATCATTCACAACATCTACAAAGAGGATCAACTTTTGAAACAGCATCAGATCCTGTGTACAAACATGTGAACTCAGAGTTTACGTTCCTTTGTCCTTACGTTAGGTTCATTTGCTTTATGTTGATTTGTGTTTTTTTTTTACTACTGATTTGTGATTTTGTGAATATGGCAAAATGAGTAACATAAAAAAGTACCAGATATTACAGTTTTAGTACATCATTGACTTCATCAAATCAATAATTATACTAACATGAGGTGACATTTGTCATTTAAGTTTGATCTGTGTTGCTGCACGGAGAATCAGTTTGACTTTGATATCCTTCTTTCAGTTTAAAACAAAACTAAAGCCTCAGTAGAAATTAGATGATAAAAATGGATATTTATAAGCCCTATAAAGATACCTGACCTGGGAATAAAGTCATATTGTCCAGATGAAATTAAGAAAACCAACTCTTTATGGAAGTAAGATAACAAAGTGAGATATGTTAACATAGATATTATCTTTAAACAACTTTCTATGTCTGCAATCAGAAGTAATCTCACAAGAAAAGTAGGAGATGACTCCTGGCATTGATAGACACACATCTGTAATGTGCTCATTCTGGATGTTACTGGAGGTCATATATTATAGTCTCATCTTTTATTTTTGGATAGAAGACAAATTCATACCAAAAAACATCCACTAAATATAAAACTACTGCAGATGTTCACCTCCTTTACATGCTGGACCTTTTCGTCATCATAGAATAAAATAATATTTTACAGTCTGAGGGTTTCTTATGTTTCCTTTCAGTGTACAAAAAAAAAGATCAGTACCTGTTTAAACTTTCTCCAGCAGAGCATTCATTTCATCAAATGGTGAGAGCACACCAAACCATGGAGAGTTGAGCAACACTGCCATCTTGTGGCCATTTGATTTATTTGCAGTTCTCACATAGAGTATAGGTGTAAATCTATCTACAGAGCAGTAACACATGCAACATTTTTCACACTACCTCTTGTTGCTCCTTAAAGGCTTCATATGCAATTTTTTGATCCAGAAGATGTCGCCCTTGATCACCAGCATGAAACCAAAACAACTTGTGCTGCATTGTTGTGTTAGCATGCTAATGCTAGCAATCTTTATCATGCTCGTATCTTCACACTGCATGTAAATTTACCTGAAATGACCGTGATCTAGAAACGCTTACGTGACATTCAATTAAGCAGTGAGTACAGAATGTTATTCTCTTTTCTCTAGTCCCTCAATTAAACAACTTTTATACGCGAGGGGATGAGCTGGCCGGCCGTCCCGGCGATGTAAAAAAAACTGAAGATAGGACTTGGAAAACTCGGAAAGCATCACAGACAGTGGGACTCCGGTGTTACACCCATTGTAGACAGTCATGACTCACAGAGTTATTTTCAGAGGATATCCTTGATTTCTATTGCATTTAAGTGTGAAAAATTGCATATTAAGCCTTTAATAAGCTGGTTTACAACTACTGTTGGCTAACAAACACAGGTTTAGTCAATAAGAAGTGATGACACTCTGAACATGCATGTACTTTTTAATCTCTTTAGTTGGTTTCACATTTATTTTTGTGGGGATTGTAAAAAATCTGCTATTTTAAAAGTGTTTCATGCAGGATTATTTGATGTTTCATATAGTTTATAGTTCTTTTTTTCTTTGGTATTCTCAAGTCGAGTGATGGATTCAGGTTGGATTACAAACAAAATGTTCTTAAAATTTGTAAAACATTTTTCCAACTTTTAAAAAAATGTCTCACTTGAATTGTTAAATCATACAGTGACTAACAGATGAAGTAGAAATGAAGTTATTATAAAAATAGAACGATTGTATGTGCATTAAATTATCTACAACATGAAATATTTAATAAAAGCAACTATGAGGAAATTCCAATTTCTGTCAGAAATTTAAAATTCAGATTGCATTCATGGATTTATATTTTAGGTGTGCACTAAGAAAAGTGTACTCCTATGCACTTGAATGTGTGTGCTAATGTGGGCTCCATGCATAGCTTGTATGCATGCATGCATATCTTTGTGTTTTGGTCTTAGTATTGTGCAGTCACGAGTTAACTTTTATTTTCATCATTTTCTTTCTTGCAACTGCTGGTTTCAGAGTGAAGGTTTCATCTGTTTATGACAGATGTCAGTGAATGAACTTTCTTCATTCCAACATTAGGAGGATTGTTGTTCTGTAACAATGGAGATGTGAGGCTGATCATTAGAAATGTAATTACGGGGAAACTTTGATCACATAAGAGCTAGGAGTGTTCTTTACTGCTGCTCTTTGTTTTTAAAGGACAGGTGTGTCCAATGTTTCTTTTATTGTGTTCTGTCAGGTGTCTGATGATTCCAATAGTTTCAGGTTGAACTTGTTTACCTTCAGCTTTCTGCTTACAATGCTCCTCTCCAATGTTTAGAGCTGCTAAGAGCACATTTTACAACAAACATTAAGTAAAAAAACAAAACACCTAACCACTGAGAGAATGGGCAGCCTGGAGAGATACATTAAAATAAACTAGTGATATAAGTTTAAAGGTATACTTCACCCATTTGCATTAAGCTTTGTATCATTAGAAACCTGGTAGTATTTTTGAATGGTTGTGCATCCCGCCCTCATTTTCCCCTGAGATGGGAAATCTTTGTATTTCTAAGTCTGAAAAGGAGCTTCCAGTGACGCAAAATGACGATTTTTGCGTCACTGGAAGCTACAGACCAATCACAGATCAGTGGAACTCACTCCCAGAATTGAAAACCTAGTGTCGGTGCTCTCACTGTTTGCCTATGGACACAGACATACAGACCGTTTTCACATACGCACTCCGGATAATATCTAGATAATCACAGCAGGACTTCTCCGGAGATTCTCCTGACCTAGCCGTTCACATATGCTCCTCACAGCGGGGAACTATCCCTGTCAGAGGGGAGGGGGCTTGGGGGATTTCCTGAGGCAAGACGTGACGTAAATAAACAACGCGGAAGTAGCGGCCGTAGCAACACAGTCCGCTACACGATGTTATAATGAGAATATTTGCCTTTATATCAATGCTATGTGTAATCCAATGGAATGACAACATTCACAAAAGAGAGGAGAACAACATACTGACGAACAGAAAACATAATGCAGCTGTTTAATCACATGCACAGAGATCGTAGTGGTCGCGGGCAGACACTTTAGCCGATCAGTCACTGTATATAAATGTCATTCTCTTCACTTCAAGTTGAAATCTCCAGAGTATATGCGGCCACGTTCAGATATCAGCTCACTCGGGTTTTCTGCAGATAAAGTACTAGGGGTCTGGCCGGATTAACTCCAGGTAAAGTCCGGGCGAAAAATGCGGCTGTTTGCGTTCACACATAGCCTAAAGAACCTCCGGGTAGCCAAATCTCCAGAGTTTTTGAGGAGATTTCTGTATGTGTGAAAAGGGTTATAGAGTCTGTTTTCTGCCAGGAATTTCCAAGATCAATTCTGGAAGAAATTTCGGAATCAGTTGAGGAAATGGCCTTATGTGTTGAAGTAAATATGTCTGTAAATGTTTTTATTACTATATTTCTACTGCTATACTGTATATTTTGGAGAAACTGTATCGATCGAATTTTCCTCTGGGATTAACAAAGTATTTCTGATTCTGAACTAGAGGACCTTAGTGGGAATGACCTGCAGTGCTGTGCATTCTGGGATTTGGTGTCTTTCATCAACATGAGCCAAAAAGACACTTTCTGCCTTTTCACGACCAAGAAGACACCAATTTCAAAATGTATTTTACATTTCTACTACATATATGACCATGTCAATACAGATTCATGTTTCAACGGGTGAAGTATCCCTTTAAGATAAAAATAAAACTTTTATTAATGTTTGAGGCACCGTAGAGTCCTATCATTTCAGACTTTCAGCAGGTAAGGAGTCACAATAAAACTTTTCTTAAAGATGTTTTTGGGCCTTTTTGCCTTTATTAGATAGTTCAGCTGAAGAGAGACCGGAAATGTTAAAAGGAAAAAAAGAATAGGTATTGTATTGAAATTGGACATTTAAAGTGAAGTCAATTAAGACTGAAATCACATCTCCTCTTCAACAAACCAGACGATTTAATTTTGTGTGTACAAATGTCATTTCAGTCAGCACCACTTTGTCAAAAGAATACTTTGACGAAATTATTTATATTTGGCGGTATGTCTCTGTGAGGGATCTCCCTGCCCTTCCACGCGCTTACATGGAAAGCATTAGGCAGGAACAGCACACATTCCTGCCTGCTTGCATACAAGCTATAAGGCAGGGAGATAAGCAGCAAACCCCCCAGAGCAAGCATCAATGACAAGCATGACACTGATTAAGTCACAATAGCATGTTGCAGCTTTCAGATAAAAGAGTTCAGATAAATATCATATCATGAAACAATGACAAATCATTGTTAACAGGACCATTTTCTCCTTTTTGTTCAAAACCCAATCCACAGAACTTGAGGAAAGATGTTTATGAAAGACCAAAAGTTTCTCAATATATTTACTACAGAGAGTCCATAAACACAGAGCTGTATTTTCAGATCAGACTGTTTTCATTATGCTTCATGAACTTAAATAGAAAATACATCTGAAAGAAGAAAACACTCAGCAGGAGAGGGTCAGATAAGACTTCATGAAAAACACTTTATTACTGTTTAATGTCACTTAACTTCAGAGTAAGTTCACATTTTATTCAGGGCTGTAGACAAGCATGACACTGATTAAGTCACAATAGCAGAAAAGGGAGGAGGTGGGGAGGAGGAGGGTTGCAAATGCACTTGCAAATGCTGCTTGCAGAGGGAGCAGCAAAAGGAGGCAGGCTAGAGCAGTTTAAATAAAGCGGCATATGTACCATTTGGCCAATAGGATGCTTCGAAGCAAATCAGCTGGCCATCAGCTGATGCGACTTGCGTGAGATCAGCTGTTACCGAAACTCTGGCATGATAACAGATCGTGACTCTGTGGCCTGCCTGAACTAACGCTACGCTCCATTTCTGGCAGAGAGGGTCAATATTTTCAGTATTTATCCTTTATCAAGACTCTAAATGTTTCTTCAAAAGTAACTTCTAATACTGATTTATTTCTTAAATCCTGTCATTCTAAACTTTTATCTTAAGTATAATAATATTGTGTTGCAGATCACAGCAGGGGTTTTATGCCAACATGAGTAGAGAATTAACAAAGAGTTAATAGTAATTTGCCTATGTAACTATGTTTGATTAAAGAGTGGAAGGTACCACACATCTATTTGCATTTTCTATTCCAGATTTTCTCAAGATCTGTTTCAATTTCAGCCAACGGTTTTTGGGATGTTCTCTTTCTTGAAAATCATTTTTGATGAACTTAACAGAATTTATTCTTCTGGTTAACTTTGCACTATTTTATAAGCTCTCTATAAAAATTTGGAAGATGTTTTCAACTTTATTTAGATTTCAGTGTTTGCTACAGTATTAGTCAACAAATATAAATTCTTCTGTAAAGACGTAAACACTCATTTATTACTTCATCATAACTGCCAACTACTTGATATGGATTTTAATCTGTTCTTTAGAAGTTTTTTGACTGCCCTCACATGCTTCACAGGTTGAGTTAACGTTGACATTGCGTATTTCATCACATCATGTTAAGTTTATTTGTAGGACACAGTAATCAACTGTACATCATGTGATCATTTATATCAACAGAAACAGTGTGTGGAGTTTGGATCACATGTTTGTAATGCTGCTGTTCACATTTATACACATTCATATTACTGTATGCAGGAGATGTTATTCTAGTGTTCATGCTGTTAGAGACTGACAATAGTGTTCATGTGTCGTTGTTGTTTGGTGTGTGTGTGTGTTTGTGTGTGTGTGTGTGTGGATGTGTGTGTGTGTGTGTATGTGTGGATGTGTGTGGATGTGTGTGTGTGTGTGTGTGTGTGTGTGTGTGTGTGTGTGTGTGTGTGTGTGTGTGTGTGTGTGTGTGTGTGTGTGTTGTGTGTGTGTGTGTGTGTGTGTGGAGGGGGGGGCGGGGTAGGTAACAAAATTACCTGCAAAGCAGAATACTTTGCATTTTTTTCTAGTTGTAGAACAGGAAGCAGCAGGAGATGAGCGATTAAAACAAATCACATGTTGCAGCTTTCAGATAAAAGAGTTCAGATAAATATCATATCATGAAACAATGACAAATCATTGTTAACAGGACCATTTTCTCCTTTTTGTTCAAAACCCAATCCACAGAACTTGAGGAAAGATGTTTATGAAAGACCAAAAGTTTCTCAATATATTTACTACAGAGAGTCCATAAACACAGAGCTGTATTTTCAGATCAGACTGTTTTCATTATGCTTCATGAACTTAAATAGAAAATACATCTGAAAGAAGAAAACACTCAGCAGGAGAGGGTCAGATAAGACTTCATGAAAAACACTTTATTACTGTTGTAATTAATGTCACTTAACTTCAGAGTAAGTTCACATTTTATTCAGGGCTGTAGACAAGCATGACACTGATTAAGTCACAATAGCAGAAAAGGGAGGAGGTGGGGAGGAGGAGGGTTGCAAATGCACTTGCAAATGCTGCTTGCAGAGGGAGCAGCAAAAGGAGGCAGGCTAGAGCAGTTTAAATAAGGCGGCATATGTACCATTTGGCCAATAGGATGCTTCGAAGCAAACCAGCTGGCCATCAGCTGATGCGACTTGCGTGAGATCAGCTGTTACCGAAACTCTGGCATGATAACAGATCGTGACTCTGTGGCCTGCCTGAACTAACGCTACGCTCCATTTCTGGGAGAGAGGGTCAATATTTTCAGTATTTATCCTTTATCAAGACTCTAAATGTTTCTTCAAAAGTAACTTCTAATACTGATTTATTTCTTAAATCCTGTCATTCTAAACTTTTATCTTAAGTATAATAATATTGTGTTGCAGATCACAGCAGGGGTTTTATGCCAACATGAGTAGAGAATTAACAAAGAGTTAATAGTAATTTGCCTATGTAACTATGTTTGATTAAAGAGTGGAAGGTACCACACATCTATTTGCATTTTCTATTCCAGATTTTCTCAAGATCTGTTTCAATTTCAGCCAACGGTTTTTGGGATGTTCTCTTTCTTGAAAATCATTTTTGATGAACTTAACAGAATTTATTCTTCTGGTTAACTTTGCACTATTTTATAAGCTCTCTATAAAAATTTGGAAGATGTTTTCAACTTTATTTAGATTTCAGTGTTTGCTACAGTATTAGTCAACAAATATAAATTCTTCTGTAAAGACGTAAACACTCATTTATTACTTCATCATAACTGCCAACTACTTGATATGGATTTTAATCTGTTCTTTAGAAGTTTTTTGACTGCCCTCACATGCTTCACAGGTTGAGTTAACGTTGACATTGCGTATTTCATCACATCATGTCAAGTTTATTTGTAGGACACAGTAATCAACTGTACATCATGTGATCATTTATATCAACAGAAACAGTGTGTGGAGTTTGGATCACATGTTTGTAATGCTGCTGTTCACATTTATACACATTCATATTACTGTATGCAGGAGATGTTATTCTAGTGTTCATGCTGTTAGAGACTGACAATAGTGTTCATGTGTCGTTGTTGTTTGGTGTGTGTGTGTGTGTTTGTGTGTGTGTGTGTGTGTGTGGATGTGTGTGTGTGTGTGTGTGTGTGGATGTGTGTGGATGTGTGTGTGTGTGTGTGGATGTGTGTGGATGTGTGCGTGTGTGTGTTTGTGTGTGTGTGTGTGTGTGTGGATTTGTGTGTGTGTATGTTTGTGTGTGTGTGTGTGTGTGTGTGTTTGTTTGTGTGTGTGTGTGTGTGTGTGTGTGTGTGTGTGTGTGTGTGTGTGTGGATGTGTGTGTGTGTGTGTGTGTGTGTGTGTGTGTGTGTGTGTGTGTGTGTGTGTGTGTGTGTGTGTGTTTGTTTGTGTGTGTGTGTGTGTGTGGAGGGGGGGGCGGGGTAGGTAACAAAATTACCTGCAAAGCAGAATACTTTGCATTTTTTTCTAGTTGTAGAACAGGAAGCAGCAGGAGATGAGCGATTAAAACAAATCACATGTTGCAGCTTTCAGATAAAAGAGTTCAGATAAATATCATATCATGAAACAATGACAAATCATTGTTAACAGGACCATTTTCTCCTTTTTGTTCAAAACCCAATCCACAGAACTTGAGGAAAGATGTTTATGAAAGACCAAAAGTTTCTCAATATATTTACTACAGAGAGTCCATAAACACAGAGCTGTATTTTCAGATCAGACTGTTTTCATTATGCTTCATGAACTTAAATAGAAAATACATCTGAAAGAAGAAAACACTCAGCAGGAGAGGGTCAGATAAGACTTCATGAAAAACACTTTATTACTGTTGTAATTAATGTCACTTAACTTCAGAGTAAGTTCACATTTTATTCAGGGCTGTAGACAAGCATGACACTGATTAAGTCACAATAGCAGAAAAGGGAGGAGGTGGGGAGGAGGAGGGTTGCAAATGCACTTGCAAATGCTGCTTGCAGAGGGAGCAGCAAAAGGAGGCAGGCTAGAGCAGTTTAAATAAGGCGGCATATGTACTATTTGGCCAATAGGATGCTTCGAAGCAAACCAGCTGGCCATCAGCTGATGCGACTTGCGTGAGATCAGCTGTTACCGAAACTCTGGCATGATAACAGATCGTGACTCTGTGGCCTGCCTGAACTAACGCTACGCTCCATTTCTGGCAGAGAGGGTCAATATTTTCAGTATTTATCCTTTATCAAGACTCTAAATGTTTCTTCAAAAGTAACTTCTAATACTGATTTATTTCTTAAATCCTGTCATTCTAAACTTTTATCTTAAGTATAATAATATTGTGTTGCAGATCACAGCAGGGGTTTTATGCCAACATGAGTAGAGAATTAACAAAGTGTTAATAGTAATTTGCCTATGTAACTATGTTTGATTAAAGAGTGGAAGGTACCACACATCTATTTGCATTTTCTATTCCAGATTTTCTCAAGATCTGTTTCAATTTGAGCCAACGGTTTTTGGGATGTTCTCTTTCTTGAAAATCATTTTTGATGAACTTAACAGAATTTATTCTTCTGGTTAACGTTGCACTATTTTATAAGCTCTCTATAAACATTTAGAAGATGTTTTTAACTTTATTTAGATTTCAGTGTTTGCTACAGTATTAGTCAACAAATATAAATTCTTCTGTAAAGACGTAAACACTCATTTATTACTTCATCATAACTGCCAACTACTTGATATGGATTTTAATCTGTTCTTTAGAAGTTTTTTGACTGCCCTCACATGCTTCACAGGTTGAGTTAACGTTGACATTGCGTATTTCATCACATCATGTCAAGTTTATTTGTAGGACACAGTAATCAACTGTACATCATGTGATCATTTATATCAACAGAAACAGTGTGTGGAGTTTGGATCACATGTTTGTAATGCTGCTGTTCACATTTATACACATTCATATTACTGTATGCAGGAGATGTTACTCTAGTGTTCATGCTGTTAGAGACTGACAATAGTGTTCATGTGTCGTTGTTGTTTGGTGTGTGTGTGTGTGGTGTGTGTGTGTGTGTGTGTGTGTGTGTGTGTGTGTGTGTGTGTGTGTGTGTGTGTGTGTGTGTGTGTGTGTGTGTGTGTGTGTGGAGGGGGGGGCGGGGTAGGTAACAAAATTACCTGCAAAGCAGAATACTTTGCATTTTTTTCTAGTTGTAGAACAGGAAGCAGCAGGAGATGAGCGATTAAAACAAATCACATGTTGCAGCTTTCAGATAAAAGAGTTCAGATAAATATCATATCATGAAACAATGACAAATCATTGTTAACAGCACCATTTTCTCCTTTTTGTTCAAAACCCAAGCCACAGAACTTGAGGAAAGATGTTTATGAAAGACCAAAAGTTTCTCAATATATTTACTACAGAGAGTCCATAAACACAGAGCTGTATTTTCAGATCAGACTGTTTTCATTATGCTTCATGAACTTAAATAGAAAATACATCTGAAAGAAGAAAACACTCAGCAGGAGAGGGTCAGATAAGACTTCATGAAAAACACTTTATTACTGTTGTAATTAATGTCACTTAACTTCAGAGTAAGTTCACATTTTATTCAGGGCTGTCAAACGATTATTTTTTTTAAAAATTGTGATTAATCACTAGATTCCAATAGTTTATTGGAATTAATCACATTATTACTTGCATGTTTGAAATTCCATTATTTCGCATTCTCCATTTATTTCAGAATTAGAAATACTTTAATAATCCTGGAGGGGGGGGGGGGGGGGGGGGTGAGTGATAATGTGTTATAAAACGCCTTGAGAGGTGTCTTGCTCAAAGGCACCTCGACAGTGCTCAGGAAGTGAATTGGCGCCTCTCCAGCTACCAGACCAATCTCCAGACTTGAACCGACGACCCTCCGGTTCCCAACACAAGTCCCTGCAGACTGAGCTACTGCCACCCCATAGAGCTTTTAGTCCAAGAAATAAACAACTTAAAACACAACCTGATCCAGGTATTTATATATTTCAGAATCTTTGCCGTTTTAAGGGACTGCTTATCATTCTCAACACTTGTTGAGTCATTCTGTTGTCATTTACAATCAGAGAAACAAAACATGTTTTGTTGACAAAATACTGAGCAGAAAAAAACATTTAGAGGTGCTTGTCCTTTACTTCAGTGTTCATCTTTATGCTTTACATAAGAGTGGAAGATTGTGCTTTTTATCTCCCCAAAATGTATTTAAAAACTACATTTTAAACTTTCCTTTTTCACCTAAAAAACAGGAGTCAATGAATAAAGTGTGGTGTACATTCAATTCTTACCTTAACGTTATCCCTCACAAAATAACAACTCATGTCGGCACATTCTCACATTTCTGATGTCACTGAGTTGTTAGATGTCTCAATATTTTTACCTTTCTAAATTGGCATGATGTGCTCAGTTATAATCATCTCAGGGCCTCTGAGATGTCTCTTATAACTCAGGTAACTAATCTGAGTATCTGACCACTGCTGAGGTCAAGATGCTGCTTACATTGGGAATGAATCCTATCAGTCCCATGGGGAGTATGTGGACAGTAAGTTTGAATAACTCTTTCTTTATTTGACCTTTTTGTGACATATTAAATGCTAAAGATTGATTTTTAGTTTGAAAGTTGAGTCCTGAACAGTAAGCTGTATGATAATGCTGTCCTTCACGAGAAGCTCAGGAAGCTGCAGCTTTAAGCATTTAGGTTGTGTGTGGGCCTTCTATCAATCTCATCGACTTTTTCCCTACACAGCATGGACTCACACACCAAACGCTTTATACTAAAGGGAAAGTATTCCAAATATCTGCAAGAGTTACTAATGCAATCCAGGGAAAGAGTCTTGCAGGCCAAGAGGCTGTTCTCTCTGGTTCCTCACGTGTGGATGAAAGTATAGTTGAGTGAACAAAACCAGCTAGACTTAACTGGGATTTTAGGCTGTTTACTGGGGCTCAGGCGGTTGGGGAAGGGCAGGGACGTTATGATGGAGAAATCCTTTCATACCCTTGAATTTGTTTTCTTTTCGTTTGTGCAAGTGTCAACGCCAAAATACTATAAAGCGCCTTTATTTTGATTCCTAGAATGAGGCTACATTCAAATTATAATCTAGAATTCAGGGGTGGGCCACATGCAGTTGAGATATAATTGACTGTTAGTGTTTTTGTAAAACTCTTATATGAAAGTATACTAAGTACTGATGTTGTAGTGAGGACCACACTAACCGAGACCAAGACATATGTGAGACCAGAGTGATATGAGACTGAGACAAGACCGAGACATTTAGGGATCGAGACCAAGTCAAGACCAAGACCATAAATATCACTTTTAAAATCATCATGTGTGCAGCGGGCGTGTCACTCACCACTCATCAGTAACACCAGGAAGGTTGCGGTGGTAACCAAGAGATAAAAATCAAACTACAAATGAATTGAAGTCATTTGTTCTTTTAGAAAGGAGCATTGGAGGTGGTCTTGACTGGTCTTAATCTAAAATCAGGAGTCCGCCCAGTCTGAGACAGAGACAAGACAGAGTAAAAATACTTTCAAGACGAGACCTTCAAACAGTGGTCTTGAGACCGGTCTTGATTTCGATTACTACAACACTAGTTTGTACATTTGAAAAAAAGAAAGAAAAATATCCTAAAATAACCAGTAAATACTCTGTTCATTGCATTGGAAAATAAACTTAATTTTGAAGTAAGCACATTAAATTAAGGATTAACAATTGTACTGGAGGTTAAAATATGAATGTTGGTATCATAGAGGCTGATAAAAGCTATGTATTCCTTCCTTTGGTTGAATTATAAGTCCACCGAAGAGTATCCTACAATTTGGCCCTCTGACAGTGAGAATTAAATATATGTGGCCCTTGCTGTGACCAAAGTTGCCCTTTCCTGGTCTAGATCAACACCAATGGGTTACACCATCCAATTTGCATCCCGATATCTGACTTCTTTGCCACACCTGTTTAAGCCACAACCACAACTTTATAAAAGCCTGCGCTCAGGTCTGTTACTTCATCTTCCATCCAAACCAAGCCTGACCTGCTATAGAGAACAACAAAAACCTCCATGTGAGTGTAAAATGGATCTTTCACCTTACTTCATTCTTATTTTGTTGATATATTATGAATTATTTCCAATACAACACATGTATTAATGATATTAATGATCTGCCTCTACTTAGGGACTCTTCCTACCTGGGGATCAAGAACAACTTTGACTTTCGTCGCTTCTTGCAGTTTGCCAGAGTGTGTGAGGTTGAAGACAAAGACTGCAAAGAAGGAAAAAGGAAAACTATCTGCACCAGAGACAAGGTGCTGACACACTTGAGCTTGTAAACAGATAATTGAAAGCAAACTGATAATGTTGTTATTTATGACTAAACTACAGTCCTAACCTCAACAGGAGGAGGACCATATGTACGACTTGTTCTATACAAGACACTGTCTCCACAAAAGAGCCTGTCAGCACAGAGTAAGCCACATCATACAAGAAATGTAAGTGTCTACCTTCAGAAGTTATTACTCCAAATATAAGATTGGTCTCCTTCTGATTTCCATTATTTGATCTGCATCATGATTCACTATCTCATCAGTAATAATATGTTTGATATGAACATACAGGATTGCAGAGGCTTTTTTTAAAGCAGACGGTCACATTCAGATTGAAGGATCAGGAGGGAGGATGTTCACTCTCTCTACAGCCAATGAGGACATGGAGGCCTACACAAAGCTCACAGGTGTGTAGATTTAAATGTGTGCTGTTAGCTCATGTTTAACATTGAAGCCAATTCAGACTTCAGAAATATCAAGACATTGTTTAAATAATGCACTACACCCAACAATCTGAAAAGGAAATTGTGTGTAGGCACTTGGTCGGTTTTGATGTTTGGCCAAGGACAAGGTTATCTGGTAGTTTGAGGAGTTCACAAATCCAGTCTCAAACATCCTGAACAACTGGCTGTCCTGATCATTTGAACTTGTTTGATATTTCGGATGTTTATTTATGAAGTAACAGTGACATATTTCAACACTTTTTGGAAACACACTTTGTTAGATGCTGCTTTCTGTCAGATGGCTCTGTTGCTAGGTCATTTACAGTTATGCTACTTTATCCATTTTTTTTATCGTGCATTTGTTAAAGATAAATAAACCAGATCCTGTTAATTTAGTTGTGATGACTTATAAATTAACATGCCATGTCTTACAATTTATTGAGTGTGTTTCAATTAAATTCACTCACTTTTGTGTGTGTTATTATCATTTGTTTGCTTGTTACTCTGTTACTCTTTTAGACAAAGTGTTTGAGGAAATACTGAAGTCTTCCTGCTCAGAGCTAGAAAAGGCAAGAGAGATTCTGCAAAACATCATCTCTCGAAAGATCTACAAGTTTGCTGGTGAGAGAAAGCCAAAGGACCCCATCAAGGATTGGGAAGTAAGTCTGTGTGTTCTTGTGTTTCATTACATTTATAACACATGATCTAATGCACCGTTATCACAAAGCTGGATAATGTGCTCATTTTCAGTTAATAGAATAAGTACACATCACATTATTTACTGTCTCCAGCATTTTATCTTGCCCGTGTTGTTATTACATTTAACATGAACAGCAACACTATTGAACAGTTCTCTTTTTGAAATGTAATGTGAATTGGATAGCAGCTTGAAATGTCTTACAATACAAAATCCCTCAGTCAACTAATGCTGCATGATATTGGGGAAACTGCGATAACCTTTGAGGTTCATACAATTACAATTTGTATTATCATTTGGGCCTTCAATTCTATTTTCTTTTTCAAATAAGAACCCCTTATATGTTCAAAGTGACTTTTAATTTGCATCAAGAGCCCTGTGACAGTAAAGAACAGTTCATCGTCACACACTGCATGTGATCCCTTTAACTCTACATCTTATGTGCACATAGACTCTGCCTGCACAGAAGTCACTTCTCTTTGTGATCAGGAAGAGGATCAGACAGACTGATATTGTAGATCAGTCATGGAAAGAGAGAAACTGAAGGCTTTTTGTTTTTTCAAAAGCAAAAACAACAAAAAATGGCATGAAATGATGCATTTCAGGACATATGATTGATATTATATATTCTGTAATGTTATCATAGAACTTGTACACATAGCAAAAATGATGCTTAAATCATACCATGCAGCCCTACAGTCAAAAATATCTACACTAAGTTGGTGCAGTTTTTTGAGTGAATGTGAAATGAATTCCAAGTTTCTTACATTGTCAACTTTAAATGCAAAAAACCTTTTCTATCCTTTCGCACTCTTCTCAACTTTTCTGCTCCATTTTCAAGAGCCTGATTCCTAGCTGGAAAAAAGGACTGGCTGAGGGAGAAAGAAACCTGACACCAAAGGACTTTGAAATCCTGGTGAGTTTTTTGACTTTCTTTCATTTCACCTTTTTGTAAAATCTTGGGTTTTGCAGATTTTTTGATTTGTAAGATGTTGCAAAATTTGTTACTGCAGACATACTTTTACTCTCAACCTTCATTTTAGGTCATTGAAATGGACTATGGCACGGACGACAAGGACCCTATCCAACATGTTCATTTCTACAGCAAATCTGAGCTTGACAAGGCAAAGCCAATGCCCGAAGAAAAGGTAAGAACTAAATATTGATTAAAACATTTTTTATCGCAATATTTCTTCTGTTTATTGGGCTCCATTGTTTACACCCGTGAACAGCTGGTTGCGCTGTGCCAGCCTCGGTTGCATCCAGCCGAAAGACCGGACATCCCCGCAGAACTACGGAGGAAGAGAAGGGGATGCAGAGCCGGAGTGAAGTGCCGGGAAAAGAAAAGACGGTACAAACCATCCGTGCCGTCTTTAATTATGGGGAATGTAAGATCTCTCCCTAATAAGATGGAGGAGCTGACGGCGCTCACCCGGCTTCAGAGGGAGTACCGAGAGTGTAGCATCATGCAGTTCACGGAGACATGGCTGAATGAACTCACTCCGGACACGCTCGTAACTTTGGACGGCTTCCACCTCGTCAGAGCGGACCGGAGCGCGAGGGAGAGCGGTAAGAAGAAAGGCGGGGGAATAGCGATGTATGTGAATGAGAGATGGTGTAACTCTGGGCACATCACCGTTAAAGAACAGCGCTGCACTAAGGATGTGGAGCTGCTGGCTGTAAGCATTCGGCCATATTACCTGCCGAGGGAGTTTTCACACGTCATCGCGGTGACTGTTTACATCCCCCCCTCGGCAGACGCTGCTGCAGCCTGTGAACTCATCCACAGTGTAGTGTCTCAGCTACAGACATCACACCCCCAGTCTCTTACTCTCATCTCAGGAGACTTTAACCACGTTTCCCTGTCTGCCACTCTCCCTACTTTCACTCAGTATGTTGACTGCCATACTAGGGACAATAAAACTTTGGACTTGCTGTATGCAAACACCAAGGCTGCATACAGATCATCACCCCTCCCCCCTCTGGGCCGCTCAGACCACAACCTGGTGAGACTGCAGCCCATTTACATACCTATGGTGAAAAAACAACCCCCCACAACCAGGTATGTGAAGAAGTGGTCTAAGGAGGCCACTGAGGCGCTGCAGGACTGCTTCGACACCACTGACTGGGAGGTGCTGTGCAGCCCACATGGGGAGGACATCGACGGTTTAACCCACTGCATCACAGATTACATAAACTTCTGTGTTGAGAACACTGTACCCACCAAAAAAATACAGTGTTTCTCCAACAACAAACCCTGGGTGACCCCTGAGCTGAAAACCCTGCTCAATGAAAAGAGAAGGGTTTTTAGATCTGGAGATAGAGAGGAGCTGAGGAGGGTGCAAAAGGATAGCTCAAGATTAGATTAGATTCAAGGAATTGAAAGCCAGCTATCGTGAAAAGATGGAGGAAGATTTACAACATAAAAATGCAAGAGAAGTCTGGAGGGGCCTGAATAACATCTCAGGTCACAGCAGAAGGCGTGGGAGGGGCCCTGAAGCAGGAGACAGGGAGTGGGCAAATGAACAGAATCTGTTCTTCAACAGATTTGATTCTGCTCCCAACCCCACCCCCACCCACCAGAGCGCAGACCAGCCCGCTTCTCCATCTGAGTACCCTGAGTACCCTGCCACCCCCCTCAACAGCCCTCTCCTTCTCCTCCTCCTCAGACGACCCCCCAACAACCCCCTCCTCTTCTTCATCCTCCTCCTCCGACGGCCTCTCTATAACAGCTGATCAGGTGAGAAGCCAGCTGAGGAAGATCAAGGCGAGGAAGGCCACAGGTCCCGACGGCATCAGCTCCAGACTCCTGAAGGACTGTGCAGACCAGCTCTGTGAGGTCCTTCTGCACATCTTCAACCTGAGCCTGAGACTGGAGAGGGTACCGACTCTGTGGAAGACTTCCTGCGTGGTGCCAGTCCCAAAGACATCTCACCTCAGGGAGCCTAACCACTTCAGACCTGTGCCCTCACCTCTCACCTGATGAAGACCATGGAGAGGATCGTCCTCAACAACCTCTGCCCCCTGATGACTTCAAATCTGGATCCTCTGCAGTTCGCCTACCAGCCGAACATCGGGGCGGATGACGCCGTCATCTACCTGCTGCAGAGATCCTGGACTCACCTGTAGAACACCGGCAGCACTGTGAGGGTCATGTTCTTTGACTTCTCCAGTGCCTTCATCACCATCCAGCCTGCACTGCTCAGGGGGAAGCTAGAGAGGGCGGGAGTGGACTGTCACCTGGCTGCATGGACAACGGACTACCTCACCAACAGACCACAGTACGTGAGGCTTCAGGACTGTGAGTCTGACATGGTGGTCTGCAGTACAGGGGCCCCGCAGGGGACAGTTCTCTCCCCTTTTCTCTTCACCCTGTACACCTCGGACTTCTGTTACAACTCTGGGAGCTGCCACCTGCAGAAGTTCTCCGATGACACAGCCATCGTGGGGTGTGTGTCTAAGGGGAGCGAACAGGAGTACAGGCAGGTCATCATGGACTTTGTCGACTGGAGTGAGCTCAACCACCTTCAGCTCAACGCCAGCAAGACAAAGGAGATGGTGATTGACTTCCGCAGGAAGTCACCCCAGACTGCACCGGTGTACATCCAGGGCTTGGACATCGAGAGGGTGGAGACGTACAAATACCTGGGTGTTCACCTCAACAATAAACTGGACTGGTCACACAACACCGACGTCCTGTACAAGAAGGGCCAATGTCGACTTCACCTGCTGAGACGACTGAGGTCCTTTGGAGTGTGCAGGACTCTGCCACAGACTTTTTATGACACTGTGGTGGCGTCTGCACTTTTCTATGCAGTGGTCTGCTGGGGAGGAGGGAGCATGGAGAGAGACAGAAAGAGACTGAACAGACTGGTCAGGAGGGCCAGTTCTGTCTTGGACTGTCCTCTGCACTCTGTAGAGGAGGTGGGTGAGAGGAGGATGTTAGTGAAGCTGACATCCATCATGGACAACCCCTCTCACCCCTTGCATGACACTGTGGGGGCCCTGAGCAGCTCCTTCAGCAGCAGACTGAGACACCCACCCTGCAAGACAGAGCGCTACCACAGGTCGTTCATCCCATCTGCAGTCAGACTGTTTAATCAGACTCTTTAACAACATCACCACCTCATGCTACACACTGTGTGTGTGTTTTTTTAAGAGCAATCCCTTAATTACTGTGTAATTTTACATTATTGTATTTTTTATTTTATTTAAATGATGTAAATATGTTTGATTTGATTTTAACTTCTAGTTTTATTTTTAATAAGTATATTCCCGTCCCCTGTTTTCTGGAGCTGCTGTAATGCACTAATTTCCCCCACAGGGGATCAATAAAGTTTATCTTTATCTTTATCTTTAAATTATTTGTAAGGCAGCTTATGTCACCACAACTCTCAAATTAAAGCTGCTGTCCTTCTTTACAGGGATCCAGGATTCACACAACATGCTTTTCTGAGCAGCTGATCAGGGTCTTCTGTAAGGAGATTGATGACGAGAGTGTGGAGGCTGCCAAAAAGCACTTTAAACAGTGGTACTATGATTTTCTAATCCTTTGATAATAGTTGAATCTTAAGATGTTAAAGGATACAATACATATCGACTAACTTGCTGTTGATTGAACATAAAACATCAAATATAAATTCAGACCAGTTGACTTGGCTAAAGTACATAGAAAACAGTCAACATTGAGTACAGTTTATTTAACATGGTTGAACATGTGATCTACAGTCTCAAACAGACTTTTTTTGAATGGGTGTGTATGTGGCTTCCAGTGTTTCTCTAGCCAGCTTCAGGTGGGGTCTCCCCAAGAAAATGTTAAGCACCAAACATTTCTTTTCCTGCATTCTCATCCTGATTTTTTCTCGTTTAAAGAAATGGAATAAAGATGTGCGCATGAGCGAGAGAGAGAGAGAGAGAGAGAGAAAGAGAGAGAGAGTAAAAGCAGATATGCCTTGCTGATGGAAATAATTGATGGACCTCAGCCCCTTGTTTTGTCTCGCAGAATTTATGAAACCTTGTCAACAGTTTGCTAGTCCGTAGCCACGCTTTACAAGTCCATTGTACTGATTAGCAGACAGCATTTGATTTTTTTTAACTGAGCCTTCATGGGCTCCGTGCAACACAACAAAACTCCCTCTTTAAAAAGTTGATCTAGCATCTCAGTTATTACAACAGGTGAGCATGATGTGAAGGCCTGTTATCAAGATTCAGCAAACCCAAGAGAGAGCATCATCACATCGGCAGCAAGCAGCTTCACAAACATAATAAAACTAAGTCATGAGAAGCTTCAGTTTTGACATGTCAGGAGGGCTGGACCTCAGGTGCATTAACAGGAGGGAGGAACAAACAGCAGCCCTCTTTTTGTCTCTCTCTCTCTCGTGCGGACGGCAATTTTATGAATAAATAAAACATATAGTTTTAAAATATAGGCTACTTGGGCAGCTATACATGTACCTGGGTAGCCCGAGTATTGTCTGTGTGGGAAATACTGACGCGAGTGCAGCGTAAGTGCAGTTTGTGAAGGAAAAAGGAGCAAGAGAATCGGCATCACGCAGACATGACATCGCAACTATGTGAGAATCGAGACTGGGATTCTTTCTGACCTGAGGGATCTTTTTTTGTTTTGTTGTGCTTCAGTTTGCACATGTCTTGGCTCCAAAAGAAGTCACCAGCACAAAATGTTGGCCGGTATTTTGTCTTTGCTCTTTATACAACAGACCAAAACTCATTGTCCATATTAATATATGCAGTTTGTGGTTTTATGACATTGAAAGGCTGTTTTAATATATGAGCATTAGAATGGAGCAATGAGCAGGGAGGGAATGATTGCATTGAACTTCAGGATACTGTTGCCTTTTCTTTGCTTTTATATGATTTTGATCCCTTTTTTGATGCCAAATTAATGTTGGTGTCTTCAAACTTTTGTATTTTAGTACCAAAAGACAAAAACTTTGAAAATATTTTTTTTTACTTAAGATTTAAAAAAACTGAAAATCCTCACCAGTAAGATGATGGATCTGCATGATGAGTGCATTGTTTTGCTTTAAAATAAGTTGAATGAGAGATCGTTTGTTAAATAGAATCATTTCTGCCTCAAACATTAGCTGTGCTCAGCCTTCAGTCTTCCTTTCAGGTTAAGGTGCTGGTTAAGCTCTACTCTAATTCTGCAAAACATTGTCTCTGGAAATATCTACAAGTTTGTTGGTGAGAGAAAGCCAGCGGACCCCATCGAGGATTGGGAAGTAAGTCTGTGTTCTTGTGTTTCATTACATTTATAACACATGATCTAATCACCTTAACCTAGTTATTGAAAAGGTTGTTGCTGAACAACTGGTAGCCCATCTTAATATTGAAAATCTACTGCACCCTATGCAATTTGGGTTTCGAGCAAACCATTCCACTGAAATGGCATGTTGCTACTTCCTTGAAGTCATTAAAGGTAGCCTTGATAAAGGAGGGGTGGTGGGTGCTGTATTTCTTGACCTGCGCAAGGCTTTCGATACAGTTAATCATTCAGTACACATCTCCAAATTGTCTAAATTTAAACTCTCTGCTAACGTTGTTAATTGGATTCAGTCTTACCTACTTGGTCGCTCCCAGTGCGTACGGATAAATGATAAAATATCATCACTAAAAGCCTGCGTTATGGGAGTGCCACAAGGTTCCATCTTAGGACCGTTGTTGTTTAGTGCATACATCAATGATCTCCCATCTGTGTGTGATGATGTGGGGACCTTGATGTATGCAGACGACACGGTCCTATATGCATGTAAGAAAGACCCTGAACAAGTAGCTGCCAAACTGTCATTAGCAATGGAACAAGTCATAGAATGGTTACGTTATTCATACGTTACGTTAATACTGACAAAACTGTGGTCATGTATTTTGTAAATAAACACAAAAATATGTTTTTTCCAAATATTATTGTAGGTGGGCAAATGATAAAAAAGGTCGATGAGTTGGGTTGATACTTGATACTTGGGTGTTACACTAGACCACAACCTTACTTTTAAAAGTCATATTAAAAAGATGTGCCATAAAGTTAAATATAACATAGCCAACTTTAGACATATCAGGAACTCACTTACAGTCGAAGTGTCTAAAATGTATTTGAATGCTATGATTTTTTCTTACTTTCATTACTGTATATCATGTTGGTCCCAAGCAAACAAGACTGTCTTAAAACCCATAAGGTCACTTCATAAACAAGCCCTTAAAACTCTGGACAGGAAACCACAACAGTATCATCATTGTGATATTCTTGATAAATATAAAATTCTGAGCTTTGACCATTTAATTTTTTATACCGATGTCCGCTTAGTGTACAAAATAATCCATGATGCTGCTCCCCCACCATTGAAAAGCTTTGTGAAACTTCGCTCTGAGCTGATAAGCAGATCTTCAACGTCTGCCTCTAATGGAGATTGCAGTGTTCCTAAACGTGGCTCCGCTTTAGCAAAATCAGTTTTTTCTTTTAAAACCGTTAAGTAATGGAATAGTCTTCCAACTAGTCTTAAACTTTGCACAAACTTCTGCACTTTCACTTGGGAAGTCAAAAAATGGATTTTAAGGAACCAGCCTTGTCAGCATTAATGTGTCATCTCGACAACCTTTTAGATCTCTCAGGGAAACTATAATGTTTTAATATCTGTAAATTGTTCTATGTCTTTCTTCTCTCGCGTGCGTGCGTGCGTGTGTGCGTGCGTGCGTGCGTGTGTGCGTGCGTGTCTGGTTGATTTGTATTTTGCTGTTGCCATCATCTGCCCAGGGACAACAGATGGAACTTAGCTAGCTAGCTAAATCTGGTACAAAGCATCTCTTCTCTTCTGAGACTAATGTTTTTTTTTGTACACTGACCCTGATTCAAATAAACGGTTAAATAAATAATGCACTGTTATCACAAAGCTGGATAATGTGCTCATTTTCAGTTAATAGAATAAGTACACATCACATTATTTACTGTCTCCAGCATTTTATCTAGCCCGTGTTGTTATTACATTTAACATGAACAGCAGCACTATTCAACAGTTCTCTTTTTGAAATGTAATGTGAATTGGATAGCAGCTTGAAATGTCTTACAATACAAAATCCCTCAGTCAACTAATGCTGCATGATATTGGGGAAACTGCGTTTTCTTTTAATGTTCATACTATTACAATTTTTATTATTATTTGGGTCTTCAAGTTTATTTTCTTTTACAAATAAGAACCCCTTATACATTCAAAGCTACATTTAATTTGCATCAAGAGCCCTGTGACATTAACTTCTAAGCAAAGACCAGTTCATCTTCATACACTGCATGTGATCCCTTCTCTCTCTCTCCCTCTACACTTTATGTGCTCATGGACTAACACACGTCCTGGGATATTACCATGGCACTTGTACACATAGCAAAATTAATGCTTAGATCATACCATGCAGCCCTACAGTCAAATGCATTTACACTAAGTTGGTGCAGTTTTTTGAGTGAATAAGAATTGAATTCCAAGTTTCTTACATTGTCAACTTAAAATGCAAAAAAACTTGAATCTATATCCTTTTCCACTGTTGTAATTTTTTTCTGATTCCTTGTCAAGAGCCGGATTTCTGGCTGGAAAGAAGGATTGGCTCAACCCCTCCCTGACGAGGAAGAAAACAACCTGAAACCAGAGGACTTTGAAATCCTGGTGAGTTTTTTTTACTTTCTTTCGTCTCACTTTTTTTGTAAAATCTTCAGTTTTGCTGATTCTTTGATTTGTAAGATGTTGCAGAGTTTGTTATGGCACACATTTTACTCTCGACCTTCTTTTTAGGTCATTAACATGGACTACGGCATGAAAGACGAGAACAGCAAAAATGTCAGAACTAATTATTGATTAAAACAATTTTTTTATCGCAATCATTCAATATTTCTTCTGTTTATTATTTGTAAGGCAGCTTGTGTCTCCATAACTCTCAAATTAAAGCTGCTGTCATTCTTTACAGGCATCCAGGATTTGCACAATGATCTTTTCTGAGCAGCTGATCAGGGTCTTCTGTAAGAAGATTGATGAACAGAGTGTGGAGGCTGCCAGACAGCAGTTTGAACAGTGGTACAATGATTTTCCAATCCTTAGATAATAGTTGAATATTAAGATGTTAAAGGATACAATATGAACTAACTTGCTGTTGATTGAACATAAAACCAGTTGATTTGGCTAAAGTAAATAGAAAACAGTCCACATTGAGTACAGTTTATTTAATATGGTTGAACATGTGATCTACAATCTGCTGAGTGTGGAAAACATTAGCTGTGCTAGCATCCTCAGCCTTCGGTCTTCCTTTCAGGTTAACGTATGCTTACCTGTGCTGGTGAAGCTCTACTCTAATAGATTTGATACTTTAACTTAACAAAATACTGCCAAAGTGAGCAACACTCCAACATGTTATTGGTCCTTTGTCCTGGTTTGCATCCAGGTTAGACAGCAAGTCTAGACAGTCAGTCAGGTTTCTGTACTGAAACAATTTTACTGACCTGTATTGGAACCGTGCAGGACTCTGGTTTGGGGCCCTCAGGTTAAGAGAGGTAAGCAACAGCAGCATGGGAGTGAAACCAAAAGATTAACCAACCCTCTGGTTTCTTCAACTTTCACTCAGAAGCAAAAATCAGCTTTTAAATTTGAAAATTTGAAAGTAAAAATGATTGATAATTATTGTGATAATTATATCGACTGATATGACATTTTGATAACATTTTTTTAGCCCAGGCCTATAAGCTACAGGTCTTATTGTGAATAACGTGTATCCTTCATTAAAAGAAAAACGGACATGTTAAAAAAAAAATCCCTCTTCATACAGTGTGTGCTGATTGAGACATGAGATAATCAGACCAATTTGGTTTTTTGAATCGGGCTGTAAACATGTTTATTTCTGCTGTAAAAATTGGCTTTTTTGAATGAGTGTGTATGTGACATATTAATATATGCAGTTAGTGGTTTTATTACATTGAAAGGCTGTTTTAATATATGAGCATTAGAATGGAACAATGAGCAGGGAGGGAATGATTGCATAGTGAAACAAAACTTCAGGATTCTTTTTTTTTGCATATATATGATTTTGATCTTTTTTTGATGCTAAATTAGCATTGGTGTCTTCAAACTTTTGTATTTTCCTACCAACGGACAAAAACTTTGAAATAATGTATTTTATTACTTGAGATTTAAAAAAACTGAAAGTTCTCAGCAGTGAGATGTTGGATCTGCATGATGAGTACATTGTTTATCTTTAAAATAAGTTGAATGTTAGATCATTTGTTAAATAGAATCATTTCTTCTTCAGTTTATCTCTCACTAGGTTTACTCTACACTGCTTTCTTTAAACAGATGTACTTTTGTGTCTTTATTAACATGCAGGAAGTTCGAGAAGAAGCCGCATCTGCTTGGACCTGAGAGTAATTAAAAGACCATGGAAATGACTCAACAACATGAATAACACAGAATTATTTCTTATTCAGACTCAGGACTCTTTCTAGCTTTTATCATATACATGTTGTATTGTTGTTTTAAATTGTTGACTCCCTTCTGCATCTGCATAAGTTCCAACAACATACAACATGATTTTATTGAGGACAAAGATAAATCATAATATATAATAATATAAACTGATACATAGACACACATGACACTGGATACATTACTTACACAGCTAGCAGCTGTATGGCTGTTGAATACCATTTAGGTAAAGAAAGCCATTATTGAAATCCAACAATCATTGTCTCAAACTGAATATATAAACTGCATGTTTCTGAATTGATTCAGCTTTTGGTCACATTTATGCTTCTTTGTAGGTTGTGAATTCTTTTTGGTCGGGGAAAGATGTAAAGCACTCCCAACATGTGTAATGGAGTGAATATTTCACTTGTGGTTTTATTTAGGGATTTATAATACTCAGTGGTGTTTTAGTTTTGATGTTAATCGTTTGAAGATTGAGGACATGAGATTAGATTATTTGTCTTTGAGTGGTGTTTAATGAGAGATGATCATGAGTGATGTTTTGGTGACTGGTATTATCTTATATTACTTTGTATCTGCAGCATTTATTATCACAATACAATTTTAATCTGTTTTAAAATGAGTCTTATTTTGGGCATGTTTTATAATGTGCTCTTCTTTTGAGTTTATGATTCTTACTTTCAAAACTGGAACTTGTGAAAACCTTTATTTGCATCTAAAAACTTGAAATTCGAATTGAAAAATATCTTTTAAACGTATCCATCAACTACCTTTCTTCAATGGATGATGAATGTGTTTAAATGTATGACACACTTTAAGTGAAGCTATAATTGTTTGACGATTGGTTCTTACATAATGCATCTATGAGAACCTTTCAAGTGTATTCCTGTTGTGATGGGTTCATATCTGATAAAATCTGCATGTATTCAAAATAAACATCAGAGAAAATCCTGAGTTCAACATTGTGTAATCTATCAAACCATATGCATCTATATATATATATGTATATATATACTGTATATATCACCTGTGGTACAAATCTAATTGCAGTTCAAAGTCCTTTACAAAGGAGCGGAAAAATGACTGACAAAAGGTAGTTTGTAAAATATAACAGCAATAAGAAATGAAATCAGCACAATGATTGATAAATATAAATACTAAAAACCTAAAATCAAACACTAAAATGTAAATTTAAAAGTAGAGATGAATAATATTGATTAAAATATAGTAAATTAAAAGCCTTAAAATGATTAAGTCATATAGAAAAGCCAGACTGAATAAATGAGTTTTTTAAATTGTTTTTAAAAATCTCAATATTCTCTGATCCTCTGAAGTCTGTTCCAAAGTCTCAGAGCAGCAAAACGCAGAATCACAAAAGGTTTTTGTTCTGCTCTGTGGAACAACTAAAAGAAGAACCATAGAAGAACAAGAAGACCTGAGGGGTCGTCCTGGTTCATAAACTAAAATCAACTCTGAAAAGTTAATCTGGTGGGAGGCCAAGTGCTTTAGACAATAATAAAATCAATATGAAGACAAAGAGGCAGCCAGTGTCAAGACTTTCAACGATAGATAAAATAGTTTAATGGGAGTTGTGTGTGTAATTGGCAAAGTCATTAACATTCATTCATTCAATCAAATTCATTTAATCTGTTCTTTAGATGTATGTTTACTGCCCTCACATGCTTCACAGGTTGAGTTAATGTCGACATTGCCTATTTAAACACATCATGTTAAGTTTATTTGTCGGACACAGTAATCATCAACTTACATCATTTGCTCATTTGCATCAACAGAAACAGTGTGTGGAGTTTGGATCACATGCTTTCTATCTGACTTAAGCAGAGTTCAGTTGAGATTATGGAATGTTATGAGAAAAAAAATAGGGTAATTAATGAATAAAAAACAAATAAAATGAAAAAAATGTAGCATCATTTATGGAGGTTCACATTGGTAACTCCTCATGCACAGAAAAAAATAGATGGCTAAATCTAGATCCAATGTGTTACACTGACCTGCTAAAAAGAACAACGGAAACCTTGATGTGAGTGTAAAATGGACTTTTCACCTTACTTCATTCTTATTTTGTTGATATATTATGCATTATTTCCAATACAACACATGTATTAATGATAGTTTAAAAAACAATTTTAAAAACTTACTTGAAATGATTTTGATTGGATTGACAATATTTATCAAGATCTGTAATATTTCCTATTTGTCATCAGCTAAAATCATTCACAACATCTACAAAGAGGATCAACTTTTGAAACAGCATCAGATCCTGTGTACAAACATGTGAACTCAGAGTTTGCGTTCCTTTGTCCTTACGTTATGTTGATTTGCTTTATGTTGATTTGTGGGGTTTTTTTACGACTGATTTGTGATTTTGTGAATATGGCAAAATAAGTAGCATAAAAAAGTACCAGATATTACAGTTTTAGTACATCATTGACTTCATCAAATCAATAGTTATACTAACATGAGGTGACATTTGTCATTTAAGTTTGATCTGTGTTGCTGCACAGAGAATCAGTTTGACTTTGACATCCTTCTTTCAGTTTAAAACAAAACTAAAGCCTCGGCAGAAATTAGATGATAAAAATTGATATTTATAAGCCCTATAAAGATACCTGACCTGGGAATAAAGTCATATCTTTGTGATGAAATTAAGAAAACCAACTCTTTATGGAAGTAAGATAACAAAGTGAGATATGTTAACATAGATATTATCTTCAAACAACTTTCTATGTCTGCAATCAGAAGTAATCTCACAAGAAAAGGTAGGAGATGTCACATTGATAAAATCACATCTGCAATGTGCTCATTCTGGATGTTACTGGAGGTCATATATTATAGTCTCATCTTTTATTTTTGGATAGAAGACAAATTCATACCAAAAAACATCCACTAAATATAAAACTACTGCAGATGTTCACCTCCTTTACATGCTGGACCTTTTCGTCATCATAGAATAAAATAATATTTTACAGTCTGAGGGTTTCTTATGTTTCCTTTCAGTGTACAAAAAAAAGATCAGTACCTGTTTAAACTTTCTCCAGCAGAGCATTCATTTCATCAAATGGTGAGAGCACACCAAACCATGGAGAGTTGAGCAACACTGCCATCTTGTGGCCATTTGATTTATTTGCAGTTCTCACATAGAGTATAGGTGTAAATCTATCTACAGAGCAGTAACACATGCAACATTTTTCACACTACCTCTTGTTGCTCCTTAAAGGCTTCATATGCAATGTTTTGATCCAGAAGATGTCGCCCTTGATCACCAGCATGAAACCAAAACAACTTGTGCTGCATTGTTGTGTTAGCATGCTAATGCTAGCAATCTTTATCATGCTCGTATCTTCACACTGCATGTAAATTTACCTGAAATGACCGTGATCTAGAAATGCTTACGTGACATTCAATTAAGCAGTGAGTACAGAATGTTATTCTCTTTTCTCTAGTCCCTCAATTAAACAACTTTTATACACGAGGGGATGAGCTGGCCGGCCGTCCCAGCGATGTAAAAAAAACTGAAGATAGGACTTGGAAAACTCGGAAAGCATCACAGACAGTGGGACTCCGGTGTTACACCCATTGTAGACAGTCATGACTCACAGAGTTATTTTCAGAGGATATACTTGATTTCTATTGCATTTAAGTGTGAAAAATTGCATATTAAGCCTTTAATAAGTTGGCTTACAACTACTGTTGGCTAACAAACACAGGTTTAGTCAATAAGAAGTGATGACACTCTGAACATGCATGTACTTTTTAATCTCTTTAGTTGGTTTCACATTTATTTTTGTGGGGATTGTAAAAAATCTGCTATTTTAAAAGTGTTTCATGCAGGATTATTTGATGTTTCATATAGTTTATAGTTCTTTTTTTCTTTGGTATTCTCAAGTCGAGTGATGGATTCAGGTTGGATTACAAACAAAATGTTCTTAAAATTTGTATAACATTTTTCCAACTTGAAAAAAAATGTCTCACTTGAATTGTTAAATCATACAGTGACTAACAGATGAAGTAGAAATTAAGTTATTATAAAAATAGAACGAAGTGCATTAAATTATCTACAACATGAAATATTTAATAAAAGCAACTATGAGGAAATTCCAATTTCTGTCAGAAATCTAAAATTCAGAGTGCATTCATGGATTTATATTTTAGGTGTGCACTAAGAAAAGTGTACTCCTATGCACTTGAATGTGTGTGCTAATGTGGGCTCCATGCATAGCTTGTATGCATTCATGCATATCTTTGTGTTTTGGTCTTAGTATTGTGAAGCCACGACTTAACTTTTATTTTCATCATTTTCTTTATTGCAACTGCTGGTTTCAGAGTGAAGGTTTCATCTGTTTATGACAGATGTCAGTGAATGAACTTTCTTCATTCCAACATTAGGAGGATTGTTGTTCTGTAACAATGGAGATGTGAGGCTGATCATTAGAAATGTAATTATGGGGAAACTTTGATCACATAAGAGCTAGGAGTGTTCTTTACTGCTGCTCTTTGTTTTTAAAGGACAGGTGTGTCCAATGTTTCTTTTATTGTGTTCTGTCAGGTGTCTAATGATTCCAATAGTTTCAGGTTGAACTTGTTTACCTTCAGCTTTCTGCTTACAATGCTCCTCACCAATGTTTAGAGCTGCTAAGAGCACATTTTACAACAAACATTAAGTAAAAAAACAAAACACCTAACCACTGAGAGAATGGGCAGCCTGGAGAGATACATTAAAATAAACTAGTGATATAAGTTTAAAGGTATACTTCACCCATTTGCATTAAGCTTTGTATCATTAGAAACCTGGTAGTATTTTTGAATGGTTGTGCATCCCGCCCTCATTTTCCCCTGAGATGGGAAATCTTTGTATTTCTAAGTCTGAAAAGGAGCTTCCAGTGACGCAAAATGACGATTTTTGCGTCACTGGAAGCTGTTGCGGTTAGCGGGGTTAAACTACAACGCTAGTTCCTCATATTTTCAACCACTGAAGCTACAGACCAATCACAGATCAGTGGGTGGGAACTCGCTCCCAGAATCGAAACTTAACGTCCGCCATATTGCTTGGAAGCTATGCTAACAGGCTCTATGAAGAAAGCTGATAATGGCGAAAAAATATAAATGTAGCGGCGAGACGGCTGCTGCTGACAGGCCGATCTTGTGTCGAGGCTGCTGCGCCCGCCGGGCGCTGGCTGCCGGGCGCTGGCCGGCGGGCACTGTTTCACTTTTATTTTGTAGGGATTGTAAAAAAGCTCCTATTTTAAAAGTGTTTCATGCAGGATTATTTGATGTTTCATATAGTTTATAGTTCTTTTTTTCTTTGGTATTCTCAAGTCGAGTGATGGATTCAGGTTGGATTACAAACAAAATGTTCTTAAAATTTGTATAACATTTTTCCAACTTTAAAAAAAATGTCTCACTTGAATTGTTAAATCATACAGTGACTAACAGATGAAGTAGAAATTAAGTTATTATAAAAATAGAACGATTGTATGTGCATTAAATTATCTACAACATGAAATATTTAATAAAAGCAACTATGAGGAAATTCCAATTTCTGTCAGAAATCTAAAATTCAGAGTGCATTCATGGATTTATATTTTAGGTGTGCACTAAGAAAAGTGTACTCCTATGCACTTGAATATGTGTGCTAATGTGGGCTCCATGCATAGCTTGTATGCATGCATGCATATCTTTGTGTTTTGGTCTTAGTATTGTGAAGCCACGACTTAACTTTTATTTTCATCATTTTCTTTATTGCAACTGCTGGTTTCAGAGTGAAGGTTTCATCTGTTTATGACAGATGTCAGTGAATGAACTTTCTTCATTCCAACATTAGGAGGATTGTTGTTCTGTAACAATGGAGATGTGAGGCTGATCATTAGAAATGTAATTATGGGGAAACTTTGATCACATAAGAGCTAGGAGTGTTCTTTACTGCTGCTCTTTGTTTTTAAAGGACAGGTGTGTCCAATGTTTCTTTTATTGTGTTCTGTCAGGTGTCTAATGATTCCAATAGTTTCAGGTTGAACTTGTTTACCTTCAGCTTTCTGCTTACAATGCTCCTCACCAATGTTTAGAGCTGCTAAGAGCACATTTTACAACAAACATTAAGTAAAAAAACAAAACACCTAACCACTGAGAGAATGGGCAGCCTGGAGAGATACATTAAAATAAACTAGTGATATAAGTTTAAAGGTATACTTCACCCATTTGCATTAAGCTTTGTATCATTAGAAACCTGGTAGTATTTTTGAATGGTTGTGCATCCCGCCCTCATTTTCCCCTGAGATGGGAAATCTTTGTATTTCTAAGTCTGAGAAGGAGCTTCCAGTGACGCAAAATGACGATTTTTGCGTCACTGGAAGCTGTTGCGGTTAGCGGGGTTAAACTACAACGCTAGTTCCTCATATTTTCAACCACTGAAGCTACAGACCAATCACAGATCAGTGGGTGGGGACTCGCTCCCAGAATCGAAACTTAACGTCCGCCATATTGCTTGGAAGCTATGCTAACAGGCTCTATGAAGAAAGCTGATAATGGCGAAAAAATATAAATATAGCGGCGAGACGGCTGCTGCTGACAGGCCGATCTTGTGTCGAGGCTGCTGCGCCCGCCGGGCGCTGGCTGCCGGGCGCTGGCCGGCGGGCACTGTTTCACATTTATTTTGTAGGGATTGTAAAAAAGCTCCTATTTTAAAAGTGTTTCATGCAGGATTATTTGATGTTTCATATAGTTTATAGTTCTTTTTTTCTTTGGTATTCTCAAGTCGAGTGATGGATTCAGGTTGGATTACAAACAAAATGTTCTTAAAATTTGTATAACATTTTTCCAACTTTAAAAAAAATGTCTCACTTGAATTGTTAAATCATACAGTGACTAACAGATGAAGTAGAAATTAAGTTATTATAAAAATAGAACGATTGTATGTGCATTAAATTATCTACAACATGAAATATTTAATAAAAGCAACTATGAGGAAATTCCAATTTCTGTCAGAAATCTAAAATTCAGAGTGCATTCATGGATTTATATTTTAGGTGTGCACTAAGAAAAGTGTACTCCTATGCACTTGAATGTGTGTGCTAATGTGGGCTCCATGCATAGCTTGTATGCATGCATGCATATCTTTGTGTTTTGGTCTTAGTATTGTGAAGCCACGACTTAACTTTTATTTTCATCATTTTCTTTATTGCAACTGCTGGTTTCAGAGTGAAGGTTTCATCTGTTTATGACAGATGTCAGTGAATGAACTTTCTTCATTCCAACATTAGGAGGATTGTTGTTCTGTAACAATGGAGATGTGAGGCTGATCATTAGAAATGTAATTATGGGGAAACTTTGATCACACAAGAGCTAGGAGTGTTTACTGCTGCGCTTTGTTTTTAAAGGACAGGTGTGTCCAATGTTTCTTTTATTGTGTTCTGTCAGGTGTCTAATGATTCCAATAGTTTCAGGTTGAACTTGTTTACCTTCAGCTTTCTGCTTACAATGCTCCTCACCAATGTTTAGAGCTGCTAAGAGCACATTTTACAACAAACATTAAGTAAAAAAACAAAACACCTAACCACTGAGAGAATGGGCAGCCTGGAGAGATACATTAAAATAAACTAGTGATATAAGTTTAAAGGTATACTTCACCCATTTGCATTAAGCTTTGTATCATTAGAAACCTGGTAGTATTTTTGAATGGTTGTGCATCCCGCCCTCATTTTCCCCTGAGATGGGAAATCTTTGTATTTCTAAGTCTGAGAAGGAGCTTCCAGTGACGCAAAATGACGATTTTTGCGTCACTGGAAGCTGTTGCGGTTAGCGGGGTTAAACTACAACGCTAGTTCCTCATATTTTCAACCACTGAAGCTACAGACCAATCACAGATCAGTGGGTGGGAACTCGCTCCCAGAATCGAAACTTAACGTCCGCCATATTGCTTGGAAGCTATGCTAACAGGCTCTATGAAGAAAGCTGATAATGGCGAAAAAATATAAATATAGCGGCGAGACGGCTGCTGCTGACAGGCCGATCTTGTGTCGAGGCTGCTGCGCCCGCCGGACGCTGGCCGCCGGGCGCTGGCCGCCGGGCACTGTTTCACATTTATTTTGTAGGGATTGTAAAAAAGCTCCTATTTTAAAAGTGTTTCATGCAGGATTATTTGATGTTTCATATAGTTTATAGTTCTTTTTTTCTTTGGTATTCTCAAGTCGAGTGATGGATTCAGGTTGGATTACAAACAAAATGTTCTTAAAATTTGTATAACATTTTTCCAACTTTAAAAAAAATGTCTCACTTGAATTGCTAAATCATACAGTGACTAACAGATGAAGTAGAAATGAAGTTATTATAAAAATAGAACGATTTTAAGTGCATTAAATTATCTACAACATGAAATATTTAATAAAAGCAACTATGAGGAAATTCCAATTTCTGTCAGAAATCTAAAATTCAGAGTGCATTCATGGATTTATATTTTAGGTGTGCACTAAGAAAAGTGTACTCCTATGCACTTGAATATGTGTGCTAATGTGGGCTCCATGCATAGCTTGTATGCATTCATGCATATCTTTGTGTTTTGGTCTTAGTATTGTGAAGCCACGACTTAACTTTTATTTTCATCATTTTCTTTATTGCAACTGCTGGTTTCAGAGTGAAGGTTTCATCTGTTTATGACAGATGTCAGTGAATGAACTTTCTTCATTCCAACATTAGGAGGATTGTTGTTCTGTAACAATGGAGATGTGAGGCTGATCATTAGGAATGTAATTATGGGGAAACTTTGATCACATAAGAGCTAGGAGTGTTCTTTACTGCTGCTCTTTGTTTTTAAAGGACAGGTGTGTCCAATGTTTCTTTTACTGTGTTCTGTCAGGTGTCTAATGATTCCAATAGTTTCAGGTTGAACTTGTTTACCTTCAGCTTTCTGCTTACAATGCTCCTCACCAATGTTTAGAGCTGCTAAGAGCACATTTTACAACAAACATTAAGTAAAAAAACAAAACACCTAACCACTGAGAGAATGGGCAGCCTGGAGAGATACATTAAAATAAACTAGTGATATAAGTTTAAAGGTATACTTCACCCATTTGCATTAAGCTTTGTATCATTAGAAACCTGGTAGTATTTTTGAATGGTTGTGCATCCCGCCCTCATTTTCCCCTGAGATGGGAAATCTTTGTATTTCTAAGTCTGAGAAGGAGCTTCCAGTGACGCAAAATGACGATTTTTGCGTCACTGGAAGCTGTTGCGGTTAGCGGGGTTAAACTACAACGCTAGTTCCTCATATTTTCAACCACTGAAGCTACAGACCAATCACAGATCAGTGGGTGGGAACTCGCTCCCAGAATCGAAACTTAACGTCCGCCATATTGCTTGGAAGCTATGCTAACAGGCTCTATGAAGAAAGCTGATAATGGCGAAAAAATATAAATATAGCGGCGAGACGGCTGCTGCTGACAGGCCGATCTTGTGTCGAGGCTGCTGCGCCCGCCGGGCGCTGGCTGCCGGGCGCTGGCCGGCGGGCACTGTTTCACATTTATTTTGTAGGGATTGTAAAAAAGCTCCTATTTTAAAAGTGTTTCATGCAGGATTATTTGATGTTTCATATAGTTTATAGTTCTTTTTTTCTTTGGTATTCTCAAGTCGAGTGATGGATTCAGGTTGGATTACAAACAAAATGTTCTTAAAATTTGTATAACATTTTTCCAACTTGAAAAAAAATGTCTCACTTGAATTGTTAAATCATACAGTGACTAACAGATGAAGTAGAAATTAAGTTATTATAAAAATAGAACGATTGTATGTGCATTAAATTATCTACAACATGAAATATTTAATAAAAGCAACTATGAGGAAATTCCAATTTCTGTCAGAAATCTAAAATTCAGAGTGCATTCATGGATTTATATTTTAGGTGTGCACTAAGAAAAGTGTACTCCTATGCACTTGAATATGTGTGCTAATGTGGGCTCCATGCATAGCTTGTATGCATGCATGCATATCTTTGTGTTTTGGTCTTAGTATTGTGAAGCCACGACTTAACTTTTATTTTCATCATTTTCTTTATTGCAACTGCTGGTTTCAGAGTGAAGGTTTCATCTGTTTATGACAGATGTCAGTGAATGAACTTTCTTCATTCCAACATTAGGAGGATTGTTGTTCTGTAACAATGGAGATGTGAGGCTGATCATTAGAAATGTAATTATGGGGAAACTTTGATCACACAAGAGCTAGGAGTGTTTACTGCTGCGCTTTGTTTTTAAAGGACAGGTGTGTCCAATGTTTCTTTTATTGTGTTCTGTCAGGTGTCTAATGATTCCAATAGTTTCAGGTTGAACTTGTTTACCTTCAGCTTTCTGCTTACAATGCTCCTCACCAATGTTTAGAGCTGCTAAGAGCACGTTTTACAACAAACATTAAGTAAAAAAACAAAACACCTAACCACTGAGAGAATGGGCAGCCTGGAGAGATACATTAAAATAAACTAGTGATATAAGTTTAAAGGTATACTTCACCCATTTGCATTAAGCTTTGTATCATTAGAAACCTGGTAGTATTTTTGAATGGTTGTGCATCCCGCCCTCATTTTCCCCTGAGATGGGAAATCTTTGTATTTCTAAGTCTGAGAAGGAGCTTCCAGTGACGCAAAATGACGATTTTTGCGTCACTGGAAGCTGTTGCGGTTAGCGGGGTTAAACTACAACGCTAGTTCCTCATATTTTCAACCACTGAAGCTGCAGACCAATCACAGATCAGTGGAACTCACTCCCAGAATTGAAAACCTAGTGTCGGTGCTCTCACTGTTTGCCTATGGACACAGACATACAGACCGTTTTCACATACGCATTCCGGATAATATCTAGATAATCACAGCAGGACTTCTCCGGAGATTCTCCTGACCTAGCCGTTCACATATGCTCCTCACAGCGGGGAACTATCCCTGTCAGAGGGGAGGGGGCTTGGGGGATTTCCTGAGGCAAGACGTGACGTAAATAAACAACGCAGAAGTAGCGGCCGTAGCAACACAGTCCGCTACACGATGTTATAATGAGAATATTTGCCTTTATATCAATGCTATGTGTAATCCAATGGAATGACAACATTCACAAAAGAGAGGAGAACAACATACTGACGAACAGAAAACATAATGCAGCTGTTTAATCACATGCACAGAGATCGTAGTGGTCGCGGGCAGACACTTTAGCCGGTCAGTCACTGTATATAAGCGTCATTCTCTTCACCTTGAGTTGAAATCTCCAGAGTATATGCGGCCACGTTCAGATATCAGCTCACTCGGATTTTCTGCAGATAAAGTACTAGGGGTCTGGCCGGATTAACTCCAGGTAAAGTCCGGGCGAAAAATGCGGCTGTTTGCGTTCACACATAGCCTAAAGAACCTCCGGGTAGCCAAATCTCCAGAGTTTTTGAGGAGATTTCTGTATGTGTGAAAAGGGTTATAGAGTCTGTTTTCTGCCAGGAATTTCCAAGATCAATTCTGGAAGAAATTTCGAAATCAGTTGAGGAAATGGCCTTATGTGTTGAAGTAAATATGTCTGTAAATGTTTTTATTACTATATTTCTACTGCTATACTGTATATTTTGGAGAAACTGTATCGATCGAATTTTCCTCTGGGATTAATAAAGTATTTCTGATTCTGAACTAGAGGACCTTAGTGGGAATGGCCTGCAGTGCTGTGCATTCTGGGATTTGGTGTCTTTCATCAACATGAGCCAAACAGATACTTTCTGCCTTTTCACGACCAAGAAGACACCAATTTCAAAATGTATTTTACATTTCTACTACATATATGACCCAATGTCAATACAGATTCATGTTTCAACGGGTGAAGTATCCCTTTAAGAGAAAAATAAAACTTTTATTAATGTTTGAGGCACCGTAGAGTCCTATCATTTCAGACTTTCAGCAGGTAAGGAGTCACAATAAAACTTTTCTTAAAGATGTTTTTGGGCCTTTTTGCCTTTATTAGATAGTTCAGCTGAAGAGAGACCGGAAATGTTAAAAGGAAAAAAAGAATAGGTATTGTATTGAAATTGGACATTTAAAGTGAAGTCAATTAAGACTGAAATCACATCTCCTCTTCAACAAACCAGACGATTTAATTTTGTGTGTACAAATGTCATTTCAGTCAGCACCACTTTGTCAAAAGAATACTTTGATGAAATTATTTATATTTGGCGGTATGTCTCTGTAAGGGATCTCCCTGCCCTTCCACGCGCTTACATGGAAAGCATTAGGCAGGAACAGCACACATTCCTCCCTGCTTGCATACAAGTGGAAGGTACCACACATCTATTTGCATTTTCTATTCCAGATTTTCTCAAGATCTGTTTCAATTTGAGCCAACGGTTTTTGGGATGTTCTCTTTCTTGAAAATCATTTTTGATGAACTTTACAGAATTTATTCTTCTGGTTTACGTTGCACTATTTTATAAGCTCTCTATAAAAATTTGGAAGATGTTTTTAACTTTATTTAGATTTCAGTGTTTGCTACAGTATTAGTCAACAAATATAAATTCTTCTGTAAAGACGTAAACACTCATTTATTACTTCATCATAACTGCCAACTACTTGATATGGATTTTAATCTGTTCTTTAGAAGTTTTTTGACTGCCCTCACATGCTTCACAGGTTGAGTTAACGTTGACATTGCGTATTTCATCACATCATGTCAAGTTTATTTGTAGGACACAGTAATCAACTGTACATCATGTGATCATTTATATCAACAGAAACAGTGTGTGGAGTTTGGATCACATGTTTGTAATGCTGCTGTTCACATTTATACACATTCATATTACTGTATGCAGGAGATGTTATTCTAGTGTTCATGCTGTTAGAGACTGACAATAGTGTTCATGTGTCGTTGTTGTTTGGTGTGTGTGTGTGTTTGTGTGTGTGTGTGTGTGGATGTGTGTGTGTGTGTGTGTGTGTGGATGTGTGTGGATGTGTGTGTGTGTGTGGATGTGTGTGGATGTGTGCGTGTGTGTGTTTGTGTGTGTGTGTGTGTGGATTTGTGTGTGTGTATGTTTGTGTGTGTGTGTGTGTGTGTGTGTGTGTGTGTGTTTGTTTGTGTGTGTGTGTGTGTGTGTGTGTGTGTGTGTGTGTGTGTGTTTGTTTGTGTGTGTGTGTGTGTGTGTGTGTATGTTTGTGTGTGTGTGTGTGTGTGTGTGTGTATGTTTGTGTGTGTGTGTGTGTGTGTGTGTGTGTGTGTGTGTGTGTGTGGATGTGTGTGTGTGTGTGTGTGTGTGTGTGTGTGTGTGTGTGTGTGTGTGTGGGGGGCGGGGTAGGTAACAAAATTACCTGCAAAGCAGAATACTTTGCATTTTCTTCTAGTTGTAGAACAGGAAGCAGCAGGAGATGAGCGATCAAAACAAATCACATGTTGCAGCTTTCAGATAAAAGAGTTCAGATAAATATCATATCATGAAACAATGACAAATCATTGTTAACAGGACCATTTTCTCCTTTTTGTTCAAAACCCAATCCACAGAACTTGAGGAAAGATGTTTATGAAAGACCAAAAGTTTCTCAATATATTTACTACAGAGAGTCCATAAACACAGAGCTGTATTTTCAGATCAGACTGTTTTCATTATGCTTCATGAACTTAAATAGAAAATACATCTGAAAGAAGAAAACACTCAGCAGGAGAGGGTCAGATAAGACTTCATGAAAAACACTTTATTACTGTTGTTATTAATGTCACTTAACTTCAGAGTAAGTTCACATTTTATTCAGGGCTGTAGACAAGCATGACACTGATTAAGTCACAATAGCAGAAAAGGGAGGAGGTGGGGAGGAGGAGGGTTGCAAATGCACTTGCAAATGCTGCTTGCAGAGGGAGCAGCAAAAGGAGGCAGGCTAGAGCAGTTTAAATAAGGCGGCATATGTACTATTTGGCCAATAGGATGCTTCGAAGCAAATCAGCTGGCCATCAGCTGATGCGACTTGCGTGAGATCAGCTGTTACCGAAACTCTGGCATGATAACAGATCGTGACTCTGTGGCCTGCCTGAACTAACGCTACGCTCCATTTCTGGGAGAGAGGGTCAATATTTTCAGTATTTATCCTTTATCAAGACTCTAAATGTTTCTTCAAAAGTAACTTCTAATACTGATTTATTTCTTAAATCCTGTCATTCTAAACTTTTATCTTAAGTATAATAATATTGTGTTGCAGATCACAGCAGGGGTTTTATCCCAACATGAGTAGAGAATTAACAAAGTGTTAACAGTAATTTGCCTATGTAACTATGTTTGATTAAAGAGTGGAAGGTACCACACATCTATTTGCATTTTCTATTCCAGATTTTCTCAAGATCTGTTTCAATTTGAGCCAATGGTTTTTGGGATGTTCTCTTTCTTGAAAATCATTTTTGATGAACTTAACAGAATTTATTCTTCTGGTTAACGTTGCACTATTTTATAAGCTCTCTATAAACATTTAGAAGATGTTTTTAACTTTATTTAGATTTCAGTGTTTGCTACAGTATTAGTCAACAAATATAAATTCTTCTGTAAAGACGTAAACACTCATTTATTACTTCATCATAACTGCCAACTACTTGATATGGATTTTAATCTGTTCTTTAGAAGTTTTTTGACTGCCCTCACATGCTTCACAGGTTGAGTTAACGTTGACATTGCGTATTTCATCACATCATGTCAAGTTTATTTGTAGGACACAGTAATCAACTGTACATCATGTGATCATTTATATCAACAGAAACAGTGTGTGGAGTTTGGATCACATGTTTGTAATGCTGCTGTTCACATTTATACACATTCATATTACTGTATGCAGGAGATGTTATTCTAGTGTTCATGCTGTTAGAGACTGACAATAGTGTTCATGTGTCGTTGTTGTTTGGTGTGTGTGTGTGTTTGTGTGTGTGTGTGTGTGTGTGTGTGTGTGTGTGTGTGTGTGTGTGTGTGTGTGTGTGTGTGTGTGTGTGTGTGTGTGTGTGTGTGTGTGGAGGGGGGGCGGGGTAGGTAACAAAATTACCTGCAAAGCAGAATACTTTGCATTTTTTTCTGGTTGTAGAACAGGAAGCAGCAGGAGATGAGCGATTAAAACAAATCACATGTTGCAGCTTTCAGATAAAAGAGTTCAGATAAATATCATATCATGAAACAATGACAAATCATTGTTAACAGCACCATTTTCTCCTTTTTGTTCAAAACCCAATCCACAGAACTTGAGGAAAGATGTTTATGAAAGACCAAAAGTTTCTCAATATATTTACTACAGAGAGTCCATAAACACAGAGCTGTATTTTCAGATCAGACTGTTTTCATTATGCTTCATGAACTTAAATAGAAAATACATCTGAAAGAAGAAAACACTCAGCAGGAGAGGGTCAGATAAGACTTCATGAAAAACACTTTATTACTGTTTAATGTCACTTAACTTCAGAGTAAGTTCACATTTTATTCAGGGCTGTCAAACGATTTTTTTTTTAATTGTGATTAATCACTAGATTCCAATAGTTTATTGGAATTAATCACATTATTACTTGCATGTTTGAAATTCCATTATTTCGCATTCTCCATTTATTTCAGAATCAGAAATACTTTAATAATCCTGGAGGGGGCGGGGGGGGGTGAGTGATAATGTGTTATAAAACGCCTTGAGAGGTGTCTTGCTCAAAGGCACCTCAACAGTGCTCAGGAAGTGAATTGGCGCCTCTCCAGCTACCAGACCAATCTCCAGACTTGAACCGACAACCCTCCGGTTCCCAACACAAGTCCCTGCAGACTGAGCTACTGCCACCCCATAAAGCTTTTAGTCCAAGAAATAAACAACTTAAAACACAACCTGATCCAGGTATTTATATATTTCAGAATCTTTGCCGTTTTAAGGGACTGCTTATCATTCTCAACACTTGTTGAGTCATTCTGTTGTCATTTACAATCAGAGAAACAAAACATGTTTTGTTGACAAAATACTGAGCAGAAAAAATCATTTAGAGGTGCTTGTCCTTTACTTAAGTGTTCATCTTTATGCTTTACATAAGAGTGGAAGATTGTGCTTTTTATCTCCCCAAAATGTATTTAAAAACTACATTTTAAACTTTCCTTTTTCACCTAAAAAACAGGAGTCAATGAATAAAGTGCGGTGTACATTCAATTCTTACCTTAACGTTATCCCTCACAAAATAACAACTCATGTCGGCACATTCTCACATTTCTGATGTCACTGAGTTGTTAGATGTCTCAATATTTTTACCTTTCTAAATTGGCATGATGTGCTCAGTTATAATCATCTCAGGGCCTCTGAGATGTCTCTTATAACTCAGGTAACTAATCTGAGTATCTGACCACTGCTGAGGTCAAGATGCTGCTTACATTGGGAATGAATCCTATCAGTCCCATGGGGAGTATGTGGACAGTAAGTTTGAATAACTCTTTCTTTATTTGACCTTTTTGTGACATATTAAATGCTAAAGGTTGATTTTTAGTTTGAAAGTTGAGTCCTGAACAGTAAGCTGTATGATAATGCTGTCCTTCACGAGAAGCTCAGGAAGCTGCAGCTTTAAGCATTTAGGTTGTGTGTGGGCCTTCTATCAATCTCATCGACTTTTTCCCTACACAGCATGGACTCACACACCAAACGCTTTATACTAAAGGGAAAGTATTCCAAATATCTGCAAGAGTTACTAATGCAATCCAGGGAAAGAGTCTTGCAGGCCAAGAGGCTGTTCTCTCTGGTTCCTCACGTGTGGATGAAAGTATAGTTGAGTGAACAAAACCAGCTAGACTTAACTGGGATTTTAGGCTGTTTACTGGGGCTCAGGCGGTTGGGGAAGGGCAGGGACGTTATGATGGAGAAATCCTTTCATACCCTTGAATTTGTTTTCTTTTTGTTTGTGCAAGTGTCAACGCCAAAATACTATAAAGCGCCTTTATTTTGATTCCTAGAATGAGGCTACATTCAAATTATAATCTAGAATTCAGGGGTGGGCCACATGCAGTTGAGATATAATTGACTGTTAGCGTTTTTGTAAAACTCTTATATGAAAGTATACTAAGTACTGATGTTGTAGTGAGGACCACACTAACCGAGACCAAGACATATGTGAGACCAGAGTGATATGAGACTGAGACAAGACCGAGACATTTAGGGATCGAGACCAAGTCAAGACCAAGACCATAAATATCACTTTTAAAATCATCATGTGTGCAGCGGGCGTGTCACTCACCACTCATCAGTAACACCAGGAAGGTTGCGGTGGTAACCAAGAGATAAAAATCAAACTACAAATGAATTGAAGTCATTTGTTCTTTTAGAAAGGAGCATTGGAGGTGGTCTTGACTGGTCTTAATCTAAAATCAGGAGTCCGCCCAGTCTGAGACAGAGACAAGACAGAGTAAAATACTTTCAAGACGAGACCTTCAAACAGTGGTCTCGAGACCGGTCTTGATTTCGATTACTACAACACTAGTGTGTACATTTGAAAAAATAAAAGAAAAATATCCTAAAATAACCAGTAAATACTCTGTTCATTGCATTGGAAAATAAACTTAATTTTGAAGTAAGCACATTAAATTAAGGATTAACAATTGTACTGGAGGTTAAAATATGAATGTTGGTATCATAGAGGCTGATAAAAGCTATGTATTCCTTCCTTTGGTTGAATTATAAGTCCACCAAAGAGTATCCTACAATTTGGCCCTCTGACAGTGAGAATTAAATATATGTGGCCCTTGCTGTGACCAAAGTTGCCCTTTCCTGGTCTAGATCAACACCAATGGGTTACACCATCCAATCTGCATCCCGATATCTGACTTCTTTGCCACACCTGTTTAAGCCACAACCACAACTTTATAAAAGCCTGCGCTCAGGTCTGTTACTTCATCTTCCATCCAAACCAAGCCTGACCTCCTAAAGAGTACAACAAAAACCTCCATGTGAGTGTAAAATGGATCTTTCACCTTACTTCATTCTTATTTTGTTGATATATTATGAATTATTTCCAATACAACACATGTATTAATGATAGTTTTAAAAACAAAAATTAGGAAATTATTCTGATTGGTTTGACATTATTTATCAAGATCTGTAATATTCCTATTTGGCATCAGCTAAAATCATTCACAACATCTACAAAGAGGATCAACTTTTGAAACAACATCAGATCCTGTTTACAAACATGTGAACTCAGAGTTTGCGTTCCTTTGTCCTTATGTTATGTTGATTTGCTTTATGTTGATTTGTGGTTTTTTGTGGTTTTGTACTGATTTGTGAATTTGTGAATATGGCAAAATCAGTAGCATAAAAAAGTACCAGATTTTACAGTTTTAGTACATCATTGACTTTAAAAAAAATCAATAGTTATACAAACATGAGATTACAATTTGTCATTAAGTTTGATCTGTGTTGCTGCACGGAGAATCAGTTTGACATCCTTCTTTCAGTTTAAAAGAAAACTTAAACCTCAGCAGAAATTAGATGATAAAAATTGATGTTTATAAGCCCTATAAAGATACCTGACCTGGGAATAAAGTCATATCATCCTGAACAACTTTCTTTGTCTGCAATCAGAAGTAATCTCACAAGAAAAAGTAGATTAAGATTAACTTTATTGATCCCTGCAAGGGGAAATTTCTGTTTTTACACTCTGTTAACCATGCAACACGCACATGCACAAACAGGATCCTATGGACAAGCACTAATGGAGAGATGTCAGAGTGACGGAGCTGCCCACAGCGGGCACTCCTGAGCTGATGGTGGGGAGCGGGTTTGGTGCCTTGCTCAAGGGTGCCTTGGCAGTGCTTAGGAGGTGATCTGGCACCTCTCCAGCTACCAGACCAACTTCCATATTTGGTCCACACTGGGACTTGAACCCTCTGGTTCCCAACCCAAGCCCCTACAGACTGAGCTACTGGCATTAATAGACACACATCTGCAATGTGCTCATTTCTGGATGTTACTGGAGGTCAATATATACATATTATAGTCTCATCTTTTATTTTTGGATAGATTGATGACAGACAGACAGACTTTACATGCTTCTGGATACATCATGAGGCTGAACATTTTTGTCATCATAGAATGAGAAAATCTTTTACAGTCTGAGGGTTTCTTATGTTTCCTTTCTGAAAGTTATGACAAAAGCAACACAAAAAAGATCAGTACCTGTTAAAACTTTCTCCAGCAGAGCATTTATTTCATCAAATGATCAGGGCACACTTTACCATAGAGAGTTGAGTAACATTGCCATCTTGTGGCCATTTGATGTAATTGCAGTCCTCAAATAGAGTACACTATAAATCTCTGTCTAAAGAGCAGGTTAAACATGCAACATTCACGCTACCTCTGAATGTTTCTTCAGAAGTAACTTCTAATACTGATTTATTTCTAACATCCTGTCATTTCTTCACTTCTTTATACGTTTAGATTTGTTAATTTGACTTAAGAAATTCTGATGCATTTTCAGTTTTGTTTTCTGAAATGTTTGGTATATCAATAAAAGAAGAGGATCATGAGGGTGAAGACCAATAACATGGGTGTGGTGGAGATATAAATGTCAGATGTTTTAAAACCCTGAGCGTCATAAAAAAAAGCCTTTAAATTTAAATGACATTTACCACTTGTCAGATCAGCATCAGAAACATTAGCTTGATGTAAATGCAACATCTTACAGCTTCAAAACATTAAAAACTATATAGATAGATTTTTCAAAGTTACAGGGAGCTGAGGAAACAAGTTAGTACAAAAAGAAGGACTTGGAAGATTGGAGGAAAATTTGGAGGTTGGTTTTCTAGTTATAGTCGATTAAATTCATGGTTGGCTTTTGGTAAGTTGTATCGTTATTTTAAACTGATGGTTTAATTTACCAATTTTGCCTTTTAGCTTGTGTAAAACTGAGGTTAGACTACTTAATAAATGACTGACTTCTTTCTCTTTTATCTAGTCGGGGCAAAATGGCAAGTCCGAGCAAAAAGGCAAAAAAGTGAGTATATATTTGTAAAACCAGTTTACAATATCCCAACTTTATAAAGAAATCATTTTAAGTTGGAAGCTTCAGCACTTCTTCATACTGTTAATGTTTTTTTTTTTTCTAAATTCTACAGAACGATCACCAAGGTAAAGTACTTCACGTCTTACCACACATCACACCACATTTTTGCGGCTGGAGAGATAAGAGAGAATAAACAGAACAAACAATGACGACTTGTAGAATAAATCGCACACAAACACACCTCCACAAAGTTAAGCCTGTGTACATGTATTATCCATTATCAGTCTAAATTAAAAATCGAATTAACTGGGAGGGCTTTGTTCTCTAGATGCTTATTATCCCCACCAGTGGTGAGGACAGCTAGCTTTGTGCACCTTTGCTATCCAAACCAACCCTCTTTGTTCTCCTTTCCTTTAATCCTAAAAAAAAAGGAATAGGAACACGCTTTGTATTGAAAGGACATTTTCAGTGTCCAATGTTTTGTTCTCTTTGTTCTACTAGATGTTTCATATCCCAACCAGTGGTAAAGTCAAAAAAACATTCTTTGTAACATCAGCTTTATTCTTGGGCTCATTTCATGCTTATCCTATACCTCCCAGAGCCCTCAAGACAATCTTGAGCTGGTCTCCATGGTGTATTGTTTTATGCATTTCATTGTTCTTAGCTTTTGTTTGTTTGTTTTCTGCAAGGTGTTTAATGATCCCATCCATGGTAGCATAGAGTTACACCCACTCCTCATCAAGATCATTGACACACCTCAGTTCCAGAGACTTCGATTCATAAAGCAGCTTGGAGGTGCCTACTTTGTTTACCCTGGAGCGTCTCACAACCGCTTTGAACACTCGATCGGGTAAGTCAGCAAGTTTTCAGATTTCAGCCCACAGGTGACCTCAGTCCAAATAAGGAGAAGACTCATGGTTTTCACATAAACACCTTGTAAAACCAATAAAGGCAGAAAACAGTGCCTGTCTTAGTAAGGATCTTATAAAGGTATATATTTTCATTTTGGTAGCAGCATCCTATTGTGATAACTGCGTTATGACTTTAAAAAAATGTTTTCTGTGGTCTAAAAAGGGTGGGATACTTAGCAGGAAAACTTGTTGAGGCTCTCAGGTCAAGGCAGCCGGAACTCGAAATCGATGACAAAGACGTCCTTTGTGTAAAGATTGCTGGCCTCTGTCATGACCTGGGTGAGTAATGCATCCCTTTTCAATATTACATGACTGGTTTATTAATTGTAATTATTTGGAATGTAAAGAGTAAAATGAAAGTGAAATGATCCAGAAATAACCCTTCCATCTTACAAAAAAGCAAGGGCTTCTGCATTAATAAATAAAAAATACGAGGGTGGGGTGAGGTGGTGGTAGCTCGGCCTGTAGGGACTCTGATAAAAACTGGAGGGTCTGAATATTTAAAAATAATATTTAGACTCAGAAAACTTTATTTAACCCAGAGGGCGTTTCGGTACCACAGTCCACCCAGACCATGCATACATTTACAAACACATAACAGTCTTTCTTGTAAGCAATATTCTCAAGTTTAGATTCAGGAGTAATCCATCCTCAACTCAAACAGGTTTATTAAGACATACTGACTGTATAATCTGTACACTATCAGTGGATTACGCCTGTATTTATCTATCCATTTCAAGGTCATGGACCCTTTTCCCATCTGTATGATGGAATGTTCCTCCCCAAAGCACTGGAAAAAAAGAGGAAATCAAAGAAATGGAAGGTAAGAAGTTTTTATTTCTGTTGTAATATAACAAATGAAATACAGAGGAACCGCAAAACTGAAGCACATGTACCTTTCACACTGGCTTGTTCTTTTGAAACAAAATCCAGGATGTTCTTTTTTGTTTGCCTTCTCAGGTAGAATGTGATTATACACATTTCCAAGAATGTTGATCTATTTCTTTAATAACAATGAACGGTGTAGTTTGTGTTGCTAAATGATAGCCAAAAAAGAGTACACAGTGCACCATTCAATAACTTTAGATCAAAAGAGTGCGATTGTTGTGTTTACATCCAAACAAACCGGGCTAAAGGGGAAACGCCCCTTTGTTTCAGAACAACTTTTCCAAACAACCCAGGTGTGAAAAAACGCTTGGTGAGAAAACTGAGCTGCATTATCACCTTCCCAAAAACTCTTATGCTTAACAGTTTCACATCGGGTTGAGTTCAGCTAGCTAAATAACCCTGATAAAGACTGTTAGGATGTTGTATACAGTATATTGGCTGACATTAAGTGGCTAAGTGGTCAAATTCTGAACAGCTTTAGGAACTCTGACATTGTAAATTGTTGTACATACGTTTTGAGATATACTCTTCAAATGTGGGGGAAATTAAAGTATGTGGGATTATTGTATTTATGTTTTAAATCTTGTGTTGACACATTTATGAGTCTGTGTGTCTCGCAGCATGAAAAGGGCTCTTGTGACATGCTAGACCACCTGCTGAAAGAGAATAATCTTGAACCAGTGATGAAGAAGTATGGACTGAAACCTGAAGAAGACATACCATTCATCAAGGAGATGATTGCTGGACCTCTACAGGAATCTGAAGGGCAGAAGGCAAGTTCACCTCATTATGTTATTCAGAAGTCAGATAAGATACTGTATGAATATAAGATAAGAGAAGATAAAACTTTATTCATCCCACAACGGGCAGCAAAGAGCAAAGATAGCCAAAAAGAGCACACAGTGCACCATTCAAGAAAAACTAGATCAAAAAAGTTGAGCAGCTAAAAGAGTGTGATTGCTGTGTTCACATATTTATCAAACAAACTGGGCTATGGTTTCAGAACAACTTTTCCAAACTACCCAGGTCTGAAAAAACATTTGGAGGGAAAACTGAGCTGCATGATCACCTTCCCCAAAACTTTTGTGCTTAACAGTTTGACTCTGGGTTGAGTTCAGCTAGCTAAATAACCCTGATAAAGACTGTTAGGATGTTGTATACAGTATATGTCCACAGAAAATTGGCTGACATTAAGTCACTCAACAAATTCTGAGGAATTACTAAATGGAAATATTGTTAATATGTAAAAGCAATAAAGAAAGTTAAAAAAAGAAAGAAAAGGCAAGTTCACCCCATCTGTGCATAAATCAGTCTGTGTCCTACACTAATGTCACTATTTTGTAACATCTCCTCAGTATAAAGGCGGACAAGAAGAGTCTTTTTTTTATCGTGAAAAAAGTTTTTCTTCTGCCTAGACCTCCAATTGAAATTGGACCTGCTGTTTAATTTGTCATGCTTTTACTTGTACATAGTTTATTGTGTTCATATTTTAGCTTTATCTCTGTTTTGTGGAATGGTCCTACATATTTTTTCTATGCAGTGTAAATTCATTGAACAACATACGTGTCAATAAAACTGGTCCTGATTCGCTTTGTGTCGTCATCCCTGCAGTTGGACTTCAAAAGGCGCCCAGAAGAAAAGTCCTTCCTCTACGAAATTGTGTCCAACAAAAAAAACGGCGTTGATGTGGACAAGTTTGACTACTTGGCCAGGTCAGGTTTTAATGAAGTGCTGTAGAGGAATTCATTTTGTGATGAAGACCGCAACAGCACTTCTTTTTTTTTTTACCGTGAACAATGCATTATTCTCCTGATTATTTTAAATTATAGGCTACAAAACTCTCCAGTAAATTCAGTTTCCCTCTATACACCTATTTTCTTCACATTGCCTTAATCTGTCTCTACGGTAATGGAAATATTTCCCCCGTGAGAATACGAACAAAGACTAAAACCCCAATCATCTTTGTGAGGTTTTATTCCTACAAGAAGTTGCAGGAAGAAGAAACTGTACAGAGTGTATCATGGTGACCACACTGCAGAGTAGCTCAAATGACGTACAGAATGAAGTCTCCTTTTATACATGTCAAAGAGGAAACAACAACATTGACAAGCTCCTGTTGTAGGAGATAAGCAGTTTAACACAATCAACCTAAACAGAGGAATGTTTAGTCCATGTAGAGTCATCCTTGTAGAAATCAAAGGTTATCCAAACACATGATGCTTAATCTAAACCAGCATTTCATGAAATGTCACACAGTTCACATTAGAATTACTCTAACACATCTGCTAAATATATATTTTCCCCATTACACTACTCAGGGACTCTTTATACCTGGGAATCAAGAACAACTTTGACTTTCATCGCTTCCTGCAGTTTGCCAGAGTGTGTGAGGTTGATGGCAGGAAAACTATCTGCACCAGAGACAAGGTGCTGACAAACTTGAGCTTGTAAACAGATAATTGAAAGCAAACTGATAATGTTGTTATTTATGACTAAACTACAGTCCTAACCTCAACAGGAGGAGGACAATATGTACGACTTGTTCTACATAAGACACCGTCTCCACAAAAGAGCCTATCAGCACAGAGTAAACAAAGTCATTGAACATATGTAAGTGTCTACCTTCAGATCTTAGTACTCCGAATATAAGATTGGTCTCCTTCTGATTTCCATTATTTGATCTGCGTCATGATTCACTATCTCATCAGTAATAATATGTTTGATATGAACATACAGGATTGCAGAGGCTTTTTTGAAAGCAGACAGTCACATTCAGATTGAAGGATCAGGAGGGAGGATGTTCACTCTCTCTACAGCCAATGAGGACATGGAGGCCTACACAAAGCTCACAGGTGTGTAGATTTAAATGTGGGCTGTTAGCTCATGTTTAACATTGAAGCAAATTCAGACTTCAGAAATATCAAGACATTGTTTTAAATAATGCACTACACCCAACAATCTGAAAAGGAAATTGATGTAGGCACTTGGTCAGTTTTGGTGTTTGGTGTAAGACTACTGTTATGCTACTTTATCAATTTTTTTAATTATGCACATGTAAATGAACCAGATCATGTTAAATAAGTTGTAATGACTTATAAATTAACATGCCATGTCTTACAATTTATTGAGTGTGTTTGAATTAAATTCACTAATTTTTTTGTGTGTATAATTAATAATCGTTTGCTTGTTACTCTGTTACTCTTTTAGACAACGTGTTTGAGGAAATACTGAAGTCTTCCCGTCCTGAGTTACAAGAGGCAAGAGAGATTCTGCAAAACATTGTCTCTCGAAAGATCTACAAGTTTGTTGGTGAGAGAAAGCCAAAGGTCCCCATCGAGGATTGGAAAGTAAGTCTGTGTTCTTGTGTTTCATTACATTTATTACACATGATCTCATGCACCGTTATCATACAATTATCATATCGTTGTCATACAATACAAAATCCCTCAGTGAACTAATGCTGCATGATATTGGGGAAACTGCGTTTTCTTTTAATGTTCATACTATTACAATTTTTATTATTATTTGGGTCTTCAAGTTTATTTTCTTTTACAAATAAGAACCCCTTATACATTCAAAGCTACATTTAATTTGCATCAAGAGCCCTGTGACATTAACTTCTAAGCAAAGAACAGTTCATCTTCATACACTGCATGTGATCTCTTCTCTCTCTCTCCCTCTACACTTTATGTGCTCATGGACTAACACACGTCCTGGGATATTACCATGGCACTTACACACATAGCAAAATTAATGCTTAGATCATACCATGCAGCCCTACAGTCAAACGCATTTACATTAAGTTGGTGCAGTTTTTTGAGTGAATGTGAATTGAATTCCAAGTTTCTTACATTGTCAACTTAAAATGCAAAAAAACTTGAATCTATATCCTTTTCCACTGTTGTAATTTTTTTCTGATTCTTTGTCAAGAGCCAGATTACTGGCTGGAAAGAAGTATTGGCTCAACCCCTCCCTGATGAGGAAGAAAACAACCTGACACCAGAGGACTTTGAAATCCTGGTGAGTTTCTTTTACTTTCTTTCATCTCACTTTTTTGTAAAATCTTCAGTTTTGCTGATTCTTTGATTTGTAAGATGTTGCAGAGTTTGTTATGGCACACATTTTACTCTCGACCTTCTTTTTAGGTCATTAACATGGACTACGGCATGAAAGACAAGAACCCTGTTGGACATATGCATTTCTACAGCAAGAAGGAGCCTGACGTGGCAAAGCCAATGTCCCCAGAAAATGTCAGAACTAATTATTGATTAAAACATTTTTTTTATCGCAATCATTCAATATTTCTTCTGTTTATTATTTGTAAGGCAGCTTATGTCACCATAACTCTCAAATTAAAGCTGCTGTCATTCTTTACAGGCATCCAGGATTAGAACAGAGATCTTTTCTGAGCAGCTGATCAGGGTCTTCTGTAAGAAGATTGATGAACAGAGTGCCAGACAGCACTTTGAACAGTGGTACAATGATTTTCCAATCCTTTGATAATAGTTGAATATTAAGATGTTAAAGGATACAATATCGACTAACTTGCTGTTGATTGAACATAAAACCAGTTGATTTGGCTAAAGTAAATAGAAAACAGTCCACACTGAGTACAGTTTATTTAATATGGTTGAACATGTGATCTACAATCTGCTGAGTGTGGAAAACATTAGCTGTACTAGCATCCTCAGCCTTCGGTCTTCCTTTCAGGTTAACGTATGCTTACCTGTGCTGGTGAAGCTCTACTCTAATAGATTTGATACTTTAACTTAACAAAATACTGCCAAAGTGAGCAACACTCCAACATGTTATTGGTCCTTTGTCCTGGTTTGCATCCAGGTTAGATAGCAAGTCTAGACAGTCAGTCAGGTTTCTGTACTGAAACAATTTTACTGACCTGTATTGGAACCGTGCAGGACTCTGGTTTGGGGCCCTCAGGTTAAGAGAGGTAAGCAACAGCAGCATGGGAGTGAAACCAAAAGATTAACCAACCCTCTGGTTTCTTCAACTTTCACTCAGGAGCAAAAATCAGCTTTTAACCTCTTCATACAGTGTGTGCTGATTGAGACATGAGATAATCAGACCAATTTGGTTTTTTGAATCGGGCTGTAAACATGTTTATTTCTGCTGTAAAAATTGGCTTTTCTGAATGGGTGTGTATGTGACATATTAATATATGCAGCTAGTGGTTTTATTACATTGAAAGGCTGTTTTAATATATGAGCATTAGAATGGAACAATGAGCAGGGAGGGAATGATTGCATAGTGAAACAAAACTTCAGGATTCTTTTTTTTCATACATATGATTTTGATCTTTTTTTGATGCCAAATTAGCATTGGTGTCTTCAAACTTTTGTATTTTCCTACCAACGGACAAAAACTTTGAAATAATGTATTTTATTACTTGAGATTTACAAAAACTGAAAGTTCTCACCAGTGAGATGATGGATCTGCATGATGAGTGCATTGTTTTGATTTAAAATAAGTTGAATGAGAGATCGTTTGTTAAATAGAATCATTTCTTCTTCAGTTTATCTCTCACTAGGTTTACTCTACACTGCTTTCTTTAAACAGATGTACTTTTGTGTCTGTATTAACATGCAGGTAAAGGATGGAGCCAAATCTGGTTGGACCTGAGGGTAATTAGAGCGATCCTCCTGAAGTTGACACCAAGGAAATTACCAAACAACATGAATAACACTGAATAATATTTGCATTCAGAACTAGCACTCATGTTTTTTCTCGCTTTTATCATATACATGCTGTATCATTCTTTTAAATTGATTGTTTAAAAATCAGTTCCAACAACATACAACATGTTTTTATTCTGAGGACAAAGATAAATCATAATATATGATACCACTCTGTACAATTACGGGGCCTGCAGTCAATATGAAACAGTATCATTGGCCCATTTAATTCACTGTGTTACGCTTCTATCAACTCACACAGAAAACCCATTCAAAATTTGATACAGAAAAAATTGGATACTTTTTTTTAACATTAAGGAAAATATATATCAGTTATAAAGCCATATCTCAAAGATCACTGGATCTGGATCGCTTCTGGATTTGAATTTCTGATCTCTAAACTGATACATAGACACACATGACACTGGATACTTACACAGCTAGCAGCTGTATGGCTGTTGAATACCATTTAGGTAAAGAAAGCCATTATTGAAATCCAACAATCATTGTCTCAAACTGAATATATAAACTGCATGTTTCTGAATTGATTCAGCTTTTGGTCACATTTATGCTTCTTTGTAGGTTGTGAATTCTTTTTGGTCGGGGAAAGATGTAAAGCACTCCCAACATGTGTAATGGAGTGAATATTTCACTTGTGGTTTTATTTAGCGATTTAGAATACTTTACATTACTATAACATTTTAGTTTTGATGTTAATCGTTTGAAGATTGAGGACATGAGATTAGATTATTTGTCTTTGAGTGTTGTTTAATGAGAGATGATCATGAGTGATGTTTTGGTGACTGGTATTATCTTATATTATATTACTTTGTATCTGCAGCATTTATTATCACAATACAATTTTAATCTGTTTTAAAATGAGTCTTATTTTGGGAATGTTTTATAATGTGCTCTTCTTTTGAGTTTATGATTCTTACTTTAAAAACTGGAACTTGTGAAAACCTTTATTTGCATCTAAAAACTTGAAATTCGAATTAAACAATACATTTTTAAACGTATCCATCAACTACCTTTCTTCGATGGATGATGAATGTGTTTAAATGTATGACACACTTTAAGTGAAGCTATAATTGTTTGACGATTGGTTCTTACATAATGCATCTATGAGAACCTTTCAAGTGTATTCCTGTTGTGATGGGTTCATATCTGATAAAATCTGCATGTATTCAAAATAAACATCAGAGAAAATCCTGAGTTCAACATTGTGTAATCTATCAAACCATATGCATCTATATATATATGTATATGTATATATATACTGTATATATCACCTGTGGTACAAATCTAATTGCAGTTCAAAGTCCTTTACAAAGGAGCGGAAAAATGACTGACAAAAGGTAGTTTGTAAAATATAACAGCAATAAGAAATGAAATCAGCACGATGATTAATAAATATAAATACTAAAAACCTAAAATCAAACACTAAAATGTAAATTTAAAAGTAGAGATGAATAATATTGATTAAAATATAGTAAATTAAAAGCCTTAAAATGATTAAGTCATATAGAAAAGCCAGACTGAATAAATGAGTTTTTTAAATTGTTTTTAAAAATCTCAATATTCTCTGATCCTCTGAAGTCTGTTCCAAAGTCTCAGAGCAGCAAAACGCAGAATCACAAAAGGTTTTTGTTCTGCTCTGTGGAACAACTAAAAGAAGAACCATAGAAGAACAAGAAGACCTGAGGGGTCGTCCTGGTTCATAAACTAAAATCAACTCTGAAAAGTTAATCTGGTGGGAGACCAAGTGCTTTAGACAATAATAAAATCAATATGAAGACAAAGAGGCAGCCAGTGTCAAGACTTTCAAAGATAGATAAAATAGTTTAATGGGAGTTGTGTGTGTAATTGGCAAAGTCATTAACATTCATTCATTCAATCAAATTCATTTAATCTGTTCTTTAGATGTATGTTTACTGCCCTCGCATGCTTCACAGGTTGAGTTAATGTCGACATTGCCTATTTAAACACATCATGTTAAGTTTATTTGTCGGACACAGTAATCATCAACTTACATCATTTGCTCATTTGCATCAACAGAAACAGTGTGTGGAGTTTGACTTAAGCAGAGTTCAGTTGAGAAAAAAAATAGGGTAATTAATGAATAAAAAACAAATAAAATGAAAAAAATGTAGCATCATTTATGGAGGTTCACATTGGTAACTCCTCATGCACAGAAAAAAATAGATGGCTAAATCTAGATCCAATGTGTTACACTGACCTGCTAAAGAGAACAACGGAAACCTTGATGTGAGTGGAAAATGGACTTTTCACCTTACTTCATTCTTATTTTGTTGATATATTATGCATTATTTCCAATACAACACATGTATTAATGATAGTTTAAAAAACAATTTTAAAAACTTACTTGTAATTATTTTGATTGGATTGACAATATTTATCAAGATCTGTAATATTTCCTATTTGTCATCAGCTAAAATCATTCACAACATCTACAAAGAGGATCAACTTTTGAAACAGCATCAGATCCTGTGTACAAACATGTGAACTCAGAGTTTGCGTTCCTTTGTCCTTACGTTAGGTTCATTTGCTTTATGTTGATTTGTGGGGTTTTTTTACGACTGATTTGTGATTTTGTGAATATGGCAAAATAAGTAGCATAAAAAAGTACCAGATATTACAGTTTTAGTACATCATTGACTTTTTACAAAACAATAGTTATACTAACATGAGCTGACATTTCTGCCTAAAAAATTAGTCAGACAACTGCAGCTGATCCAGAAAGCTGCTGCTAGAGTCCTCACCAAAACCAAGATTACCAGAAAAACCAAGAAAATACATTAGTGACCTCCTGATTAATTATGAACCATCCAGACCGCTCAGGTCGTCTAGGACAGGTCTGCTCTCTGTCCCCAGAGTCAGAACCAAACATGGAGAAGCAGCATTCAGTTTCTATGCTCCTTATATCTGGAACAAATTCCCAGAATACTGTAGGTCTGCTGAAAGTCTCACCTCTTTTAAATCCAGGTTGAAGACACACCTGTTTACAGCTGCCTTTCATTAAACAATTTTAATAAGATTCTAAACTTTTTGTATTTTTACTTTATTTATTTGAATAAATTTTTTTTGAATTATTTTTATTTGAACATGTGTTCAGATTTAATAATTCCAGTGATTATATATTTTTTAATGTTATATTTTAATGTTTCTTTTCTTTCCTCTGTCATGATGCTTTTGATGTCTTGTGTGAAGCACTTTGAATTGCCTTGTTGTTGAAATGTGCTATATAAATAAACTTGTCTTGCCTTACATTTGTCATTTAAGTTTGATCTGTGTTGCTGCACGGAGAATCAGTTTGACTTTGACATCCTTCTTTCAGTTTAAAACAAAACTTAAGACCTGGAAGAAATTACATGATAAAAATGGATATTTATAAGCCCTATAAAGATACCTGACCTGGGAATAAAGTCATATCGTCCTGATGAAATTAAGAAAACCAACTCTTTATGGAAGTAAGATAACAAAGTGAGATATGTTAACATATATATTATCTTTCTATGTCTGCAACCAGAAGTAATCTCACAAGAAAAAGTAGGTGATGACTCCTGGCATTGATAGACACACATCTGTAATGTGCTCATTCTGGATGTTACTGGAGGTCATTATATACATATTATAGTCTCATCTTTTCAGGGCACACTTTACCATAGAGAGTTCAGCAACATCGCCATCTTGTGGCCATTTGATATATTTGCAGTCCTCAAATAGAGTACGCCATAAATCTGTCTAAAGAGCAGGTTAAACATGCAACATTCACGCTACCTCTGAATTTTTCTTCAGAAGTAACTTCTAATACTGATTTATTTCTAACATCCTGTCATTTCTTCACTTCTTTATACGTTTAGATTTGTTAATTTGACTTAAGAATATCTGATGCACTTTCAGTTTTATTTTCTGAAATGTTTAGTATATCAATAAAAGAGGATCATGAGGGTAAAGACCAATAACATGGGTGTGGTGGAGATATAAATGTCAGATGTTTTAAAACCCTGAGCGTCATAAAAAAAAAAGCCTTAAGCAGCTATGGCTATATAAATGACATTTGCCACTTGTCAGATCAGCATCAGAAACATTAGCTTGATGTAAATGCAACATCTTACAGCTTCAAAATATTAAAAACTATATAGATAGATTTTTCAAAGTTACAGGGAGCTGAGGAAACGTGTTAGTACAAAAAGAAGGACTTGGACGATTGGAGGAAATTTTGGAGGTTGGTTTTCTAGTTATAGTCGATTAAATTCATGGTTGGCTTTTGGTAAGTTGTATCGTTATTTTAAACTGATGGTTTAATTTACCAATTTTGCCTTTTAGCTTGTGTAAAACTGAGGTTAGCCTACTTAATAAATGACTGACTTCTTTCTCTTTTATCTAGTCGGGGCAAAATGGCAGAACAGTGAGTACCTCTGTCTTTGTTAAACCAGTTTACAATATCCCAACTTTATAAAGAAATCATTTTAAGTTGGAAGTTTCAGCACTTCTTCATACTGTTAATGCTTTTTTTTTTAATTCTACAGACCGATCATCACCAAGGTAAAATACTTCACGTCTTACCACACATCACACCACATTTTTGCGGCTGGAGAGATAAGAGAGAATAAACAGAACAAACAATGACAACTTGTAGAATAAACCGCACACAAACACACCTCCACAAAGTTAAGCCTGTGTACATATATTATCCATTATCAGTCTAAATTAAAAATCGAATTAACTGGGAGGGCTTTGTTCTCTAGATGCTTATTATCCCCACCAGTGGTGAGGACAGCTAGCTTTGTGCACCTTTACTATCCAAACCAACCCTCTTTGTTCTCCTTTCCTTTAATCCTAAAAAAAAGGAAGAGGAACACAGACTGTAGGCTATTGAAATAGGACATTTTCAGTGTCCAATGATTTGTTCTCTTTGTTCTACTAGATGCTTAATCTCTCCACCAGTGGTAAAGCCATTGAAGCCATTATTTTTGCAGCATCAGCTTTATTCTAGGGCTCATTTGGCCTCATGCTCATGCTATGGCTACTTCTCATGTCTCCTAAATTGCATCCACGTTTCCTTCTCTTGCTTCCCTCACTTGCATGGAGAGACGCGAGGAAACGAAGCAGAGGAGAGAGGAACTAGGAAATATGTTTTAAGAGACGTCCTTCCCTAGAGCGTCACGTGAAGCAACATCCGTTTGTGATAAAGACATCAGCTGATCCCGGGTCGGCTTTAACAGCTGTTTATGTCCGCACAGATAACAGTAACAGTGTTATCTGAGTAGCCTCCTTTACCTGATATACACCTGCACATGAAGAACAACCTGCAGCCTGCTTCTAAAACACGTAGGCATACAGACAATTTCTACAGGCAAAAGTCTTTATTATTAAATTATTTATGAATTATTTGATTTAAATCATAATCTAAACTAAACTCTGTATTTTATAAACACTAAGGGTGTCTCAGGATTATTGAGAATTTTTACAAGGATCAAAATGTAAGAAAAACAGGATGCATAACCTTTTCAAAACCTACGATCATTAGCCTCATGAAAATGATGAATGCAAAACGTGTTGGTGACTGACAGACAGTCATTCTCATCATGATCAATTTAAAAAGGGCAAACAGTGTGAGTGACCCTGAAAAGAAATATGAGCTGTTCTAATCTAATGGAGACATTTATGATCCTTTCGGTTTTAACTCTTAAAATTAACAGATTTTTTGTTTGATGGTGAATCACAAAACAAATCAAATAGGCTAAAAGTCGGGTTTGACACTCTTATATTAATTTTACGGGACTTATAGCCTACTTAATATTTCGTTGTTTATTTCATGTCAAACACTTTTTTTGTCCACAGTTTATCACAGACGGACTCTTTACAAACTGACAGATGTTTACAGTTTGTTTCAATGTCCGATGTGTCCGTTTAGACTCTTTTTAATGTCATCTTTTCTCCGCTGTGAAACTCCGCTGATGTTGATAAGTTTCACTGAAGTCCGATCCGCTGCAGCATCCAATCACTGAGTGATATACGAGACGGAGGCGGGTCTGTCAGTTAAAAGACTTCCTGGAAAGATGCTCTTGTGTTTCCTCGATCATAGCTCCTCATAGTTATTATTTTTCTCAACATGTTTAACTCAGTTCATCATTAAGTCCTTTTGGAGCCGATGTTTGCAAAGTGTGAATCCAGTACGCCTCACGCTGATAAGAAGTTTATCATTTGATGAATGGTAGCTCGGACCGTGTTTTTATTTATTTATTTATTATCTTTACAGGGGCAGCGCACAATTAAATGTAATTGCATCATTAGCTAATAGCTAAATTGCATCTGTTGTACCAGTGCATGTGCATTAAGTGATCCTTATTTTCCCCCCTCTTTAATTAACAAACAGGGAAAGGTGTTTGAAAATGGTGGAGAGCTCACTATCTGACTTAAAGATGTGCCAATGTTTTTTATAAACAGTTTGGATTGTGCTCGAGTGGTTAGAGTGTTGCATGGTGCACCTCACAGAGAACTTCTTTCCCTTTTTGACGCGTTTTTTCACTAAATCCGAGTTGTTTTTTTGAGGGCTAATTCATATGCATCTTTTATCTACAAAGATGGGTATCTCCTCTGAGAGAACCAGTTTTTCAAAAAACTGGTGTCCGTGTTCTTCCGGTACAGTGTAGTGAGAAAAGAGCCAATGGGCCTCATTCACTAATATATGCGTAGAAATGTTCTTACTCTGCCCATAAAATAAGTGCATACGCAAAATCACCGTCGGATTCATGACACTTGCGTACCAGCAGATTTTATGGTCTCACCACCTTGTGTGTGTTAGTGAATCAGAATCATTCTAATTCGACAAGCGCTTGCCCGCAACCTGCAATCAGCACACTACAAGGCCCCCATCTCCCCACATAAGGGCCCTTTCCGAATAGCCACAGTTCAGTATGCAGTGTGTACTTTTCAGTAAGGAGTTTCAGTATACTGAACATTTCAGCATGGATACTAACTTCCGGGTTTTATGCAGTATGGATCGGATGCATCCTTTCAGGAAATGAATTGTATTTTACCACCCACAATGCTGTGCGAAATTAAACGTAAATCGTCACTTCACGTGCGCATACAAATCAAAACAAACGAGCATGGATTAATTGAGTACATTTTTAATCTAGAGTTAAAGTCCCGTCTGAAATCGTTACTTTTAATTAACAACAGAAAATATAACAAATGTCTGCATTATTATAAAACCTTTCCCCCTAAATTTAAATAATGATTTCACTATTTAAATACGTCTTTATTGGTTTATTTTACTTTATATTCTGTATATTACTGTCTTTCATTTGTACTTTCCTTTATGTATTGTATGTTATTTAGTTATTTAATCTGTCTTTTACTTGATTTACATTGCGATATTGTTTTTTGTTTACCTGACTGTATATGCGCATTACTCCTCTTGAATAAAGCTAAACAAAAAAAACAAAAACGGGTGGATGCGGACGGTTCGGGTAACATATACTGAATGAATCAGACAAAGTGCTCCTACTGAATAGTAGGTACTAAACAGTATACAGCACGGATAGTAGGTACTGTCTACTGCCTACTGAAAGATTGAGTAGGTACTTGGCAATTCGGATGCACCCAAGGACATTCGATTGGTGTATCAGGACAAGAGCGGTGAGGTGGAGACATGTACAAGTTGCAAGAGATGGCCCCGAAATTCAAAAAATAGCTGTGTGTTTGGGGGCTTAGATGCCGTTACAGGGAATTACATAGTTGCAGCAATTAATCAGCTGATAAGTCCATTCGATCTGCAGAGTCCCTCTGCAACTTTCAGAAAAAGCTAAAGACCCAGCTCTTTCATGAATACCTATAACTTAATGATGATGGTCTTGATATTATTGATGATGGTAATGACGATGGTTTTTGTTTGATAACGACGACTTATAAGATGGTTTCTATACTGATTAGAGCTCTCAAGAACTGCCCTCAATGTTGTGCTTTGCCTCTGGTCACTTACTGTCAGCACCTGTGTGTCCAATCGGACTCAAAACGGATCGTTTGCTCTTACTGACATTGTTCCCTTTTTTCTAGATCCTTGCTTGTGTTGTACTTACTCTCTGATGTACGTCGCTTTGGAGAAAAGCGTCTGCTAAGTGAATTGTAGAATTGTAGAATAAGTCATTCTTCACACTCTTCAAACATGTTTTGACGGTCTGATGCGTTCTCTTCTGAAGGCACGGGCTGCTATTTCTTTCAGCAAGGCTACATCTTTCCACATTCTTAGACCTAAATCACAATAATGTATGTTCCATGCATGCCCTCAAATAGGCTCCAATTAATCACCTGGTTTTGGTAACAGATGCAATATTTCATGACACTATTGGTGGGAGTGGTTGACGATTAGATTTAAGATTTTAGATTAAAGAAGTCTAATAAGGATGAAAAGGCATACATTTCATGGTTTCATGGGATACTTAGCAGGAAAACTTGCTGAGGCTCTCAGGTCAAGGCAGCCGGAACTCAACATCACTGAAAGAGACGTCCTTTGTGTTCAGATTGCTGGCCTCTGTCATGACCTGGGTGAGTAATGCATCCCTTTTCAATATTACATATAATAGTTTATAAATTATGTTATTGGGTATGAAAAGAGTAAAATGAAAGTGAAATGATCCAGAAATAACCCTTCCATCTTTCAAAAAAGCAAGGGCTTCTGCATTAATACATAAAAAATACAAGGGTGGGGTGAGGTGGTGGTAGCTCGGTCTGTAAAGGGACTCTGATAAGAACTGGAGGGTCTGAATCTTTAAAAATAATATTTAGACTCAGAAAACTTTAACCCAGAGGGCGTTTCGGTACCACAGTCCACCCAGATCATGCATACATTTACAAACACATAACAGTCTTTCTTGTAAGCAATATTCTCAAGTTTAGATTCAGGAGTAATCCATCCTCAACTCAAACAGGTTTATTAAGACATACTGACTGTATAATCTGTACACTATCAGTGGATTACGCCTGTCTTTATCTATCCATTTCAAGGTCATGGACCCTTTTCCCATCTGTATGATGGACTGTTCCTCCCCAAAGCACTGGAAAAAAAGAGGAAATTAAAGAAATGGAAGGTAAGAAGTTTTTATTTCTGTTGTAATATGACAAATGAAATACAGAGGAACGGCAAAACTGAAGCACATGTACCTTTCACACTGGCTTGTTCTTTTGAAACAAAATCCAGGATGTTCTTTTTTGTTTGCCTTCTCAGGTAGAATGTGATTATGCACATTTCCAAGGATGTTGATCTATTTATTTAATAACAATGAACGGTGTAGTTTGTGTTGCTAAATGACCCTCATTATTCTCTTTGGTAATATTATGTCAACTTTTTATCTGACATGTTACCGCTTTTCAGAAGCTCTATGAGATTTTACTAAATGTTTATTTTTTAACCATTAATCCTGGTGATTCAGAGATTTAGATACAACAAACAAAGATAATAATTGAATTCATGGTTCATGAGAGGTAATTCTTTATGACAGGGACCTCTTTTAAAAGCAGAAGGGATTTCTAGATCTGTTTATGTCTCTTTGTCACTCAATAAGAGAAGATAACCTTTATTCATCCTACAACGGGCAGCAAAGAGCAAGGATAGCCAAAAAAGAGTACACAGTGCACCATTCAATAACTTTAGATCAAAAGAGTGCGATTGTTGTGTTTACATCCAAACAAACCACTCTAAAGAGGAAACGCCCATTTGTTTCAGAACAACTTTTCCAAACTATCCAGGTGTGAAAAAACGCTTGGTGAGAAAACTGAGCTGCATTATCACCTTCCCAAAAACTCTTATGCTTAACAGTTTGACATCGGGTTGAGTTCAGCTAGCTAAATAACCCTGATAAAGACTGTTAGGATGTTGTATACAGTATATTGGCTGACATTAAGTGGCTCGTCAAATTCTGAACAGCTTTAGGAACTCTGACATTGTAAGTTGTTTTATATACTGTACGTTTGAGATATACTCTTCAAATGTGGGGGAAATTAAAGTATGTGGGATTATTATATTTATGTTTTAAATCTTGTGTTGACACATTTATGAGTCTGTGTGTCTCGCAGCATGAAAAGGGCTCTTGTGACATGCTAGACCACCTGCTGAAAGAGAATAATCTTGAACCAGTGATGGAGAAGTATAAATTGATCCCTGAAGAAGACATAACATTCATCAAGGAGATGATTGCTGGACCTCTACAGGAATCTGAAGGGCAGGAGGCAAGTTCACCTCATTATGTTATTCAGAAGTCAGATAAGATACTGTATGAATATAAGATAAGAGAAGATAAAACTTTATTCATCCCACAACGGGCAGCAAAGAGCAAGGATAGCCAAAAAAGAGCACACAGTGCACCATTCAATAAAAAAATAGATCAAAAAAGTTGAGGAGCCAAAATAGTGTGATTGCTGTGTTCACATATGTCTGAACAAACCGGGCTATGGTTTCAGAACAACTTTTCCAAACAACCCAGGTGTGAAAAAACATTTGGAGGGAAAACTGAGCTGCATGATCACCTTCCCAAAAACTCTTGTGCTTAACAGTTTGACTCTGTGTTGAGTTCAGCTAGCTAAATAACCCTGATAAAGACTGTTAGGATGTTGTATACAGTATATGTCCACAGAAAATTGGCTGACATTAAGTCACTCAACAAATTCTGAGGAATTACTAAATGGAAATATTGTTAATATGTAAAAGCAATAAAGGAAGTAAAAAAAAAGAAAGAAAAGGCAAGTTCACCCCATCTGTGCATAAATCAGTCTGTGTCCAACACTAATGTCACTATTTTGTAACATCTCCTCAGTATAAAGGCGGACAAGAAGAGTCCTTTTTTTATCGTGAAAAAAAGTTTTTCTTCTGCCTAGACCTCCAATTGAAATTGGACCTGCTGTTTAATTTGTCATGCTTTTCCATGTACATAGTTTATTGTGTTCATATTTTAGCTTTATCTCTGTTTCGTGGAATGGTCCTACATATGTTTTCTATGCAGTGTAAATTCATTGACAACAACATACGTGTCAATAAAACTGGTCCTGATTCGCTTTGTGTCGTCATCCCTGCAGTGGCCGTACAAAGGGCGCCCAGAAAAAAAGTCCTTCCTCTACGAAATTGTGTCCAACAAAAAAAACGGCGTTGATGTGGACAAGTTTGACTACTTGGCCAGGTCAGGTTTTAATGAAGTGCTGTAGAGCAATTCATTTTGTGATGAAGACCACTACAGCACTTCTTTTTTTTTTACCTTGAACAATGCATTATTCTCCTGATTATTTTAAATTATAGGCTACAAAACTCTCCAGTAAATTCAGTTTCACTTTATACACCTATTTTCTTCACCTTGCCTCAATCTGCCTCTACTCAGGGACTCTTTATACCTGGGGATCATGAACAACTTTGACTTTCGTCGCTTCCTGCAGTTTGCCAGAGTGTGTGAGGTTGATGGCAGGAAAACTATCTGCACCAGAGACAAGGTGCTGACACACTTGAGCTTGTAAACAGATAATTGAAAGCAAACTGATAATGTTGTTATTTATGACTAAACTGCAGTCCTAACCTCAACAGGAGGAAGACCATATGTACCACTTGTTCTATACAAGACACCGTCTCCACAAAAGAGCCTGTCAGCACAGAGTAAGCCACATCATACAAGAAATGTAAGTGTCTACCTTCAGAAGTTAGTACTCCAAATATAAGATTGGTCTCCTTCTGATTTCCATTATTTGATCTGCGTCATGATTCACTAGCTCATCAGTAATAATATGTTTGATATGAACATACAGGATTGCAGAGGCTTTTTTGAAAGCAGACGATCACACTGAGATTGAAGGATCAGGAGGGAGCATGTTCACTCTCTCTACAGCCAATGAGGACATGGAGGCCTACACAAAGCTCACAGGTGTGTAGATTTAAATGTGTGCTGTTAGCTCATGTTTAACATTGAAGCCAATTCAGACTACAGGAGTATCAAGACATTGTTTTAAATAATGCACTACACCCAACAATCTGAAAAGGAAATTGTGTGTAGGCACTTGGTCGGTTTTGATGTTTGGCCAAGGACAAGGTTATCTGGTAGTTTGAGGAGTTCACAAATCCAGTCTCAAACATCCTGAACAACTGGCTGTCCTGATCATTTGAACTTGTTTGATATTTAGGATGTTTATTTATGAAGTAACAGAAATATGACATATTTCAACACTTTTTGGAAACACACTTTGTTAGATGCTGCTTTCTGTCAGATGGCTCTGTTGCTAGGTCATTTACAGTTATGCTACTTTATCCATTTTTTTTATCGTGCATTTGTTAAAGATAAATAAACCACATCCTGTTAATTTACTTGTGATGACTTATAAATTAACATGCCATGTCTTACAATTTATTGAGTGTGTTTGAATTAAATTCACTCACTTTTGTGTGTGTTATTATCATGTGTTTGCTTGTTACTCTGTTACTCTTTTAGACAACGTGTTTGAGGAAATACTCAACTCTTCCGAACCGAACCTACAAGAGTCGAGGCAGATTCTGCAAAACATCATCTCTCGAAAGATCTACAAGTTTGTTGGTGAGACAACGCCAAAGAACCCCATCCCGGATTGGAAAGTAAGTCTGTGTTCTTGTGTTTCATTACATTTATAACACATGATCTAATGCACTGTTATCACAAAGCTGGATAATGTGCTCATTTTCAGTTAATAGAATAAGTACACATCACATTATTTACTGTCTCCAGCATTTTATCTTGCCCGTGTTGTTATTACATTTAACATGAACAGCAACACTATTGAACAGTTCTCTTTGAAATGTAATGTGAATTGGATAGCAGCTTGAAATGTCTTACAATACAAAATCCCTCAGTCAACTAATGCTGCATGATATTGGGGAAACTGTGATAACCTTTGAGGTTCATACAATTACAATTTGTATTATCATTTGGGCCTTCAATTCTATTTTCTTTTTCAAATAAGAACCCCTTATATGTTCAAAGTGACTTTTAATTTGCATCAAGAGCCCTGTGACAGTAAAGAACAGTTCATCGTCACACACTGCATGTGATCCCTTTAACTCTACATCTTATGTGCACATAGACTCTGCCTGCACAGAAGTCACTTCTCTTTGTGATCAGGAAGAGGATCAGACAGACTGATATTGTAGATCAGTCATGGAAAGAGAGAAACTGAAGGCTTTTTGTTTTTTCAAAAGCAGAAACAACAAAAAATGGCAGTATGATGCATTTCAGGACATATGATTGATATTATATATTCTGTAATGTTATCATAGCACTTGTACACATAGCAAAAATTATGCTTAAATCCTACCGTGCAGCCCTAGTTGCTTACATTGTCAACTTAAAATGCAAAAAACCTTTTTCTATCCTTTCGCACTGTTCTCAACGTTTCTGCTCCATTTTCAAGAGCCTGAAGTCTAGCTGGAAAACAAAATTGGCTCAACCCTTACCTGAGGGAGGAAGATATCTGACACGAAAGGACTTTAAAATCCTGGTCAGTTTTTTGACTTTCTTTCATTTCACCTTTTTGTAAACTCTTCAGTTTTGCGGATTTTTTGATTTGTAAGATGTTGCAAAATCTGTTATTACACACATACTTTTACTCTCAACCTTCATTTTAGGTCATTGAAAGGGACTATGGCATGGACGATAAAGACCCTATCCAACATGTTCATTTCTACAGCAAATCTGACCTTAACAAGGCAAAGGCAAAGGCAATGCCCGAAGAAAAGGTAAGAACTAAATATTGATTAAAACATTTTTTTATCGCAATATTTCTTCTGTTTATTGGGTTAAATTATTTGTAAGGCAGCTTATGTCACCAAAACTCTCAAAGTAAAGCTGCTGTCCTTCTTTACAGGAATCCAAGATTGGCACAAAGATCTTTTCTGAGCAGCTGATCAGGGTCTTCTGTAAGAAGATTGATGACGAGAGTGTGAAGGCTGCCAAAAAGCACTTTAAACAGTGGTACTATGATTTTCTAATCCTTTGATAATAGTTGAATATTAAGATGTTAAAGGATACAATATCGACTAACTTGCTGTTGATTGAACATAAAACCAGTTGATTTGGCTGAAGTAAATAGAAAACAGTCCACACTGAGTACAGTTTATTTAATATGGTTGAACATGTGATCTACAATCTGCTGAGTGTGGAAAACATTAGCTGTGCTAGCATCCTCAGCCTTCGGTCTTCCTTTCAGGTTAACATATGCTTACCTGTGCTGGTGAAGCTCTACTCTAATTGATTTGATACTTTAACTTAACAAAATACTGCCAAAGTGAGCAACACTCCCACATGTTATTGGTCCTTTGTCCTGGTTTGCATCCAGGTTAGACAGCAAGTCTAGACAGTCAGTCAGGTTTCTGTACTGAAACAATTTTACTGACCTGTATTGGAACCGTGCAGGACTCTGGTTTGGGGCCCTCAGGTTAAGAGAGGTAAGCAACACCAGCATGGGAGTGAAACCAAAAGATTAACCAACCCTCTGGTTTCTTCAACTTTCACTCAGGAGCAAAAATCAGCTTTTAAATTTGAAAATTTGAAAGTAAAAATGATTGACAATTATTGTGATAATTATATCGACTGATATGACATTTTGATAACATTTTTAGTTTTTTTTTAGCCCAGGCCTATAAGCTACGGGTCTTATTGTGAATAACGCGTATCCTTCATTAAAAGGAAAACGGACAAGTGTAAAAAAAACAATTCCTCTTCATACAGTGTGTGCTGATTGAGACATGAGATAATCAGACCAATTTAGTTTTTGAATCGGGCTGTAAACATGTTTATTTCTGCAGTAAAAATTGGCTTTTTTCGAATGGGTGTGTATGTGACATATTAATATATGCAGTTAGTGGTTTTATTCCATTGAAAGGCTGCTTTAATATATGAGCATTAGAATGGAACAATGAGCAGGGAGGGAATGATTGCATAGTGAAACAAAACTTCAGGATTCTTCTTTTGCATTTATATGATTTTGATCCTTTTTTGATGCCAAATTAGCATTGGTGTCTTCAAACTTTTGTATTTTCCTACCAACGGACAAAAACTTTGAAATAATGTATTTTATTACTTGAGATTTACAAAAACTGAAAGTTCTCACCACTGAGATGATGGATCTGCATGATGAGTGCATTGTTTTGATTTAAAATAAGTTGAATGTTAGATTGTTTGTTAAATAGAATCATTTCTTCTTCAGTTTATCTCTCACTAGGTTTACTCTGCACTGCTTTCTTTAAACAGATGTACTTTTGTGTCTGTATTAACATGCAGGTTAAGGATGGAGCCAAATCTGGATGGACCTGAGGGTAATTAGAGCGATCCTCCTGAAGTTGACACCAAGGAAATTACCAAACAACATGAATAACACTGAATAATATTCGCATTCAGACCTAGCACTCATGTTTTTTCTCGCTTTTATCATATACATGCTGTATCATTCTTTTAAATTGATTGTTTAAAAATCAGTTCCAACAACACACAACATGTTTTTATTCTGAGGACAAAGATAAATCATAATATATGATACCACTCTGTACAATTACGGGGCCTGCAGTCAATATGAAACAGTATCATTGGCCCATTTAATTCACTGTGTTACGCTTCTATCGACTCACACAGAAAACCCATTCAAAATTGGATACTTTTTTTTAACATTAAGGAAAATATATATCAGTTATAAAGCCATATCTCAAAGATCACTGGATCTGGATCGCTTCTGGATTTGAATTTCTGATCTCTAAACTGATATATAGACACACATGACACTGGATACTTACACAGCTAGCAGCTGTATGGCTGTTGAATACCATTTAGGTAAAGAAAGCCATTATTGAAATCCAACAATCATTGTCTCAAACTGAATATATAAACTGCATGTTTCTGAATTGATTCAGCTTTTGTTCACATTTATGCTTCTTTGTAGGTTGTGAATTCTTTTTGGTCGGGGAAAGATGTAAAGCACTCCCAACATGTGTAATGGAGTGAATATTTCACTTGTGGTTTTATTTAGGGATTTATAATACTCAGTGGTGTTTTAGTTTTGATGTTAATCGTTTGAAGATTGAGGACATGAGATTAGATTATTTGTCTTTGAGTGGTGTTTAATGAGAGATGATCATGAGTGATGTTTTGGTGACTGGTATTATCTTATATTATATTACTTTGTATCTGCAGCATTTATTATCACAATACAATTTTAATCTGTTTTAAAATGAGTCTTATTTTGGGCATGTTTTATAATGTGCTCTTCTTTTGAGTTTATGATTCTTACTTTAAAAACTGGAACTTGTGAAAACCTTTATTTGCATCTAAAAACTTGAAATTCGAATTGAAAAATATCTTTTAAACGTATCCATCAACTACCTTTCTTCAATGGATGATGAATGTGTTTAAATGTATGACAGACTTTAAGTGAAGCTATAATTGTTTGACGATTGGTTCTTACATAATGCATCTATGAGAACCTTTCAAGTGTATTCCTGTTGTGATGGGTTCATATCTGATAAAATCTGCATGTATTCAAAATAAACATCAGAGAAAATCCTGAGTTCAACATTGTGTAATCTATCAAACCATGTGCATCTATATATATATATGTATATATATACACTGTATATATCACCTGTGGTACAAATCTAATTGCAGTTCAAAGTCCTTTACAAAGGAGCGGAAAAATGACTGACAAAAGGTAGTTTGTAAAATATAACAGCAATAAGAAATGAAATCAGCACGATGATTAATAAATATAAATACTAAAAACCTAAAATCAAACACTAAAATGTAAATTTAAAAGTAGAGATGAATAATATTGATTAAAATATAGTAAATAAAAAGCCTTAAAATGATTTAGTCATATAGAAAAGCCAGACTGAATAAATGAGTTTTTTAAATTGTTTTTAAAAATCTCAATATTCTCTGATCCTCTGAAGTCTGTTCCAAAGTCTCAGAGCAGCAAAACGCAGAATCACAAAAGGTTTTTGTTCTGCTCTGTGGAACAACTAAAAGAAGAACCATAGAAGAACAAGAAGACCTGAGGGGTCGTCCTGGTTCATAAACTAAAATCAACTCTGAAAAGTTAATCTGGTGGGAGGCCAAGTGCTTTAGACAATAATAAAATCAATATGAAGACAAAGAGGCAGCCAGTGTCAAGACTTTCAAAGCTAGATAAAATAGTTTAATGGGAGTTGTGTGTGTAATTGGCAAAGTCATTAACATTCATTCATTCAATCAAATTCATTTAATCTGTTCTTTAGATGTATGTTTACTGCCCTCACATGCTTCACAGGTTGAGTTAATGTCAACATTGCCTATTTAAACACATCATGTTAAGTTTATTTGTCGGACACAGTAATCATCAACTTACATCATTTGCTCATTTGCATCAACAGAAACAGTGTGTGGAGTTTGGATCACATGCTTTCTATCTGACTTAAGCAGAGTTCAGTTGAGATTATGGAATGTTATGAGAAAAAAAATAGGGTAATTAATGAATAAAAAACAAATAAAATGAAAAAAATGTAGCATCATTTATGGAGGTTCACATTGGTAACTCCTCATGCACAGAAAAAAATAGATGGCTAAATCTAGATCCAATGTGTTACACTGACCTGCTAAAGAGAACAATGGAAACCTTGATGTGAGTGTAAAATGGACTTTTCACCTTACTTCATTCTTATTTTGTTGATATATTATGCATTATTTCCAATACAACACATGTATTAATGATAGTTTAAAAAACAATTTTAAAAACTTACTTGAAATTATTCTGATTGGTTTGACAATCTTTATCAAGATCTGTAATATTTCCTATTTGTCATCAGCTAAAATCATTCACAACATCTACAAAGAGGATCAACTTTTGAAACAGCATCAGATCCTGTGTACAAACATGTGAACTCAGAGTTTGCATTCCTTTGTCCTTACGTTATGTTGATTTGCTTTATGTTGATTTGTGGTTTTTTTACTACTGATTTGTGATTTTGTGAATATGGCAAAATAAGTAACATAAAAAAGTACCAGATATTACAGTTTTAGTACATCATTGACTTCATCAAATCAATAGTTATACTAACATGAGGTGACATTTGTCATTTAAGTTTGATCTGTGTTGCTGCACAGAGAATCACTTTGACATCCTTCTTTCAGTTTAAAACAAAACTAAAGCCTCGGCAGAAATTAGATGATAAAAATTGATATTTATAAGCCCTATAAAGATACCTGACCTGGGAATAAAGTCATATCTTTGTGATGAAATTAAGAAAACCAACTCTTTATGGAAGTAAGATAACAAAGTGAGATATGTTAACATAGATATTATCTTTAAACAACTTTCTATGTCTGCAATCAGAAGTAATCTCACAAGAAAAGGTAGGAGATGACTCCTGGCATTGATAGACACACATCTGTAATGTGTTCATTCTGGATGTTACTGGAGGTCATATATTATAGTCTCATCTTTTATTTTTGGATAGAAGACAAATTCATACCAAAAAACATCCACTAAATATAAAACTACTGCAGATGTTCACCTCCTTTACATGCTGGACCTTTTCGTCATCATAGAATAAAATAATATTTTACAGTCTGAGGGTTTCTTATGTTTCCTTTCAGTGTACAAAAAAAAAGATCAGTACCTGTTTAAACTTTCTCCAGCAGAGCATTCATTTCATCAAATGGTGAGAGCACACCAAACCATGGAGAGTTGAGCAACACTGCCATCTTGTGGCCATTTGATTTATTTGCAGTTCTCACATATATAGGTATAGTATAGGTGTAAATCTATCTACAGAGCAGTAACACATGCAACATTTTTCACACTACCTCTTGTTGCTCCTTAAAGGCTTCATATGCAATTTTTTGATCCAGAAGATGTCGCCCTTGATCACCAGCATGAAACCAAAACAACTTGTTCTGCATTGTTGTGTTAGCATGCTAATGCTAGCAATCTTTATCATGCTCGTATCTTCACACTGCATGTAAATTTACCTGAAATGACCGTGATCTAGAAACGCTTACGTGACATTTAATTAAGCAGTGAGTACAGAATGTTATTCTCTTTTCTCTAGTCCCTCAATTAAACAACTTTTATACGCGAGGGGATGAGCTGGCCGGCCGTCCCGGCGATGTAAAAAAAACTGAAGATAGGACTTGGAAAACTCGGAAAGCATCACAGACAGTGGGACTCCGGTGTTACACCCATTGTAGACAGTCATGACTCACAGAGTTATTTTCAGAGGATATCCTTGATTTCTATTGCATTTAAGTGTGAAAAATTGCATATTAAGCCTTTAATAAGCTGGTTTACAACTACTGTTGGCTAACAAACACAGGTTTAGTCAATAAGAAGTGATGACACTCTGAACATGCATGTACTTTTTAATCTCTTTAGTTGGTTTCACATTAATTTTTGTGGGGATTGTAAAAAATCTGCTATTTTAAAAGTGTTTCATGCAGGATTATTTGATGTTTCATATAGTTTATAGTTCTTTTTTTCTTTGGTATTCTCAAGTCGAGTGATGGATTCAGGTTGGATTACAAACAAAATGTTCTTAAAATTTGTATAACATTTTTCCAACTTTTAAAAAAATTTCTCACTTGAATTGCTAAATCATACAGTGACTAACAGATGAAGTAGAAATGAAGTTATTATAAAAATAGAACGATTGCATGTGCATTAAATTATCTACAACATGAAATATTTAATAAAAGCAACTATGAGGAAATTCCAATTTCTGTCAGAAATTTAAAATTCAGATTGCATTCATGGATTTATATTTTAGGTGTGCACTAAGAAAAGTGTACTCCTATGCACTTGAATGTGTGTGCTAATGTGGGCTCCATGCATAGCTTGTATGCATGCATGCATATCTTTGTGTTTTGGTGTTAGTATTGTGAAGCCACGACTTAACTTTTATTTTCATCATTTTCTTTATTGCAACTGCTGGTTTCAGAGTGAAGGTTTCATCTGTTTATGACAGATGTCAGTGAATGAACTTTCTTCATTCCAACATTAGGAGGATTGTTGTTCTGTAACAATGGAGATGTGAGGCTGATCATTAGAAATGTAATTATGGGGAAACTTTGATCACATAAGAGCTAGGAGTGTTCTTTACTGCTGCTCTTTGTTTTTAAAGGACAGGTGTGTCCAATGTTTCTTTTATTGTGTTCTGTCAGGTGTCTAATGATTCCAATAGTTTCAGGTTGAACTTGTTTACCTTCAGCTTTCTGCTTACAATGCTCCTCACCAATGTTTAGAGCTGCTAAGAGCACATTTTACAACAAACATTAAGTAAAAAAACAAAACACCTAACCACTGAGAGAATGGGCAGCCTGGAGAGATACATTAAAATAAACTAGTGATATAAGTTTAAAGGTATACTTCACCCATTTGCATTAAGCTTTGTATCATTAGAAACCTGGTAGTATTTTTGAATGGTTGTGCATCCCGCCCTCATTTTCCCCTGAGATGGGAAATCTTTGTATTTCTAAGTCTGAGAAGGAGCTTCCAGTGACGCAAAATGACGATTTTTGCGTCACTGGAAGCTGTTGCGGTTAGCGGGGTTAAACTACAACGCTAGTTCCTCATATTTTCAACCACTGAAGCTGCAGACCAATCACAGATCAGTGGGTGGGAACTCGCTCCCAGAATCGAAACTTAACGTCCGCCATATTGCTTGGAAACTATGCTAACAGGCTCTATGAAGAAAGCTGATAATGGCGAAAAAATATAAATATAGCGGCGAGACGGCTGCTGCTGACAGGCCGATCTTGTGTCGAGGCTGCTGCGCCCGCCGGACGCTGGCTGCCGGGCACTGTTTCAAATTTATTTTGTAGGGATTGTAAAAAAGCTCCTATTTTAAAAGTGTTTCATGCAGGATTATTTGATGTTTCATATAGTTTATAGTTTTTTTCTTTGGTATTCTCAAGTTGAGTGATGGATTCAGGTTGGATTACAAACAAAATGTTCTTAAAATTTGTATAACATTTTTCCAACTTTTAAAAAAATTTCTCACTTGAATTGCTAAATCATGCAGTGACTAACAGATGAAGTAGAAATGAAGTTATTATAAAAATAGAACGATTGTATGTGCATTAAATTATCTACAACATGAAATATTTAATAAAAGCAACTATGAGGAAATTTCAATTTCTGTCAGAAATTTAAAATTCAGAGTGCATTCATGGATTTATATTTTAGGTGTGCACTAAGAAAAGTGTACTCCTATGCACTTGAATGTGTGTGCTAATGTGGGCTCCATGCATAGCTTGTATGCATGCATGCATATCTTTGTGTTTTGGTGTTAGTATTGTGAAGCCACGACTTAACTTTTATTTTCATCATTTTCTTTATTGCAACTGCTGGTTTCAGAGTGAAGGTTTCATCTGTTTCTGACAGATGTCAGTGAATGAACTTTCTTCATTCCAACATTAGGAGGATTGTTGTTCTGTAACAATGGAGATGTGAGGCTGATCATTAGAAATGTAATTATGGGGAAACTTTGATCACATAAGAGCTAGGAGTGTTCTTTACTGCTGCTCTTTGTTTTTAAAGGACAGGTGTGTCCAATGTTTCTTTTATTGTGTTCTGTCAGGTGTCTAATGATTCCAATAGTTTCAGGTCGAACTTGTTTACCTTCAGCTTTCTGCTTACAATGCTCCTCACCAATGTTTAGAGCTGCTAAGAGCACATTTTACAACAAACATTAAGTAAAAAAACAAAACACCTAACCACTGAGAGAATGGGCAGCCTGGAGAGATACATTAAAATAAACTAGTGATATAAGTTTAAAGGTATACTTCACCCATTTGCATTAAGCTTTGTATCATTAGAAACCTGGTAGTATTTTTGAATGGTTGTGCATCCCGCCCTCATTTTCCCCTGAGATGGGAAATCTTTGTATTTCTAAGTCTGAGAAGGAGCTTCCAGTGACGCAAAATGACGATTTTTGCGTCACTGGAAGCTGTTGCGGTTAGCGGGGTTAAACTACAACGCTAGTTCCTCATATTTTCAACCACTGAAGCTGCAGACCAATCACAGATCAGTGGGTGGGAACTCGCTCCCAGAATCGAAACTTAAAGTCCGCCATATTGCTTGGAAGCTATGCTAACAGGCTCTATGAAGAAAGCTGATAATGGCGAAAAAATATAAATATAGCGGCGAGACGGCTGCTGCTGACAAGCCGATCTTGTGTCGAGGCTGCTGTGCCCGCCGGACGCTGGCCACCGGGCGCTGGCCGCCGGGCGCTGGCTGCCGGGCACTGTTTCACATTTATTTTGTAGGGATTGTAAAAAAGCTCCTATTTTAAAAGTGTTTCATGCAGGATTATTTGATGTTTCATATAGTTTATAGTTTTTTTCTTTGGTATTCTCAAGTTGAGTGATGGATTCAGGTTGGATTACAAACAAAATGTTCTTAAAATTTGTATAACATTTTTCCAACTTTTAAAAAAATTTCTCACTTGAATTGTTAAATCATACAGTGACTAACAGATGAAGTAGAAATGAAGTTATTATAAAAATAAAACGATTTTAAGTGCATTAAATTATCTACAACATGAAATATTTAATAAAAGCAACTATGAGGAAATTCCAATTTCTGTCAGAAATCTAAAATTCAGAGTGCATTCATGGATTTATATTTTAGGTGTGCACTAAGAAAAGTGTACTCCTATGCACTTGAATGTGTGTGCTAATGTGGGCTCCATGCATAGCTTGTATGCATGCATGCATATCTTTGTGTTTTGGTCTTAGTATTGTGAAGCCACGACTTAACTTTTATTTTCATCATTTTCTTTATTGCAACTGCTGGTTTCAGAGTGAAGGTTTCACCTGTTTATGACAGATGTCAGTGAATGAACTTTCTTCATTCCAACATTAGGAGGATTGTTGTTCTGTAACAATGGAGATGTGAGGCTGATCATTAGAAATGTAATTATGGGGAAACTTTGATCACATAAGAGCTAGGAGTGTTCTTTACTGCTGCTCTTTGTTTTTAAAGGACAGGTGTGTCCAATGTTTCTTTTATTGTGTTCCGTCAGGTGTCTAATGATTCCAATAGTTTCAGGTTGAACTTGTTTACCTTCAGCTTTCTGCTTACAATGCTCCTCTCCAATGTTTAGAGCTGCTAAGAGCACATTTTACAACAAACATTAAATAAAAAAATAAAACACCTAACCACTGAGAGAATGGGCAGCCTGGAGAGATACATTAAAATAAACTAGTGATATAAGTTTAAAGGTATACTTCACCCATTTGCATTAAGCTTTGTATCATTAGAAACCTGGTAGTATTTTTGAATGGTTGTGCATCCCGCCCTCATTTTCCCCTGAGATGGGAAATCTTTGTATTTCTAAGTCTGAAAAGGAGCTTCCAGTGACACAAAATGACGATTTTTGCGTCACTGGAAGCTGTTGCGGTTAGCGGGGTGAAACTACAACGCTAGTTCCTCATATTTTCGACCACTGAAGCTACAGACCAATCACAGATCAGTGGAACTCACTCCCAGAATTGAAAACCTAGTGTCGGTGCTCTCACTGTTTGCCTATGGACACAGACATACAGACCGTTTTCACATACGCACTCCGGATAATATCTAGATAATCACAGGAGGACTTCTCCAGAGATTCTCCTGACCTAGCCGTTCACATATGCTCCTCACAGCGGGGAACTATCCCTGTCAGAGGGGAGGGGGCTTGGGGGATTTCCTGAGGCAAGACATGACGTAAATAAACAACAAAGAAGTAGCGGCCGTAGCAACACAGTCCGCTACACGATGTTATAATGAGAATATTTGCCTTTATAACAATGCTATGTGTAATCCAATGGAATGACAACATTCACAAAAGAGAGGAGAACAACATACTGACGAACAGAAAACATAATGCAGCTGTTTAATCACATGCACAGAGATCGTAGTGGTCGCGGGCAGACACTTTAGCCGGTCAGTCACTGTATATAAACGTCATTCTCTTCACCTCGAGTTGAAATCTCCAGAGTATATGCGGCCACGTTCAGATATCAGCTCACTCGGATTTTCTGCAGATAAAGTACTAGGGGTCTGGCCGGATTAACTCCAGGTAAAGTCCGGGCGAAAAATGCGGCTGTTTGCGTTCACACATAGCCTAAAGAACCTCCGGGTAGCCAAATCTCCGGAGTTTTTGAGGAGATTTCCGTATGTGTGAAAAGGGTTATAGAGTCTGTTTTCTGCCAGGAATTTCCAAGATCAATTCTGGAAGAAATTTCGGAATCAGTTGAGGAAATGGCCGTATGTGTTGAAGTAAATATGTCTGTAAATGTTTTTATTACTATATTTCTACTGCTATACTGTATATTTTGGAGAAACTGTATCGATCGAATTTTCCTCTGGGATTAATAAAGTATTTCTGATTCTGAACTAGAGGACCTTAGTGGGAATGGCCTGCAGTGCTGTGCATTCTGGGATTTGGTGTCTTTTATCAACATGAGCCAAAAAGACACTTTCTGCCTTTTCACGACCAAGAAGACACCAATTTCAAAATGTATTTTACATTTCTACTACATATATGACCCAATGTCAATACAGATTCATGTTTCAACGGGTGAAGTATCCCTTTAAGAGAAAAATAAAACTTTTATTAATGTTTGAGGCACCGTAGAGTCCTATCATTTCAGACTTTCAGCAGGTAAGGAGTCACAATAAAACTTTTCTTAAAGATGTTTTTGGGCCTTTTTGCCTTTATTAGATAGTTCAGCTGAAGAGAGACCGGAAATGTTAAAAGGAAAAAAAGAATAGGTATTGTATTGAAATTGGACATTTAAAGTGAAGTCAATTAAGACTGAAATCACATCTCCTCTTCAACAAACCAGACGATTTAATTTTGTGTGTACAAATGTCATTTCAGTCAGCACCACTTTGTCAAAAGAATACTTTGACGAAATTATTTAAATTTGGCGGTATGTCTCTGTGAGGGATCTCCCTGCCCTTCCACGCGCTTACATGGAAAGCAATAGGCAGGAACAGCACACATTCCTGCCTGCTTGCATACGAGTGGAAGGTACCACACATCTATTTGCATTTTCTATTCCAGATTTTCTCAAGATCTGTTTCAATTTGAGCCAACGGTTTTTGGGATGTTCTCTTTCTTGAAAATCATTTTTGATGAACTTAACAGAATTTATTCTTCTGGTTAACGTTGCACTATTTTATAAGCTCTCTATAAAGATGTTTTTAACTTTATTTAGATTTCAGTGTTTGCTACAGTATTAGTCAACAAATATAAATTCTTCTGTAAAGACGTAAACACTCATTTATTACTTCATCATAACGGCCAACTACTTGATATGGATTTTAATCTGTTCTTTAGAAGTTTTTTGACTGCCCTCACATGCTTCACAGGTTGAGTTAACGTTGACATTGCGTATTTCATCACATCATGTTAAGTTTATTTGTAGGACACAGTAATCAACTGTACATCATGTGGTCATTTATATCAACAGAAACAGTGTGTGGAGTTCGGATCACATGTTTGTAATGCTCCTGTTCACATTTATACACATTCATATTACTGTATGCAGGAGATGTTACTCTAGTGTTCATGCTGTTAGAGACTGACAATAGTGTTCATGTGTCGTTGTTGTTTGGTGTGTGTGTGTGTTTGTGTGTGTGTGTTCCTAACTTTGAGTCCAAATACAGTCTGTTTTCACAAAAAAAAGCATTGACACCCCCCACTCTCACTCAGACATATTAACAGAGGCACAGCAGACAGGTATCCACAGGGTTTTAAGGGTTTCATATTTTGTATAGAGGCAGTATATGGGTTGTTGTTAGTGTTTGTGCCAGGAGCATTAGTCCCTGTCTGAGCCCCTTGATGTCTCCTGAGTTCACTAAGGTGGTATGGAGGAACTGGGACTGGTGGGGGTGACCACCATGCTGGAGTCCTACCTCCCAGTTATTGCGTGTGTGTGCTCGTGTGTGTGTGTGTGTGTGTGTGTGTGTGTGTGTGTGTGTGGATGTGTGTGTGTGTGTGTGTTTGTGTGTGTGTGTGTGTGTGGAGGGGGGGGGGGGGGGGGGGGCGGGGTAGGTCAAAAAATTACCTGCAAAGCAGAATACTTTGCATTTTTTTCTGGTTGTAGAACAGGAAGCAGCAGGAGATGAGCGATTAAAACAAATCACATGTTGCAGCTTTCAGATAAAAGAGTTCAGATAAATATCATATCATGAAACAATGACAAATCATTGTTAACAGCACCATTTTCTCCTTTTTGTTCAGAGCTGTAGTTTCAGATCAGACTGTTTTCATTATGCTTCATGAACTTAAATAGAAAATACATCTGAAAGAAGAAAACACTCAGCAGGAGAGGGTCAGATAAGACTTCATGAAAAACACTTTATTACTGTTTAATGTCACTTAACTTCAGAGTAAGTTCACATTTTATTCAGGGCTGTCAAACGATTTTTTTTTTAATTGTGATTAATCACTAGATTCCAATAGTTTATTGGAATTAATCACATTATTACTTGCATGTTTGAAATTCCATTATTTCACATTCTCCATTTATTTCAGAATTAGAAATACTTTAATAATCCTGGAGGGGGGGGGGGGGGGTGAGTGATAATGTGTTATAAAACGCCTTGAGAGGTGTCTTGCTCAAAGGCACCTCGACAGCGCTCAGGAAGTGAATTGGCGCCTCTCCAGCTACCAGACCAATCTCCAGACTTGAACCGACAACCCTCCGGTTCCCAACACAAGTCCCTGCAGACTGAGCGACTGCCACTCCATAGAGCTTGTTTATTTCCAAGAAATAAACAACTTAAAACACAACCTGATCCAAGTATTTATATATTTCAGAATCTTTGCCGTTTTAAGGGACTGCTTATCATTCTCAACACTTGTTGAGTCATTCTGTTGTCATTTACAATCAGAGAAACAAAACATGTTTTGTTGACAAAATACTGAGCAGAAAAAATCATTTAGAGGTGCTTGTCCTTTACTTCAGTGTTCATCTTTATGCTTTACATAAGAGTGGAAGATTGTGCTTTTTATCTCCCCAAAATGTATTTAAAAACTACATTTTAAACTTTCCTTTTTCACCTAAAAAACAGGAGTCAATGAATAAAGTGCGGTGTACATTCAATTCTTACCTTAACGTTATCCCTCACAAAATAACAACTCATGTCGGCACATTCTCACATTTCTGATGTCACTGAGTTGTTAGATGTCTCAATATTTTTACCTTTCTAAATTGGCATGATGGGCTCAGTTATAATCATCTCAGGGCCTCTGAGATGTCTCTTATAACTCAGGTAACTAATCTGAGTATCTGACCACTGCTGAGGTCAAGATGCTGCTTACATTGGGAATGAATCCTATCAGTCCCATGGGGAGTATGTGGACAGTAAGTTTGAATAACTCTTTCTTTATTTGACCTTTTCGTGACATATTAAATGCTAAAGGTTGATTTTTAGTTTGAAAGTTGAGTCCTGAACAGTAAGCTGTATGATAATGCTGTCCTTCACGAGAAGCTCAGGAAGCTGCAGCTTTAAGCATTTAGGTTGTGTGTGGGCCTTCTATCAATCTCATTGACTTTTTCCCTACACAGCATGGACTCACACACCAAACGCTTTATACTAAAGGGAAAGTATTCCAAATATCTGCAAGAGTTACTAATGCAATCCAGGGAAAGAGTCTTGCAGGCCAAGAGGCTTTTCTCTCTGGTTCCTCACGTGTGGATGAACGTATAGTTGAGTGAACAAAACCAGCTAGACTTAACTGGGATTTTAGGCTGTTTACTGGGGCTCAGGCGGTTGGGGAAGGGCAGGGACGTTATGATGGAGAAATCCTTTCATACCCTTGAATTTGTTTTCATTTTGTTTGTGCAAGTGTCATTGCCAAAATACTATAAAGTGCCTTTATTTTGATTCTTAGAATGAGGCTACATTCAAATTATAATCTAGAATTCAGGGGTGGGCCACATGCAGTTGAGATATAATTGACTGTTAGCGTTTTTGTAAAACTCTTATATGAAAGTATACCAGAGTGATATGAGACTGAGACCAGAGTGATATGAGACTGAGACAAGACCGAGACATTTAGGGATCAAGACCAAGTCAAGACCAAGACCATAAATATCACTTTTAAAATCATCATGTGTGCAGCGGGCGTGTCACTCACCACTCATCAGTAACACCAGGAAGGTTGCGGTGGTAACCAAGAGATATAAATCAAACTACAAATGAATTGAAGTCATTTGTTCTTTTAGAAAGGAGCATCGGAGGTGGTCTTGACTGGTCTTAATCTAAAATCAGGAGTCCGCCCAGTCTGAGACAGAGTAAAATACTTTCAAGACGAGACCTAAAAAACAGTGGTCTCGAGACCGGTCTTGATTTCGATTACTACAACACTAGTGTGTACATTTGAAAATAACCAGTAAATACTCTGTTCATTGCATTGGAAAAGAAACTTAATTTTGAAGTAAGCACATTAAATTAAGGATTAACAATTGTACTGGAGGTTAAAATATGAATGTTGGTATCATAGAGGCTGATAAAAGCTATGTATTCCTTCCTTTGGTTGAATTATAAGTCCACCGAAGAATATCCTACAATTTGGCCCTCTGACAGTGAGAATTAAATATATGTGGCCCTTGCTGTGACCAAAGTTGCCCTTTCCTGGTCTAGATCAACACCAATGGGTTACACCATCCAATCTGCATCCCGATATCTGACTTCTTTGCCACACCTGTTTAAGCCACAACCACAACTTTATAAAAGCCTGCGCTCAGGTCTGTTACTTCATCTTCCATCCAAACCAAGCCTGACCTGCTATAGAGAACAACAAAAACCTCCATGTGAGTGTAAAATGGATCTTTCACCTTACTTCATTCTTATTTTGTTGATATATTATGAATTATTTCCAATACAACACATGTATTAATGATAGTTTTAAAAACAAAATTTAGGAACTTACTTGAAATTATTCTGATTGGTTTGACATTATTTATCAAGCTCTGTAATATTCCTATTTGTCATCAGCTAAAATCATTCACAACATCTACAAAGAGGATCAACTTTTGAAACAGCATCAGATCCTGTGTACAAACATGTAAACTCAGAGTTTGCGTTCCTTTGTCCTTACGTTATGTTGATTTGCTTTATGTTGATTTGTGTTTTTTTGTGGTTTTGTACTGATTTGTGAATTTGTGAATATGGCAAAATCAGTAGCCTAAAAAAGTACCAGATATTACAGTTTTAGTACATCATTGACTTTAAAAAAAATCAATAGTTATACAAACATGAGATTACAATTTGTCATTTAAGTTTGATCTGTGTTGCTGCACGGAGAATCAGTTTGACATCCTTCTTTCAGTTTAAAAGAAAACTTAAACCTCGGCAGAAATTAGATGATAAAAATTGATATTTATAAGCCCTATAAAGATACCTGACCTGGGAATAAAGTCATATCATCCTGAACAACTTTCTATGTCTGCAATCAGAAGTAATCTCACAAGAAAAAGTAGATTAAGATTAACTTTATTGATCCCTGCAAGGGGAAATTTCTGTTTTTACACTCTGTTAACCATGCAACACACACATGCACAAACAGGATCCTATGGACAAGCACTAATGGAGAGATGTCAGAGTGACGGAGCTGCCCACAGCGGGCACTCCTGAGCTGATGGTGGGGAGGGGGTTCGGTGCCTTGCTCAAGGGCACCTTGGCAGTGCTTAGGAGGTGATCTGGCACCTCTCCAGCTACCAGACCAACTTCAATATTTGGTCCACACTGGGACTTGAACTGGTTTATAGTCTCATCTTTTATTTTTGGATAGAATGATGACAGACAGACAGACTTTACATGCTTCTGGATACATCATGAGGCTGAACATTTTTGTCATCATAGAATGAGAAAATCTTTTACAGTCTGAGGGTTTCTTATGTTTCCTTTCTGAAAGTTATGACAAAAGCAACACAAAAAAGATCAGTACCTGTTAAAACTTTCTCCAGCAGAGCATTTATTTCATCAAATGGTCAGGGCACACTTTACCATAGAGAGTTGAGTAACATTGCCATCTTGTGGCCATTTGATATATTTGCAGTCCTCAAATAGAGTACACCATAAATCTGTCTAAAGAGCAGGTTAAACATGCAACATTCACGCTACCTCTAAATGTTTCTTCAGAAGTAACTTCTAATACTGATTTATTTCTAACATCCTGTCATTTCTTCACTTCTTTATACATTTAGATTTGTTAATTTGACTTAAGAAATTCTGATGCACTTTCAGTTTTGTTTTCTGAAATGTTTGGTATATCAATAAAAGAAGAGGATCATGAGGGTGAAGACCAATAACATGGGTGTGGTGGAGATATAAATGTCAGATGTTTTAAAACCCTGAGCGTCATAAAAAAAAGCCTTTAAATTTAAATGACATTTACCACTTGTCAGATCAGCATCAGAAACATTAACTTGATGTAAATGCAACATCTTACAGCTTCAAAACATTAAAAACTATATAGATAGATTTTTTAAAGTTACAGGGAGCTGAGGAAACAAGTTAGTACAAAAAGAAGGACTTGGACGATTGGAGGAAAATTTGGAGGTTGGTTTTCTAGTTATAGTCGATTAAATTCATGGTTGGCTTTTGGTAAGTTGTATCGTTATTTTAAACTGATGGTTTAATTTACCAGTTTTGCCTTTTAGCTTGTGTAAAACTGAGGTTAGACTACTTAATAAATGACTGACTTCTTTCTCTTTTATCTAGTCGGGGCAAAATGGCAAGTCCGAGCAAAAAGGCAAAAAAGTAAGTATATCTTTGTTAAACCAGTTTACAATATCCCAACTTTATAAAGAAATCATTTTAAGTTGGAAGCTTCAGCACTTCTTCATACTGTTAATGCTTTTTTTTTTCTAAATTCTACAGAACGATCACCAAGGTAAAATACTTCACGTCTTACCACACATCACACCACATTTTTGCGGCTGGAGAGATAAGAGAGAATAAACAAAACAAACAAATTAACTTTGTTCTCTAGATGCTTATTATCCCCACCAGTGGTGAGGACAGCTAGCTTTGTGCACCTTTACTATCCAAACCAACCCTCTTTGTTCTCCTTTCCTTCAACACTTAAAAAAAAGGAATAGGAACACGCTTTGTATTGAAAGGACATTTTCAGTGTCCAATGTTTTGTTCTCTTTGTTCTACTAGATGTGTAATATCCCAACCAGTGGTAAAGTCAAAAAACGTTCTTTGTAGCATCAGCTTTATCCTTGGGCTCATTTCATGCTTATGCAATACTTCCCAGAGCCCTCAAGACAATCTTGAGCTGGTCTTCATGGTGTATTGTTTCACGCATTTCATTGTTCTTAGCTTTTGTTTGTTTGTTTTCTGCAAGGTGTTTAATGATCCCATCCATGGTAGCATAGAGTTACACCCACTCCTCATCAAGATCATTGACACACCTCAGTTCCAGAGACTTCGATTCATAAAGCAGCTTGGAGGTGTCTACTTTGTTTACCCTGGAGCGTCTCACAACCGCTTTGAACACTCGATCGGGTAAGTCAGCAAGTTTTCAGATTTCAGCCCACAGGTGACCTCAGTCCAAATAAGGAGAAGACTCATGGTTTTCACATAAGCACCTTGTAAAACCAATAAAGGCAGAAAACAGTGCCTGTCTTAGTATGGATCGAAAAAAAAATATGAATAAAAATATATATAATAAATTGTGATAACTGCGTTATAATTAAAAAAAATGTTTTCTGTGGTCTAAAAAGGGTGGGATACTTAGCAGGAAAACTTGCTGAGGCTCTCAGGTCAAGGCAGTCGGATCTCGACATCACTGAAAGAGACGTCCTTTGTGTTCAGATTGCTGGCCTCTGTCATGACCTGGGTGAGTAATGCATTCCTTTTCAATATTACATATAATAGTTTATAGATTATGTTATTGGGTATGAAAAGAGTAAAATGAAAGTGAAATTTTTCAGAAATAACCCTTCCATCTTCAAAAAAGCAAGGGCTTCTGCATTAATACATAAAAAATACGAGGGTGGGGTGAGGTGGTGGTAGCTCGGTCTGTAAAGGGACTCTGATAAGAACTGGAGGGTCTGAATCTTCAAAAATAATATTTAGACTCAGAGAACTTTATTTAACCCAGAGGGCATTTCGGTACCACAGTCCAACCAGACCATGCATACATTTACAAACACATAACAGTCTTTCTTGTAAGCAATATCATCAAGTTTAGATTCAGGAGTAATCCATCCTCAACTCAAACAGGTTTATTAAGACATACTGACTGTATAATCTGTACACTATCAGTGGATTACGCCTGTATTTATCTATCCATTTCAAGGTCATGGACCCTTTTCCCATCTGTATGATGGAATGTTCCTCCCCAAAGCACTGAAAAAGAAGGAAAAAGAAATGAGAAAAAATGGGGAATTGGGAGAAGAGGAGAAATTGGAGGAATGGAAGGTAAGAAGTTCATATTTCTGTTCTAATATAACAAATGAAATACAGAGGAACTGCAAAACTGAAGCACATGTACCTTTCACACTGGCTTGTTCTTTTGAAACAAAATCCAGGATGTTCTTTTTTGTTTGCTTTCTCAGGTGTAATGGGATTATGCACATTTAATAACAATGAACTTTGTAGCTTGTGTTGCTAAATGACCCATACCCTGTTCTCTTTGGTAATAATATATCAACTTTTTATCTGACATGTTACCGCTTTTCAGAAGCTCCATGAGATTTTACTAATGTTTCTGTTTTAACCATTAACCCTGGTGATTCAGAGATTTAGATACAACAACATTATAGATAATAATAATAATAATTGAATTCATGGTTCATGAGAGGTAATTCTTTATGACAGGGACCTCTTTTAAAAGCAGAAGGGATTTCTAGATCTGTTTATGTCTCTTTGTCACTCAATAAGAGAAGATAACCTTTATTCATCCTACAACGGGCAGCAAAGAGCAAGGATAGCCAAAAAAGAGTACACAGTGCACAATTCAATAACTTTAGATCAAAAGAGTGCGATTGTTGTGTTTACATCCAAACAAACCGGGCTAAAGGGGAAACGCCCATTTGTTTCAGAACAACTTTTCTAAACAACCCAGGTGTGAAAAAACGCTTGGTGAGAAAACTGAGCTGCATTATCACCTTCCCAAAAACTCTTATGCTTAACAGTTTGACATCGGGTTGAGTTCAGCTAGCTAAATAACCCTGATAAAGACTGTTAGGATGTTGTATACAGTATATTGGCTGACATTAAGTGGCTCGTCAAATTCTGAACAGCTTTAGGAACTCTGACATTGTAAGTTGTTTTATATACTGTACGTTTGAGATATACTCTTCAAATGTGGGGGAAATTAAAGTATGTGGGATTATTATATTTATGTTTTAAATCTTGTGTTGACACATTTATGAGTCTGTGTGTCTCGCAGCATGAAAAGGGCTCTTGTGACATGCTAGACCACCTGCTGAAAGAGAATAATCTTGAACCAGTGATGGAGAAGTATAAATTGATCCCTGAAGAAGACATAACATTCATCAAGGAGATGATTGCTGGACCTCTACAGGAATCTGAAGGGCAGAAGGCAAGTTCACCTCATTATGTTATTCAGAAGTCGGATAAGATACTGTATGAATATAAGATAAGAGAAGATAAAACTTTATTCATCCCACAACGGGCAGCAAAGAGCAAGGATAGCCAAAAAAGAGCACACAGTGCACCATTCAATAAAAAAATAGATCAAAAAAGTTGAGGAGCCAAAATAGTGTGATTGCTGTGTTCACATATGTCTGAACAAACCGGGCTATGGTTTCAGAACAACTTTTCCAAACTACCCAGGTGTGAAAAAACATTTGGAGGGAAAACTGAGCTGCATGATCACCTTCCCAAAAACTCTTGTGCTTAACAGTTTGACTCTGTGTTGAGTTCAGCTAGCTAAATAACCCTGATAAAGACTGTTAGGATGTTGTATACAGTATATGTCCACAGAAAATTGGCTGACATTAAGTCACTCAACAAATTCTGAGGAATTACTAAATGGAAATATTGTTAATATGTAAAAGCAATAAAGGAAGTAAAAAAAAAGAAAGAAAAGGCAAGTTCACCCCATCTGTGCATAAATCAGTCTGTGTCCAACACTAATGTCACTATTTTGTAACATCTCCTCAGTATAAAGGCGGACAAGAAGAGTCCTTTTTTTATCGTGAAAAAAAGTTTTTCTTCTGCCTAGACCTCCAATTGAAATTGGACCTGCTGTTTAATTTGTCATGCTTTTCCATGTACATAGTTTATTGTGTTCATATTTTAGCTTTATCTCTGTTTCGTGGAATGGTCCTACATATGTTTTCTATGCAGTGTAAATTCATTGACAACAACATACGTGTCAATAAAACTGGTCCTGATTCGCTTTGTGTCGTCATCCCTGCAGTGGCCGTACAAAGGGCGCCCAGAAAAAAAGTCCTTCCTCTACGAAATTGTGTCCAACAAAAAAAACGGCGTTGATGTGGACAAGTTTGACTACTTGGCCAGGTCAGGTTTTAATGAAGTGCTGTAGAGCAATTCATTTTGTGATGAAGACCACTACAGCACTTCTTTTTTTTTTACCTTGAACAATGCATTATTCTCCTGATTATTTTAAATTATAGGCTACAAAACTCTCCAGTAAATTCAGTTTCACTTTATACACCTATTTTCTTCACCTTGCCTCAATCTGCCTCTACTCAGGGACTCTTTATACCTGGGGATCATGAACAACTTTGACTTTCGTCGCTTCCTGCAGTTTGCCAGAGTGTGTGAGGTTGAAGACAAAGACTGCAAAGAAGGAAAAAGGAAAACTATCTGCACCAGAGACAAGGTGCTGACACACTTGAGCTTGTAAACAGATAATTGAAAGCAAACTGATAATGTTGTTATTTATGACTAAACTACAGTCCTAACCTAAACAGGAGGAAGACCATATGTACCACTTGTTCTATACAAGACACCGTCTCCACAAAAGAGCCTGTCAGCACAGAGTAAGCCAAATCATACAAGAAATGTAAGTGTCTACCTTCAGAAGTTATTACTCCAAATATAAGATTGGTCTCCTTCTGATTTCCATTATTTGATCTGCGTCATGATTCACTATCTCATCAGTAATAATATGTTTGATATGAACATACAGGATTGCAGAGGCTTTTTTGAAAGCAGACGATCACACTGAGATTGAAGGATCAGGAGGGAGCATGTTCACTCTCTCTACAGCCAATGAGGACATGGAGGCCTACACAAAGCTCACAGGTGTGTAGATTTAAATGTGGGCTGTTAGCTCATGTTTAACATTGAAACCAATTCAGACTACAGGAGTATCAAGACATTGTTTAAATAATGCACTACACCCAACAATCTGAAAAGGAAATTGTGTGTAGGCACTTGGTCGGTTTTGATGTTTGGCCAAGGACAAGGTTATCTGGTAGTTTGAGGAGTTCACAAATCCAGTCTCAAACATCCTGAACAACTGGCTGTCCTGATCATTTGAACTTGTTTGATATTTAGGATGTTTATTTATGAAGTAACAGAAATATGACATATTTCAACACTTTTTGGAAACACACTTTGTTAGATGCTGCTTTCTGTCAGATGGCTCTGTTGCTAGGTCATTTGCAGTTATGCTACTTTATCCCTTTTATTTATCGTGCATTTGTTAAAGATAAATAAACCACATCCTGTTAATTTACTTGTGATGACTTATAAATTAACATGCCATGTCTTACAATTTATTGAGTGTGTTTGAATTAAATTCACTCACTTTTGTGTGTGTTATTATCGTTTGTTTGCTTGTTACTCTGTTACTCTTCTAGACAACGTGTTTGAGGAAATACTCAACTCTTCCGACCCGAACCTAAAAGAGTCGAGGCAGATTCTGCAAAACATCATCTCTCGAAAGATCTACAAGTTTGTTGGTGAGACAACGCCAAAGGACCCCATCCAGGATTGGAGAGTAAGTCTGTGTGTTCTTGTGTTTCATTACATTTATAACACATGATCTAATGCACCGTTATCACAAAGCTGGATAATGTGCTCATTTTCAGTTAATAGAATAAGTACACATCACATTATTTACTGTCTCCAGCATTTTATCTTGCCCGTGTTGTTATTACATTTAACATGAACAGCAACACTATTGAACAGTTCTCTTTTTGAAATGCAATGTGAATTGGATAGCAGCTTGAAATGTCTTACAATACAAAATCCCTCAGTCAACTAATGCTGCATGATATTGGGGAAACTGCGATAACCTTTGAGGTTCATACAATTACAATTTGTATTATCATTTGGGCCTTGTTTTTTTTTATTTGTAAGATGTTGCAAAATCTGTTATTGCACACATACTTTTTACTCAACCTTCATTTTAGGTCATTGAAAGGGACTATGGCATGGACGATAAAGACCCTATCCAACATGCTAATTTCTACAGCAAATCTGACCTTAACAAGGCAAAGGCAATGCCCGAAGAAAAGGTAAGAACTAAATATTGATTAAAACATTTTTTTATCGCAATATTTCTTCTGTTTATTGGGTTAAATTATTTGTAAGGCAGCTTATGTCACCAAAACTCTCAAATTAAAGCTGCTGTCCTTCTTTACAGGGATCCAGGATTCGCACAACGTGCTTTTCTGAGCAGCTGATCAGGGTCTTCTGTAAGAAGATTGATGACAAGAGTGTGGAGGCTGCCAAAAAGCACTTTGAACAGTGGTACTATGATTTTCTAATCCTTTGATAATAGTTGAATCTTAAGATGTTAAAGGATACAATACATATCGACTAACTTGCTCTACAGTCTTGATCTACAGTCTGAAACAGACTTTTTTCGAATGGGTGTGTATGTGGCTTCCAGTGTTTCTCCAGCCAGCTTCAGGTGCACCTAGGGGTCTCCCCAAGAAAATGTTAAGCACCAAACATTTATTTTTCTGCATTCTCATCATGCACCAATTTTCGCCTTTTCTGCAAAACGTTATGCTCATGATCTCGTCTTTTTTTTACTTTTTTCTTGTATTTTTCAAATCTCTTTCAGTGTTCATCAGACACATGTTGACACAATGATGAATGCATTCAAATACTTTTATAAACATGTGGACTGGAGAGTTGTAGTGTTTCTGCATTATCTAGCCCTGCAGAATTTATAAAGCTGTAACTTCAAACTAGTAACCTATGCATGGCTGATAGGGATTTAACGATTCACTCAAATCATGATACGATTCGCGATACTGGGTTCATGATACGATTCTCTCATGATTTATTGTACAGAATGAGACTATAGAAAAAGTATGAGCTAACTGAAAAAGATTCCTTTATTTTTTTTCATGAAAACACCATTAATCTTCACATCCCTAATAGCTGACATATAATTTAGTATGACATTAATTTGTTTTGTTTAAGCACTTATGAGGGTGGGTTCTGGGTTCCTGATTTTGTCTCGTTTAAAGAAATGGAATAAAGATGTGCGCACGAGAGAGAGAGAGAGAGAGAGAGAGAGAGAGAGAGAGAGAGAGAGAGAGTAAAAGCAGATATGCCTTGCTGATGGAAATAATTGATGGACCTCAGCCCCTTGTTTTGTCTCGCAGAATTTATGAAACCTTGCCAACAGTTTGCTAGTCCGTAGCCACGCTTTACAAGTCCATTGTACTGATTAGCAGACAGCATTTGATTTTTTTTAACTGAGCCTTCATGGGCTCTGTGCAACACAACAAAACTCACTCTTTAAAAAGTTGATCTAGCATCTCAGTTATTACAACAGGTGAGCATGATGTGAAGGCCTGTTATCAAGATTCAGCAAAACCAAGAGAGAGCATCATCACATCGGCAGCAAGCAGCTTCACAAACATAATAAAACTAAGTCATGAGAAGCTTCAGTTTTGACATGTCAGGAGGGCTGGACCTCAGGTGCATTAACAGGAGGGAGGAACAAACAGCAGCCCTCTTTTTGTCTCTCTCTCTCTCGTGCGGACGGCAATTTTATGAATAATTAAAACATATAGTTTTAAAATATAGGCTACTTGGGCAGCTATACATGTACCTGGGTAGCCCGAGTATTGTCTGTGTGGGAAATACTGACGCAAGTGCAGCATAAGTGCAGTTTGTGAAGGAAAAAGGAGCAAGAGAATCGGCATCACGCAGACATGACATCGCAACTATGTGAGAATCGAGACTGGGATTCTTTCTGACCTGAGGGATCTTTTTATGTTTTATTGTGCTTCAGTTTGCACATGTCTTGGCTCCAAATGAAGTCACCAGCCCAAAATGTTGGCCGGTATTTTGTCTTCGCTTTTTATACAACAGACCAAAACTCATTGTCCATATTAATATATGCAGTTAGTGGTTTTATTACATTAAAAGGCTGTTTTAATATATGAGCATTAGAATGGAGCAATGAGCAGGGAGGGAATGATTGCATTGAACTTCAGGATACTGTTGCCTTTTCTTTGCTTTTATATGATTTTGATCCTTTTTTGATGCCAAATTAATGTTGGAGTCTTCAAACTTTTGTGTTTTAGTACCAAAAGACAAAAACTTTGAAAATATATTTTATGACTTAAGATTTTAAAAAACTGAAAATCCTCACCAGTGAGATGATGGATCTGCATGATGAGTGCATTGTTTTGCTTTAAAATAACTTGAATGAGAGATCGTTTGTTAAATAGAATCATTTCTTCTTCAGTTTATCTCTCACTAGGTTTACTCTGCACTGCTTTCTTTAAAACTGATGTACTTGTGTGTCCTTATTAACATGCAGGCTGGAGAAGAAGAAGCCAAATCTGAATGGATCTGAGGGTAATTAGAGCGATCCTCCTGCAGTTGACACCAAGGAATTTACCAAACAACATGAATAACACTGAATTATTATTGTTTATTGTTTGCTTGTTACTCTGTTAATCTTAGAGGCAATGGAGATTCCGCAAAACATTGTCTCTGAAGATGGCTACAAGTGTGTTGGTGAGACAAAGCCAAAGAAGACCATCGAGGATTGGGAAGTAAGTCTGTGTTCTTGTGTTTCATTACATTTATTACATATGATCTAATGCACTGTTATCACAAAGCTGGATAATATGCTCATTTTCAGTTAATAGAATAAGTACACATCACATTATTTACTGTCTCCAGCATTTTATCTTGCCCGTGTTGTTATTACATTTAACATGAACAGCAGCACTATTGAACAGTTCTCTTTTTGAAATGTAATGTGAATTGGATAGCAGCTTGAAATGTCTTACAATACAAAATCCCTCAGTCAACTAATGCTGCATGATATTGGGGAAACTGCGTTTTCTTTTCATGTTCATACTATTACAATTTTTATTATTATCTGGGTCTTCAAGTTTATTTTCTTTTACAAATAAGAACCCCTTATACATTCAAAGCTACATTTAATTTGCATCAAGAGCCCTGTGACATTAACTTCTAAGCAAAGAACAGTTCATCTTCATACACTGCATGTGATCTCTTCTCTCTCTCTCCCTCTACACTTTATGTGCTCATGGACTAACACACGTCCTGGGATATTACCATGGCACTTGTACACATAGCAAAATTAATGCTTAGATCATACCATGCAGCCCTACAGTCAAACGCATTTACACTAAGTTGGTGCAGTTTTTTGAGTGAATAAGAATTGAATTCCAAGTTGCTTACATTGTCAACTTAAAATGCAGAAAAACTTGAATCTATATCCTTTTCCACTGTTGTAATTTTTTTCTGATTCCTGTCCAGATTACTGTCTGGAAAGAAGAATTGGCTCAACCCCTCCCTGACGAGGAAGAAAACAACCTGACATCAGAGGACTTTGAAATCCTGGTGAGTTTTTTTTACTTTCTTTCATCTCACTTTTTTGTAAAATCTTCAGTTTTGCTGATTCTTTCATTTGTAAGATGTTGCAGAGTTTGTTATGGCACACATTTTACTCTCAACCTTCTTTTTAGGTCAGTAACATGGACTACGGCATGAAAGACGAGAACCCTGTTGAACATATGCATTTCTACAGCAAGAAGGAGCCTGACGTGGCAAAGCTAATGTCCCCAGAAAATGTCAGAACTAATTATTGATTAAAACATTTTTTTTATCGCAATCATTCAATATTTCTTCTGTTTATTATTTGTAAGGCAGCTTATGTCACCATAACTCTCAAATTAAAGCTGCTGTCATTCTTTACAGGCATCCAGGATTAGAACAGAGATCTTTTCTGAGCAGCTGATCAGGGTCTTCTGTAAGAAGATTGATGAACAGAGTGTGGAGGCAGTTTGAACAGTGGTACAATGATTTTCCAATCCTTTGATGATAGTTGAATATTAAGATGTTAAAGGATACAATATCAACTAACTTGCTGTTGATTGAACATAAAACCAGTTGATTTGGCTAAAGTAAATAGAAAACAGTCCACATTGAGTACAGTTTATTTAATATGGTTGAACATGTGATCTACAATCTGCTGAGTGTGGAAAACATTAGCTGTGCTAGCATCCTCAGCCTTCGGTCTTCCTTTCAGGTTAACGTATGCTTACCTGTGCTGGTGAAGCTCTACTCTAATAGATTTGATACTTTAACTTAACAAAATACTGCCAAAGTGAGCAACACTCCAACATGTTATTGGTCCTTTGTCCTGGTTTGCATCAAGGTTAGACAGCAAGTCTAGACAGTCAGTCAGGTTTCTGTACTGAAACAATTTTACTGACCTGTATTGGAACCGTGCAGGACTCTGGTTTGGGGCCCTCAGGTTAAGAGAGGTAAGCAACAGCAGCATGGGAGTGAAACCAAAAGATTAACCAACCCTCTGGTTTCTTCAACTTTCACTCAGGAGCAAAAATCAGCTTTTAAATTTGAAAATTTGAAAGTAAAAATGATTGACAATTATTGTGATAATTATATCGACTGATATGACATTTTGATAATATTTTTAGGTTTTTTTTAGCCCAGGCCTATAAGCTACGGGTCTTATTTTGAATAACGCGTATCCTTCATTAAAAGGAAAACGGACAAGTGTAAAAAAAATAATTCCTCTTCATACAGTGTGTGCTGATTGAGACATGAGATAATCAGACCAATTTAGTTTTTTGATCGAGCTGTAAACATGTTTATTTCTGCTGTAAAAATTGGCTTTTTTCGAATGGGTGTGTATGTGACATATTAATATATGCAGTTAGTGGTTTTATTACATTGAAAGGCTGTTTTAATATATGAGCATTAGAATGGAACAATGAGCAAAAAACTTTGAAATAATGTATTTTATTACTTGAGATTTAAAAAAACTGAAAGTTCTCACCAGTGAGATGATGGATCTGCATGATGAGTGCATTGTTTTGATTTAAAATAAGTTGAATGTTAGATCGTTTGTTAAATAGAATCATTTCTTCTTCAGTTTATCTCTCACTAGGTTTACTCTGCACTGCTTTCTTTAAACAGATGTACTTTTGTGTCTGTATTAACATGCAGGTTAAGGATGGAGCCAAATCTGATTGGACCTGAGGGTAATTAGAGCGATCCTCCTGCAGTTGACACCAAGGAAATTACCAAACAACATGAATAACACTGAATAATATTTGCATTCAGACCTAGCACTCATGTTTTTTCTCGCTTTTTTCATATAGATGCTGTATCATTCTTTTAAATTGATTGTTTAAAAATCAGTTCCAACAACACACAACATGTTTTTATTCTGAGGACAAAGATAAATCATAATATATGATACCACTCTGTACAATTACGGGGCCTGCAGTCAATATGAAACAGTATCATTGGCCCATTTATTTCACTGTGTTACGCTTCTATCGACTCACACAGAAAACCCATTCAAAATTTGATACAGAAAAAATTGGATACTTTTTTTTAACATTAAGGAAAATATATATCAGTTATAAAGCCATATCTCAAAGATCACTGGATCTGGATCGCTTCTGGATTTGAATTTCTGATCTCTAAACTGATACATAGACACACATGACACTGGATACTTACACAGCTAGCAGCTGTATGGCTGTTGAATACCATTTAGGTAAAAAAAGCCATTATTGAAATCCAACAATCATTGTCTCAAACTGAATATATAAACTGCATGTTTCTGAATTGATTCAGCTTTTGTTCACATTTATGCTTCTTTGTAGGTTGTGAATTCTTTTTGGTCGGGGAAAGATGTAAAGCACTCCCAACATGTGTAATGGAGTGAATATTTCACTTGTGGTTTTATTTAGGGATTTAGAATACTCAGTGGTGTTTTAGTTTTGATGTTAATCGTTTGAAGATTGAGGACATGAGATTAGATTATTTGTCTTTGAGTGTTGTTTAATGAGAGATGATCATGAGTGATGTTTTGGTGACTGGTATTATCTTATATTATATTACTTTGTATCTGCAGCATTTATTATCACAATACAATTTTAACCTGTTTTAAAATGAGTCTTATTTTGGGCATGTTTTATAATGTGCTCTTCTTTTGAGTTTATGATTCTTACTTTAAAAACTGGAACTTGTGAAAACCTTTATTTGCATCTAAAAACTTGAAATTCAAATTAAACAATACATTTTTAAATGTATCCATCAACTACCTTTCTTTGATGGATGATGAATGTGTTTAGATGTATGACACACTTTAAGTGAAGCTATAATTGTTTGACGATTGGTTCTTACATAATGCATCTATGAGAACCTTTCAAGTGTATTCCTGTTGTGATGGGTTCATATCTGATAAAATCTGCATGTATTCAAAATAAACATCAGAGAAAATCCTGAGTTCAACATTGTGTAATCTATCAAACCATATGCATCTATATATATATATGTATATATATACTGTATATATCACCTGTGGTACAAATCTAATTGCAGTTCAAAGTCCTACTCCAAAAGGTAGTTTGTAAAATATAACAGCAATAAGAAATGAAATCAGCACGATGATTAATAAATATAAATACTAAAAACCTAAAATCAAACACTAAAATGTAAATTTAAAAGTAGAGATGAATAATATTGATTAAAATATAGTAAATTAAAAGCCTTAAAATGATTAAGTCATATAGAAAAGCCAGACTGAATAAATGAGTTTTTTAAATTGTTTTTAAAAATCTCAATATTCTCTGATCCTCTGAAGTCTGTTCCAAAGTCTCAGAGCAGCAAAACGCAGAATCACAAAAGGTTTTTGTTCTGCTCTGTGGAACAACTAAAAGAAGAACCATAGAAGAACAAGAAGACCTGAGGGGTCGTCCTGGTTCAAAAACTAAAATCAACTCTGAAAAGTTAATCTGGTGGGAGGCCAAGTGCTTTAGACAATAATAAAATCAATATGAAGACAAACAGGCAGCCAGTGTCAAGACTTTCAAAGATAGTGTAAGATGGAGATGAGATTTATTTTTGTGAAGTATTATTTTATAGATCTTTATTTTGCTTAGGTTGAGATAATATACATTATTTGATTTAATGCTAATTTCATTTATATTTACACTTTGTACTGTACAAGAGTATCTGTTTGATATGATGCACTATGCCTTTAAGGTTACCCATGGTTACGGTTTGAGGAGTGATATTGCTTTAGGACAAGTAAGGTGTCACTGTTGTTGTTGTTCAGTCTGGATATGTCATGCTCTGTTACGGACGGACATTAAACATATGAGACGCACAGCAGAAGTTGTTCCCGTGCTTTTACTTACCCACACCCGAATATACAGTAGAAATATATATATAAAAATATATTGTCTTGCAGCCTTTTCTTCTTCATGAGTGGAGAATTAAAACAAAGTGTTAATAGTAATTTGCCTATGTGCCTATGTTTGATTAAAGAGTGGAAGGTACCGCACATCAATTTGCAATTTGGGACCTTCTCTATTTTGAAGATCATATTTGATGATCTTAACTTTCGCCCTATTTTATAAGCTCTCCATAAACATTTAGAAGCTGTTTTTAACTTTCTAAAATAAAGTGCCAAGACGTTATTAAGATTTCAGTGTATTAGTATCAGTCAACAAATATAAATTCTTCTGTAAAGATGTTAACACTCATTCATTACGTCATCATAACTGCCAACTACTTGATATTGTTTTTATCTGTCCTTTAGAAGTTTTTTGACTGCCCTCACATGCTTCACAGGTTGAGTTAACATTGCCTATTTCATCACATCATGTTAAGTTTATTTGTAGGACACAGTAATCAACTGTACATCATTTGCAATAACAGAAACTGTGTGTGGAGTATGGATCACATGCTTGTTTATATATTATTTCACCACACATTAAGTGTTGTATGCAGAAGGTGTAATTCTAAATCCCAAATGTTCATGCTGTGAGAGACTGATAATACTGTTAATGTGTTGTTATTTTGTGTGTGGGTGTGTAGGGCGAGGTAGGTAAATAAATTATGCAAAGCTGAATACTCTGCCTGTTTTTCTTTCTGCTGGTAGAACAGGGAGCAGCAGGAGATGAGCCATAGAAAAAAATCACAGCTTTTAAAAGAGATATGTCATATGATGAAACAATGACAAATCATGATTGTTCATATAATTTTAACACAAATGTTCACATTTATACAAGTGTTGTACAGGATGCAGGAGATATCATTCTAAATCCCTAATGTTCATATTGTGAGAAACTGATCATTGTGTGTGTGTGTGTGTGTGTGTGTGTGTGTGTGTGTGTGGTAGGTAAATAAATTATGCAAAGAGCAGAATACTTTGCATGTTTGTTCTGCTGGTACAAAAAGAAGCAGCAGGAGATGAGCGAGAAACTGTTGGAATCACTAGATTCCAATAGTTTATTGGAATTAATCACATTATTACTTGCATGTTTGAAATTCCATTATTTCGCATTCTCCATTTATTTCAGAATCAGAAATACTTTAATAATCCTGGAGGGGGGGGGGGGGGGGTGAGTGATAATGTGTTATAAAACGCCTTGAGAGGTGTCTTGCTCAAAGGCACCTCAACAGTGCTCAGGAAGTGAATTGGCGCCTCTCCAGCTACCAGACCAATCTCCAGACTTGAACCGACAACCCTCCGGTTCCCAACACAAGTCCCTGCAGACTGAGCTACTGCCACCCCATAAAGCTTTTAGTCCAAGAAATAAACAACTTAAAACACAACCTGATCCAGGTATTTATATATTTCAGAATCTTTGCCGTTTTAAGGGACTGCTTATCATTCTCAACACTTGTTGAGTCATTCTGTTGTCATTTACAATCAGAGAAACAAAACATGTTTTGTTGACAAAATACTGAGCAGAAAAAAACATTTAGAGGTGCTTGTCCTTTACTTCAGTGTTCATCTTTATGCTTTACATAAGAGTGGAAGATTGTGCTTTTTATCTCCCCAAAATATATTTAAAAACTACATTTTAAACTTTCCTTTTTCACCTAAAACACAGGAGTCAATGAATAAAGTGCGGTGTACATTCAATTCTTACCTTAACGTTATCCCTCACAAAATAACAACTCATGTCGGCACATTCTCACATTTCTGATGTCACTGAGTTGTTAGATGTCTCAATATTTTTACCTTTCTAAATTGGCATGATGTGCTCAGTTATAATCATCTCAGGGCCTCTGAGATGTCTCTTATAACTCAGGTAACTAATCTGAGTATCTGACCACTGCTGAGGTCAAGATGCTGCTTACATTGGGAATGAATCCTATCAGTCCCATGGGGAGTATGTGGACAGTAAGTTTGAATAACTCTTTCTTTATTTGACCTTTTTGTGACATATTAAACGCTAAAAGTTGATTTTTAGTTTGAAAGTTGAGTCCTGAACAGTAAGCTGTATGATAATGCTGTCCTTCACGAGAAGCTCAGGAAGCTGCAGCTTTAAGCATTTAGGTTGTGTGTGGGCCTTCTATCAGTCTCATCGACTTTTTCCCTACACAGCATGGACTCACACACCAAACGCTTTATACTAAAGGGAAAGTATTCCAAATATCTGCAAGAGTTACTAATGCAATCCAGGGAAAGAGTCTTGCAGGCCAAGAGGCTGTTCTCTCTGGTTCCTCACGTGTGGATGAAAGTATCGTTGAGTGAACAAAACCAGCTAGACTTAACTGGGATTTTAGGCTGTTTACTGGGGCTCAGGCGGTTGGGGAAGGGCAGGGACGTTATGAAAATCCTTTCATACCCTTGAATTTGTTTTCATTTTGTTTGTGCAAGTGTCATTGCCAAAATACTATAAAGCGCCTTAATTTTGATTCCTAGAATGAGGCTACATTCAAATTATAATCTAGAATTCAGGGGTGGGCCACATGCAGTTGAGATATAATTGACTGTTAGCGTTTTTGTAAAACTCTTATATGAAAGTATACTAAGTACTGATGTTGTAGTGAGGACCACACTAACCGAGACCAAGACATATGTGAGACCAGAGTGATATGAGACTGAGACAAGACCGAGACATTTAGGGATCGAGACCAAGTCAAGACCAAGACCATAAATATCACTTTTAAAATCATCATGTGTGCAGCGGGCGTGTCACTCACCACTCATCAGTAACACCAGGAAGGTTGCGGTGGTAACCAAGAGATAAAAATCAAACTACAAATGAATTGAAGTCATTTGTTCTTTTAGAAAGGAGCATCGGAGGTGGTCTTGACTGGTCTTAATCTAAAATCAGGAGTCCGCCCAGTCTGAGACAGAGACAAGACAGAGTAAAATACTTTCATAAGAAGTTCATAAGAGACCTTCAAACAGTGGACTCGAGACCGGTCTTGATTTCGATTACTACAACACTAGTGTGTACATTTGAAAAAAAGAAAGAAAAATATCCTAAAATAACCAGTAAATACTCTGTTCATTGCATTGGAAAATAAACTTAATTTTGAAGTAAGCATATTAAATTAAGGATTAACAATTGTACTGGAGGTTAAAATATGAATGTTGGTATCATAGAGGCTGATAAAAGCTATGTATTCCTTCCTTTGGTTGAATTATAAGTCCACCGAAGAGTATCCTACAATTTGGCCCTCTGACAGTGAGAATTAAATATATGTGGCCCTTGCTGTGACCAAAGTTGCCCTTTCCTGGTCTAGATCAACACCAATGGGTTACACCATCCAATCTGCATCCCGATATCTGACTTCTTTGCCACACCTGTTTAAGCCACAACCACAACTTTATAAAAGCCTGCGCTCAGGTCTGTTACTTCCTCTTCCATCCAAACCAAGCCTGACCTGCTATAGAGAACAACAAAAACCTCCATGTGAGTGTAAAATGGATCTTTCACCTTACTTCATTCTTATTTTGTTGATATATTATGAATTATTTCCAATAAAACACATGTATTAATGGTAGTTTAAAAAACAAAATTAGGAACTTACTTGAAATTATTCTGATTGGTTTGACATTATTTATCAAGATCTGTAATATTCCTATTTGGCATCAGCTAAAATCATTCACAACATCTACAAAGAGGATCAACTTTTGAAACAGCATCAGATCCTGTGTACAAACATGTGAACTCAGAGTTTGCGTTCCTTTGTCCTTACGTTATGTTCATTTGCTTTATGTTGATTTGTGTTTTTTTACGACTGATTTGTGAGTTTGTGCATATGGCAAAATCAGTAGCATAAAAAAGTACCACAGATATTACAGTTTTAGTACATCATTGACTTTAAAAAAAATCAATAGTTATACTAACATGAGATTACAATTTGTCATTTAAGTTTGATCTGTGTTGCTGCACGGAGAACCAGTTTCACATCCTTCTTTCAGTTTAAAAGAAAACTTAAACCTCGGCAGAAATTAGATGATAAAAAACTTCTGCAATCAGAAGTAATCTCACAAGAAAAAGTAGATTAAGATTAACTTTATTGATCCCTGCAAGGGGAAATTTCAGTTTTTACACTCTGTTAACCATGCAACACACACATGCAAGGGCACCTCGACAGTGCTCAGGAGGTAATCTGGCACCTCTCCAACTACCAGACCAACTTCCGTATTTCTGCACTGGGACTTGAACTGGCAACCCTCTGGTTCCCAACCCAAGCCCCTACAGACTGAGCTACTGGCATTGATAGACACACATCGGCAATGTGCTCATTTCTGGATGTTACTGGAGGTCAATATATACATATTATAGTCTATTATTATAGTTTTATTTTTGGATAGAATGATGACAGACAGATGTTCACCTCCTTTACATGCTTCTGGATACATCATGAGGCTGAACATTTTTGTCATCATAGAATGAGAAAATCTTTTACAGTCTGAGGGTTTCTTGTGTTTCCTTTCTGAAAGTTATGACAAAAGCAACACAAAAAAGATCAGTACCTGTTAAAACTTTCTCCAGCAGAGCATTTATTTCATCAAATGATCAGGGCACACTTTACCATAGAGAGTTGAGTAACATTGCCATCTTGTGGCCATTTGATATATTTGCAGTCCTCAAATAGAGTACACTATAAATCTCTGTCTAAAGAGCAGGTTAAACATGCAACATTCACGCTACCTCTGAATTTTTCTTCAGAAGTAACTTCTAATACTGATTTATTTCTAACATCCTGTCATTTCTTCACTTCTTTATACGTTTAGATTTGTTAATTTAACTTAAGAAATTCTGATGCACTTTTAGTTTTGTTTTCTGAAATGTTTGGTATGTCAATAAAAGAAGAGGATCATGAGGGTGAAGACCAATAACATGGGTGTGGTGGAGATATAAATGTCAGATGTTTTAAAACCCTGAGCGTCATAAAAAAAAAGCCTTAAGCAGCTATGGCTATATAAACGACATTTGCACACTTGTCAGATCAGCATCACATACATTAGCTTGATGTAAATGCAACATCTTGCAGCTTCAAAACATTAAAAACTATATAGATAGATGTTTTATAGTTACAGGGAGCTGAGGAAATGAGTTAGTACAAAAAGAAGGACTTGGACGATTGGAGGAAATTTTGGAGGTTGGTTTTCTAGTTATAGTCGATTAAATTCATGGTTGGCTTTTGGTAAGTTGTATCGTTATTTTAAACTGATGGTTTAATTTAACAATTTTGCCTTTTAGCTTGTGTAAAACTGAGGTTAGCCTACTTAATAAATGACTGACTTCTTTCTCTTTTATCTAGTCGGGGCAAAATGGCAAGTCCGAGCAAAATGGCAGAACAGTGAGTACCTCTGTCTTTGTTAAACTAGTTTACAATATCCCAATATTATAGAGCAATAATTTTAAGTTGGAAGTTTCAGCACGAGTTCATTCTGTGAATGCTCTTTTTTTGTATTCTACAGAACGATCATCACCAAGGTAAAACATATCACACACCTTACCACACATCACACTTTTTTATGCGGCTGGAGAGATAAGAGAGAATAAACAGAACAAACAATGACGACTTGTAGAATAAACCGCACACAAACACACCTCCACAAAGTTAAGCCTGTGTCCATGTATTATCCATTATTAGTCTAAATTAAAAATCTAATTAACTGGGAGGGCTTTGTTCTCTAGATGCTTATTATCCCCACCAGTGGTGAGGACAGCTAGCTTTGTGCACCTTTACTATCCAAACCAACCCTCTTTGTTCTCCTTTCCTTTAATTCTAAAAAAAAAGGAAAAGTAACACAGACTGTAGGCTATTGAAAGGACATTTTCAGTGTCCAATGATTTGTTCTCTTTGTTCTACTAGATCAGGGATGGGCAATTTTGGTCACAACAAGGGCCACATTCATTCAGTTCTCACTGCCAGAGGGCCAAATTGTAGAATACAAAAACGATTACAGTCAATTATGTCTCAAATTTATCTCAACATATACCAGTGATTAAATATTATTATGGACATATTTCTGGTTTTCACTATTTCATGGCAGATTTTGTCACGTTTTCTTCATGTTTCCAATTAATTGATGTGTCAAAATTGACCTGAGGGCCACATTGAGGGTTGATGGGGGCCGCATGTGGCCCCTGGGCCGCCAGTTGCCCACCCCTGTACTAGATGCTTAATCTCTCCACCAGTGGTAAAGCCATTGAAGCCATTATTTTTGCAGCATCAGCTTTATTCTAGGGCTCATTTGGCCTCATGCTCATGCTATGGCTACTTCTCATGTCTCCTAAATTGCATCCACGTTTCCTTCTCTTGCTTCCCTCACTTGCATGGAGAGACGCGAGGAAACGAAGCAGAGGAGGGAGGAACTAGGAAATAGAGACGTCCTTCCCTAGAGCGTCACGTGAAGCAACATCCGTTTGTGATAAAGACATCAGCTGATCCCGGGTCGGCTTTAACAGATGTTTATGTCCGCACAGATACACACACAGTAACAGTGTAGTCTGAGTAGCCTCCTTTACCTGATATACACCTGCACACAGCGCCGCCCCTCCCTACACGAAGAACAAGCGCTGTGCGTAGGGCCTCGCGATCCATTGGGGGCCCCATTTTGCGCAAGGGGACGCATTCTCTGCAAATGCGCAAAGGATGCGCATCGCTGGCGTGAGGCGCGCGTAGAGCACCAAATCAAGCCCGAGGCAGGAGAGAAAAAAAGAAAGAGACGAATAATCTGACACCGCAACGTGTTGCAGCATCTGACCAATCAGCGGTCAGATGCGCCGACAGGCAGTTGGACGCAGGTGGAGGGATGGCCTTATTTTACTTTATATTCTGTATATTACTGTCTTTCATTTGTACTTTCCTTTATGTACTGTATGTTATTTAGTTATTTAATCTGTCTTTTACTTGATTTACATTGCGATATTGTTTTTTGTTTACCTGACTGTATATGCGCATTACTCCTCTTGAATAAAGCTAAACAAAAAAAAAGAAAACGGGTGGATGCGGACGGTTCGGGTAACGTAAACTGAATGAATCAGACAAAGTGCTCCTACTGAATAGTAGGTACTAAACAGTATACAGCACGGATAGTAGGTACTGTCTACTGCCTACTGAAAGATTGAGTAGGTACTTGGCAATTCGGATGCACCCCAGGACATTCCATTGGTGTATCAGGACAAGAGCGGTGAGGAGGAGACATGTACAAGTTGCAAGAGATGGCCCCGAAATTCAAAAAATAGCTGTGTGTTTGGGGGCTTAGATGCCGTTACAGGGAATTACATAGTTGCAGCAATTAATCAGCTGATAAGTCCATTCGATCTGCAGAGTCCCTCTGCAACTTTCAGAAAAAGCTAAAGACCCAGCTCTTTCATGAATACCTATAACTTAATGATGATGGTCTTGATATTATTGATGATGGTAATGACGATGGTTTTTGTTTGATAACGACGACTTATAAGATGGTTTCTATACTGATTAGAGCTCTCAAGAACTGCCCTCAATGTTGTGCTTTGCCTCTGGTCACTTACTGTCAGCACCTGTGTGTCCAATCGGACTCAAAGCTGATCGTTTGCTCTTACTGACATTGTTCCCTTTTTTCTAGATCCTTGCTTGTGTTGTACTTACTCTCTGATGTACGTCGCTTTGGAGAAAAGCGTCTGCTAAGTGAATTGTAGAATTGTAGAATAAGTCATTCTTCACACTCTTCAAACATGTTTTGACGGTCTGATGCGTTCTCTTCTGAAGGCACGGGCTGCTATTTCTTTCAGCAAGGCTACATCTTTCCACATTCTTAGACCTAAATCACAATAATGTATGTTCCATGCATGCCCTCAAATAGGCTCCAATTAATCACCTGGTTTTGGTAACAGATGCAATATTTCATGACACTATTGGTGGGAGTGGTTGACGATTAGATTTAAGATTTTAGATTAAAGAAGTCTAATAAGGATGAAAAGGCATACATTTCATGGTTATTTAATACATTTAGTCAATGCATTAGTAAATTAACATTTTTAATTATTGTCTATTCAACATTTTATATAGGCTATATATAATATGTCAAGCATTTAGTTAAGAGTGTATGTTAGCATTTTCTGATAAAGCTGGTAAATCATTTGTGAATATACATGGTCTAAAGAAGCTATTTTTTTGTTCACAGAGTAAGAACAAATTGAAGTAAAAGCATAATTGATGAATCTCAGATTTGTGCAGCAAACGTTCTTACGAACGGATTAAGAACAGATTTGTGTGTACGCACTGTTTGTGAACGAGGCCCAATGTCTTTTATAACCCACATGTCTAAGAAACTTACTCTGTCATAGCTAAAGTTAGTTTTAAACTCCATAACATTTAGACAATGGAATCTCCTACACACCTGTCTTATGATGTGGATGTTTGAAGGTTTTTCTTTGATGTTGTGTTTTAGGCATTTCATTTAGCTTTTCGCTAGCTTTTGTTTGTTTGTTTTCTGCCAGGTGTTTAATGATCCCATCCATGGTAGCATAGAGTTACACCCACTCCTCATCAAGATCATTGACACACCTCAGTTCCAGAGACTTCGATTCATAAAGCAGCTTGGAGGTGTCTACTTTGTTTACCCTGGAGCGTCTCACAACCGCTTTGAACACTCGATCGGGTAAGTCAGAAAGTTTTCAAATTTCAGCCCACAGGTGACCTCAGTCCAAATAAGGAGAAGACTCATGGTGGTTTTCACATAAGCACCTTGTAAAACCAATAAAGGCAGAAAACAGTGCCTGTCTTAGTATGGTATGAAAAAGTATATATTTTCATTTTGGTAGCAGCATCCTATTGTGATAACTGCGTTATAATTTAAAAAAATGTTTTCTGTGGTCTAAAAAGGGTGGGATACTTAGCAGGAAAACTTGCTGAGGCTCTCAGGTCAAGGCAGCCGGCTCTCAACATCACTGACAGAGACGTCCTTTGTGTTCAGATTGCTGGCCTCTGTCATGACCTGGGTGAGTAATACATCCCTTTTCAATATTACATATAATAGTTTATAAATTGGGTATGAAAAGAGTAAAATGAAAGTGAAATGATCCAGAAATAACCCTTCCATCTTTCAAAAAAGCAAGGGCTTCTGCATTAATAAATAAAAAATACAAGGGTGGGGTGAGGTGGTGGTAGCTCGGTCTGTAGGGACTCTGATAAGAACTGGAGGGTCTGAATCTTTAAAAATAATATTTAGACTCAGAAAACTTTATTTAACCCAGAGGGCGTTTCGGTACCACAGTCCACCTAGACCATGCATACATTTACAAACACATAACAGTCTTTCTTGTAAGCAATATTCTCAAGTTTAGATTCAGGAGTAATCCATCCTCAACTCAAACAGGTTTATTAAGACATACTGACTGTATAATCTGTAGACTATCAGTGGATTACGCCTGTATTTATCTATCCATTTCAAGGTCATGGACCCTTTTCCCATCTGTATGATGGACTGTTCCTCCCCAAAGCACTGGAAAAAAAGAGGAAATTAAAGAAATGGAAGGTAAGAAGTTTTTATTTCTGTTGTAATATGACAAATGAAATACAGAGGAACGGCAAAACTGAAGCACATGTACCTTTCACACTGGCTTGTTCTTTTGAAACAAAATCCAGGATGTTCTTTTTTGTTTGCCTTCTCAGGTAGAATGTGATTATGCACATTTCCAAGGATGTTGATCTATTTATTTAATAACAATGAACGGTGTAGTTTGTGTCGCTAAATGACCCTCATTATTCTCTTTGGTAATAATATGTCAACTTTTTATCTGACATGTTACCGCTTTTCAGAAGCTCTATGAGATTTTACTAAATGTTTATTTTTTAACCATTAGTCCTGGTGATTCAGAGATTTAGATACAACAAACAAAGATAAAAATTGAATTCATCGTTCATGAGAGGTAATTCTTTATGACAGGGACCTCTTTTAAAAGCAGAAGGGATTTCTAGATCTGTTTATGTCTCTTTGTCACTCAATAAGAGAAGATAACCTTTATTCATCCTACAACGGGCAGCAAAGAGCAAGGATAGCCAAAAAAGAGTACACAGTGCACCATTCAATAACTTCAGATCAAAAGAGTGCGATTGTTGTGTTTACACCCAAACAAACCGGGCTAAAGGGGAAACGCCCCTTTGTTTCAGAACAACTTTTCCAAACTATCCAGGTGTGAAAAAACGTTCGGTGAGAAAACTGAGCTGCATTATCACCTTCCCAAAAACTCTTATGCTTAACAGTTTGACATCGGGTTGAGTTCAGCTAGCTAAATAACCCTGATAAAGACTGTTAGGATGTTGTATACAGTATATTGGCTGACATTAAGTGGCTCGTCAAATTCTGAAGCGCTTTAGGAACTCTGACATTGTAAGTTGTTTTACATACATACGTTTGAGATATACTCTTCAAATGTGGGGGAAATTAAAGTATGTGGGATTATTATATTTATGTTTTAAATCTTGTGTTGACACATTTATGAGTCTGTGTGTCTCGCAGCATGAAAATGGCTCTTGTGACATGCTAGACCACCTGCTGAAAGAGAATAATCTTAAACCAGTGATGGAGAAGTATGGACTGAAACCTGAAGACGACATAACATTCATCAAGGAGATGATTGCTGGACCTCTACAGGAATCTAAAGAGCAGGAGGCAAGTTCACCTCATTATGTTTTTCAGAAGTCGGATAAGATACTGTATGAATATAAGATAAGAGAAGATAAAACTTTATTCATCCTACAACGGGCAGCAAAGAGCAAAGATAGCCAAAAAAGAGCACACAGTGCACCATTCAAGAAAAAATAGATCAAAAAAGTTGAGCAGCTAAAATAGTGTGAATGCTGTGTTCACATATTTATCAAACAAACCGGGCTATGGTTTCAGAACAACTTTTCCAAACTATCCAGGTGTGAAAAAATCCTTAGAGAGAAAACTGAGCTGCATGATCACCTTCCCAAAAACTCTTATGCTTAACAGTTTGACTCTGGGTTGAGTTCAGCTAGCTAAATAACCCTGATAAAGACTGTTAGGATGTTGTATACAGTATATGTCCACAGAAAATTGGCTGACTTTAAGTCACTCGTCAAATTCTGAGGAACTTTAGGAACTCTGACATTTAAAGTGTTTCTTTCATACACACGTTTTGAGATCTTCTCTGCAAATGTTGGTTGTGCTATTTGTGTTGTTCCTTGTCTTCTTGCAATATTTTTCATGATTTGATGAAAGCGAAGCATGGATTGAACCCTTAACATGCGAAAAACATTAAGGTGATGATTGCTGAAGACCAGAAGGCAAGTTCTCATCTGTGCATAAATCAGTCTGTGTCCTACAGCAATGTCACTATTTTGTAACATCTCCTCAGTATAAAGGCGGACAAGAAGAGTGACAAAAAGTTTTTCATCTGCCTAGAACTCAGATCTTAAAATTTAACCGTTGTTTTGTTTGTCATGCTTTTTCATGTACATAGTTTATTGTGTTCATATTTTAGCTTTATCTCTGTTTTGTGAAATGGTCCTACATATGTTTTCTATGCAGTGTAAATTCATTGACAACAACATACGTGTCAATAAAACTGGTCCTGATTCGCTTTGTGTCGTCATCCCTGCAGTTGGACTTCAAAGGGCGCCCAGAAGAAAAGTCCTTCCTCTACGAAATTGTGTTCAAAACAAAAGAAACGGCGTTGATGTGGACAAGTTTGACTACTTGGCCAGGTCAGGTTTTAATGAAGTGCTGTAAAATAATTCTTAACCCTGAACAATGCATTATTCTCCTGATTTATTTTAAAATGATACAGCACTCAACAGTAAATTCAGTTTCCCTCTATACACCTATTTTCTTCACATTGCCTTAATCTGTCTCTACAGTAATAGAAATATTTCCCCCGTGAGAATACGAACAAAGACGAAAACCCCAATCATCTTTGTGAGGTTTTATTCCTACAAGAAGTTGCAGGAAGAAGAAACTGTACAGAGTGTATCATGGTGACCACACTGCAGAGTAGCTCAAATGACATACAGAATGAAGTCTCCTTTTATACATGTCAAAGAGGAAACAACAATATTGACAAGCTCCTGTTGTAGGAGATAAGCAGTTTAACACAATCAACCTGAACAGAGGAATGTTTAGTCCATGTAGAGTCATCCTTGTAGAAATCAAAGGTTATCCAAACACATGATGCTTAATCTAAACCAGCATTTCATGAAATGTCACACAGTTCACATTAGAATTACTCTAACACATCTGCTAAATATATTTTTTCCCCATTACACTACTCAGGGACTCTTTATACCTGGGAATCAAGAACACCTTTGACTTTCATCGCTTCCTGAAGTTTGCCAGAGTGTGTGAGGTTGATGGAAGGAAAACTATCTGCACCAGAGACATAGTATGACAAACTTGAGCTTGTAAACAGATAATTGAAAGCAAACTGATAATGTTGTTATTTATGACTAAACTACAGTCCTAACCTCAACAGGAGGAGGACAATATGTACGACTTGTTCTACATAAGACACCGTCTCCACAAAAGAGCCTATCAGCACAGAGTAAACAAAGTCATTGAACATATGTAAGTGTCTACCTTCAGATCTTAGTACTCCAAATATAAGATTTCCATTATTTGATCTGCGTCATGATTCACTATCTCATCAGTAATAATATGTTTGATATGAACATACAGGATTGCAGAGGCTTTTTTTAAAGCAGACGGTCACATTGAGATTGAAGGATCAGGAGGGAGGATGTTCACTCTCTCTACAGCCAATGAGGACATGGAGGCCTACACAAAGCTCACAGGTGTGTAGATTTAAATGTGTGCTGTTAGCTCATGTTTAACATTGAAGCCAATTCAGACTTCAGGAGTATCAAGACATTGTTTTAAATAATGCACTACACCCAACAATCTGAAAAGGAAATTGTGTGTAGGCACTTGGTCGGTTTTGATGTTTGGCCAAGGACAAGGTTATCTGGTAGTTTGAGGAGTTCACAAATCCAGTCTCAAACATCCTGAACAACTGGCTGTCCTGATCATTTGAACTTGTTTGATATTTAGGATGTTTATTTATGAAGTAACAGAAATATGACATATTTCAACACTTTTTGGAAACACTCTTTGTTAGATGCTGCTTTCTGTCAGATGGCTCTGTTGCTAGGTCATTTACAGTTATGCTACTTTATCCATTTTTTTTATCGTGCATTTGTTAAAGATAAATAAACCACATCCTGTTAATTTACTTGTGATGACTTATAAATGAACATGCCATGTCTTACAATTTATTGAGTGTGTTTAAATTAAATTCACTAATTTTTGTGTGTGTTATTATCATTTGTTTGCTTGTTACTCTGTTACTCTTTTAGACAACGTGTTTGAGGAAATACTGAAGTCTTCCTGCTCAGAACTAAAACAGGCAAGAGAGATTCTGCAAAACATCATCTCTCGAAAGATCTACAAGTTTGTTGGTGAGAGAAAGCCAAAGGACCCCATCGAGGATTGGAAAGTAAGTCTGTGTTCTTGTGTTTCATTACATTTATAACACATGATCTAATGCACTGTTATCACAAAGCTGGATAATGTGCTCATTTTCAGTTAATAGAATAAGTACACATCACATTATTTACTGTCTCCAGCATTTTATCTTGCCCGTGTTGTTATTACATTTAACATGAACAGCAGCACTATTGAACAGTTCTTTTTGAAATGTAATGTGAATTGGATAGCAGCTTGAAATGTTTTACAATACAAAATCCCTCAGTCAACTAATGCTGCATGATATTGGGGAAACTGCGTTTTCTTTTAATGTTCATACTATTACAATTTTTATTATTATTTGGGTCTTCAAGTTTATTTTCCTTTACAAATAAGAACCCCTTATACATTCAAAGCTACATTTAATTTGCATCAAGAGCCCTGTGACATTAACTTCTAAGCAAAGAACAGTTCATCTTCATACACTGCATGTGATCCCTTCTCTCTCTCTCCCTCTAAACTTTATGTGCTCATGGACTAACACACGTCCTGGGATATTACCATGGCACTTACACACATAGCAAAATTAATGCTTAGATCATACCATGCAGCCCTACAGTCAAACGCATTTACACTAAGTCGGTGCAGTTTTTTGAGTGAATGTGAATTGAATTCCAAGTTGCTTACATTGTCAACTTAAAATGCAAAAAAACTTGAATCTATATCCTTTTCCACTGTTGTAATTCTTTTCTGATTCCTTGTCAAGAGCCAGATTACTGGCTGGAAAGAAGGATTGGCTGAGGGAAAAAGAAACCTGACATCAGAGGACTTTGAAATCCTGGTGAGTTGTTTTTACTTTCTTTCGTCTCACTTTTTTTGTAAAATCTTCAGTTTTGCTGATTCTTTGATTTGTAAGATGTTGCAGAGTTTGTTATGGCACACATTTTACTCTCGACCTTCTTTTTAGGTCATTAACATGGACTACGGCATGAAAGACAAGAACCCTGTTGAACATATGCATTTCTACAGCAAAAAGGAGCCTGACGTGGCAAAGCCAATGTCCCCAGAAAATTTCAGAACTAATTATTGATTAAAAAATTTTTTTTTCACAATCATTCAATATTTCTTCTGTTTGTTATTTGTAAGGCAGCTTATGTCTCCATAACTCTCAAATTAAAGCTGCTGTCAATCTTTACAGGCATCCAGGATTCGCACAACGATCTTTTCTGAGCAGCTGATCATGGTCTTCTGTAAAGATGATGTTGATGAACAGAGTGTGGAGGCTGCCAGACAGCACTTTGAACAGTGGTACAATGATTTTCTAATCCTTTGATAATAGTTGAATATTAAGATGTTAAAGGATACAATATCGACTAACTTGCTGTTGATTGAACATAAAACCAGTTGATTTGGCTAAAGTAAACAGAAAACACTCCACATTGAGTACAGTTTATTTAATATGGTTGAACATGTGATCTACAATCTGCTGAGTGTGGAAAACATTAGCTGTGCTAGCATCCTCAGCCTTCGGTCTTCCTTTCAGGTTAACGTATGCTTACCTGTGCTGGTGAAGCTCTACTCTAATAGATTTGATACTTTAACTTAACAAAATACTGCCAAAGTGAGCAACACTCCAACATGTTATTGGTCCTTTGTCCTGGTTTGCATCCAGGTTAGACAGCAAGTCTAGACAGTCAGTCAGGTTTCTGTACTGAAACAATTTTACTGACCTGTATTGGAACCGTGCAGGACTCTGGTTTGGGGCCCTCAGGTTAAGAGAGGTAAGCAACAGCAGCATGGGAGTGAAACCAAAAGATTAACCAACCCTCTGGTTTCTTCAACTTTCACTCAGGAGCAAAAATCAGCTTTTAAATTTGAAAATTTGAAAGTAAAAATGATTGACAATTATTGTGATAATTATATCGACTGATATGACATTTTGATAACATTTTTAGTTTTTTTAGCCCAGGCCTATAAGCTACAGGTCTTATTGTGAATAACGTGTATCCTTCATGAAAAGAAAAACGGACATGTTAAAAAAAAATCCCTCTTCATACAGTGTGTGCTGATTGAGACATGAGATAATCAGACCAATTTAGTTTTTTTAATCGGGCTGTAAACATGTTTATTTCTGCTGTAAAAATTGGCTTTTCTGAATGGGTGTGTATGTGACATATTAATATATGCAGTTAGTGGTTTTATTACATTGAAAGGCTGTTTTAATATATGAGCATTAGAATGGAACAATGAGCAGGGAGGGAATGATTGCATAGTGAAACAAAACTTCAGGATTCTTTTTTTTCATATATATGATTTTGATCTTTTTTTGATGCCAAATTAGCATTGGTGTCTTCAAACTTTTGTATTTTCCTACCAACGGACAAAAACTTTGAAATAATGTATTTTTTTTCTTGAGATTTACAAAAACTGAAAGTTCTCACCAGTGAGATGATGGATCTGCATGATGAGTGCATTGTTTTGCTTTAAAATAAGTTGAATGTTAGATCGTTTGTTAAATAGAATCATTTCTGCCTCAGTTTATCTCTCACTAGGTTTACTCTGCACTGCTTTCTTTAAAACAGATGTACTTTTGTGTCCTTATTAACATGCAGGCTAGAGAAGAAGCCAAATCTGGTTTGACCTGAGGGTAATTAGAGCGATCCTCCTGAAGTTGACACCAAGGAACTTACCAAACAACATGAATAACACTGAATAATATTCGCATTCAGACCTAGCACTTGTGTTTTTTCTCGCTTTTATCATATACATGCTGTATCATTCTTTTAAATTGATTGTTTAAAAATCAGTTCCAACAACACACAACATGTTTTTATTCCGAGGACAAAGATAAATCATAATATATGATACCACTCTGTACAATTACGGGGCCTGCAGTCAATATGAAACAGTATCATTGGCCCATTTAATTCACTGTGTTACGCTTCTATCGACTCACACAGAAAACCCATTCAAAATTTGATACAGAAAAAATTGGATACTTTTTTTTAACATTAAGGAAAATATATATCAGTTATAAAGCCATATCTCAAAGATCACTGGATCTGGATCGCTTCTGGATTTGAATTTCTGATCTCTAAACTGATATATAGACACACATGACACTGGATACTTACACAGCTAGCAGCTGTATGGCTGTTGAATACCATTTAGGTAAAGAAAGCCATTATTGAAATCCAACAATCATTGTCTCAAACTGAATATATAAACTGCATGTTTCTGAATTGATTCAGCTTTTGTTCACATTTATGCTTCTTTGTAGGTTGTGAATTCTTTTTGGTCGGGGAAAGATGTAAAGCACTCCCAACATGTGTAATGGAGTGAATATTTCACTTGTGGTTTTATTTAGCGATTTAGAATACTTTACATTACTATAACATTTTAGTTTTGATGTTAATCGTTTGAAGATTGAGGACATGAGATTAGATTATTTGTCTTTGAGTGGTGTTTAATGAGAGATGATCATGAGTGATGTTTTGGTGACTGGTATTATCTTATATTATATTGTATATATTGTATCTGCAGCATTTATTATCACAATACAATTTTAATCTGTTTTAAAATGAGTCTTATTTTGGGAATGTTTTATAATGTGCTCTTCTTTTGAGTTTATGATTCTTACTTTAAAAACTGGAACTTGTGAAAACCTTTATTTGCATCTAAAAACTTGAAATTCGAATTAAACAATACATTTTTAAACGTATCCATCAACTACCTTTCTTCGATGGATGATGAATGTGTTTAAATGTCTGACACACTTTAAGTGAAGCTATAATTGTTTGACGATTGGTTCTTACATAATGCATCTATGAGAACCTTTCAAGTGTATTCCTGTTGTGATGGGTTCATATCTGATAAAATCTGCATGTATTCAAAATAAACATCAGAGAAAATCCTGAGTTCAACATTGTGTAATCTATCAAACCATATGCATCTATATATATATATATATATGTATATATATACTGTATATATCACCTGTGGTACAAATCTAATTGCAGTTCAAAGTCCTTTACAAAGGAGCGGAAAAATGACTGACAAAAGGTAGTTTGTAAAATATAACAGCAATAAGAAATGAAATCAGCACGATGATTAATAAATATAAATACTAAAAACCTAAAATCAAACACTAAAATGTAAATTTAAAAGTAGAGATGAATAATATTGATTAAAATATAGTAAATAAAAAGCCTTAAAATGATTAAGTCATATAGAAAAGCCAGACTGAATAAATGAATTTTTTAAATTGTTTTTAAAAATCTCAATATTCTCTGATCCTCTGAAGTCTGTTCCAAAGTCTCAGAGCAGGAAAACGCAGAATCACAAAAGGTTTTTGTTCTGCTCTGTGGAACAACTAAAAGAAGAACCATAGAAGAACAAGAAGACCTGAGGGGTCGTCCTGGTTCATAAACTAAAATCAACTCTGAAAAGTTAATCTGGTGGGAGGCCAAGTGCTTTAGACAATAATAAAATCAATATGAAGACAAACAGGCAGCCAGTGTCAAGACTTTCAAAGATAGTGTAAGATGGAGATGAGATTTATTTTTGTGAAGTATTATTTTATAGATCTTTATTTTGCTTAGGTTGAGATAATATACATTATTTGATTTAATGCTAATTTCATTTATATTTACACTTTGTACTGTACAAGAGTATCTGTTTGATATGATGCACTATGCCTTTAAGGTTACCCATGCTTACGGTTTGAGGAGTGATATTGCTTTAGGACAAGTAAGGTGTCACTGTTGTTGTTGTTCAGTCTGGATATGTCATGCTCTGTTACGGACGGACATTAAACGTATGAGACGCACAGCAGAAGTTGTTCCCGTGCTTTTACTTACCCACACCCGAATATACAGTAGAAATATATATATAAAAACGTCTTGCAGCCTTTTCTTCTTCATGAGTGGAGAATTAAAACAAAGTGTTCATAGTAATTTGCCTATGTGCCTATGTTTGATTAAAGAGTGGAAGGTACCACACATCAATTTGCAATTTGGGACCTTCTCTATTTTGAAGATCATTTTTGATGAACTTAACTTTCGCCCTATTTTATAAGCTCTCCATAAACATTTAGAAGCTGTTTTTAACTTTCTAAAATAAAGTGCCAAGACGTTATTAAGATTTCAGTGTATTAGTATTAGTCAACAAATATAAATTCTTCTGTAAAGATGTTAACACTCATTCATTACTTCATCATAACTGCCAACTACTTGATATTGTTTTTAATCTGTCCTTTAGAAGTTTTTTGACTGCCCTCACATGCTTCACAGGTTGAGTTAACGTTGACATTGCCTATTTCATCACATCATGTTAAGTTTATTTGTAGGACACAGTAATCAACTGTACATCATTTGCAATAACAGAAACTGTGTGTGGAGTATGGATCACATGCTTGTTTACATATTATTTCACCACACATTAAGTGTTGTATGCAGAAGGTGTAATTCTAAATCCCAAATGTTCATGCTGTGAGAGACTGATAACACTGTTAATGTGTTGTTATTTTATGTGTGGGTGTGTAGGGCGAGGTAGGTAAATAAATTATCCAAAGCTGAATACTCTGCCTGTTTTTCTTTCTGCTGGTAGAACCGGTTGCAGCAGGAGATGAGCCATAGAAAAAAATTAGAGCTTTTAAAAGAGATATGTCATATGATGAAACAATGACAAATCATGATTGTTCATATAATTTTAACACAAATGTTCACATTTATACAAGTGTTGTACAGGATGCAGGAGATATCATTCTAAATCCCTAATGTTCATATTGTGAGAAACTGATAATTTATGTGTGTGTGTGTGTGTGTGTGTGTGTGTGTGTGTGTGTGTGTGTGTGTATGTGTGTGTGTGTGTGTGTGAGTGTGTGTGTGTGTGTGTGTGTGTGTGTGTGTGTGCGGGGTAGGTAAATAAATTATGCAAAGAGCAGAATACTTTGCATGTTTGTTCTGCTGGTACAAAAAGAAGCAGCAGGAGATGAGCGAGAAACTGTTGGAATCACTAGATTCCAATAGTTTATTGGAATTAATCACATTATTACTTGCATGAATATCCATTATTTCGCATTCTCCATTTATTTCAGAATCAGAAATACTTTAATAATCCTGGAGGGGGGGGGGGGGGGGGGGGGGGGGGGGAGTGATAATGTGTTATAAAACGCGTTGAGAGGTGTTTTGCTCAAAGGCACCTCGACAGTGCTCAGGAAGTGAATTGGCGCCTCTCCAGCTACCAGACCAATCTCCAGACTTGAACCGACGACCCTCCGGTTCCCAACACAAGTCCCTGCAGACTGAGCTACTGCCATCCCATAGAGCTTTTACTCCAAGAAATAAACAACTTAAAACACAACCTGATCCAGGTATTTATATATTTCAGAATCTTGAAATTATACTAAGTACTGATGTTGTAGTGAGGACCACACTAACCGAGACCAAGACATATGTGAGACCAGAGTGATATGAGACTGAGACAAGACCGAGACATTTAGGGATCGAGACCAAGTCAAGACCAAGACCATAAATATCACTTTTAAAATCATCATGTGTGCAGCGGGCGTGTCACTCACCACTCATCAGTAACACCAGGAAGGTTGCGGTGGTAACCAAGAGATAAAAATCAAACTACAAATGAATTGAAGTCATTTGTTCTTTTAGAAAGGAGCATTGGAGGTGGTCTTGACTGGTCTTAATCTAAAATCAGGAGTCCGCCCAGTCTGAGACAGAGACAAGACAGAGTAAAAATACTTTCAAGACGAGACCTTCAAACAGTGGTCTCGAGACCGGTCTTGATTTCGATTACTACAACACTAGTGTGTACATTTGAAAAAAAGAAAGAAAAATATCCTAAAATAACCAGTAAATACTCTGTTCATTGCATTGGAAAATAAACTTAATTTTGAAGTAAGCATATTAAATTAAGGATTAACAATTGTACTGGAGGTTAAAATATGAATGTTGGTATCATAGAGGCTGATAAAAGCTATGTATTCCTTCCTTTGGTTGAATTATAAGTCCACCGAAGAGTATCCTACAATTTGGCCCTCTGACAGTGAGAATTAAATATATGTGGCCCTTGCTGTGACCAAAGTTGCCCTTTCCTGGTCTAGATCAACACCAATGGGTTACACCATCCAATCTGCATCCCGATATCTGACTTCTTTGCCACACCTGTTTAAGCCACAACCACAACTTTATAAAAGCCTGCGCTCAGGTCTGTTACTTCATCTTCCATCCAAACCAAGCCTGACCTGCTATAGAGAACAACAAAAACCTCCATGTGAGTGTAAAATGGATCTTTCACCTTACTTCATTCTTATTTTGTTGATATATTATGAATTATTTCCAATACAACACATGTATTAATGATAGTTTAAAAAAAAAAAATGAAGAACTTACTTGAAATTATTCTGATTGGTTTGACATTATTTATCAAGATCTGTAATATTCCTATTTGGCATCAGCTAAAATCATTCACAACATCTACAAAGAGGATCAACTTTTGAAACAGCATCAGATCCTGTTTACAAACATGTGTTTTTTTGTGGTTTTGTACTGATTTGTGAATTTGTGAATATGGCAAAATCAGTAGCATAAAAAAGTACCAGATATTACAGTTTTAGTACATCATTGACTTTAAAAAAAATCAATAGTTATACTAACATGAGATTACAATTTGTCATTTAAGTTTGATCTGTGTTGCTGCACGGAGAATCAGTTTGACTTTGACATCCTTCTTTCAGTTTAAAACAAAACTTAAACCTCAGCAGAAATTAGATGATAAAAATTTATATTTACCTTTTAATGTTTTGAAGCTGTAAGATGTTGCATTTACATCAAGTTAATGTTTCTGATGCTGATCTGACAAGTGGTAAATGTCATTTAAATTTAAAGGCTTTTTTTTATGACGCTCAGGGTTTTAAAACATCTGACATTTATATCTCCACCACACCCATGTTATTGGTCTTCACCCTCATGATCCTCTTCTTTTATTGATATACCAAACATTTCAAAAAATCAGGTAAAGATACCTGACCTGGGAATAAAGTCATATCATCCTGAACAACTTTCTATGTCTGCAATCAGAAGTAATCTCACAAGAAAAAGTAGATTAAGATTAACTTTATTGATCCCTGCAAGGGGAAATTTCTGTTTTTACACTCTGTTAACCATGCAACACACACATGCACAAACAGGATCCTATGGACAAGCACTAATGGAGAGATGTCAGAGTGACGGAGCTGCCCACAGCGGGCACTCCTGAGCTGATGGTGGGGAGGGGGTTTGGTGCCTTGCTCAAGGGCACCTTGGCAGTGCTTAGGAGGTGATCTGGCACCTCTCCAGCTACCAGACCAACTTCCATATTTGGTCCACACTGGGACTTGAACTGGCAACTCTCTGGTTCCCAACCCAAGCCCCTACAGACTGAGCTACTGGCACTAATAGACACACATCTGCAATGTGCTCATTTCTGGATGTTACTGGAGGTCAATATATACATATTATAGTCTCATCTTTTATTTTTGGATAGAATGATGACAGACAGACAGACTTTACATGCTTCTGGATACATCATGAGGCTGAACATTTTTGTCATCATAGAATGAGAAAATATTTTACAGTCTGAGGATTTCTTACGTTTCCTTTCTGAAAGTTATGACAAAAGCAACACAAAAAAGATCAGTACCTGTTAAAACTTTCTCCAGCAGAGCATTTATTTCATCAAATGGTCAGGGCACACTTTACCATAGAGAGTTGAGTAACATTGCCATCTTGTGGCCATTTGATATATTTGCAGTCCTCAAATAGAGTACACTATAAATCTCTGTCTAAAGAGCAGGTTAAACATGCAACATTCAGGCTACCTCTGAATTTTTCTTCAGAAGTAACTTCTAATACTGATTTATTTCTAACATCCTGTCATTTCTTCACTTCTTTATACGTTTAGATTTGTTAATTTGACTTAAGAAATTCTGATGCATTTTCAGTTTTGTTTTCTGAAATGTTTGGTATATCAATAAAAGAAGAGGATCATGAGGGTGAAGACCAATAACATGGGTGTGGTGGAGATATAAATGTCAGATGTTTTAAAACCCTGAGCGTCATAAAAAAAAGCCTTTAAATTTAAATGGCATTTACCACTTGTCAGATCAGCATCAGAAACATTAACTTGATGTAAATGCAACATCTTACAGCTTCAAAATATTAAAAACTATATAGATAGATTTTTCAAAGTTACAGGGAGCTGAGGAAACAAGTTGGTACAAAAAGAAGGACTTGGACGATTGGAGGAAAATTTGGAGGTTGGTTTTCTAGTTATAGTCGATTAAATTCATGGTTGGCTTTTGGTAAGTTGTATCGTTATTTTAAACTGATGGTTTAATTTACCAATTTTGCCTTTTAGCTTGTGTAAAACTGAGGTTAGCCTACTTAATAAATGACTGACTTCTTTCTCTTTTATCTAGTCGGGGCAAAATGGCAGAACAGTGAGTACCTCTGTCTTTGTTAAACCAGTTTACAATATCCCAACTTTATAAAGAAATCATTTTAAGTTGGAAGTTTCAGCACTTCTTCATACTGTTAATGCTTTTTTTTTTAATTCTACAGACCGATCATCACCAAGGTAAAATACTTCACGTCTTACCACACATCACACCACATTTTTGCGGCTGGAGAGATAAGAGAGAATAAACAGAACAAACAATGACGACTTGTAGAATAAACCGCACACAAACACACCTCCACAAAGTTAAGCCTGTGTACATGTATTATCCATTATCAGTCTAAATTAAAAATCGAATTAACTGGGAGGGCTTTGTTCTCTAGATGCTTATTATCCCCACCAGTGGTGAGGACAGCTAGCTTTGTGCACCTTTACTATCCAAACCAACCCTCTTTGTTCTCCTTTCCTTTAATCCTAAAAAAACAGGAATAGGAACACGCTTTGTATTGAAAGGACATTTTCAGTGTCCAATGTTTTGTTCTCTTTGTTCTACTAGATGTTTAATATCCCAACCAGTGGTAAAGTCAAAAAAACATTCTTTGTAGCATCAGCTTTATTCTTGGGCTCATTTCATGCTTATGCTATACCTCCCAGAGCCCTCAAGACAATCTTGAGCTGGTCTTCATGGTGTATTGTTATACACATTTCATTGTTCTTAGCTTTTGTTTGTTTGTTTTCTGCAAGGTATTTAATGATCCCATCCATGGTAGCATGGAGTTACACCCACTCCTCATCAAGATCATTGACACACCTCAGTTCCAGAGACTTCGATTCATAAAGCAGCTTGGAGGTGTCTACTTTGTTTACCCTGGAGCGTCTCACAACCGCTTTGAACACTCGATCGGGTAAGTCAGCAAGTTTTCAGATTTCAGCCCACAGGTGACCTCAGTCCAAATAAGGAGAAGACTCATGGTGGTTTTCACATAAGCACCTTGTAAAACCAATAAAGGCAGAAAACAGTGCCTGTCTTAGTATGGATCGCATAAAAAACATGAATAAAAATATATATGATAAATTGTGATAACTGCGTTATAATTAAAAAAAATGTTTTCTGTGGTCTAAAAAGGGTGGGATACTTAGCAGGAAAACTTGCTGAGGCTCTCAGGTCAAGGCAGCCGGATCTCAAAATCGATGACAGAGACGTCCTTTGTGTTCAGATTGCTGGCCTCTGTCATGACCTGGGTGAGTAATGCATCCCTTTTCAATATTACATATAATAGTTTATAAATTATGTTATTGGGTATGAAAAGAGTAAAATGAAAGTGAAATGATCCAGAAATAACCCTTCCATCTTTCAAAAAAGCAAGGGCTTCTACATTAATAAATAAAAAATACAAGGGTGGGGTGAGGTGGTGGTAGCTCCCTTGTAAAGGGACTCTGATAAGAACTGGAGGGTCTGAATCTTTAAAAATAATATTTAGACTCAGAAAACTTTAACCCAGAGGGCGTTTCGGTACCACAGTCCACCCAGATCATGCATACATTTACAAACACATAACAGTCTTTCTTGTAAGCAATATTCTCAAGTTTAGATTCAGGAGTAATCCATCCTCAACTCAAACAGGTTTATTAAGACATACTGACTGTATAATCTGTACACTGTCAGTGGATTACGCCTGTATTTATCTATCCATTTCAAGGTCATGGACCCTTTTCCCATCTGTATGATGGACTGTTCCTCCCCAAAGCACTGGAAAAAAAGAGGAAATTAAAGAAATGGAAGGTAAGAAGTTTTTATTTCTGTTGTAATATGACAAATGAAATACAGAGGAACGGCAAAACTGAAGCACATGTACCTTTCACACTGGCTTGTTCTTTTGAAACAAAATCCAGGATGTTCTTTTTTGTTTGCCTTCTCAGGTAGAATGTGATTATGCACATTTCCAAGGATGTTGATCTATTTATTTAATAACAATGAACGGTGTAGTTTGTGTTGCTAAATGACCCTCATTATTCTCTTTGGTAATATTATGTCAACTTTTTATCTGACATGTTACCGCTTTTCAGAAGCTCTATGAGATTTTACTAAATGTTTATTTTTTAACCATTAATCCTGGTGATTCAGAGATTTAGATACAACAAACAAAGATAAAAAATTGAATTCATCGTTCATGAGAGGTAATTCTTTATGACAGGGACCTCTTTTAAAAGCAGAAGGGATTTCTAGATCTGTTTATGTCTCTTTGTCACTCAATAAGAGAAGATAACCTTTATTCATCCTACAACGGGCAGCAAAGAGCAAGGATAACCAAAAAAGAGTACACAGTGCACAATTCAATAACTTCAGATCAAAAGAGTGCGATTGTTGTGTTTACATCCAAACAAACCGGGCTAAAGGGGAAACGCCCCTTTGTTTCAGAACAACTTTTCCAAACAACCCAGGTGTGAAAAAACGTTCGGTGAAAAAACTGAGCTGCATGATCACCTTCCCAAAAACTCTTATGCTTAACAGTTTGACATCGGGTTGAGTTCAGCTAGCTAAATAACCCTCATAAAGACTGTTAGGATGTTGTATACAGTATATTGGCTGACATTAAGTGGCTCATCAAATTCTGAAGCGCTTTAGGAACTCTGACATTGTAAGTTGTTTTACATACATACGTTTGAGATATACTCTTCAAATGTGGGGAAAATTAAAGTATGTGGGATTATTATATTTATGTATTAAATCTTGTGTTGACACATTTATGAGTCTGTGTGTCTCGCAGCATGAAAAGGGCTCTTGTGACATGCTAGACCACCTGCTGAAAGAGAATAATCTTGAACCAGTGATGGAGAAGTATGGACTGAAACCTAAAGAAGACATAACATTCATTAAGGAGATGATTGCTGGACCTCTACAGGAATCTAAAGAGCAGGAGGCAAGTTCACCTCATTATGTTATTCAGAAGTCGGATAAGATACTGTATGAATATAAGATAAGAGAAGATAAAACTTTATTCATCCTACAATGGGCAGCAAAGAGCAAAGATAGCCAAAAAAGAGCACACAGTGCACCATTCAATAAAAAATAGATCAAAAAAGTTGAGCAGCTAAAAGAGTGTGATTGCTGTGTTCACATATGTATGAACAAACTGGGCTATGGTTTCAGAACAACTTTTCCAAACTATCCAGGTGTGAAAAAATCCTTAGAGAGAAAACTGAGCTGCATTATCACCTTTCCAAAAACTCTTATGCTTAACAGTTTGACTCTGGGTTGAGTTCAGCTAGCTAAATAACCCTGATAAAGACTGTTAGGATGTTGTATACAGTATATGTCCACAGAAAATTGGCTGACATTAAGTCACTTGTCAAATTCTGAGGAACTTTAGGAACTCTGACATTTAAAGTGTTTCTTACATACACACGTTTTGAGATCTTCTCTGCAAATGTTGGTTGTGCTATTTGTGTTGTTCCTTGTCTTCTTGCAATATTTTTCATGATTTGATGAAAGCGAAGCATGGATTGAACCCTTAACATGCGAACAACATTAAGGTGATGATTGCTGAAGACCAGAAGTTCTCATCTGTGCATAAATCAGTCTGTGTCCTACAGCAATGTCACTAATGTCACTATTTTGTCACATCTCCTCAGTATAAAGGTGGACAAGAAGAGTGACAAAAAGTTTTTCTTCTGCCTAGAACTCAGATCTTAAAATTTAACCGTTGTTTTGTTTGTCATGCTTTTCCATGTACATAATTTATTGTGTTCATATTTTAGCTTTATCTCTGTTTTGTGGAATGGTCCTACATATGTTTTCTATGCAGTGTAAATTTATTGACAACAACATACGTGTCAATAAAACTGGTCCTGATTCGCTTTGTGTCGTCATCCCTGCAGTGGGACTTCAAAGGGCGCCCAGAAGAAAAGTCCTTCCTCTACGAAATTGTGTCCAACAAAAGAAACGGCGTTGATGTGGACAAGTTTGACTACTTGGCCAGGTCAGGTTTTAATGAAGTGCTGTAAAATAATTCTTAACCCTGAACAATGCATTATTCTCCTGATTTATTTTAAAATGATACAGCACTCAACAGTAAATTCAGTTTCCCTCTATACACCTATTTTCTTCACATTGCCTTAATCTGTCTCTACGGTAATGGAAATATTTCCCCCGTGAGAATACGAACAAAGACGAAAACCCCAATCATCTTTGTGAGGTTTTATTCCTACAAGAAGTTGCAGGAAGAAGAAACTGTACAGAGTGTATCATGGTGACCACACTGCAGAGTAGCTCAAATGACACACAGAATGAAGTCTCCTTTTATACATGTCAAAGAGGAAACAACAACATTGACAAGCTCCTGTTGTAGGAGATAAGCAGTTTAACACAATCAACCTGAACAGAGGAATGTTTAGTCCATGTAGAGTCATCCTTGTAGAAATCAAAGGTTATCCAAACACATGATGCTTAATCTAAACCAGCATTTCATGAAATGTCACACAGTTCACATTAGAATTACTCTAACACATCTGCTAAATATATTTTTTCCCCATTACACTACTCAGGGACTCTTTATACCTGGGAATCAAGAACACCTTTGACTTTCATCGCTTCCTGCAGTTTGCCAGAGTGTGTGAGGTTGATGGCAGGAAAACTATCTGCACCAGAGACATAGTATGACAAACTTGAGCTTGTAAACAGATAATTGAAAGCAAACTGATAATGTTGTTATTTATGACTAAACTACAGTCCTAACCTCAACAGGAGGAGGACAATATGTACGACTTGTTCTACATAAGACACCGTCTCCACAAAAGAGCCTATCAGCACAGAGTAAACAAAGTCATTGAACATATGTAAGTGTCTACCTTCAGATCTTAGTACTCCAAATATAAGATTTCCATTATTTGATCTGCGTCATGATTCACTATCTCATCAGTAATAATATGTTTGATATGAACATACAGGATTGCAGAGGCTTTTTTGAAAGCAGACGATCACATTCAGATTGAAGGATCAGGAGGGAGGATGTTCACTCTCTCTACAGCCAATGAGGACATGGAGGCCTACACAAAGCTCACAGGTGTGTAGATTTAAATGTGGGCTGTTAGCTCATGTTTAACATTGAAGCAAATTCAGACTTCAGAAATATCAAGACATTGTTTTAAATAATGCACTACACCCAACAATCTGAAAAGGAAATTGATGTAGGCACTTGGTCAGTTTTGGTGTTTGGTGTAAGACTACTGTTATGCTACTTTATCAATTTTTTTAATTATGCACATGTAAACGAACCAGATCATGTTAAATAAGTTGTAATGACTTATAAATTAATATGCCAAGTCTTACAATTTATTGAGTGTGTTTGAATTAAATTCACTGATTTTTTTGTGTGTATAATTATTAATCGTTTGCTTGTTGCTCTGTTACTCTTTTAGACAACGTGTTTGAGCAAATACTGAAGTCTTCCCGTCCTGAGTTACAAGAGGCAAGAGAGATTCTGCAAAACATTGTCTCTTGAAAGATCTACAAGTTTGTTGGTGAGAGAAAGCCAAAGACCATCAAGGATTGGAAAGTAAGTCTGTGTGTTCTTGTGTTTCATTACATTTATTACACATGATCTCATGCACCGTTATCATACAATTATAATATCGTTGTCATACAAATCTAAAACCCTCACTGAACTAATGCTGCATGATATTGGGGAAACTGCGTTTTCTTTTCATGTTCATACTATTACAATTTTTATTATTATTTGGGTCTTCACGTTTATATATAATAGCAAAATTAATGCTTAGATCATACCATGCAGCCCTACAGTCAAATGCATTTACACTAAGTTGGTGCAGTTTTTTGAGTGAATGTGAATTGAATTCCAAGTTGCTTACATTGTCAACTTAAAATGCAAAAAATCTTGAATCTATATCCTTTTCCACATTTTTTTTCTGATTCCTTGTCAAGAGCCAGATTACTGGCTGGAAAGAAAAATTGGCTCAACCCCTCCCTGACGAGGAAGAAAACAACCTGAAACCAGAGGACTTTGAAATCCTGGTGAGTTTTCTTTTACTTTCTTTCATCTGACCTTTTTTGTAAAATCTTCAGTTTTGCTGATTCTTTGATTTGTAAGATGTTGCAGAGTTTGTTATGGCACACATTTGACTCTCGACCTTCTTTTTAGGTCATTAACATGGACTACGGCATGGAAGACAAGAACCCTGTTGAACATATGCATTTCTACAGCAAAAAGGAGCCTGACGTGGCAAAGCCAATGTCCCCAGAAAATGTCAGAACTAATTATTGATTAAAACATTTTTTTTTCACAATCATTCAATAGTTCTTCTGTTTATTATTTGTAAGGCAGCTTATGTCACCATAACTCTCAAATTAAAGCTGCTGTCATTCTTTACAGGCATCCAGGATTCGCACAATGATCTTTTCTGAGCAGCTGATCAGGGTCTTCTGTAAGAAGATTGATGAACAGAGTGTGGAGGCTGCCAGACAGCACTTTGAACAGTGGTACAATGATTTTCCAATCCTTAGATAATAGTTGAATATTAAGATGTTAAAGGATACAATATCAACTAACTTGCTGTTGATTGAACATAAAACCAGTTGATTTGGCTAAAGTAAACAGAAAACACTCCACATTGAGTACAGTTTATTTAATATGGTTGAACATGTGATGTACAATCTGCTGAGTGTGGAAAACATTAGCTGTGCTAGCATCCTCAGCCTTCGGTCTTCCTTTCAGGTTAACGTATGCTTACCTGTGCTGGTGAAGCTCTACTCTAATAGATTTGATACTTTAACTTAACAAAATACTGCCAAAGTGAGCAACACTCCAACATGTTATTGGTCCTTTGTCCCGGTTTGCATCCAGGTTAGACAGCAAGTCTAGACAGTCAGTCAGGTTTCTGTACTGAAACAATTTTACTGACCTGTATTGGAACCGTGCAGGACTCTGGTTTGGGGCCCTCAGGTTAAGAGAGGTAAGCAACAGCAGCATGGGAGTGAAACCAAAAGATTAACCAACCCTCTGGTTTCTTCAACTTTCACTCAGGAGCAAAAATCAGCTTTTAAATTTGAAAATTTGAAAGTAAAAATGATTGACAATTATTGTGATAATTATATCGACTGATATGACATTTTGATAACATTTTTTTAGCCCAGGCCTATAAGCTACGGGTCTTATTGTGAATAACGCGTATCCTTCATTAAAAGAAAAACGGACATATTAAAAAAAAATCCCTCTTCATACAGTGTGTGCTGATTGAGACATGAGATAATCAGACCAATTTAGTTTTTGAATCGAGCTGTAAACATGTTTATTTCTGCTGTAAAAATTGGCCTTTCTGAATGGGTGTGTATGTGACATATTAATATATGCAGTTTGTGGTTTTATTACATTGAAAGGCTGTTTTAATATATGAGCATTAGAATGGAACAATGAGCAGGGAGGGAATGATTGCATAGTGAAACAGAGCTTCAGGATTCTTCTTTTGCATATACATGATTTTGATCTTTTTTTGATGCTAAATTAGCATTGGTGTCTTCAAACTTTTGTATTTTCCTACCAACGGACAAAAACTTTGAAATAATGTATTTTATTACTTGAGATTTAAAAAAAACTGAAAGTTCTCACCAGTGAGATGTTGGATCTGCATGATGAGTACATTGTTTATCTTTAAAATAAGTTGAATGAGAGATTGTTTGTTAAATAGAATCATTTCTTCTTCAGTTTATCTCTCATTAGGTTTACTCTGCACTGCTTTCTTTAAAACAGATGTACTTTTGTGTCTTTATTAACATGCAGGTTAGAGAAGGAGCCAAATCTGTTGGACCTGAGGGTAATTAGAGCGATCCTCCTGCAGTTGACACCAAGGAATTTACCAAACAACATAAATAACACTGAATTATTATTATTTATCGTTTGCTTGTTACTCTGTTAATCTTAGAGGCAAGAAAGATTCCGCAAAACATTGTCTCTTTCGAGAGCTACAAGTGTGTTGGTGAGACAAAGCCAGAGTACCCCATCGAGGATTGGGAAGTAAGTCTGTGTGTTCTTGTGTTTCATTACATTTATAACACATGATCTAATGCACTGTTATCACAAAGCTGGATAATGTGCTCATTTTTAGTTAATAGAATAAGTACACATCGCATTATTTACTGTCTCCAACATTTTATCTAGCCCGTGTTATTACATTTAACATGAACAGCAACACTATTGAACAGTTCTCTCTTTGAAATGTAATGTGAATTGGATAGCAGCTTGAAATGTCTTACAATACAAAATCCCTCAGTCAACTAATGCTGCATGATATTGGGGAAACTGCGTTTTCTTTTCATGTTCATACTTTTAAAATTTGTGTTATTATCTGGGTCTTCAAAATTATTTTCTTTTACAAATAAGAACCCCTTATACATTCAAAGCTACATTTAATTTGCATCAAGAGCCCTGTGACATTAACTTCAAAGCAAAGAACAGTTCATCTTCATACACTGCATGTGATCCCTTCTCTCTCTCTCCCTCTACACTTTATGTGCTCATGGACTAACACACGTCCAGGGATATTACCATGGCACTTGTACACATAGCAAAATTAATGCTTAGATCATACCATGCAGCCCTACAGTCAAATGCATTTACACTAAGTTGGTGCAGTTTTTTGAGTGAATGTGAATTGAATTCCAAGTTTCTTACATTGTCAACTTAAAATGCAAAAAAACTTGAATCTATATCCTTTTCCACTGTTGTAATTTTTTTCTGATTCCTTGTCAAGAGCCGGATTTCTGGCTGGAAAAAAGTATTGGCTCAACCCCTCCCTGACGAGGAAGAAAACAACCTGAAACCAGAGGACTTTGAAATCCTGGTGAGTTTTTTTTACTTTCTTTCATCTGACCTTTTTTGTCAAATCTTCAGTTTTGCTGATTCTTTGATTTGTAAGATGTTGCAGAGTTTGTTATGGCACACATTTTACTCTCGACCTTCTTTTTAGGTCATTAACAAGGACTACGGCATGAAAGACGAGAACAGCAAAAATGTCAGAACTAATTATTGATTAAAACAATTTTTTCATCGCAATCATTCAATATTTTTTCTGTTTATTATTTGTAAGGCAGCTTATGTCACCATAACTCTCTAATTAAAGCTGCTGTCATTCTTTACAGGCACCCAGCATTGGAACAACGATCTTTTCTGAGCAGCTGATCAGGGTCTTCTGTAAGAAGATTGATGAACAGAGTGTGGAGGCTGCCAGACAGCACTTTAAACAATGGTACAATGATTTTCCAATCCTTTGATAATAGTTGAATATTAAGATGTTAAAGGATACAATATCAACTAACTTGTTGTTGATTGAACATAAAACCAGTTGACTTGGCTAAAGTAAATAGAAAACAGTCCACATTGAGTACAGTTTATTTAATATGGTTGAACATGTGATCTACAATCTGCTGAGTGTGGAAAACATTAGCTGTGCTAGCATCCTCAGCCTTCGGTCTTCCTTTCAGGTTAACGTATGCTTACCTGTGCTGGTGAAGCTCTACTCTAATTGATTTGATACTTTAACTTAACAAAATACTGCCAAAGTGAGCAACACTCCAACATGTTATTGGTCCTTTGTTCTGGTTTGCATCAAGGTTAGACAGCAAGTCTAGACAGTCAGTCAGGTTTCTGTACTGAAACAATTTTACTGACCTGTATTGGAACCGTGCAGGACTCTGGTTTGGGGCCCTCAGGTTAAGAGAGGTAAGCAACAGCAGCATGGGAGTGAAACCAAAAGATTAACCAACCCTTTGGTTTCTTCAACTTTCACTCAGGAGCAAAAATCAGCTTTTAAATTTGAAAATTTGAAAGTAAAAATGATTGACAATTATTGTGATAATTATGTCGACTGATATGACATTTTGATAACATTTTTAGTTTTTTTTTTAGCCCAGGCCTATAAGCTACAGGTCTTATTGTGAATAACGTGTATCCTTCATTAAAAGGAAAACGGACAAGTGTAAAAAAAATAATTCCTCTTCATACAGTGTGTGCTGATTGAGACATGAGATAATCAGACCAATTTAGTTTTTTAATCGAGCTGTAAACATGTTTATTTCTGCTGTAAAAATTGGCTTTTTTCGAATGGGTGTGTATGTGACATATTAATATATGCAGTTAGTGGTTTTATTCCATTGAAAGGCTTCTTTAATATATGAGCATTAGAATGGAACAATGAGCAAAAAACTTTGAAATAATGTATTTTATTACTTGAGATTTAAAAAAACTGAAAGTTCTCACCAGTGAGATGATGGATCTGCATGATGAGTGCATTGTTTTGATTTAAAATAAGTTGAATGTTAGATTGTTTGTTAAATAGAATCATTTCTTCTTCAGTTTATCTCTCACTAGATTTACTCTGCACTGCTTTCTTTAAAACAGATGTACTTTTGTGTCTGTATTAACATGCAGGTAAAGGATGGAGCCAAATCTGGTTGGACCTAAGGGTAATTAGAGCGATCCTCCTGAAGTTGACACCAAGAAATTTACCAAACAACATGAATAACACTGAATAATATTCGCATTCAGACCTAGCACTCATGTTTTTTCTCGCTTTTTTCATATAGATGCTGTATCATTCTTTTAAATTGATTGTTTAAAAATCAGTTCCAACAACACACAACATGTTTTTATTCCGAGGACAAAGATAAATCATAATATATGATACCACTCTGTACAATTACGGGGCCTGCAGTCAATATGAAACAGTATCATTGGCCCATTTAATTCACTGTGTTACGCTTCTATCGACTCACACAGAAAACCCATTCAAAATTTGATACAGAAAAAATTGGATACTTTTTTTTAACATTAAGGAAAATATATATCAGTTATAAAGCCATATCTCAAAGATCACTGGATCTGGATCGCTTCTGGATTTGAATTTCTGATCTCTAAACTGATACATAGACACACATGACACTGGATACTTACACAGCTAGCAGCTGTATGGCTGTTGAATACCATTTAGGTAAAGAAAGCCATTATTGAAATCCAACAATCATTGTCTCAAACTGAATATATAAACTGCATGTTTCTGAATTGATTCAGCTTTTGGTCACATTTATGCTTCTTTGTAGGTTGTGTATTCTTTTTGGTCGGGGAAAGATGTAAAGCACTCCCAACATGTGTAATGGAGTGAATATTTCACTTGTGGTTTTATTTAGGGATTTAGAATACTTTACATTACTATAACATTTTAGTTTTGATGTTAATCGTTTGAAGATTGAGGACATGAGATTAGATTATTTGTCTTTGAGTGGTGTTTAATGAGAGATGATCATGAGTGATGTTTTGGTGACTGGTATTATCTTATATTATATTACTTTGTATCTGCAGCATTTATTATCACAATACAATTTTAATCTGTTTTAAAAACTGGAACTTGTGAAAACCTTTATTTGCATCTAAAAACTTGAAATTCGAATTGAAAAATATCTTTTCAACGTATCCATCAACTACCTTTCTTCGATGGATGATGAATGTGTTTAAATGTATGACACACTTTAAGTGAAGCTATAATTGTTTGACGATTGGTTCTTACATAATGCATCTATGAGAACCTTTCAAGTGTATTCCTGTTGTGATGGGTTCATATCTGATAAAATCTGCATGTATTCAAAATAAACATCAGAGAAAATCCTGAGTTCAACATTGTGTAATCTATATAGCACCTATCGTACAAATTTAATTGCAAGACTTTCAAACATAGATAAAATAGTTTAATGGGAGTTGTGTGTGTAATTGGCAAAGTCATTAACATTCTCTCATTCATTCATTCATTGACATTCATTACTTCATCATAACTACTACTTATTTTGTAGCATTACTTATTTATAGCATTTATTTATATTTATTGCATCCCATTAATCCAGCCATCCAGATTTACCTAATAATTCACTTTTTTTGGCTACATCTGTAAATTTTGCAATTACTGTACATAGCACAGAATTACTGTACATAGCACAGACTATTGCACTTTCTGCTTATTTGCACTTCTGGTGAGATGCCAAACCTCATTTCGTTACTCTATACTTGAATATGTGTAATGACAATAAAGTTGAATCTCATCTCATCTCATCTCATCTCATAACTGCCAACTACTTTATGCTGTTTTTAATCTGTTCTTTAAATGTTTGTTTACTGCCCTCACATGCTTCACAGGTTGAGTTAATGTCGACTGCCTATTTCATCAGTACGATGGGTGGCGGGGTTCATATTTAACGCTGGTACAAGCTCCAAACTAGATGTTGCCCTGTGTTAACCTTCCTGCTTCGCGTTCCAACCGTGATCAGGGCGCACAGGGGAGACTTATTGGTCTTAACTACAAAAAAAACCTGAATGGGAGAGAGCGCTCATACAGACCGTCAAGAGGTAGAGTGTGTGACACAGAGGAGGAGAGATATTGAAACTTTGTGTACAGAGCTGGAGAGATATGAAACAGAAAATTAAATCGATAATCTGTTTTAATGTAACTTAGTTTAGCAGAGAAGAGAGTGATCTATAATCTATCTATAAACCGCTCATAGGACATGTCGGTGTGAATCTTCAGTGTGACGTTTGTTAGCTGTTGTTAATGTTTAAATCCTGTTTGAGCTGCTGTTAATACTAAACTTACTAATAATTAGTCCTGAAGATTTTTAAATTAATTACTAATATAGCCTGTGAATTTGCACAGTGATGTTATCATTTAGAATGACTTTTCTCAAGTGCAAACCGTCAACATGTCACTCAGAGAACCGCGATTCTACGTAGTTCTCTTCAGTTGATTTTGAGCGATTTATTGTGAATGTTCTGCTGTGCCCGATGCTCTGTACATTTTTTAAATATCCGTGACTTTTTGTCTCCTCCTGCCCCGCCATAGCACTCTCTCTGTGTACCGGGACCTCAGGGTTTACAATCTCTATCTGGGTAAGCCAGTCCAACCCGGTTGGCCAGTCACAGGCAAAATATGGCACCAAGTACAGCAAGCATCAAGTGAGGCAATATATTAAAAGGGGAAAATCGAAAAGGGGAAATTTATGATTCTCACTGTGTGAAATAGGAGGAGTGTGACGGCGTGAAGATGCTTAATTGAGTGACTTTCACAGTCAGAGATAGTGGGCATGGTGTCATGCAGGAGACTTGGCAGCTCTGGTTGTAGAGCTGCTGCATCATGCGCGCTGAAAAAAGCACTCCGATCGCCACCTGTATCACAGTGGGAACTTATGGTGGTCTTTAGTCTCCAGTCACCAGTCTCAGTCTCTTTGACTCAGTGCGAAGTCTGTAACAGCGTTAAATATGCACCCCGCCACCCATCGTACTGCGCGTTCTGCCCGCTCGCCTCATAGACTGTAAATATTACGTTTACCTGCCTGGGAGCTGAAGTCTGACGTTACTTTCCTGCGCCGTCCACTTTGCCAATTCATTTTCGAGTTGGTTTGAATTATGATCACTTTTTAGCACGGCAAGTTTGAAAACGAAAAGCCGAAGACCTTTTCGTCTTCATTTGAATTATGTCATACAATATGCATACATAGAGAGCAAAAGTATAATGCAAATTGGATGACTGAATATTCATTTTAAATATAGGTCAAATAATGCACCTATATTCTGAAAATTAAAACGTGTTTCTGTTACTGTATTTTCATTTTAAAATTAGCTTTTTCATTTGAATTATGATACAAATTTAGCGGGGCATTTTTTTGAAAATGATAAAGCAAATGTCATTTTCTTCCTCATTAATTTAGTCAATGTGCATTTTTGAAGTTGAAAACTAAAATGCAAATTAGATAAATTAATCATCATTTTATTTTTGAGTCAAATAATACACCCATATTCTGAAAATTAAAAAGCATTTCTGTTAATGCATTTGAATTTTCAAATTAGCTTTATCATTTGAATTCTGATCACTAATCGCTTCCATAGGATATGTCAAAGATTATCCAAAATATTGACTTTGATGCATTGTTAGTTTTTGTGTAGCATCAGATTTAAAATGTAGTTCCCTGTCTGGGCATTGGAGAAAATGAAAATGTCCAATTTACAAAAACTGCTATAAAAATAGAACAGATTCATATTGTTTTCTACTTTTTTTTGCATAAATCTCTTAAACAACTCCAGCAGTGCTCAAAACTATCAAATATTGAATAATTATCAGGAATTGTACCCTTTAATTGCCAGAATCATGCAATCAAACAGTTCCAACTTTACTATAAACATCCAGATAATGATTGTAGATGGTTTATAAACCAATTATTAATCATTGACAAAATATTAATTATCTAGCTAAAATATATTTATAGATGCTTTACAAAGTATTAATAAGGGATTACAATCTTCAGTTCCAACTTTATAATAGCCATCCAAATAATGTTAATAGATGCTTTATAAAATAATTACAAACCATGAACAAATATCTGGTCCATGTATCTCTGTAATGTTTATAGATTTTTTATAACCCATCTCTTAAAGGTTTATAAATCATTTAGTCATCATTAACAAACACTTTAAAAAGTGTATGAAATGTGATAATGTGTGTATCAATAAACTGTTAATGCCCCAATATGTAACTTTTCCACCATAAAATAATGGCTTGTAAATCAATTTAATAGCGCAATAGCGTTCAACAGGGAGAATGTTGTCTCTCCAACGTCCGCATAGCGGCTCGCTGCCTCAATATTCAATATATGTAAGTTTGTGACTGCGAGCCGCAGTCATCTCGCAAGAGGTACGTTCTGTTTTACGGCACTAGTCTACAAGTCCTCGGAGTTAGCCGAGACTGTAAATATTAGGAGTAAGCCCGTCTCTGTACTGCTTGATGCAGGCCACGAGGAAAAGCACGTTGATGGATGAAGATAAGAATAAAGTAAAGAATAAAGAGAGAGTGACCGAACAAGAGACTGGACTAGAGTAAATATTGGAGAGGCTTTTACACATTGGAGAGAGCTTCGGGGAATGGTGGGCTGTAAGTCTGATACCGAGCTGGCACTGCTGCTGTTGAACTGGTGAGTACTATGCTCGTTATAAACGTTGTCCTATTTCTTTGCATCATAGTTATCAGTTATTTCAACACAAACCCATTCAGTCTATATCATATAACAACCAGAATGTCAGAATAATGTTACTGTCCCTTGATGATGAGTTAGCGACGCATGTTAACCTTATATGTCAGAGTTATTTGGGCAGACTTTGACTGGCACGGTGAGAAAAATTGTCGACACATTAGCGGGTGGTTGAAAGCCAAGTCAGCTCATGGCTGCAGAAATCAGCCCGTAGCATGATAATATAGACGGCATAGTGTCCTGGGTTCAGGTTACGATAGCTCCAGCTGATAAATATCTGAGCAGCGCATAGACAATGTTTCTCATGTGTTGAAACTAACGTTACTGTACTCTGCACAGTTGTATCAACCAGCATAATGACTTCAAACTTTATTCCAGCTTTCTAAAAAGGCGATCAGTATCATCTCCAGCAACAAATGCAACCTACAACCCTGCCATAGTCTTACTGTCAGACCGCGACAGGTATGTTTTCATGGAGTAAAGTTATCTAAAAAAATACTGTCAGGTCAGGTTGCGGTGGTAGCAGGCGCAGTCAGTCAACTCAGACTTCCCTCTCCCCAGCAACGTTTTCCAGCTCCTCCTGGGGGATTCCGAGGCGTTCCCAGGCTAAACGGGATATATAATCCCTCCAGCGCAATCTGAGTATGCCCCGGGGTCTCCTCCCAGTTGGTCGTGCCTGGAAAACCTCTAAAGGGAGGCGTCCAGGGGGCATCCTTAACAGATGCCCAAACCACCTCAACTGGCTCCTTTCGATGCGGAGGAGCAGCGGCTCTACTCCGAGCTCCCCCTGAATGTCCGAGCTCCTCACCCTATCTCTAAGGCTGAGCCCAGCCACCCTCCGGAGGAAGCTAATTTCGGCCGCTTGTATCCGTGATCTCATTCTTTCGGTCACTACCCATAGCTCATGACCATAGGTGAGGGTTGTAATGTAGATCGACCGGTAAATTGAGAGCTTTGCCTTCAGGCTCAGCTCCCTCTTTGCCACAACGGTCCGGCACAACGCCTGCATTACTGCTGACGCCAAGCCAGTCCGTCTGTCAATCTCACACTCCATCCTACCCTCACTCGTGAACAAGACCCCGAGATACTTGAACTCCTCCACTTGGGACAAGGACTCACTCCCCACCTGGAGAGAGCAATCCACCTTTTTCCGGCAGAGAACCATGGCCTCGGACTTGGAGGTGCTGACCCTCATCCCAGCCACTTCGCACTGGGCTGCAAACCGTCCCAATGCCTGCTGGAGGTCCCAGCTTGCATTGGGAAAATTACATCATTCGCAAAAAAGCAGAGATGAGATTTTGAGGTCCCCAAACTGGAAACCCTCCTCCCCCCGGCTGCTCCTTGAGATCCTGTCCATGAAGATCACAAACAGGACCAGTGACAAGGGGCCCCATATTCCTGCAGTACCCCCCACATGATCCCCACGGACAAAAGCCTTCTCTAAATCCACAAAACACATGTAGACTGGATGAGCAAATTCCCATGCTCCCCCAAGAAGCCCTGCAAGGTTAAAGAGCTGGTCCACTGTCCCACGGCCGGGACGCAATTCACATTCTTCCTCCTGTATCCGAGGTTCGACAATCGGCCGGAGCCTCCTTTCTAGCACCCTAGAGTAAGCTTTCCCCGGAAGGCTGAAAAGTGTGATACCCCGATAATTGGAGCCCCTTTTTAAAATGGGAACCACCACACTGGTCTGCCACTCCACAGGCACTGTCCCAGATTTCCACGCGACATTGAAAAGGCGTGTCAGCCAAGACAGCCCAACAATGTCCAGAGCAGTAGCGGAGCGAGTGTGGGGGCAGAAGGTGCGGCCGCCCCAGGCCCACTGTTGTCTCAAGGGGCCCACTTTGAGCCAAATTTAACATGCATTTTGTTATTTAGTTGAGTTTTCCAATAAAGTTAGTTTGACTAGGTCTGAGTCTCTCTTTTCTTTTGCCACAATCAAGACACACAATGTATTTTGTAGTGCAGAGAGGGGCCCCCCTCCACTGCCAAGGGGGTTCTCAACTTCGGCAGCAAACAGCACCAGCAGGGTGCTGTGGCCTGTTTGTAATGTCATTGATCCCACCTCTTAGCACCCCCTTTGCTGGGCCCCCGCTGCTGTCTGGAGTTTTAAAAACCTAGTCGTCTGTCTGCTTTATTTCTGTTTACCTTGCAGTTTTTCGTAACATTAAAAGTGTAAAAAACTAAATAAAAAATGTTTTCTCATTGACAACTCAACCTGGCAAGTCTCCTCCCGTTGCTAGCTCCACTAACGTAAACGCTACTAGCCAAGCAAATAAACATGTTAGCGAGGAGCACCCAGCTAGCTCCATGCAGGAAAGCAACAGTGCTGATGAAAATTTAATTGGTAAGTTGTTTCATCATTATTTGAGATTACGCTTAGATGCTGGTCTTTTGTTTGTGGGTGCATATGTTGTAGACCGCCGTGTCTGCTTGGTTATCGTACTGTATGAACGGCAGGCCATTGCTGTCACACTGTTTACAAAGTTTGTTGTTGTGCGTGGGTTGATAATGTGTGGTTTTATTGTATTGTCTGTTTGGCTGTGTGGCTGGATGAGCGTCCAACTTCACTGAATGTTAAACTGTAGTTGCCTTCTATCTTTGGTTTCCCATCCGGCTAATTAAGTCTGCTTTACTAGTTTAATCGGTGGAATATGCACACAGACATATCAGCACTTGTGCTGCTTAAATATATATAAATATATAGCCTATAGACAGTTTAAGGGCCCACTATTGGTCCCCACCCCCTCTGCAATGAGCCATAGGCTCCGCGCCTGGTCCAGAGCCTTTAGCATCTCAGGGCGAATCTCTTCCACACCTGGCGCCTTGCTACTGAGGAGCTTTCTAACTGCCTCAGTAACCTCTGCCAAGGTTAGTGGTAAGGCTTCCCGTGGATCTTCAGACTCTGCCTCCTCTTCAGAGGACGTGTTGTCTGGGTTCAGGAGTTCTTCAAAGTGTTCATTCCACCACCCAACATTGTCCCCAGTTCTCCACCCCTGCTGATAACAGCCTGGGGCAAGCCCTGCTCTCCCATCCTGAGCCATCGGACGGTTTGCCAGAACCTCCTTGAGACCAACCGAAAGTCCTTCTCCAAAGCCTCCCCGAACTCCTCCCACACCCAGGTTTTTGCTTCCGCAACCACTGAAGCCACAGCCCTCCGAGCCACCCGATACCTGTCAGCTGCTTCCAGAGACCCTGGGCTAACCAAGCCCGAAAGGCCTCCTTCTTCAGCCTGACGGCTTCCTTCACCACTGGAGTCCACCAGCGGGTTCTAAGGTTGCTGCCAAGACAGGCACCAAATGTCTTCTGGCTGCAACTCCTAGCCGCAGCTTCTACAATAGAGGCTTTGAACAAGGACCACTCGGACTCCATGTCCCCAACCTCCCCCGAGGGAGAAGTTCTTCCGGAGGTGGGAGTTGAAGACCCCACGGACAGGGGCCTCTGCCAGACGTTCCCAGTTCACCCGCACTACACATTTTGGTTTGCCAGGTCTGTCCGGCAGCCTTCCCCGCCATCTGATCCAACTCGCCACCAGGTGGTGATCAGTTGACAGCTCTGCTCCTCTCTTTACCCAAGTGTCCAAAACATACGGCCGCAGATCTGACAAAACAACTACAAAGTCGATCATCGATCTTTGGCCTAGGGTGCTCTTGTACCAGGTACACTTATGAACATCCCTATGCTTGAACATGGTGTTTGTTATGGCCAATCCATGACTAGCACAGAAGTCCAACAACAAAACACCACTCGGGTTCAGATCGGGCAGGCAGTTCCTCCCAATCACTCCCCTCCAGGTGTCCCCGTCGTCGCCCACGTGAACATTGAAGTCCCCCAGTAGAACTACAGAGTCCCTAGGCGGAACCCCTTCCAGGACCCCACCCAGAAACTCCAAGAAGGCTGTGTACTCTGAGCTGCTGTTAGGTGCATTTGCACATACAACAGTCAGAGCCTCCCTCTCTGCAACCTGAAGTCGCAGAGAGGCAACCCTCTCGTTCACCGGGGAAAACTCCAACACAGCGGTGTGTGAGTATCCCCACACCCGCCCGGCACCTCTCACCCTGGGCAACTCCAGTCCCTCTCCAGGAGTTTGGTTCCAGAACCGACGCTGTGCGTAGAGGCGAGCCCAACTATGTCTAGCTGGTAGCGCTCCACCTCCCGCACCAGCTCCAGCCCCTTCCCTATCAGAGAGGTGACTTTCCACGTCCCTAGAGCCAGTCTGCGCTGCCGGAAATGCCCAGGCCTCCGCCTACGCCTGCCAGCCGGCTCTGCATGCACCTTCCCCCATGCCTCTCCCTGTGTGTGATGGGCCTACAGGGCAGCGGCTCCATGTGGTTGTTTCGGGCTGGGAGGAAGGCCCGGCCACCAGACGCTCGCCTTCAAGCTCCCCCCCTGGGTCTGGCTCCAGGGGCGTGGGTGCCCTCTTCCGGGCGAGGTGGCTTGCTCTAAAGTATGCCGCTTCATAGGGGTATTTGTTGAACCGCTCTTGGTCTGGCCCCTCCCCTGGGACCACTTTGCCTTGGGAGACCTTACCAGGGGCTAGTGCCCCCAACAACACAGCTTCCAGGTTCACCGGGACATGCAAACTCCTCCACCACGTTAAGGTGGCGATTCTTGGAGGAGTCATTGAATGGTAAGATGTAATATTCTACTTGTCTTTTGATTCGAGAATGATGTGTTTGCTGTCCAAGGTGTTCAGCTACTGAATGAGGAAGAGGAGTCGGCTGATGTCTTGTAATCCAGGTAAATTTGACTTCAAACACACAAATATATATTACACAGATCACATTTCCACCACTTTTTTTCAAATGGAAAATGGCTGCATGATGCATCATTTCTATTTAGGACCATTATAAAATGTATTTGAAATGGCACACTACATTTATATTTTGACTCTTTCTATCAGTCTTACTGTGAGATGTGTTCAATTGAACTCCGCCGGCTGGTCCCACGTTTCAGTCTCTGGCAAGCGGCTCTTTCCAGGTCCAGAGAGGTCCACGGGCCAGATTAGATGCCTTGACACCTTGGTCGGAGTGTGCAGCTGGGATGGAGATTGTACATTGGTTCAGCCGTTGTCTCAGAAGCTCCAAGAGGATCCAACAGGAAAAATTATTAAAGAGTCTTTTGATACGTCGATTTCCAATTCAGATTAACCAGATGGCCATCTTGATGAATCCACTAAGTAATTGGCGTTCAAAATTGAAGAGCAAAGACTTTGGAGAAGAAAGTTCAAAAACCTTGCTTGAGCCAGAAAGAATTGATGTTCCAAAAATTGTGCGTGAAAAAGAAAGTTCGGCAGAGCCTCGTCTCTACGGCACAAACTTAAAAGAAGTGATTCGGACCGAAGTCCGAAGAGAAGCGAGCAAGAGCTGAAGCTCTAAACTTCAAGAAACCAAAACTAAGAAGAACCCAAGGTCTGAGCTGAGTGTGAACTCTTATCACCTGGATGGGAGGAGGGGGGTCTGCAGGCAAAGAGGGGTGCCGCCCACGGGTGACTCCCATTCTGACCGGAGGACAATTGTTTAAACTAAACCGAGTTTACTCAATAAGATTAAGAATCTAAACATATATACATCACCATACATTCATTTCGATATTATTTCTATCAGATCCACATTGATGTAGGTTCACGTCATATATTTAGACAAACATTTCTATCAGATTCATGTTGAGATGAAAATCACACCATCTGGGAACATCCTCAGTCAATCCCAGCCTGTAGGTGAACAAAAACATGTTATACAGTCAGCATTCTTAATAAGACATATTAATAAAGTAGGAAAATAAATTGGTGTCTATAAATAACACCTTCTATAGCTAATATCAAACAGTCTGCTTTATAACACGTCTAAATGTATAATTATGAAGGTTATGTATTCATGGATATTCTAACACTAGATGGCAATAGCGCTCCACGTCAAATTCCTATTAAACATAATATAACTCTTATTGCTGTTCTGAAGATCAGATTTTGAGTTTAAAAAGATGATTATAATACATTCAACGTGACATTTACAAATATCTAGATGAAGAAAGACATAAATGTTCATTTGATGCAGAATTGAACGCTGTGGTTTAATTCAGCTCTTCAGCAGTCCTTCAACAGATGGTCAATTTTACGACTTTGCAGAGACTGGTTTCGGTCACAGTTCATGTCTTTGGGGTCAATTTGTAGATAGCAGAGTGTTCTGTTTCTGCTCGGTTGTTTATTCCAGGTGTTGTAAAAGTTCAAAACATCCTTACTGAGAGGGAGACTTAAATCATTGATCAGTTCCTTTGTTCCTTGGTAAAAGTAATCAACATGTTAATCCACAGTCCTGAGTCCTGCAGGAAGAGAGTTGTAAACGTGGCTGCTGATAACGGCTACAACATGGTTCTTTATCTTCTCACGGCGTCTGTGCCGGCTTCCTCACCCTCTGCTTGTCAACAAATGCACGTTGTTTCAGATGGGAAGTGTAACCGTTTTACAACAGTGCAGTTGCAGTCAGAGACCTGCTGTTGGAACCAAAGCACACCAAAACTGAAAAGTTACCTATTGGGGCTTTAACAATAAATTATAGCATTACAAATCATTAGCAAACATTATTAACTATAATTTCATTGTTTGTTTACAGTAAATAACTATTAACTAATGGTTAATTAACTATCTATTTACCCTTATTTACTCTTATAGATGATGGTTATTATAAAGTTTTACCCTTTTTTCTTTTGGTAAACATTTAAAACGGGCCAGTTTGACCCGAACACCACACAAGGGTTAAGTTTAGATTTCTTAACTTGCCTTATGAAATTCTGATGCACTTTCAGTTTTGTTTTCTGAAATGTGTGCTTGTCAGATAAGTAAAAGTAAGCAAAAAAAGGGTATCACTAGGAGGGCAGTGACCAATAACATGGATATTTTTAAACCCTGAGCATCATTTTGTAAATAGCCTTCAGCAGCCATTTAAATTACATTTGCCACTTGTCGACAATTGGAGGAAACTTTAGAGGTTGGTTTTCTAGTTATAGTCGATTAAATTCATGGTTGGTTTTCTGGTTTGGTAAGTTGTATCGTTATTTTAAACTGATGGTTTAACTTAACAATGTTGCATTTTAGCTTGTGTGAAACTGAGGTTAGACTACTTAATAAATGACTGACTTCTTTCTCTTTTATCTAGTCGGGGCAAAATGGCAAGTCCGAGCAAAAAGGCAAAAAAGTGAGTACCTCTGTCTTTGTTAAACCAGTTTACAATATCCCAATATTGGAGGAAAATTTAGAGGTTGGTTTTCTAGTTATAGTCGATTAAATTCATGGTTGGTTTTCTGGTTTGGTAAGTTGTATCATTATTTTAAACTGATGGTTTAACTTACCAATTTTGCCTTTTAACGTGTGTAAAACTGAAGTTATTTAATAAATGACTTATTAACTTCTTGCTCTTTTATGTAGAACAAGTTGCTGCAACATGGAAAATATGTGAGTACCTCTGTCTTTGTTAAACCACTTTGCACAATAAATTTTTTTTTTTTTTTTAAATAAGTTGGAAGTTTCAGCACTAATTCATACTGTCAATGCTCTTTTTTTTTCAAAATTCTACAGACCGATCATCACCAAGGTAAAACAGAACAAATTATAAACACTTGTAGAATAAACCGCACACTAACACACCTGCACAAAGTTAAGCCTGTGTACATGTATTATCCATTATCAGTCTAGATTAAAAATCTATTTAACTGGGAGTTCTTGGTTCTCTTCGTTCTATAGGCCTAGATGCTTGTTATCCCCATGAGTGGTGAGGAGAGCTACGGTAGCTTTGTCCAACTTTTATAATCAAACCAACCTTCTTTATTCTCCTTTCCTTCAATACTTAAAAAAAAGAAAGAGGAACACGCTTTCTATTGAAAGGACATTTTCAGTGTCCAATGTTTTGTTCTCTTTGTTCTACTAGATGTTTAATATCCCCACCAGTGGTAAAGCCATAAAAAACATTCTTTGTAGCGTCAGCATTATTTTTGGGCTCATTTCATGCTTATGCTATACCTCCCAGAGCCCTCAGGCAAAATTGAGCTGGTCTCCATGGTGTTGTTTTATTTTTGGCATTTCATTGTTCTTAGCTTTTGTTTGTTTGTTTTCTGCCAGGTGTTTAATGATCCCATCCATGGTCACATGGAGTTACACCCACTCCTCATCGAGATCATTGACACACCTCAGTTCCAGAGACTTCGACTCATAAAGCAGCTTGGAGGTGTCTACTCAGTTTACCCCGGAGCGTCTCACAACCGCTTTGAACACTCGATCGGGTAAGTCAGCAAGTTTTCAGATTTCAGCCCACAGGTGACCTCAGTCCAAATAAGGAGAAGACTCATGGTTTTCACATAACCAATAAAGGCAGAAAACAGTGCCTGTCTTAGTATGGATCGAATAAAAAATATGAATAAAAATATATATAATAAATTGTGATAACTGTGTTATAATTTAAAAAAATGTTTTCTGTGGTCTAAAAAGGGTGGGATACTTAGCAGGAAAACTTGCTGAGGCTCTCAGGTCAAGGCAGCCAGAACTCAACATCAATGACAGAGACGTCCGTTGTGTTCAGATTGCTGGCCTCTGTCATGACCTGGGTGAGTAATGCATCCCTTTTCAATAATACATGGAATGGTTAATAAATTATATTATTAGGTATGAAAAGAGTCAAATGAAAGTAAAATGATCCAGAAATAACCCTTCCATCTTTCAAAAAAGCAAGGGCTTCTGCATTTAAAAATAAAAATATGAGGGTGGGGTGGTGGTGGTGGTAGCTCCGTCTGTAGGGACTCTGATAAGAACTGGAGGGTCTGGATATCTGAAACAAATTTTTAAAAATTGTTTATCCCAGAGGGCATTTCGGTTCGACAGTCCACCCAGACCATGCATACGTTTACAAACACATAACAGTCTTTTCTTGAAAGCAATATCATCAAGTTTAGATTCAGGAGTAATCTATCCTCAACTCAAACAGGTTTATTAAGACATACTGACTGTATAATCTGTGCACTATCAGTGGATTACGCCTGTATTTATCTATCCATTTCAAGGTCATGGACCCTTTTCCCATCTGTATGATGGAATGTTCCTCCCCAAAGCACTGACAAAGAAGGAAGAAGAAATGAGAAGAAATAGGAAATTGAGAAAAGAGGAGAAATTGGAGGAATGGAAGGTAAGAAGTTCATATTTTTGTTGTAATACAACAAATGAAATACAGAGGAACCGCAAAACTGAAGCACATGTACCTTTCACACCGGCTTGTTCTTGAAACAAAATCCAGGATGTTCTTTTTGTGTTGCTAAATGACCCATACCCTGTTCTCTTTGGTAATAATATATCAACTTTTTATCTGACATGTTACCGCTGTTCAGAAGCTCCATGAGATTTTACTAAATGTTTCTGTTTTAACCATTAATCCTGGTGATTCAGAGCTTTAGATACAACAAACAAAGATAATAATTGAATTCATGGTTCATAAGAGGTAAAAGAGGAACCTCTTTTAAAAGCAGAAGGGATTTCTAGATCTGTTTATGTCTCTTTGTCACTCAATAAGAGAAGATAACCTTTATTCATCCTACAACGGGCAGCAAAGAGCAAGGATAGCCAAAAAAGAGTACACAGTGCACAATTCAATAACTTTAGATCAAAAGAGTGTGATTGTTGTGTTTACATCCAAACAAACCGGGCTAAAGGGGAAACGCCCCTTTGTTTCAGAACAACTTTTCCAAACTATCCAGGTGTGAAAAAACAAGCATGATTACCTTCCCAAAAACTCTTACGCTTAACAGTTTGACATCGGGTTGAGTTCAGCTAGCTAAATAACCCTGGTAAAGACTGTTAGGATGTTGTATACAGTATATTGGCTGACATTAAGTGGCTCGTCAAATTCTGAAGAGCTTTAGGAACTCTGACATTGTAAATTGTTGTACATACGTTTTGAGATATACTCTTCAAATGTGGGGGAAATTAAAGTATGTGGGATTATTGTATTTATGTTTTAAATCTTGTGTTGACACATTTATGAGTCTGTGTGTCTCACAGCATGAAAAGGGCTCTTGTGACATGCTAGACCACCTGCTGAAAGAGAATAATCTTAAACCAGTGATGGAGAAGTATGGACTGAAACCTAAAGATGTGACATTCATTAAGGAGATGATTGCTGGACCTCTACAGGAATCTAAAAGCAAGAAGGTAAGTTCACCTCATTATGTTATTCAGAAGTCGGATAAGATACTGTATGAATATAAGATAAGAGAAGATAAAACTTTATTCATCCCACAACGGGCAGCAAAGAGCAAGGATAGCCAAAAAGAGCACATAGTGCACCATTCAAGAAAAAATAGATCAAAAAAGTTGAGGAGCCAAAAGAGTGTGATTGCTGTGTTCACATATTTACCAAACAAACCGGGCTATGGTTTCAGAACAACTTTTCCAAACTACCCAGGTGTGAAAAAACTGAACTGCATGATCACCTTCCCAAAAACTCTTGTGCTTAACAGTTTGATATCAGGTTGGGTTCAGCTAGCTAAATAACCCTGATAAAGACTGTTAGGATGTTGTATACAGTATATGTCCACAGAAAATTGGCTGAAATTCTGAGGAACTTTAGGAACTCTGACATTTAACTTTTTTTAACATACACAAGTTTTGAGATATTCTCTTCAAATGTGGGGGAAATTAAAGTATGTGGGATTATTATATTTATGTTTTAAATCTTGTGTTGATACATGTATGACTCTGTGTGTCTTGCAGGATGAAAAGGGCTATTATGACATAATTAACACCCTGGTGGAACTGATTGATCTTGAAAAAGTGATGATGGACAAGTATAAACTGAAACATGAAGATGTGAAAAACATTAAGGAGATGATTGCTGAACAGGAATCTAAAAGCAAGAAGGCAAGTTCAATGTCCACAGTAAATTGGCTGACATTAAGTCACTCGTCAAATTCTGAGGAACTTTAGGAACTCTGACATTTAAAGTGTTTCTTACATACACACGTTTTGAGATCTACTCTGCAAATGTTGGTTGTGCTATTTGTGTAGTTCCCTGTCTTCTTGCAATATTTACACACAGTTTTTGTCTCGTCTGTTATCTTCTCACCTCTTTCATTTTCTGTCTTGGGGAAGCTAAAATGCTTCCACACCTATGATTTAAAAGAGGGTGGTGCGTCCTCAATTTCTAAATCTTACTTTACAGCTGCTAACGCTCACGATATTATTGAGATTCATTTTTCAGAGTACTGATGTGAATCTTGACACCTTTGAATCGATTTATCACGATTTTACAATTAATCTTTACATCCCTAACTGTCAATATTACAGGAACAGAGTAAGCTTGAACAAGTGATGATGAAGAAATACAAACTGAACCCTGAAGATGTGAAATTCATTAAGGAGAAGATTGCTGAAGGCAAGAAGGCAAGTTCACCCCATCTGTGCATAAATCAGTCTGTGTCCTACAGCAATGTCACTATTTTGTAACATCTCCTCAGCATAAAGGCGGACAAGAAGAGTCCTTTTTTTTATCGTGAAAAAAAGTTTTTCTTCTGCCTAGACCTCCAATTGAAATTGGACCTGCTGTTTAATTTGTCATGCTTTTACTTGTACATAGTTTATTGTGTTCATATTTTAGCTTTATCTCTGTTTTGTGGAATGGTCCTACATATTTTTTCTATGCAGTATAAATTCATTGACAACAACATACGTGTCAATAAAACTGGTCCTGATTCGCTTTGTGTCGTCATCCCTGCAGTGGCCGTACAAAGGGCGCCCAGAAAAAAAGTCCTTCCTCTACGAAATTGTGTCCAACAAAAGAAACGGCGTTGATGTGGACAAGTTTGACTACTTGGCCAGGTCAGGTTTTAATGAAGTGCTGTAGAGCAATTCATTTTGTGACGAAGACCGCGACAGCACTTCTTTTTTTTTACCGTGAACAATGCATTATTCTCCTGATTATTTTAAATTATAGGCTACAAAACTCTCCAGTAAATTCAGTTTCCCTCTATACACCTATTTTCTTCACCTTGCCTCAATCTGCCTCTACTCAGGGACTCTTCCTACCTGGGGATCAAGAACAACTTTGACTTTCGTCGCTTCATGCAGTTTGCCAGAGTGTGTGAGGTTGATGGCAGGAAAACTATCTGCACCAGAGACAAGGTGCTGACACACTTGACCTTGTAAACAGATAATTGAAAGCAAACTGATAATGTTGTTATTTATGACTAAACTGTAATCCTAACCTCAACAGGAGGAGGGCCATATGTACGACTTGTTCTATACAAGACACTGTCTCCACAAAAGAGCCTGTCAGCACAGAGTAAGCCACATCATACAAGAAATGTAAGTGTCTACCTTCAGAAGTTATTACTCCAAATATAAGATTGGTCTCCTTCTGATTTCCATTATTTGATCTGCGTCATGATTCATTATCTCATCAGTAATAATATGTTTGATATGAACATACAGGATTGCAGAGGCTTTTTTGAAAGCAGACGGTCACATTCAGATTGAAGGATCACAAGGATCAGCAGGATCAGAAGGAACAATAGGATTTCAAGGATCAAGAGGGCTGTTCACTCTCTCTACAGCCTTTAAGAACATGGAGGCCTATACAAAGCTCACAGGTGTGTAGATTTAAATGTGTGCTGTTAGCTCATGTTTAACATTAAAGCCAATTCAGACTACAGGAATATCAAGACATTGTTTTAAATAATGCACTACACCCAACAATCTGAAAAGGAATTTTTGAATGTTTGAGGAGTTCACAAATCCAGTCTTAAACATCCTGAACAACTGGCTGTCCTGATCATTTGAACCTGTTTCATATTTAGGATGTTTATTTATTATTATTATTTAAGTAAAAGTGACATATTTCAATACTTTTTGGAAAAACACTTACTGCTTTCTGTAAGGTTAGTGGCTCTGTTGCGAAGTCATTTACTGTTATGCTACTTTATCCATTTTTTTTACTATGCTCATGTTAAAAAAATAAATAAACCAGATCCTGTTAATTAAATAAGTTGTAGTTGCCATGTCTTAAAATGTATTGAGTGTGTTTGAATTAAATTCACTAATTTTTCTGTGTGTAATTATTTATCGTTTGCTTGTTACTCTGTTACTCTTTTAGACAACGTGTTTGAGGAAATACTGAAGTCTTCCCGTCCTGAGTTACAAGAGGCAAGAGAGATTCTGCAAAATATTGTCTCTCGAAAGATCTACAAGTTTGTTGGTGAGACAAAGCCAAAGACCATCAAGGATTGGAAAGTAAGTCTGTGTTCTTGTGTTTCATTACATTTATAACACATGATCTAATGCACTGTTATCACAAAGCTGGATAATGTGCTCATTTTCAGTTCATAGAATATGTACAAATCACATTCTTTACTGTCTCCAGCATTTTATCTTGCCCGTGTTGTTATTACATTTAACATGAACAGCAGCACTATTGAACAGTTCTCTTTTTGAAATGCAATGTGAATTGGATAGCAGCTTGAAATGTCTTACAATACAAAATCCCTCAGTCAACTAATGCTGCATGATATTGGGGAAACTGCGATAACCTTTTGAGGTTCATACAATTACAATTTGTATTATCATTTGGGCCTTCAAGTCTATTTTCTTTTTCAAATAAGAACCCCTTATACATTCAAAGTGACAACTAGTCTGCATCAAGAGCCCTGTGACAGTAACTTCAAAGCAAATAACAGTTCATCGTCATACACTGCATGTGATGTGTTACCATAGCACTTGTAAACTTGTACACATAGCAAAAGTGATGCAAAAATCATACCTACAGTCAAAAATATCTACACTAAGTTGGTGCAGTTTTTTGAGTGAATAAGAATTGAATTCCAAGTTGCTTACATTGTCAACTTAAAATGCAAAAAACCTTTAATCTATCCTTTCTCATTGTTCTCATTTTTTTCTGCTTCCTTTAAAGAACCTGAAGCTGGAAAAAAACTGGAAAAAAACATTGGCTCAGCCCCTCCCTAACGAGGAAGAAGACAACCTGAAACAGGAGGACTTTGAAATCAAGGTGTTTTTTTTTTTTTTACTTTCTTTCATCTCACTTTTTTGTAAAATCTTCGGTTTTGCTGATCTTTTGATTTGTAAGATGTTGTAGAAGTGTTTGTTATGGCACACATCATTTTACTCCTTTAACCTTTTTAGGTCATTGAAATGGACTATGGCATGGAAGACAAGAACCCTGTTGAACATATGCATTTCTACAGCAAATATGAGCCTGACGTGGCAAAGCCAATGTCCAGAGAAAATGTCAGAACTAATTATTGATTAAAACAATTTTTTATCGCAATCTTTCAATATTTCTTCTGTTTATTATCTGTAAGGCAGCTTATGTCTCCATAACTCTCAAATTAAAGCTGCTGTCATTCTTTACAGGCATCCAGGATTGGCACAACGATCTATTCTGAGCAGCTGATCAGGGTCTTCTGTAAGAAGACTGATGAACAGAGTGTGGAGGCTGCCAGACAGCACTTTAAACAATGGTACAATGATTTTCCAATCCTTTGATAATAGTTGAATATTAAGATGTTAAAGGATACAATATCAACTAACTTGCTGTTGATTAAACATAAAACATCAAATATATATTCAGACCAGTTGACTTGGCAAAAGTAAATAGAAAACAGTCAGCAGTGAGTACAGTTTATTTAACATGGTTGAACGTGATTTACAATCTGCTGAGTGCCTACATAAAGTACTTTTATTATCATTTTCTAAATCAAAATACTGCCGAACTGAGTCACACTCCAACATGTTATTGGTCCTTTGTCCTGGTTTGCGTCCAGGTTAGACAGCAAGTCTAAGACAGTCAGTCAGGTTTCCGTACTGAAGTCCGACAATAAACAGAGTAAATTGCTCTGTTAACTGTGACGAACAAATGCAGCTAAAACAGTCCCCATTTGAAACACAATATCAACCATTAGAACACACCTAAGGATAGAAATGTCCAAACGTCCCAAACGAGTGTTAGTGTGGACCGTATTGTCAACAATACAAAAAGTCTATGGTGTAGACCCTCAGTAAGCAGTGGGCAGTAAGTGTGACTCCCCAGCAGCTAACTGTCATATCAGTGTTTTCCAGCTCCGTGCACTGAGCTTATGATAGTGAAATGTCCCTTTTTAAACATAATTTGTCATGTTGGGGCGCTGGTGGCGCAGTGGTTAGTGCGCGCACCCCATGTATGGAGGCTAAAGTCTTCCAAGCGGGCGACCCAGGTTCAAATCCAACCTGTGGCTCCTTTCCCATGTCGTGCCCTACTCTTTCTCCCTGATTTTCGACTCTGTACTCGTGTCCTGTCTCTCCATTAGAGGCCCTAAGAGCCCAAAAATAAATCTAAAAAATAAAAAATGCTGCGTGCGCGACACAGCGAGAGATAGGGCATGCGCGATAGACTGCAGGTGTGCACTCAGTTTGAACGTCACAACATAGCAAAAACGAGAGCTGTATCACATCCGCTTCAGAGAGAGAGAAGATCCACTGTCCGTACACCCCTCTTGCTCATATGAAAACTGAAGCTTCTTATGGCTTCGTTTTAATAACGTGTACAGCCGCTTGCTGCTGATTCTGTGCTGATCTCCTGTAAATAATGGAATATCGAGTGGATGTTGAGCAGATTAAAGTTGTTTGTTGCAAAAAAATGTATTAATTTAGTGGGGAAAACCAAGGGGCAACCTCCGGTCTCGAAAAATGGAGCCTGTGCGGAAGTACAAAAAACTGCAGTTCCTCGAGGTTTCGCTTGAGGCTGGCTGCAGAAGCGCCGTAAGTGCCATAAGCCCACAGCCAGAAAAGCCCGTTTTTACCACAGGAATCAACATGTTTACAGCCTGGTTCAAAAAACGAGATATATCTGATAAGTTGACGGGCCCTTCTCCTCACACTGTGGGGGGGGTGAATTTCTTTATAACTCATCGGATTTTATTCTATTAAGGAAAACGGCTATGCCCATATAAGGGTTGTGGCAGATTTGATTGACAGCTCTGCGCGGTCAGCAGGTCAGGAGGCTAACAGCTTGATCCGTCTGATTTCTCCTCTTTCTTACTTCGTTTGGAGAGTTTGTTTAACACATATCTGACAACATACATGGCTTGCTGTGCGGTTAACAGACCATCCAAGAAGTTGATGCTTCAGTTTTCTTCGGTAAGTGATATAGTAGTGTTATATTTACTGCTTACTCATGTGTCGGTATTTATATTTACGGACATAGCTTGTTTAGCGTTAGCTTGTAAACCAGTCGGCTAACTACTCAGTGTAGCTCATTAATTACATTATTTACATTATTTACGGTCAATGGTTTAGAAATGTTTGTTGTTAAGATGTTGTTGTTGAAAATAGTGAGTTTGTGTTATGTTAGAAGCTAAAGGTTCACCTCGGTGGTTATCTGACGTTATGATGAATGTTAGACTCCACGTAAATGTGGACATTAAAAAACAAACTTTGTGTAGTAATTATCTGTCAGTAACATAAACTGAACTGAACTGAACCTAATGTGCTGTGTAGGTTATAGAGGATGACATTAATGTTACATGGTTGATGTAGTGTCTTAAGATTTGAGCAAACTGTTAACAAATTAAAAAACTTCACTTTGTAAGAGCATCTGTAACCATTAAGAACTATATTAATAACCATATTAATTTTCACTGAACTCATACACAGAATATAGCAGTAGAAATATAAAATATAAATAACATATGGAATGAAAATAAAATATAAAACACATAGATATAAAGTATAAGAAATAGTTTGAAGAATACAGCCATGTACTGAGCTCATGTTAATAATAAATGAGTTACTGTATGTTCTGTACTGAAGCACAGAGAGTTGGGACCTGTTAATGATTTAAATGAATTTTTCTTCACACAAAATCTGAGACAATTTGATGTGGAATATCATTGTGCAAGTGAGTGAGAGAGCTGAAAATATCATGATTACAATAAGGTTTATCTTCTTAACTTTAAATAGATGTTGATTACCTGAATACTGTACCTTTGTTGTCTTAGGTAGTACACTGTTGAATTTATAAATGTACTCTTACACACAGATGAATACAGAAAAATAGATGAGAACAAAAAAACGATTTAATGAATAACTGATATTTTCTCTCTTTCTTTGCCATCCTGAAGACCTCTCACTAAAAGTCCATGTTCTCCTGGATCCATGTCACATGCTCGAGCTTCTTCAGAATGACTTTTCAACAGTCAAAGTTCTGGTGAGAAGATGGCCAGCAGATGAGACGGCAGTACATCAAGGAGCTCCACAGGCTTCAGAAGAAGGAGGAGGGTTTGCACCTTGGAAGACTGTATTCATGCTTCAGCTGTTCAAATAAAAGTAGATCTCCTCCAAACAACTTGCAATCAAACCAAAAAAAAAAGAGTCTGTTTTTACAGCAGAGATTAACATGTTTACAGCTTGGTACAAAAAAAACAAATAGGTGTGATTAGCTCATGTCTCGATGGACACACACTGTATGGGGGGGTGAATGTTTTGATGACTCATCAGTTTTGATTTGATGAAGGATAAGAGTTATTCACAATAAGGCGTGTAGCTGACCAGCTTGACAGACGGGCGCGGTGTAACGGTTTGTCAAGAGGTTTAAAACACGCCTCAGCTCCAGCTCTCAGCCTGTGGGTGTCATCACTCAGGCCATCCGGGGGAGACCTCCCTCACAGCAAGCTGTTGAAGAGAAGCAACCGAAGTCCACCCCAGAAGAACCAACAAATGCAGATGTTGTTGAAGCTCAGGTTTCTTCCTCTGTCTCTGAAGCTCTCTGGGCACCTCGACGGACCAGTCACCAATAATCCACACTGTGTCTATAGGAGAAATACAAAGGTGTTCAATTAATGCCTCAGACAAGACAAAATGTACAGTTAACTACATGTGACAGCTCAGGGTGTTTTTTTGTTATGAGCCACATCTGCAGGAATAATATTGAACAAGGTAGCTGCAACTCATAATAATAGATGCCAGTCTTAAACACTATTTTTTCTAATACTTAAAGTTTTTGGTGTGAAGCTGACACTGTCCACAGACTTCATGACTTCACGGGGTTCAATAGAAAACAAATGTCTTATAATAAATACTAAATAATTATTTTTCAATTGTCATGTTCACCCACATCACTGTTGACATCAGTAAATATAAGACACAGACATTCCTCTTTTTGTCAGAACAGTAACATGAACTGTATGCTTTGTAATATTGATTTCTTCTGGATGTCTCATATTTATTTACAGTTTATGGATAAAACTTTGTTAATGTATTTCTCTGCTAACAACGACAAAGTCTAACTTCTCTGACAAATAACTAATAAACATAATTGTATATTTAAAAAAGTGTAGTTTTGAGACTTTAATTAAATATTTGTGTTGAATATAATTAGTTTTAACTGTGTTGTAGAAAAGTTAAAAGTTAACTTACTGTTTGTAGAGTTTTCTCAGGACGAGCAGGAATCGGGGATGATAGCAGCCTAGCTGTCAGCGATGCTGTCAAGTGGACTGCTAACGTCGAGCTGAATGGGCGGAGTTAAGTCCCGCCGGTCCCGCCTTACGGCTGTTGCTAGGTTGATCCGAAGTTAGGTTGAAACTGCAAATCCAATATGGATGCGGCCGTCGATTGGACTCATTTTCTGCCTATGTAACAGACGGGTCAGGGTTCGTCCAGTAATATTTACAGTCTATGGGGAAAACACATTTAATATGAATACAAACCTAATATTAAAATATATCCTAAGATAAAGTAAGAAAAAAAAATAGACTACGTCAATCTCTGTGTTTTATTACTTGAGATTTTTAAAAAACTGAAAGTTCTCAGCAGTGAGATGATGGATCTGCATGATGAGTACATCGTTTATCTTTAAAATAAGTTGAATGTTAGATTGTTTGTTAAATAGAATCATTTCTTCTTTAGTTTATCTCTCACTAGGTTTACTCTACACTGCTTTCTTTAAACAGATGTACTTTTGTGTCTTTATTAACATGCAGGTTAGAGAAGGAGCCAAATCTGCTTGGACCTGAGGGTAATTAAAAGACCATGGAAATGACTCAACAACATGAATAACACAGAATTATTTCTTATTCAGACTCAGGACTCTTTCTAGCTTTTATCATATACATGTTGTATTGTTGTTTTAAATTGTTGACTCCCTTCTGCATCTGCATAAGTTCCAACAACATACAACATGTTTTTATTGAGGACAAAGATAAATCATAATATATAATAATATAAACTGATACATAGACACACATGACACTGGATACTTACACAGCTAGCAGCTGTATGGCTGTTGAATACCATTTAGGTAAAGAAAGCCATTATTGAAATCCAACAATCATTGTCTCAAACTGAATATATAAACTGCATGTTTCTGAATTGATTCAGCTTTTGGTCACATTTATGCTTCTTTGTAGGTTGTGAATTCTTTTTGGTCGGGGAAAGATGTAAAGCACTCCCAACATGTGTAATGGAGTGAATATTTCACTTGTGGTTTTATTTAGGGATTTATAATACTCAGTGGTGTTTTAGTTTTGATGTTAATCGTTTGAAGATTGAGGACATGAGATTAGATTATTTGTCTTTGAGTGGTGTTTAATGAGAGATGATCATGAGTGATGTTTTGGTGACTGGTATTATCTTATATTATATTACTTTGTATCTGCAGCATTTATTATCACAATACAATTTTAATCTGTTTTAAAATGAGTCTTATTTTGGGCATGTTTTATAATGTGCTCTTCTTTTGAGTTTATGATTCTTACTTTAAAAACTGGAACTTTTGAATCTTTGGAATATTTGCATCTAAAAACTTGAAATTCGAATTAAACAATATCTTTAAACGTATCCATCAACTACCTTTCTTTGATGGATGATGAATGTGTTTAAATGTATGACAGACTTTAAGTGAAGCTATAATTGTTTGACGATTGGTTCTTACATAATGCATCTATGAGAACCTTTCAAGTGTATTCCTGTTGTGATGGGTTCATATCTGATAAAATCTGCATGTATTCAAAATAAACATCAGAGAAAATCCTGAGTTCAACATTGTGTAATCTATCAAACTATATATATACACACACACACACACACACACACACACACACACACACACACACACACACACACACACACACACACACACACACACACACACACACACACACACACACACACACACACACAATTGCAGTTCAAAGTGCTTTACAAAGGAGCAGAAAAGGGATTGAGAAAGGGTAGTTTGTAAAAACCTTTTAGAGACTAATGCACAGAAATAAGAAATAAAATAATCATGATAAATATAAATACTAAAAAAACATAAATCAAACACAAAAATGTGAATTAAAAAGTAGATATTAACACATTTTTCATTAGCTTCAAGATAAAGATAAGCTCCAAACAGAATTAGAAAACAGCTTCTGTTAAATTTTTAGGGCTGCCTCGATGTAGGCTCTCAAATCTCTATATGCCTGTTCAGCTTATGTCCATGTAAGTAGACTACAAAAGTAGAAAAGTGGAGGCTGCAGGTCGACATAAGAGCTTACCTACCGATTTACTGGAGGGTAGAGTATGTTTTACGTGACCATCTGTGCTAAAATTACCTAACCAACTAGTATTAGCATAACGCTGATACGAACAAGCAGTTTAAAATCGCCCGGCATTGCAGTTCCTCTGTGTCGTCACTGAATGTTTCCATTTCCGGGGTTTTGGCATCAACGCTCATTCGCTCCACGATATTTGCGCTGAGTCAAAGAGGAGGGTCCTGTGTCAAGTTACACATGCGCAGCGAGTAATACACCGGAAGCAAAGGGTTTTCCCTCAAAAATATAAAAAATAAACACGTGTTAAAGACAAAGATAAAGATAAACTTTATTGATCCCCCCCGTGGGGGAAATTTTTTTTGTTACAACAGTTCAAGCAAAACAGGAATATAATTATTAAAAATAACAAGAAGTTAAAAATCAAACATATTTACATCAGTTAAATAAAGGGAGAAAAAATACAATAATAGAATAAGAATTAAAAAATATATATTCTTAAAAAATAAACACGTGTTCCCGTAATTAATTACAATTTATTAATTGCATCTATTACTAAAAGCAATTTGTTTGTATTTTGTTCGTTTTTAAAGCTTTTTTTTTTTTTAAACACCATTGGCTGTAATAAATATGCCAGATTGTGGCAGGATCAGAATTTTGTTCTTGTTCTTTTTAACTTCACTTTGCATAGTCTTGAAACTAAAAGGAACTGATGAAATATATATTTGCCTTAAACACTAAGTCCAAATGAAATCTCTGGTTAAAACTGTTCTTCAATTAACTTTTTTTTTATGGGTAGCCTATCTTTATGCAGTCTGGTTACAATTTAACACCCCCCTTTCCTAATGGAAATGTCACTGACTCTACCAAAGTTTTAGTAATCATAAGTCATGTTTACCATATACAGGTGTTTTCACTCGTGTTAGCTTCGTATTGTGTAGTTTGTTTTTATAACTGGGTCTTAGAGGTTATACAAATTGATAATAGAGTACATACGGCTCCCAGGTTGCAGCTCTGGTGTAGTTGAAGCAACACATTCCTCCAGCAGCAGCAGCAAGGGCTGCTGGGTTTCGTTAGTCTCGTTTGATGCGGAGTTTCGTTTGTTGTGATGGTTGCATAGTCACTAGGCCCTGGAACTATAGCTGTTGCAATGCCGCAGCTATACAAGGATACTAAAAACAGACTTTATTCTGAAGGCTAAACCGGATATTGTTTGCGCTGTGGATGTGCTCGACGCGCTCGGCGTGGAAACAAAACCCGGGTATTTTCAGCGTACCCAGTGTCTCCTGCAAAACAGAGCAGAACTGCTGGATCAGCTGTTACAAGCGACGTAGTTTCCATTATCGGCTCTAGTTGAGGTGCTTTCTTTTTTCTTTTCTTTTTTCACTGAGTAACTCAAATGACCTCCTGTGTGTAAACCATAGACTGTAGATACGTGTAAACCCAACATGGACAACCGTAAAAGGCCGTTCGACGGAGGGTTGAGCCCTGATGAAAGCTTCAAAACGCCGGAGAAGAAAGTGTCAGCGGTCCGGCTGCAGGACTCGGACTACATGCAATGGGGAGTCGAGGAAACTTGTCGCTACCTGCGTAGAGAAGATCTCGGAGAATTTGAAGATACATTTCGAGGTTGGTTTTCTGGTTTGGTCGCTTTAATAGATGTTTTCATTGTGTAGGCTATCTGTTGATCAGATGGGTCAACGCTGCCGCCCATTTGTGTGTTTGACATGTAAGCAGTCAACATGAATAGTAATGTTTCCTCTGTCATCCAGCACAAAAAATCACAGGAGTCGGCCTGAGGTATCTGAATGACAGCGATCTGGAGAAGATTGGCATTGAGTAAGTGTTTCCACTTCCGACTTTATTTAATAATATTCAAATAGCCCACTGCCTTGTGCACTCACTGTCTTTAGGAGGAAATGTGACCAGCAATACCACATGGCTCTCCTAGTGGGTCGACTTTAATGCTTCATGCATTGTCTGTATGTTGGTTAACACCTTTTTCTTTTCTTTTTTTCTTCACAATTGTATCATTTAAGGAGCCTTGGTGACCGACTGCGGATCATACACAGCCTCAGGAAGCTGTGGCAGATAACAGCAGAGCCAAGCAAGGTATTTTGTCTGTTATCAATCTAAACTCTCAAGGCTTACAGATCAGAAAGACATAATAAAGCAAAAAAAAAAAAAAAAAAAAAAAAGGAGCATGCTAGATGAGCAGAAGGGACATGTGAAATATATATTAGCAGAGTCAAGGAAAAACAGATGATGGTTTATTTCATTCTCATTAAAAAGGCTAACTAAAGGTTGGAAGCTAAATACATAATGTGAAATTGAATTGTGAGTTGGAAGTAGGAAAGTATTTTTTTATAGATTCTGTGATAGTGACATTTTGTCCGTAATAATTTATTATTATTATTATTAATAATAATAATAATAATAAAAAGCCTAAGACAGGCTACAGACTGTTTAAAACACATATTTAAGCCTCCTTTAGAATTGAGATGCTGTGGTGAATTCAATTTCATATTAAAAGACTGTACGACCCGACCTTGTGATCGCATCTACTGAACCTCTGTCAAGTGTGTCAACACATTGTGTCAACACACTGTGTCAACACACTTGACAGAGGTTCAGATGGACCGAAACGTTTAGCTTGTTCTAATAAATTGGTGATACTTAGCAGGAGTAGTGTGCAGGATTTTTTCTTTTCAAGTAATAGTTTTTCGTCCTACGCACCTACCTTATGAGATAACTGGTTGTCCTAACACCTCCTTTAAAAAAAACAGGGTCTAAGTTTTAAAATGCATTCAAGCAGGCTGGGACTATTTGATCGACACATATATTTTGCTAAATTGAATTCTGGATGTAAACATAAATAGCGCCTCTGTTGTGTCTTCTGCCAGGTGTTTAATGATCCCATTCATGGTCACGTGGAGTTACATCCTCTACTCATCAAAATCATTGACACGCCTCAGTTCCAGAGACTACGAAACCTCAAGCAGCTTGGAGGGACCTACTTAGTTTTTCCTGGAGCGTGTCACAACCGCTTTGAACACTCGATCGGGTAAGTCTTCAGTTAGATACAATGATTGTTGATCACGGTGTATCTTGACAAATCATAAACCAGCCCTGCTTCGTAGTTAGATGCACATTAAGGAAAGTGGGTCCTCGAGGGGACAATGAAAATAGAAGCCCAATCATCATAACCATCATTGATTGCTAAAGCCAAAAATTGAGTCACCATTAGAGCGGTTCCACTATAATACCATTATCACATTGCCATAGATACTGAATAAACTGTGTTATCGGGTATCAGTGAGAATGCCATTCAGTAAATCAATCTGAAAACGTATCTTATCGTTATCTCCATAAAATCCACTTGTTTCAGGGTAATTTATATGGGAATGATAAACATCGATAACAACAGTTTGAAGGAGCCAGAGAGCATAGTGTAGATCAAAGTTACATAATGGAGGGGTATTCAGGGTCCACCAGTAATCACTTTTAGGTTTCAAAATCTGTATGAAGTAAATCAAAGCAAAACTATTTACTGTATGAACAGAGCATGGATCTGCCCCCTCCCAAAAAAAAAAAAGAACATACTGGACTGTATGAGGTACAAACGCCAACAACCGGAGAAGTCAGACTGATCCATAATAACTACTCTTGGGTAAAGCAGGCAGAATTACAGCTGGTTTCTTTCTTTCTTTCTTTCTTTTTTATTGAGTTTTTAACTTGAACAGTACAAATCGCTGAATAAAGGCAGAATATGTGATGTTTCACACTTAAATGTAATAGAAATCAAGTACATCCTCTGAAAATAACTCTGTGAGTCATGACTGTCTACAATGAGTGTAAAACCCGAGTCCCACTGTCTGTGATGCTTTCTGAGTCATATCTTCAGTTTGTTTATATCGCCTGGACGGCTGGCCAGCTCATCCCCCCCCCCCTCCCCCCGTGTATAAAAGTTGTTTAATTGAGGGACTAGAGAAAAGAAGAATAACATACTGTACTCACTGCTTAACTGCCTTTCTAGATCACGCTCATTTTGGGTAAATTTACATGCAGTGTGAAGATACGAGCATAATAAAGATTAAGAGTTTGGTGCTGAACAAAGTTGAGACAGTACCTGTACCTTAATTCAAAGAAAAGCAGAAGGTCATGCAGAGGCCTCTGGGGTTACAGGATTTGTGTGTGTTTTATTTAACACATTTTCCATTACAGCACACAAACACACACATCATTAGGCTATATATTTACCAACAATGTGATGGATTTTACCCGTAATAGGTTATAAGGTTTTGCATTGAGAAAGTAGAGATATTTTGAGAGAAAGCGATCAGAACCATGGATCGCGCTCTGACATGCACTGACGTAAACAGACTGTCAAAGTCTGTGTCAAAAATGTGAAAACAAGCGTCAGGCTTGAGAGCAGAACACCTGTCTATTTAACCTTGTAAATGAACAGCGACTTTCACAAAAGACATTTTTTTCGCTGCGACAACCTCACGAGTGCGCTCCTATTTAGGGCACAAGGTGATAGTAAAATGACACAGACACTGAAGAGGGCTGCAATATTTAACAAGAAAACATCATGTCCCGACTGAGAAAAAGGCCAGCTACACACAATCTGCACAAACCCCATCAAATGGTGATTATACTTCAACAAAAGAAGATGATTTCTGGCATATATCCTACATGTAAAAATCGACTCCACATCAAGAACATCTATGAATATAGCATGCCAGCAGACTGTGTAGAGCCTACAGTAGACACCAGAATGTCACTCGTTGTCACCTTAATATGCTGTTAGTCTTCATGAGTAGACTAACAATGTAGGCTGTCATAGCTTCTATCCTTCTAACGTTACCCGCTGCATGGCTGTGGAAGCACGGGCCAAACTGCTGTTTTGCTGCTAGGAAGAAGCACGGGGGTCAACAGTGGGCTGGCGACTGTTTGTGAAACCAAAAGAGTCTCATTTATGGAGCTTTGCAACCCTCTCCTGTTCTTTTCCATTTCATCCAGACTCACTTTGACAGACTCACCCTGATTGACGTAGCTGCATAGTACTAGGGGGAATTGCACTTCCAAAAAGTTTATGAGTTTATGATGTTCTTTTTCTTTTCCAGTAATTATTTTGTTGTTGTTGTGTGTCGGATCAGGGTGGGTCACTTGGCAGGCCGACTTGTTCAAGCTCTGAATGAGAGGCAGCCTGAACTCCTCATCTCTCGCAGAGACATCCTCTGTGTGCAGATCGCTGGGCTCTGCCACGACCTGGGTGAGTAACACGCCATACAGGTTTAAGACTGTCTGCGGTTGGTGTTGGCAAGCGTGAGAATGGAAATGAAACTCATTTGGTTTTAATCTTTTTGTTTTCCAGAGAAGAATCTAAAACAAGTGGCTTTGTGTAAAGTTCACATAAAAACAGATCAGATAACTTTTCTTCTCTCGCAGGGCATGGGCCATTTTCCCACATGTTTGATGGGATGTTCATCCCCAGGGCACGTCCAGGAATATCCTGGAAGGTAAGAAACCATGTGATTTACACTTTCTCTGTACTCAACCGTAAAAAAAAAAAATGCAAAGGTATAAACTCCTAACGCAACATATTGAGAGAGAGAGAGAATGAATAAATACATTGAAACATATGGACTATTTTAAAGGGATAGCTTAGTACTTTTGAAGTATGGTTGTATGAGGTTCTTGTCAATAGTAAATATATTAGCCACAGGAGATGCTGCTAAGTGTGGCCTCTTTCAGGGGAGACCTGCTAAAGTGCCTGCACGGAAGCTGGACTTTATACACAATCTCCTATTGTTTCCTGATTGCTTCATATCCTTTGACTTAAAGAATATGCATGTCGTTGGCGTGTTATGTTTTCCTAAGTGTTTCAAACTGTTTTAATGATTCATCAGAAAACTATCTGGCAATCAAGGAGATGCAAGTAAACAACTTATGATTCACAACCTCAACCACTAGCTCAGACATGCACGGAGTCTAACCAAAGGTATTTGGTTTTCAAAGAGCGTAATTCTCCGAAAGAGGAAAAAATAGTTGATGTGATGTGGTGGCATACCTTCTTTTTTTTGCTTGGAAAATTGTTTTGGACCGGCTGATTTAAAACATAAAATATATATATATATATATAAAAGGCCTTGAGTTGTCTCTTCATACCTCTTGTAGAGATTCTGTAATTTTCAGGCAAAATCAAACTGATAAGAACAGCTGAGAACATGTTTTTGATGTTCTTTATACCCCTTACCTGCCATCTGGCAATCATTACAGATAAGAGAAGTAATCACTTTGTACCCTATCATGTTTGCGCTGAGGTAAGCTCTTTCTGTTTGAGTAATGAGTCACTGAGCTTTTGTTTTCAAGTCCAAATATTTCCATGTCCATGTATGTGAAAAGTTGTTTCTGTTGCAGCATGAGACCGCCTCTCTGGCCATGTTTGACTACCTGGTGAATGACAACGGCCTGAAGAAAGAGATGGAGCACCATGGCCTGGTGCTGCCCGAGGACTTGGACTTTATAAAGGAACAGATCGCTGGACCACAGGGCTCTGAGGCAGCTAAGGGCCAGAAGGTATCTGCAGGTTCTGCCTACATAAAACGAGTCCTTTTGTGTCCTGCTGCAGGACAAATGGATGATTTATTACATGAGTCCATCACCCCAGCTTTTAAGAGAGAATCCGTAACTGGTTTGATGCTTTGAAATGCTTCTTTTTTTTTTTTTAGCAGGTATAGATTTTGGTCTGTAGGAAGATGATGTTATCACAACTGGTTCATTAGCTACATCATACCAGTGCTATCTGAGCAAAGAAAATGGGGGTTCCCGCAAATCCTTAAAAAGTCTTTAATAAGATTTTTGACAGCTCAGGATTTAGTGGTCAGTCCTGTGTCAGAAAACAGGAACAAATGGAGATGTATAAAAGACAAAATATTCTTCTGCCTAGAACTCCTCCGAGATCTTAAAATTGGACCCGCTGTTTATTTTCTCATGCTTTTTCTTGCATTTTTATCTCTGTAAATTCATTAACAACATGCGTGCCAATTAAAACTGTTCCTGTTTGGCTTTGTGTCGTCATCCCTGCAGTGGCCTTACAAAGGGCGTCGAGAAGAAAAGTCCTTCCTCTATGAAATCGTGGCCAACAAAAGAAACGGCATAGATGTGGACAAGTGGGACTACTTTGCTAGGTGTGGGTTGTTTTCCTGCTGTTTTTGTTTTAATTAAAACATTCAAAAGCATATGGTAAATGAATACATATATATATATTTTTATATATACTATATATTTTCTTATGGGCCTTTTGCCTCTATTGGATAGGACAGCTGAAGAGAGACATGAAATGTTGGGAGGAGAAAGCGGGGGATGACATGCAGCAAAAGGCCACGGTGGTCTGATTTGAACCCATGGCTGCTGCTGCGTCGAGGACTGTAGCCTCTGTAAATGTCTTTGATCTGTCTCTCCTTAGGGACTGCTACCACCTAGGAATCCAAAACAACTTTGACTACCGACGCTTCCTGAAGTTTGCCAGGGTGTGTGACGTGGAGGGGCAGAAGCACATCTGCACCAGAGACAAGGTGCCTAAGTTATTGAGGCTTATTTAAAAAGCACAGTCCATTGTGGTGGTTTGGGATGAGTAACATCCATGTCATTTCTCTGAACAGGAGGTGGGCAATCTGTATGACATGTTCCACACGAGGAACTGTCTCCACAGGAGAGCCTACCAGCACAAAGTGGGCCACATAATCGAGATCATGTGAGTAGCTCATTGCTCTGATGTCGTCTTTGACTCTGCTTTATGATTAACTCTCTTGAATGGTAAGAAAATGGTTGATTAGTTTGATTCCATTTTTCAGGATCACAGAGGCCTTTTTAAAAGCAGACAAGCACATCCCGCTGACAGGCTCAGGAGGGAAGTCGTTCACTCTCTCCACAGCCATAGACGACATGGTGGCCTACACCAAGCTGACAGGTCTGTGTCACAGCGTGCTAATTTGTGTTTAAGCAAAGAAACAGGATGCACAGAATAGACTAGTATGTGAGGACTCTTGATGACATGAGTGTGCAGTAAAATCAACAAGGTTATTGTTGCATGATTAATATCTAGGTTATTATATTGACAAATACCTAATGTGTGTTCCCACCTTATTAACAAACACAAGGAACAAAGAAATATTCCGACCATGTTTAAATAAAAGGGATCAGGGAGTGTACAGACATTGACATTCTTAAAAAGGCATCACAAGCTTGACAACATGCATTACTTTATGCCTGTTGGCTAGAGATATTTTAAAATAAACTATGATTATAAAATGACCAATAAGCAAAATGATTTTAAAGGTTCCCTTTCAATAGAAGCAGTAACCTCGTTTAACCTTTTTTTTTTTTTTTCAAATACTCTGTCAGTTTGGAAACACTTTTCAGAATGAGAACTTCATTAGGCTGCACTCACACCGGACCAGAGCACAGTTCCCTCTGTACATACACGAGCATATGTGTCCGGCACGCCTCAGGGCTTTTTTCTCCCAGTAAGGAAATAGAATATATGCAGTTTACATAATCCGTTCAAAATGAGTATACACTTTTTTTGAGCCCTTCAATGTCGGATCATCACTAAAGTGTCATACACAATGCTCACCTATCCTTTTGACACTTAAGGTGGATTGATTGATTCACAACGTCAACTCATGAAAACACTCCACCTTAAAGCTGTCTGATAGTGGCCATAGCAGTATGGTGAATTTACTCCAGTATAGTATAACAATGGAGACAACACAGAGAACACAACCGCAACTTTACATTGAGTCTCTGAGCTTTTTTGAGTCGAGTTGAGGAATAAAGGTTCAAAGTCGGTTCTTGCCAAATCACTCAAGTTTTAACAACAAGCCTAAGCCTTTTTTCATGTTAGTTAGAAGTTGTGTGCATCTCATTATTTGTTGTACTTCCCAGTAAAAAGTGTTTATTCTTCATGAAATATTTACTTAATTCACATTCTAGTTCAGTATCCTTTATATCCAGTTAGAAAATGAAACCATTCTTGTAACTCATGCTGACATTTAGATTTCTGGTTTAGCTTTCTTTTGATGTAAAACCAGAACCTCTAGATTCAATGTGACGTATTAAAGGTAATGATTGATTGAATATGGGCGTGTTCTGGTTTCTTCATCTGACCTGTCTCCCTCACTTTCTGTTGGACTTGTAGATTACGTGTTTGAGCAAATACTCAACTCCTCCAGTGATGACCTGAAGGAGGCGAGGCAGATTCTACGCAACATCGTCTATCGACGCCTCTACAAGTGTCTGGGCCAGGCTCAGGCAGATGAACCAATAACTGTCAACCAGGTGTGTATTCATGTGTTTAACACAACTGCTCGTCACAGAATAGAAACTGAGCAAAGACTTCTTTCATTCCCCTTTTTAATTGTATATTCTGACTGGGACTATTTGTACCTATCATTGAATACTAATCCACATAAAACCAAGATCCTGGATTTAAGGTTTTTTTTAGGAGCTATGTCAACAAATTTCTGTTGACCATGTCATCATTTCACACTCATATTTATGTTTTGATGGAGCTAATGAAGTACTTATGATTCAAATGAAATGTGTTTCTGTCCACAGAAGTTTTAAGATTTTAGGATTGCAAAGATAACATTTTGAACTTAACCGAAACATGCACACACCGTTCATTTAGCAGATGTGTGTGTGTGTCTGTTCGGTGGCGGCAGCACATGGTGTGTGTAGCCTGATTTATAAGTGAGTTACTGTAGTATATCTTTAGTTTTCGGTTCAAACACAGCTCTCTAGCAGAGTTTGTCTGTCCCATCTGCAGCTACAGACTACAGAAGGCTGTATTGTTATAAATGTTCACTTTCTGATTGATGTAATATGCAGCTGACACCTGCATGATAAACACACAGGGTGAGATGAAATGGAGGAAAGGTGAAGCAGCGTTTGAAACAAAGTCCCTTTACACAATGAAATATCAAAACTTTACGAGCCATCTGTTTAAAATCTGCGAAAAAATTCACGTAAAAATACATTTTTAAAGACTTACTTCCTGTTTGCATATCGGATCCCGGATCCGTTTCATCACTGACAGTGTAATAATTAAGATTGTTTTAATATGTGTATTAAAGAAGTAATGATAGCACTAAGACTCAAAGGGTCAGATCTCATGTTACGTCCTCCATAAGATGAGTAATATTTTTTGACTCCTTCACTTATTGCTTTTCATCATCAAGGAGACACTTCACCGCTGGGAAGAAAAATTGGCTAAGTCCATCCCCCAAAACGGCCCCCAGGACGTCTGTCTGCAGCCAGAGGACTTTGTAGTTCGTGTGAGTTTCTAATCCAATTCTTTTTTTTTTTTTTTTTTTTTTAATTATAAATCTCAGCTCTGTTGTAAGGTAATGGCTTGTCCTTGATGATGATCTCCCTCTTCTCTTTCAGGTCATTAACATGGACTATGGGATGAAGGAACAGAACCCCATCAACAACGTGCGATTCTATTGCAAGGACGACCCTACCAAAGCTTTCCAAATTCGCAAAAATCAGGTCAGAACTAAGTCGAAAACCTCTCAGTGCGTGTGCTGGTTACTCACTGAAATGTCCGTTTTGTTTTTTATTCATTGGCCGTTCCTTGCTTCATACATGGCAGCCATTTATTCCAGCCCCTTTCTCAACTCTGCATTAAAAATAAACCGTGCTCTCTTCTTTATTTTTCAGGTGTCTAAACTTCTCCCTGAGCAGTTCACCGAGCAGCATATCAGGGCCTACTGCAAGAAGACGGACAAAAAAAGCCTGGACGCTGCCAAGAAGCAATTTGTGCAGTGGTGCATGGACATGAACTTCTCAAAGCCTCAGGTAACATTGATCTGCTACACTGTGAATCATTTTAAAGTCATATGGGGTGACAATGTCTACCATGATAATTAGACCCTGTTGATCAGTTAGATAACATGTCTTAATAAAGGTGAAATAAAAACTGTTGGGATGGTAGAAAACCTTTCCTAGTACAAGTTTTTATGACATCCACTGATGTGCTTCAACCCTCTGGTGGCCAGACCCCGTATTTCAGTAGTATTCTTCACATAAATTCACGGACTGGTTGTTCAAAAGTAATCCAACAGGGTTAAAGCCATCCGATTGAATAAAATCTTTAAATTGGGTTGTTCCAGATAATCCAACTCTGGTTCTTATCTGGATGAAACCTCACACACTCACACCTCCAGTTTGTGATGTTATAAAAAGTTTCTGAGTAGGATTAGGATTCATTTTACTTTAATAATGTTTTTAAGCGATAAATATCTCATTTGAAGCAATTGTGAGGCTCTTTCAATTTGTGTGGATTTTTGCGCCCCCTTGTGGACAAAGTATGTAGTGTTTTGTCCCCTTTTTAAGCACTGGAAAGCTGGATTTGATAAACAGTTAAAGTCTGTAGTCTGTACCTATATGAGGTTTATTCCTTTCTGGTTTTTCTTTGAACCAACTGGAAAAAGTGAGCACAGTTACCTGACCCTTGGTAGACAAAAAGCGGATTACAAAATCTCTCATATTTATCCTGATAAAACTTTACTTAACTGGTGAATGTTTCCCCTCTTCTAGCTTCACAGTACTGTATGTGTACAAAAAAAAAAAGATCACTGTATTGTAGATTTAAGAGTAACTGAGTGCCATCCAGCAGTCCTGATGACTTCTTTAACATTTCTGTACACTCAACACTGCTCTGGTTAACAAGCTTGTCTGTTGTTTTGAATTCACTCACACAGGACGGTGACATAATAGCTCCTGAGCTGACTCCTCTGAAGAAGAGCTGGTCAAGCACCAACGAGGGGGAGCATGGTGGTATTTCCAGTCAAGGACGCAGTGCTAGTGCAAATGGACAAGAGAAAGCCAAAACTAAGCTTTTCAAGTAAGAGGAGGAGCACAAATGACCCCTCTGTTACACATGTTGTAGATGGTGGATTTGGAAGGTGTTGAGAATAGTAGTGAGAATTATATTTTTCTATGAGGCGAGTGTGTAGATGAGCACAGCAGATTTTAATAGCAATACTTCTATTGGAAGCTCAATGTTTACACCAAAAAGAATGTTTTCACAAAGGGGAATCATAAATGTATGTTCAGGGCTTATACTCAGGTTGTGGTTTTTTTGGGGTTTTTTTTTGAAGAAGATCCTTCTTTAGTATTTAACACATCCATAAGTTTTAGTTTGATCATTTTATCCGGGTTTTTATTTTAGACTAACTTCATTCTTAGCTGCATCCGTCAAATATAGATATACTGTTCATCATTAAATAATGTACAATCATGTATTTGCACTACAAACAATAAATCAAGGTCAATCTAAATGTACTCTAAACACGAGCATAGTATGTTTCAGGGCAGTGTATGTTTGTATGTTTGTTTGTTTTTTTACAGCTGATGCATGTCGAGGCGGTATTTAATTTTGCTTTTTAAAAGTAAGTTACTCTCCATCCGAAACACAGTTTCTGACACTGAAAGTAAGCGTCTCTTTTTACAATTGGTATTTTCCAAACTTCTTACTTTTAGATGTATTTATATTTCAAACCTCTTTATTTAATGTTCTTACAGTAAGCAGCTGAAGTCATATGTGTGATGGTGTTTGTTTTTATTTACATTGGTGATCTGTGCAACATCTGATGACTGTTTTGGATACTATTTATCAAGCGTGTCTCATTTGAGGTTGTTTTGCTTCGCGTATGTAACGATATATCTATTTTTGAAGAATGTAAAAGAGAAACCAAAGTGTTTGTGGAGATCCTGTAAATAGTATAACTATTGAAAGGATTTCAAAATAAAACTCTTGGTCCTTGTTATTTCCTCCTGTAATCAAATGTTCTTGAACAACACAGGGTTTCTTTCTCACCATGGACAAATGTCTCATGAAGTATTTGTTTGATTCTTGTCTCCTATAAGCACAGGTGTGTGTTGAACCTCCAACAGTACAGATGTTGGTTAGTAGTCCCATTTACAGTAAGGGCATTTAAGTGCATAAATAATCCCTAAAGCCTCTTTACTGTAGTGGAATCAGTTTAATGCTGAAATATGAGCGTTGGCTTGAGGATTGAAACTTCAACTGGAACCAAATTAGTTTATCAATGATAGCTCATCAGTAAAGGTTCCCTTTTAAAAATCAACAGATATTTTCTTTTAATAAATTGGTGATGCCTAGTGAGAGTAGTGTGCAGGATTTTTTCTTTTCAAAGTGATACAGTAGTTTGATGACCTACGATCTACTTCATGAGATAGTTGGATGTGCTTACACCTCCTTTAAAACTTTTAAAAAATGTCTTTAAATAATAAATCCATTCATGAGAAAGCACCTGACTCAAAAAGATCTGGACTTACTGGTTGACTCACTTTAAGAATGTTTTGGCAGATGACTTTGGAGGCATTCATAACCTCTGAAGTGTGTCATAAACCAACGGCTGGCAGCTCCATATATGAACAACAGTTTTGTTCTGCCTACTCCAATCAGCCCTCCTCTTTAAACAAGCAAGTATGTGGCAGATTGGCAGTACACAGGATCCCTCTTGTGGTACACAGGGAGTCTCTTATAAGAAAGTCTCCGATTTTTATTTTTATTTTTTATAAAGATGTACAAACGAAATTCTTGACAAGTAAAGCTGTGATGGCAAGCGGAGGAAGCATATATGCGGTTAAAGTCTTTTGCTTTTTTGGCTCTGAACGGGAAATAATAGAAAGAAAAGGTCGGCGGATACGTCGAGCAGCACAGCAGAAAGTGAAGTCAGCGACAGTGAAACCAGCACAAGTGCAAGAGGTGATGTTAGCAGTGCCAGGGGTGCTTCAGCACCTACTAGCAACAAAATGACGCACAACAGTTTTACAGAATAGCAAAATATATGACTTGAGTCAAAATCCAGTTTGGATTCGTTTGGAGTGGCACAGAGGAAGCCCAGTGCGTGGTGTGGTCAAATAATATGCATATCAGGATAAAATGGCCTCTTGTGTAAACTGTAATTGTAGTGAAATAACCCTGCGCTACTGTATTTCAAAGTTGGCAATAATGGTGGTACTTGGAGAGACACATGTTTTCTGTGGAGGCACTCATAGTGAGAAATTTGAGAACCACTGATGTAGGGCATAGCTGTTTGTTTGCATAATTAAACATGGAGTTACTGATTATCATTACTGACAGGAAGTGACACTTTTTCTGCTTCTTGCTATTACTGCAAAACATGTTGGTGCGATTTACAACCTAAATCCACTGGAAATGATTTTGTAAAGAACCTTCAAACAACCCTGATAGCTTTATTAAAACATTAAAGACATTAAATGCAAGTTACAGTACTGCATACATTTCTGTTGAAAAAATAGATTGCTTTTGCCTTGCAGACATTTTGTTCTTGGTTGGCTTTCAGTGCATGTGTCGGAGCAGGGCTGAGATGAAGGCTGTTGAAAAGACAGAAACTAACAAAGTTCACTGGATAAACTCTGCTTTCAAGAGGACAGCATAGTTCTGTATATGTTTTCTGTTCATCTGTTTTCTGTAAATGCTTTATTCAGTACTGGTTTTAAATATTTCTTCACTGCACAAACTACAGTCAACTCTTGCAAAGATTAAGATTAGTGTTCGTTTTAACGTTCTGAACACAGTACAAATGTAACAGCGTTGAAACAACAACAACAAAAAAACTACCTTACACAATGCCTCTAAAAAATCAACTAATCAGTGACATAAATTATGTATAAATATCTTTAAGAATAGATTTTAACAGAATTCAAATCAGTTCTCTTGAAATAAACAAATCCCTCCTGGAATTGCAGATTTAGAAGTCAAAAAGTGAGTAGGAAACAGGTGACATGAAGTCATGTTCAGACTAGTGGTGGAGCAGTGAAGTGGTTATCCTTGCAGCCTCAGCATCAACAGCACACGGCCCATGATGAGATATACCCCAGGTTTACTCTATTTCTTCCATTCTGTAGGGATGATCAAAGCAAACATCATCACATGTGCAATCCACAAGTCTCTATTCTCTCTGCAGATGTTCACCAGGCAAGGCAATACTTTATATACTTTGGCAGTTTAAAAGGCCATGCAGAATCTTTGACTTTTTTTTAATACTACTGAAACAAGGTACTGACTGAAACGCAGTGCTCACCTGAGAGTCTCTAGTCGGCAATGTGGACTCTTCAGGACCTCAGACAACGGCTTTACATCTGATTCCTGCAGGTTGTTTCTACTCAGATTCAGCTCCTGCAGATGGGACGGGTTGGACTTCAGAGCTGCTGCCAGAAAAGCACAGCCTTCACCCGTGATCTTACAGCGAATCAACCTGCAGAGATGAGAGGATTATTTTTCCATTTTTGTTACATATAGTATGACAACTGTCATTAAAGCATATCAGTCAATATATTATGTCCCAAAAACTGAAGTTACTCCAGTAATTTTATTTTTAACAGTCTGAATAAAGTAATCTGAAATTAGTGTAATGTAATGTAGTCTTAATTTAACAATGAAAAATAGCTCAGTTGAAATTCATCATGTCAAAATGTGAAGCATTGAGAAGTACAAGCAAGATGCAAAAAAACATTTCTAACTGTAAAATCCAACATTACATTATACTCTCCTTGTTCTCCCGAACTTCTTTGAAAAACTATTTTTTCTTTAGAGGAAAAAGGGGATTTCTTACCTCAGGGTCTCTAGTCTACAATATGTCCTCTCCAATCCAACAGACAGCTGCTTTATCCCAGAATCCTGTAGGTCGTTATCACACAAGTCGAGCTCTCTCAGATTGGATGAGTTGGACGTTAAAGCTGAGGCCAAAGAAGCACAGCAGTTGTCTGACAACCAGCAGCCCCTCAATCTGAATAAAATGATAAAAAATGTCAAAAGAAAATATGTTACTGGATTAAAAATGCTGCTTTTAAACATCAAGACTTCCATGATTGGAAACAGTGCATGAGGGTGGTGGAGGGTTAAATGAATTAAGTATTTATGGAATTTGATAAAAAAAAAAAAAAAAATCCTCCTTTACCCCAGAACCACAGGTTCTCCATGATAGCACAGTTAAATTATATGCTTTATCTGAAATGAGGCTAAAGATACTAAAACTAAAAAAACTATTTTTTTTATTTTTGTGGCATTAGTTATTGATTGCTCCCATTTTTTATTTTGGTGCAGGGTGTCAACTGTTTAATTATGAACTGAGAAAACTACAAGCATGGAGGAATTTAACATGTTTTAAAATTGAATAATGATAATAATAACAATTAGAAGAAGAACAACAACACGTAGAGGAAGACGTGACTGGAGAGGTCATTTTTGGAATGCTGTTTATCCCTTATTATCTTAACTTCTTCAAGTTGTATCTCAACAAAGCTCAAAGTATTCAATATGTTAATTATTACATTAAGAATAGTATTCAGCTTTCCTGTATTGTGTGAATGACCAAATAATGACTCTATACTGATGTAAAAAAAAACCATTAAATTATTCATTTATTTCTCATGTTCAGGTAAAATGAAAAATGATGAATGACTGACCTCAGAGCCTCCAGTCGACAATGTTGACTCTGCAGTCCAACACACAGTAGCTTCACTCCTGAGTCCTGCAAATCATTATTACTCAGTTCCAACTCTCTCAAGCAGGAGGGGTTGGACTTGAGAGCCGAGGACAAGGCAGTACAGCAGTCCGCTGTAAGGCCACATCTATCAAGCCTGTAGTGGAAGAATTGATAATAAAAAGAGAGTTGTTGTTGTTTGTATGGGGTACTTGTAAATAGGAAGTGTATTCGCCATGGGAGATGTCGGTCAGCACATCCCCCTTAATTGAAAAACCGGCTTGAGTGCAGGCACAGAAGCTAGGCTATACATCACTGCAGATGGGGCCATTTGAACCATGTAATTTAGCTAAATTTAAGAAAGAGCAACCTAAAAATCATGTTGATGAAAGTGTATGCTATATTTAGAAACTTTTCAGAGCTTAACTTTTCCATCAACAAGCACTTTAGTTTCAGTGCTACTTCAGCACACCATATAATAGAGACTTATGTGGTTAGTCTATACAGCCTGTACATGTACAACATGTACCTCCTATAAACAATCTTAGATTTTTTTTAAAAAGCAAACTATCCCAGAGCTAAACCTTTAAATCTGAAATGGTGAAGTAAATAAAAACACTGCCTCATCGTAGTTTGGGACAATATTTTCCTGGCTTCATAAAATGAAGGACCTACATTGAAATAAGGTCAACACATTGGTGGTAAATTGGGATCAATCATTGTTGTCATTGCTACCCGTGAACATTTACTTAAAACTCTGAAGCACACGACCAGTGCTAAAAGCACAGAGTAATATGTTAACAATAATGCTCTTCTGTATTTAACTATAGGCAAAGGAACAATGAAAAGAAGAGGCTCAGTGCTCCAATGACTGCATGAAGTTTTGTTTGTTTGTTTATTTGGATCCCCATTAGCTTCAGCATAGCAAGAAGCTATTCCTCCTGGGGTCCCCAAGTAGGAGATGATAGGTTGAAAATATCAGGGAAAATGGTGGTGTAATAGTAAAAAGGCATCAATAAATCATTTCATTTATATTTAAATAGCCTCAAATCATAACAACGGTTATCTGAGGACACTTTGAAAAAAGAGCAAAAGACAAAAAAATACAAATTCATCAACTTCAGGAACCCATCAAGAGGAAAATATATTTTCTGATATACATATGAAGTCCACAGAAGTTAACTCACCTCAGAAGTTTCAGCTCACATTGAGGAGACTCCAGTGCAGAAGACATCACAATGACTCCTTGATCCTTAATTTTGTTTTTACTCAGATCTATCTCTTTCATATGTGAGGGGTTGGACTTTATAGCTGAGACCAAATGCCCACAGCTGATATCTGACAGCCTGCAGCAACTTAATCTAAACGAAGAAGCAAAAAGTATACAACATATTTGAGATAGAATTTCATTTTGTTTTTTAATGTATTTAGACCACAAGGTGTTTTCATTCTTCATTCTCCTGTCTCTTGCTCCAATCTAAAGCCAGCATGATTGTGGTTTTCAAAAACAAAGTTATAAGTATGGATCAGAATACCAAATAAGCAGAAAGACCCCAACAGTCCATGCTACCCTCCAAGTGAAACAACATATAGTACAAATCAATCTCCTGAAGGTGATAAAGTTGATCAAGTGCGGCCTTACCTCAGAGTTTCCAGACGACAGTGTGGACTCTCCAATCCAGTAGACAGCATCTTAACCCCTGAATCCTTAAGGTAGTTGTTACTTAAATCCAGCTCTCTCAGACAAGATGAGGTAGACTTCAGTGCTGATGCCAAAGACTCACAACAACTTTCTGATAAACTGCAACTCTTCAAGCTGCAAAATATCAACAAAGGAATGGTCACTTCCTTGTCACTATCAACATTGCAGTGCCCTTATACAATAATGTGTGACTGAAAGTGTTCTCTGAAGATTATCTGACCTTAAAATCTCCAGTCTACAGTTGGGACTTTTTAGTCCGACACACAGCGACGTCACTCCTGAATCCAGCAGATAATCGTTTTCACTCAGGTCCAGCTCCCGCAGGTGGGAGGGGTTTGACATCAGAGCTGAGGACAGAACTTCACAATGCCACTCAGAGAGTCCAGAGCAAGAGAGCCTGCAAATACAATGTGTTTAATGTCAGTACCAACTGATGCAGCACAGGCCCTGAGCATCGCTAAATTTAAATTTAAAGAAGCATTACTTCTAGTACCTGTACTACTACCAGTTGTTATAAAATAATAATAAACGTTTTCTGCCAATCTGGCTACACAGCGGTACAAACATAGTGTACTGAGTTTTAATAAAAAGGGTATATTTTCATATTGAACGACCTTCAATATTCATCATTAAGAGACTGGTGCCCTCCTTTACATTCGCCCTTTTGTTCCTGTTTTATTGTATATGTTGTGTTTTAAGCGTAATTAATGTTTTTCCTTAAATGTGCCAACGAGTGTAAATTTGTTACCTTGTGTTTGAAATAGTACAAATTTGCACATGCAAGTCGAAGAAAAATTACTGCTTTTTGCATGTAAAAAATAGACCATGTATTTTCTTTCAGGGTATATCTTAAAGGTCATGTATTATGCAAAATACACTTCCCCATGTTTTTCTAACACTGATATGTGTATCTAGTCTGTCTACAAACCCTCAAATTATGATAAAAGTCCATCCTCTCAGTCCTTTGCATGCTCCACTTTTCAGAAAATGTGTGCTCAAACAGGCCGCTCTTAAATTTTCCCTTTATGACATCACAAAGGGCAGTAACCCCTCCCCCAGGTGGGGATACTCCCACAGCTAGGTGTTTATTCTGCCTCTGAGTCTACCTTCTCCCTGTAAACATTTTGGCATGGTGCTAGAAAGCCCAAGCCACCCAAGTCCTTACAGAGGGGCGTGGTCAGACACAGCTCACTTGGATTTAAAGCTACAGACACAGAAACAGCCTGTTCTGAGCAGGCCTGAAGTAGAGGGGTTTATAGGCATGATCAAATACAGGATTGGGAACCTCTGAGACTTATTTAAATGTGTTAAAAAAGGAGAATAATGTGACCTTTAACTCATTTCCACATTTAGCAATGTCTTTGAGAGAAAAAATATCAAAATTCTACTTAGCCTTTTAAGATCGTATATTTATTTTATGAGAGAAGATTAATATCTGAACTGTTGCAGAAGTCGCATCAAGTTAAATAAACTACTGATATCTGTATCCTGACTTACCGAGCATGTCTGCAGTTTCTCACAGCTGGGAGCAATCGCCGTCTTCCGTCTTCAGATGACTTATATTTCTTCAGGTCCAAAACATCAAGAACCTCTTCTGACATCTGCAGCATGTAGGCAAGAGCAGAGCAATGGGTTTTGGTAAGTTTTTTCTCTGATCTGTTCTCTGACTGCAGGTACTCTTGAATCTCCTGATGCACTGAGTGGTCATTCATCTCCATCAAACAGTGGAAGATGTTGATGCATCTGTCAGGAGAAATATCACAAGCATTCATCTTCTTCAGGTTGCTTATAGCATTCTTGATGCTTTGTGGACTGCTTGCCGTCCAGCCTACCACACTCTCAAGGAGACGATGGTTGGACTCCAATAGCAGGCCATGAAGGAAGCGAACAAAGAGATCCAGATGACCATTTCCACTGTTCAGAGATTTGTCCACAACTTTGCTGAGAAAGGTATCCAAACTTGGGTCATAGCTATTTCTGTCGCAGTCTTCTCCCAAGAAAGTCACCAGCACGTCCACATCCTTGTTGAGATAACAGTTAATCATATAGACAGCAGCAAGAAACTCCTGAATACTTAAATGTACAAAACAGTAAATCATTTTCTGAAAGAGTACACACTCTCGTTTGAATATCTCTGTGCAGAGTCCTGAGAAAACTAAGGCTTCGCCGACATCGAGACCACATCGATCCAAGTCTTCCCGGTAGAACATGATGTTCCCTTTTTCCAGATTTTCGAATGCTAGTCTGCCCAACTTCAGAAGGACTTCCTTGTCAGTCTGCATCTGCTCCTCTTTGATGAATTCATGCTCCGTATTATACTTCTGTGTTTTCCTCTTGGTCTGTACCAGCAGAAAGTGTGTGTACATCTCAGTAAGAGTCTTTGGCAGCTCTTTTTGGTCGGTAGTCAACATGTGCTGCAGGACTGTGGCAGTAATCCAACAGAAAACTGGGATATGACACATAATATAGAGGCTCCTGGACGCCTTGATGTGTGAGACCACTCTGCTGGACATAGACTCATCACTGAATCTCTTCCTGAAGTACTCCTCCCTCTGAGTGTCAGTAAATCCTCTTACTTCTGTCATCCTATCAATATATGAAGGAGGGATCTGATTGGCTGCTGCAGGTCTGGAAGTTATCCACAAGAGGGCTGAGGGAAGCAGATTGCCCGTGATGAGGTTTGTTAACAGCAAGTTGACCGATGATTTCTGGTTGACATCTGACACAACCTCTTTGTTCTGGAAATCCAACAAAAGTCTGCTCTCATCCAAGCCATCAAAGATGAACAAAACTTTACAGAAAGCGAGCATTTGTGCTGTGACCATGTGTAGCGTTGGATGAAAATCATGAAGCAGTCTCAGGAGACTGTACTTCTCCTCTTTGATCAAGTTCAGTTCCCTGAAAGAAAGCAGAATCACAAGGCTGACATCTTGATTTTCCAGGCCGTGTGCCCAATCAAGAGTGAACTTCTTCACTGAGAAGGTTTTTCCAATACCAGCAATGCCATTTGTCAGGACTACTCTGATGAATCCCCTTTGGCCGGGTAAGACCTTAAAGATGTCATGACATTTGATTGGAGTTTCACATAGGTTCTCATTTTTGGATAGTGTCTCAAGTTGCCACACTTCGTGTTGGATATTAACTCCTTCAGATTGTCCTTCAGTGATGTAAAGCTCAGTGTAGATACTGTTCAGGTGGATGCAAGTTCCCCTTTCAGCAGTCCCTTCTATTGCAAATTCACATCTTCTTCTGAGACTTATCCTATGAGTGTCTAAAATCTCCTGCATACTGCCAGTGCCTGAAACATAAGCAAACCAGATGTTGATCAATTCCACAAGCTCCTGGTGTGAAATTGCCACAAAATGTCACAAAAACTTGAGCCAAAGTGAATGTTTGCAAAATCTAAAGATATTACCAACAGGAGTTCCTGTGATATCAGTAGGATCTTATAGGAAAGCCCGCATCAGTATGGAGTCATAAAAAACTGTTAATTTAGTCTTCTAGCGTGAAGTCAATATTTCACAATGTCTGCCTAAGTTTTGTTTATCCAGGGACGTGGCCAGATCGGTGGCCAGGTGTGGCATGGGCCCCCCTAGAAATCTGATTGGCCACCCCAGGTGTTAGCCCAAAATTCCTAAACTGTGATTGTCTGTTTGCCTTGTCAGAAGTGGGACTTGTGTTAGAACCAACTGTACTGTACTGTATTTATATTTGGAAAGGCTGCTAGTATTGTTTACATATCAATGTCTATTTCACAAGTCAGGTGCATGAGAAAGTAATGCACTCTGTCTTACTTGCAATGAACTAACTGGCAATGTGTTGGGACCAAAACATTGCTGATTAATTTGCAAGTCAGACTGGGCAGGAGTTTCCATGCAAATATTTTAGTACTTAAAATTCTGACTTTAACATAAATCTTCTTATCGTGACATTAAAACATTAAGCTAATGTATCCATTATCTTGTGTTATAAAGTAGATATAATAGGTGAAGTTAGAAACAGTACATCATTGATATTTACTGTGTGTTTGTGTACACATCGCAATTCAGGCCACTCCTGCGTAAGTCAGTGCCCCAGTTAGGCCAGCCCAGTCAGAAAGTCTGGACACGCCTCAGTGTTCATCCCTACCAATTTCACTTCTCTTTCGGTCCTTTCAGCCAACAAGATGATTCCCTCAGGCTCTTCCTCCTTTCCTTTTTACCATCTCAGGTCCAGCCATTTGCCTTTACAGCTATTTCAAAAATCTGACCCTTCTCACCTATGTGTTCCATAATCAACCGGTGAACTCCTAAACCTGCATAAAATGATGGTGTTTCACATTAGCTGCTTTCCTATTGATCTGTAATTCTTTTTATAGATAAGTGAAATCAATAATGGAAAACGCTAGAGAGACACAAAAGCTTCAGTAACATAAAAGATACCTTGTTCAAGTCGACTGTAATTGCATCTTTTTCCACATTGCGGACAAGGGGGGTCTCCTGTTGAATTGCAGTCTTCCCAGTGTGAAGCAATACACTGTTTGCAGATGTAGTGTCCGCAGCTGGTATATTGTGAAGGCCTCAGGACCTCCTTGCACAAAGCACAGCAGGGCAGCTCGTTCTCGATGGCAGCGTAAGTCCTCTTCCTCTCTCTGTGATGATAAAGGCAAAGTATTTTTAAATTCCCTACATTATACCCCAGACCCAAAGACTAACAGTTTTAGGTGTTTTTTGGTGTCTTATCATGTGTACTGGTGCTCAGTATAAACATCATATTCTGATTGGATCCATTCTTAAAATATCCACTTACAGATCCATTACAGAGAAGCAGACGTTTACTGAAATGTTTGTCACTAAAACAGTTAGGATTCACTGAGCAATAAAGTAGGAACTACATGAGATTGTTACGCCTTGGAGAGTTAAAAAAAAAAGAAAAGAAGGATGGATCCCATTACCTGGGGGTTAACAAGAGAAACAGAAGTCACTGTTTCTTTAATGTTTGTTAATATCCATGAAGATTCATCTGTTTTCTATTACCAAAGTGAATGTCTATTAGTTAGCAGATACTTAACAATGTCTTCCCTGTCAGAGTTTTCCCACAATTTGTTCTAAATCCATAAAGGCCAAATAAGAGATGACAGGAATCACAAAATGGTGCATGATATATTCCACAGGGCAGAAAGCTGAAGTAGAACTCTTACTTTGTGGCAAACAGTCCAGGTTCATTACTGAAGGTGAGAGGAACGTCTTTTGAGTGGTCACTCTTTGGGGAAAGACACGTGGAAACTGGAGAGTCTGCTCTGTCCTCTTCGTGCTCTTGTGTCCTTCCTGACCTCATCTTTGGTCTAAAATTAAAATGAGTAAAACACAATGAAAACGGTTCACTACTGATTCCATGTAGAAGAGAAAGGAAACATGCAGTTTATACTTCATAATTAAAATTGACATTCAACCTAGTTAATTTAGCTACAAATGTTCTCTATGTTATTAATCAATAGTGGTTGAAGAGATAAAGAGGTAAATGAAAACGCTGATACAGATAATCAGCCAAATGCCAAATATCAGCCCCCAATAATCAGCCAGGCAGAAAACTGGCTGACCCTTGGTTTTGTGTTACAGTATGTCCTAGATACTTGTTAGGAAAGCCTTACGGTCTATACAACAGTTCTAAATCAGTGGTTTATGGCTGGTTAAAAACTCTGAGATCAACTTTAAAATAGAAAAGACAAAAAGTGCTGCCTCAGAAGCAAAGACAACATCAAGGAATCTGTTCGCTGAGATGTTAATCGGCATATATTTTGATTCCAGTTTTTTTCTGGGTATAAGTGGTTTATCAGTCAGTAATTACTCTATATTTGAATCCTTTTCAAAAAATGTTCCCTCTTTCACTGCAGGATCTAGAGAAAGATGACAAAGAAAAACGAAATGTGGCCTTAAGTAGAACTCTTACTTTGTGTCAAACAGTCCAGGTTCATTACTGAAGGTGAGAGGAACATCTTTGGAGTGGTCACTCTTTGGAGACAGACACGTGGAAACTGGAGAGCCTGCTCTGTCCTCCTCGTGTTGCTCACCAAAACTCATCTTTGGCCTTAAATTAAAATTAGTAATAATAAATAACACACAAAGAAAACATTACTACAGAATCCATGTAGATGAAGTCAGTGTTGGGGAGTAACAGAATACATGTACTGGAGTTATGTATGAGAATAAAAATTATGTAACTGTATTCTGTTACAGTTACAATTTAAACAGATGGTATTCAGAATACAGATACATGGTTGAAATCAATGGATGACGTGACGGTACTTTACTGTTTCACGAAAAGGGAAACTTGGCCAACTCTTCTCTTTTTTAACCAAGCAAAACATATTTTGCGTTAACTTACCCTTATAGTCTTTGTTCCACTACAGCAAGTGCCAGTTGGAACAGAAGATCACACCAGAATAGGCCTGTTTAGTAAGCAGGATGTGATTGCAGCATTCCTACACACTTATAAAAATGCATTTCAATGTGGAAGTAATCCAAGTGTTCAGAATACGTTACTCAGATTGAGTAATGCAACGGAATACATTTTAAAAGTATACTTCCCAACACTGGATGCAGTTCACCCTTAAATGTTTTGTTCATTGTAATTACAGTCAGTTAACAAGGAAATTGATCATTTCCTTTTACGTTATAGCATATCTAGTTTTGCAAAAGTAAGCTTTATCCCAGGCTACTGTAAGTACATGTTTCTAAAGGCCAAACTGTGTTATTACACAGTGATATACGCCACTCTTAGCCTATAGGCCTAATCGATTTATGAAGTTTAAATTTTTTTTTTTTACAATAAATGTCCTTATTTAGGCTACTGTGTTTCACATGACACGTTTCACTTTACATTCATCACACTACATTACATCTTAGTTAATTTAACCTTGGCCGTTACATATTAGACTATAAGGTCAAATAGGATGTATATGTCATGGTCTTATAATACAACAGACCTTTCAGTAGCATAAAAAGTAAACTGAAACCAGCAGCGTCCTGACACCTCGGCCTGGCCTACCTGTCTCTGGACACGGTTGTTATATCCTTACTTTCCATCTTCTATTCGCATGCGTGGCCCACTTTGACGTGTTGTATTCCCGTTACCCCGTTATGTTCACAACTTTTTCAGAGAGAAACAGGAGAAAAAAAAACTTTGAAAAATGTGGTACAGTTGCATTTCCGCGGTCTTCCACCATATCTTTACGGTAAATAGAGCAGGTAGGCATAACCACACGCACACAGCAAACACACACATACACTGAAATGTGCTTTCCTGTGTGATAGTGTGATTTCGGAAACTGCGTTTTCCCCTCTGACGCTTAAATAATACCGTAATGATGAGAATACTCCATCTTGACAATGCGAAGACACTCCTTCGCTTTCATCAGCCGGTTTCTTCACGCTGTTTTTACTTCCTGGATTTGTTATTCCTGACTGGGCGAGCCTATTCATTTTGTCTCTTTAGAATGCATACAAAAAAGTAGGCTACTGAAGGCTTTATTGAAAATGTAGGCTACAGTAACGTTATATTTGTTTATCATGCACATTGTAAGTGGTAGGCTACAGGTGTAGACTTATGAATTGGAGCTTAACTTTTTTTTGTCTATGTAGTTTATGAAAAATATTTTGAGGGTATTTCTTAAATCATTATCTGAAAAGTAGGTTACTCGTGATATAAAATAAAAGGGGGCAAGCTAGTTCAATATATCCCTCTTGCGGTAATGTGGCCAAAAGGCTACAAAAAAGCAAATGATTCCAAGGTGTACAGAAGCCTAATGTTGCACTGTTTCAATGCTGTCATACGCACATTATCCATCAGTGTGTTTTCTTATTAAAGCAAACCCATTTATGAGCCAAAAATTTCCCAGACTCAGCCTGGTTACAATGACTGAATCTTTTCTATTGTAATAAAAATGACTTTTTTTTCTTTTTCCAATGTCCCCTGAATTGAAAAATAACACTTCCCTTTTCCTTTTCACCAGTGAAGGGAAGTTCCCACTTGACAACCACTAACTGGAAAGCAACAGGCACAAACCAGTAATCTAACCTCTGAATTTAGCAAAGTCATAAGATCATGTTCTGATAGACGTACACACATACCCACCTACTCTTTGGTAAGAGTCCAATTGTCCGGCCAAGACACTTCTAGGAAATGGTCTTTATATAGCACACATGTTGTAATTGCCCAGTGTGATGATTGGGATTCTATAAAAGAACTGCTCCAAGAGAAATAAACAGATCCTCGATTCACAGGCCTTACGTCTCTGTCTGATTGTTCAAGAGCATTTACTCTTCTACACTGGTACCCAAATAAAGCCCACATCACATCCTGTCACAAAAGTTTGATATATTTCTTAAAGAAAATCAGGTCTGGACTTGGATTTCAGTTCTTTAATTGTTTAATTGTAATAGCGCTGCAGAATCGCTGTGTGTGTGTGTGTGTGTGTGTGTGTGTGTGTGTGTGTGTGTGTGTGTGTGCATGGTGTACGCCTGGTAAAGCTGCTAAACATGAGACAAAGATTAAATTGATGGCCTTACAACTTAACTTTACACAGTCTGTTTTGAATATTAGCTGGATGTAGGCCTACACTTCCTGCTTGGTCACTCTGTCATTTTCTCTTCTTAGTTTCATATGTCACTGTCCTCTTCTGCCTGTCATTGTATCATCAAACCGTACTGAGACAGCCTAACTGGCTGCTTTTTTATAAACTGAGGGCTTGTGTGTGAACTATAGCGCCTATAGCCATGCACATTTCTCTGCCCACTGCCAAAGTTACATCCTGCTGTAATGCTGTCATGCCGAGATGTGTACAGGGGAAAGAAGTAATTCTCCCCGTTGAAAGCTAACGTGTATGGAAGTCCATTTCCGCCAGTTAAAAAAATAAAAATGAAAACTTGGCTTTGTTGAGATTTTTTTTAACCCATTAACGGTCGAAATTATGAGCTAATGAAGTCATAATTATGAGATAAAAAGTCATAATAATGAGATAAAAAGTCATAATTATGAGATAAAAAGTCATCGTAATGAGATTAAAAAAAAGTCATAATTATGAGATAAAAAGTCATAATAATGAGATAAAAAGCCAAAATTATGAGATTAAAAAGTCAGGGACACCATCTACTACCGTGAACTTTAGCCTACAAAATAACTGTGGTACACTGACAGTGACTTTTTTATTATGACTTCTTACCTCATCATTTAGACTTTTTATCTCATAATAATTAATTTTTATCTCATAATTTCGATTTTTAATGGGAAAAAAAAAATATCAACAAAGCCAAGTTTTCATTTTTATTTTATTAACTGGCGGAAATGGGCTTCCATAAATGTGCGAATAAATCAACCTTTGAAACTTTGAAAAAGTGACATACTGTTGCTTTAACTATTAAAGCCGTAGGGTGGCGGTAGCGCTACTGAAGCGATGCCGACTGCCGTAAAATTCCAACAGAGAAGAAGAAGAAGGAAAAAAGCGACGACATCAAAAGGCGTCTCTGAGAGCTTGGAGCTACTGCTACCTAATGTTTTGATGCTTTCCTTTATCTAAAAAGATCTAAAAAAAAAATGCCTATGAAAGGGAGGTTTCCGATCAGGAGGACTCTGGAATATCTCCAGAAGGGCGACATCATCTTTAAAAACAGAGTGAAGATCATGACTGTTAATTACAACACACATGGAGAGCTGAGCGACGGAGCAAGGTCAGAGCAAACTTCATCATCCATTTATTACAGAATCCAGAGGCTTTAAAAAAAAAAAAACACAAAGAACAGTCGTGCAAGGTCCTTACTGTCTCGTATTGTTCTGCTTTAAAAAATAAATCTACGAAACTGTCACGAATACATCATGTTTAGACTTTGAGTAGTTGTAATCTGTGTCTGTAAATATGCGTCTGAGATGTGTGTGGTCAATAAAATATGCGCTTTCAAACTCTTCCAGCACTTACTGTTCTGTAAGGTATTATAAGTGTTTTATCTACTCTCTTCTTTTGTTTTGCAGGAAGTTTGTGTTCTTCAATATTCCTCAGATACAGTACAAAAACCCTTGGGTCCAAATAATGATGTTCAAAAATATGACACCAGCACCGTTCTTAAAGTTCTACCTGGGTGAGTGGCCTTGCACTGGTTTTTTGAAATAGTATTGATGTAGCTGTCATTGTGTTGTACCCGGGCTGATCTCCCTCTTCTTTTTTTTTTTTTTTTCCCCAGATGATGGGGAACAAGTTCTGATGGATGTTGAAGGGAGGGACCACAAACAAATTTCACAACATGTGAAGAAGATTTTGTGCAAATCAGAGTAAGTTATTCCTATAGCCAGTGGAATCTAACTTGCATTACTAAATGTGTCATTATGGTTAGAAAAAAAATACACTTTTCACTATGTATTGTAACATTCATGATATTGCCGTTGCTTGGCGCTCATGGTATTTACACTAAACAATGTTAAGAGTATTAGTCATTTGGACTTCATTGTTTATTCAGTTCACTATATCAGATTAACTGTGAATGCTGTAAAACATCCAATTTAGGATAAATGCAAGAAATGACTATGACAGTACAACAGTAATCCCGCTTTAACAATAAAGGTGCAGCTAAATTAAATATTTTACCCTAGTACTTTTGAAATGCTGAAAAATATTTCTGTTAAAGGCTCCATTCTGCAGGGATCAAAAGATTTATAACTGTATTTAATTTGTCTAATTCTTTTTTTGCAGAGAAGTGTTACAAGGTGAAGCTCAAGAAAAGATGCAAGCCTCCAACCCAGCCAACTTTGGGCCAAAAAAGTACTGTCTGAGGGAGTGTATCTGTGAGGTGGATGGCCAAGTGCCGTGTCCCAGCACCACACCGCTGCCCAAAGAGATGACGGGCAAATATCGGGCAAAAATGGCAGCATCGCAAGAATGAGAAGTTACAGAGGAGGTGTGACTATTGTACGCAAACTGGACATTCTAGTGTTTTCATGTTATATTTGATTTTGTACCATTACATAAAGAGACTACTCCATTGTATATTTCCTTTGCATAAATGGGCTGAGCTGCACTTTGTGAGTTAGTATCTGTAAGACCTTCCAGTCCACTTTAAGCAGCGTGAACTTACAAACACTGGGCTTGTTTGAGCAGGCAGACCATGGTCTAGGTTTGGATAACCTGACGCATACACCTGATATGACATTGGTTTCAAAGCCCAAATAGCTCCTAAATAATCATATTTGCTACATTTCTTTGCAGGATCCACCTAATTCACAAAAAGAAACTATACAAACTTGTTTTTACCGAGACATTTTTTTTTATTGGCGCAGAGATGACATTAATAAAATGATGTGTCAGATTTTTAGTTTTGCAATTATTTAACCTGCATTAGTGTTATTAGCTAAAATCAACTGCTAACACACATTACGAAGCTTCTCAAGTAAATCCAAGATGTCACAAAACATGTACAGTGTCACATTTGCTTAACATTTGATGTGGATGTTAAAAATAATCACTGTGAGATCACAAAACATTCTAAGGACAGGAAAGCACGTTTTGACAAATTTGTGCCTGGATTTAGCAGAACTATTAGTGATAATACTTGCTGGCATTTATGTATGTAGTGTTAATTTATAACTTTTAACCCTTATAACTTGACAATGTCGCTTTGACCTAAATAATAAGTTGATCTTTGCAAAGACAGATGTGGTCACACAGGATTTTACTTGGAAGTTGCTAACAATGTGATTCTGAAAATAGTATCGTGTGTCCTTATGGTGACAGCTGGGTGGAGGAACGTCAACATACATCTGAAACACACAGATCCTGTATGACAACATGAAACGAGCGCTATCGGCTTTTACCAAAATGTAAAAAAAACAAAGCAGGAAACACTGGGCCGTTTGTTCAATATAAAGACCAGCATGAAACAGCACTTCAGCTACGGACACATGAATCATGCAACACAAGTGCTCTATTGGGTCAGTGGTTCCACTGTAAACATTTGGAAGCTGCACAGTAGGGCATGGATAATGTTTTGTTTACTTGGCTTACTGTAGTATAAAATAAAAACAAGTGCAACCATGCCAACATTACATAGACAAGATGCACAAACAAGATTATTCAGATGAATCGATAAAGACTGAACCAAACCATGCAGATGGACAGAAAGGTTAAGTTCATTTGAGTTTGTTTGTTTTACCCAAAAAAAGAAAAAGAACCACTTTAAATTTACTCCAAATGCTGTCATGAAAATAAGGTCGCTGATATACTTATTTAAAGATTCATGTCAGTGTTAGGGAAGGACACATAACAGGAGCAACAAGAATGGCTGGATTCTGTGTGATGTGCCTTTAATTTCCCTTCTATATCACTTAACGTCCACACATGCTCAACAAGTAGCACGAGTCATGTGACTAAGTTCATCATTTAAGCCTGTGGTTACATTTAAATCAATTTATTTAAACACAAGACCATCCAAACACAAGTTTACTTTCTTTAGTTTCTCATTAAATGATCAGATGTTTGTTGTGTCTGAGTGTTGTTTAGGCCCAGTTGGATCAGTAACGTGGTGTTGTTCTTCGGCTCAATAATCAGCAAAAACTTCTAGTGTCATAAATGAACTTGTAAGTACATCATTATGACTTCAGTAAAATTGGGATTAAAAGGAAGTCACTTGGATTTTACAAATCAAAGAGCCTGATCTGGAAGTTCTGCAACATATCTGTACAACGTTTTTGAACTGTTTTGGCTCTTAAGAAAGTTGTGCTTAACCTACAGAATGGCCTCACCTGATGTCAGTGGAGTCACTGACATGTCTGTGCTGCATTGATTTTATAAAATGCATTGTACATGTGTTGGGCACTTTTAACGTACTTTACTTAAAATAAAAATCATCTTCGAATAATTTGTCATCAAAACATGGATTTAGAAATGTGCAACAACTGCTTCACTTTGTTTTACATTTCTATTTTCTTTCAACGCTTCTGCCAGAGGTCAAAAGCACAAGTTCTGACTTCCAATAGGCCAGAGCCAAACTCAACTCAAACAAACACCTGACTGTCCCATAAAGAAAATATTTGAAGTGGCATTGTTCATGGTTGTACATATGCAAAAAGGGTTAATATGTTTGGCAACCAACCTGCCAGGTTCATAGATTTTCACTTGCAGTGCTTTTGAATTGTGCATGCTGGGTTAGGTACCAGCCCTCTGCAGTTCTGAACAGAATAAAAGGTTTAGCAAGATGGTTTTTTTTTTTTTTGAATGGAAATGTATTTAAAGAGTCATTTCAGGCTACCTAACTCCAAATTATGTTTAATTTTGGGAATTCACTTATCTCTCATGGTGCAGCAGACCTCGTCCACACTAGAATCAGTGGGCTTATTAGACATGAAAAGTGAGTTAGCCTTGCTGGACTTAGTAAGTAGCTGGGTATTGGGGGGGAGGGGGGGCTCTGGAGGAAAGGAGTCAGTGCTTTTTTCTCTTCTGTTCCTGTAGGGTGTGCTGTAGCTCTCTCAGGTTCTCTGACAAGAGCTCAACCTCGTCCAGACGACCACTGAGCTTTGCATCGAAAATGTAGGCTCTAATGTTGTCAATCTGCTGCAGCAGCAGTTCCTCCTCTATCATGTCCACATCGGGCAAAACCTGTTCGTCATCCTCCCTGTCAAATGGGTTGGTTGAGACTTCTGGGGAATCTGCAGAGGCCTCCAGGAAAGGGTTGCCTGTATCCGTATCCTCCTCCTCTTCAAAGGGGTTGCCATGTATGGCATTACTTGGTTTTTCCTCCTCTACATCTTCATCTTCGTCAAATGGGTTGTATTCTTTCTTCCCATTGGTTTCCTCTTTGTGCTCCCTATTGGTATCCTCAAAGAAGGGGTTGGGCGGATCCTCCTCAATGGGAGTACAGTCTTCCTCATCGAAAGGATTAAGGGATGTGCTGTTCTGTCCTTCACCACCAGGGGGGGTTACATGCCCTCCCAAGCTCCTCAACCTGGGAGGCGACTCCTCCTGGCTTGTGAGTGCAGGGAATGCTCTCAGAGAGGATGGACTCCTCTCAGCTTTAGGAGTAAGCTCCTCTGCTGCAGTGTCTTCTTCTTCTTGGAAGCCGCCTGCTGGACTGATATCCAGAGACCTCTCCCAGGGAGACGGCTGAGTGGAGCCTACAGCTGGGCCCCAGTGTTCCCTCTCCTCCTTTTCTCGGGCTTCCAGACGATGGAACTCCCCCTGCTGCAAGCTCTCCTCTTCAGCAAGTTTCTGAGAAAGTGTGATGGCCAGGCTGGTCTGCTGCTGGTCATACTCATCCTGCAGCTGGCGCAAGTTCTCCTCCAACATGGCTACCTCGTCTGCTCTCTGGGCTTCTTGTGCCTGACGGAGGAATGACTGAATGTTCTCGATCTGCTGCAGGAGGGGGTCCTCCAGCTCTGTGCGTGCATGGGCAGAGTCCGCAGAGGGCAGCCAACCACCAGCTTTTGTCATGCGTGGAGCTCTAGAGGCCTGCGGAAGTTCTCCATTTGTGTTGGGAGACGGACGGTGTCGCTCAGACTCTTGCCTCTTTTTCTGGGCCTCCTTGGATGCCTGTTCAGCAGAAAAATACCAGAAGTGTAAAATCTAGAAGCCGGTTACATTAATGAAAGATCAAAATAAAACTAAGGGTTCAAAATCTCACCAGTCTTTCCTGTTGGAGTCTCTTCTCTTGTTCTTGTTTCCTCATTTCTTTCAGCTCTTCATATTTGTCCTTTGTGGGTAAAGACATAAGACCTAACAGCTTCTCCTGAAACAGGTAAGACACAAGCAATGGGTGAATTCAAGAAAATAAAGGGTTAAATGTGGAAGTCAAGAAAACAAAAGACTGATTGATTAGAAAGTAATAATAAAGCCCAATTTTGACATAATGTATTTGAATTATGAATTTCAATATTACATGCACCGGTCTGTGATTTTTACCTGGTCATAATAATAGTGAGGTCAGGAGTGACAACTCATACAATTAAGGAACAACAAAAGGAAACTAGATGAAATAGCTTTCTTTTTCTTCATGTACATAAACTGATTTCATGTGTAGTTAGCAACCTGCTATCCATACTGTTGCATAAATAAATTGCTTTCTTGCTGTAAAAGAATGGCCTAATTCAGAAAGTCTATATTAGTAGTTGTAAACTAAGTTGCCATGTCTTTGACCATGCTGAGAAGTGTCTGAACTTGTTTCTCACCTGGACGAATAGTGTGGCTGTATAGCGGACCATCTTCTGCAGCTGGAGAGCCTTCGGATGCGGTGGCGGATCACTTTTTGCATTTAGTGTTAAAATCTTCTTACTGAAAAGAAAACGACTCCATTTAATCTTAAAAACATCGCAGAAGACTTCTGCTCAATTTTGAAGCACTCATTCACAACTGGCATCTACCTCAGGGCGTCAATTAGTTCGTAGTATTTCTGTACTTCCAGTCTCATTCCACCGGCCGTGTCAAGATTGTACGTGGTTTCACCAGCACTGTGAGAGGAAGCGTTCAAGAGAGTAAGTATCAGTATTATACAACCAAAGTTCCAAAGAGTACACACTTTTTTTTAAGGGCCTACTTGAGAGACTCGGCCATTCTGATGTATTCTGGAGCCTTTTCATCCACTTTCTCCATGCACATCCTCAGCCTCTGACAGAAAGAAAGAAAGGAATTTTCATTTCTAGTGGAAGCTGAATAAGAGACAAACTGTGGAATCAGTAGTGATACTTTTTACTTCAATAAGAAGACAGCTTGATGTACCAACCTCATAAAGTTTTACTACATCCGGTACGTGGTCCTTCTCTTCCAACTTCTGCTGTCTCTTCAGCAGTGTGTCCATACAGTGATGACAGCAGCGAATTTTCTCGTCATCCTTTTCCTCCAGCATGGAGGTGACACTGCTCAGACTGCTGATGCTGCCTCTCCTGGAGCCCATCCCACCGCCGCCGCCGCCACCCACTGCTGGGGGAGACTGGGAATGACCTGGGCTTCCGGTTACGCACAAGGCGTCTCTTGTTCCACTGATCAGCTTTTCTGTAGACAGAAAAAAGGCATAATTTTACAGATTTAACTGATAGCCGACTTGACTAAACAGATGACAGTTTCCTCCAGATGAAAAGGTTTTTTTTTTTTTATGCATACGTACGAGCCAAAGGTAAGGGGACAAACTCCATGCACCTCCTACACATGATGGACCCACAGAGACGACAGTGGTGTCGCCTGTTCCGGATGTTGAATTTGTTTCCGCAGTCAGGACAGAATGGGACATCTGAATCATTCACCCACGACACCACCGACTTCTCAATGGCTAGAAAGTTGGATCAATTGTTATCAATAATTTATACTTTCAAATACATCATATTGATATACAATGAGGTCAATCAGAGTTGAAGATGAATCAATAGAGTCAAACCTCTGATTCTGGCTGCGTCCGAGTTGATCCTGTCAAACGATGTCAACTGAAATACAAGTTGGCACAGTTCAGCTCATTTTTAAGCAGGATTTCAAATAAAAGAAAAATGTGACTGCTTTTTTTTTTCAAGCTAACCTTTTCCAGTCTGATGATGAGCTTGTTGACTTCAATAACATAGTGATCTATCCTGGCTGCCCGGTGCTTCTTAAAGTCATCCAAATGACTTCTGGTTGCCCCTACAAAAGTGAGAGTGCTGTGTTGTGACACACTTAATGGCCTTCTAAGTCATAATTATCAATAATTATTTTTATTTTATCCATAGAATATTTAAAAAGCATGCCAGCAAACAAAAACAAACAAAAAACATGGTGAGGACGTTTTACTTCCACCCTATTTTCACACACGCATCGTCTTTGTCTCACCTAATTCTTGAGGCTCCCACATGTAGGGGTCCACTCCACCATAGTAGAAGGACTCATATTTGCCTGTATCGGTTTTGTCGTCTCCATCCTTCTTCAACAGTTTGTCCTTGGCTTTCATTGCCTTCTGAACCAAACCTGTGCAAGAAGAAAATAAGGCCACAGTTTTCCCCTTGTGCAGAAAATTAAAAAAAAGATATTACACAATCATAAGCTGACAATCTGTGTAGAAAAGTCTAACAGAAGATCCACTAATTTCATTTCAAGATGCATGATCGAACTGCAGAGACATCAGAGTGCTAACATTCTTACACGCCTTTTGTCTCCCTTCAACCAACATCCTCACTCTCTTTATTTCATCATTTCCCCAGTTCATCTACTGTCCCTCCTTTTAGACTGCAGCAGAAAGGGTTGCCAATTCAGCATGGCATACATGCTCCCTGCCCCAACACTTAAATCTAATTAAAAATGTACGCCTTAAACTGCCCTCACAGTCGCACTGAATTTGTACTAGACCAAACAGTAAATAATAGTTTTTGATGTTGTTGTTTGTTTGTGATTCAACTAAAATAAATGGAAATGTCTTCTTGGCGTTAGGGACTCACTTTTGAGCTGCCCCCTCACATGGCGGTCATCCCCAGAGTGCTCCTCTTCATAGTGGTCTTGGAGTTGGTAGAATGACTGAAGATCCTTTAGACACAGTGGGCAAAGGAAGCCCTCTTTCACTTCCCCAGTGCCCTCAAAGGGGGACGGATAACTTGAGGCCATGACAGTGGTGGACTGTGTTGTTTGAGAAGAGATGAAAGGCTGAAAGATTCCTGCTGTGGTGCACAATTCACGAGTTGTGCAACCCATCCCATATTGGTTCCATCATGCCAGAGAGAGTCCTTGGGACACTGCAGCGCAGAGGGAAGCATATTTAGGTCATGCATACTTCACAAAATGTATGCAAGCAATTTCAGACACCTTGAGATTAGAATGTGAACTAACACATATTTAACAAATGTTTTCTGCTTAGTAAGACAACCTGGAAATACAGATCCCCAAAGGAGGTAGTAATAAACAGCATTGATATATCTGATTGACACATTTGAAGAATACATGATCTCTTAGTGTCAATACAGAAACATACTTTTTCTTCACATTATTGGGTTAGATAGCACTCAAGACTAAGTAGGCTCACATTTGTACCCATTCAAGTCCCATAGTCAAAGCTGCAAGTCTTTTTTTTCTTTTTTACAAAGAGTAGCTAACAAGCTGATAGACACTACCTAACCCAGACACTAAAAAGACACTTAAAAAACGACAAATATTGAAGTAATTAAATATAACATACAGTTTCGAGATCTTATGAATGATTTTAAAGGTTGTATTTTATGACCAGAGCAAAGTCAGCCAAGATAAAAACCGAACTCCTTATTGGGCTGCGTTACAGAACCCACCCAGTCAGAGAAATGCAAACCAAGCGAGTCGACAAGTACTCACTTTCTGACTCCAAGCGAGTATTGTTTTACTTGAATCCATTACTTGAGCATAATTTATCCAATGGCTGGAGTTATCTTTGTTTATGTTTAGCTAACTATAGCCGCCGTTATGTTGAACAGAGAGCACCAAATGCTAACAGCAGGTCTCGCCTCTTTAGCCAATCTCCAACCTCATGCTTCAAAACATTGGTATAACTAACTTCAAACTGCACAAAAACAAAGTCTTACCAAATTATATCAACGCGTTCTGTCGTTTAAACCAACAAATTGATTAAAAAAAACAAACTATGTGGGTTACAGTAGGGCTTCTTCTTTGACAGCTCGACAACACCACCACCACCACCAGCTGCAGAAGCAGCAGCAGCCCAACCTGGTCATGTGATCAGCATCCAGTCGGTACGAGGCGTCAAGAGGGACAAACGACACGAAACGCACTCAACCCTATGACTCAACCTGATTAACCTGGAAGACAAACAAATGCACCACAGTGTAAAGTATGTGATATGGTATCGTTGTTTGTTGTTTTTTCTTAATAGTTTTAGTATCCTTAATTGGGCATTTCTATTTTTGTCCCACACATGAGTAATGTCCCTTTTAAAATTCATGCAACCTGCCCAGAAGCTCTCATTCAACCATATCAAAAATGTATCTGGTATCAGTTCTCTAAAATACTCTTATACAAATGTAGGTCTATATATATAACATATAGGCTAATTGTCCTGTCTCGTTCAGTGTTTACTCCCATTTAGCTCTTTTGAAGCAAACGCTCTTCTTTTTAATGGCACTGATATAACAATAACACGTTTGATGTGCCACATTAATTAAAAAACATATTTTTCAAACTATTTATTTCATTTGCAGTGATACCTGAATATGCTGGGGGTCCACATGATTTTAATGTTTTTCCTTGTGTTTAATTGCTAGAAATAGCTAATAATGCAGATCCTAATAATATAGAGTAGTGACTGTCGTGACTTACAAACAATGTAGGCCTACTTCTTAGATTTACATTTTTTTTCTGACCAAAAGTTTTTCTGCACAAAATTGTTTATTCTATAGTTGCACTAACTTGGCAAATGCAAGATTCGATCATAAAAAGATCAGCTGTTTCATTACTGGGAGAGTTGGGAGTGCAGGGAGAGAGTTTCAAAAGATAGTAAGGGAGATGTCAGATGACGCAGCTAAAGCCAGTCAGTGGATCTTGGATGAGTAATGCCAGTTGGTGGCCAGAATAAAGGTAGGAGAAAACCATTCATTTCCTGTTTTTCTAGCTCTCTGCTTCCCCTGTCCTCTTTCAAAGATCTCTCCTCAGACTTTTCTTTCTATTTTCTCTTGTCTTCTCTTTGCCGTTAATGTGTAATGATGGCGCCAGGAATAGTTGGCAATACTGGTTGGGCTATGTTGGCCACGTTGTAGGGTGTAGGGTCTATCTATCTATTTGTGGGTGGGTGTGGTGGGCGGTGAGAGCCAACATGGAGAGGGGGTTTCTGGGACACTGGAGCTCACTTTCTTGCCTTTCCGTTGTTATGGGGCTGATTGAAACGCCGGTGAAGGGAGGTTCCCCCTTGACAACCCCGATGATGTCCTGGCTCTTGCTGTCCATCAGCCTACAGGATTGAGTTGTGGGGGACAGAAGTGGCCATGTGGTAGGGTTGGTAGTATCAGCATTGTCAATACCTGGAGCTCCCCTCTACACAGCCTGTGTCTGTTTTGGTAGTGGTGGCAACTAAGGGCCAAAGGGTAGGTTATGTAACTTAATTGGGATGAGGGATGTCTTCGCTGAGTACTTATCCTTTCATTAGGGCACAAGTAGCTTGTGTTTATTTCAAATGTGTGCAAAGGAGGAAACTTCTCAGGGAGCCTGCTGTATCTAATGTGTCACTTGGTTTATGGTTTATGTAAATAAATCCAGTCTTTATCTTTTTTGGAAAATATCTTGTATTCATTTCTGAAACGAAGAAACGTAATGAATTCCATGTCACAGTTGCTCAATAATGCACTCTCCTTTGAATTAAGCTATTTCTACAGGGAGGCAACAAAAAAAACGACCCTCTGGTGACTTGTGTTTATCAAAAAAAAATGAAAGACAGGTTAATGTTAAGTATTTCTGGAGTTTTGAATGTAGTGATATTTCTAAATCTCTGCTGAAGACACACCTCTTGCTTGACATTGTATTATACACATATTTATTGTGTTTTTTTTTGCTCTTTTAATTCATATTTGTCCTTTAATATTGTGTTTTAACTCGTACAACTCTAAGGTTCTTTTAAATTTGCAAAAATAAACTCTGACTTGGACTTTATACAAAACGTATTAAAGAAAAATTGCCACAGTCTACTTTAAACACTGAACAAGGCCAAGCAATCACTAAACTCACTTACTAATGGGCATTGTAGAACAATGCGGACTAATTGTTTAATCAAAAAGCAAGGCATTAACTTTCCCATAGTGCCTATTTTTATCATCAGTCGATCAATTTGGCTGTTCCAGGACATTTAACTCCCCGATAACTTTGCTTCTGTTGCCTGTTCAGTATCTGTACCTCCTAAGTATATGTGTTTCTTTTAACAAATATTTTGAGCCTAGCACTAACATTTAGTATTTTCTGTATTAATAACCTGTTAGTTGACCCTCGCACAGTCTTCATTTCATTTTAATATTTATTTTAATAAAGCTTTTTATGCCATTTTATGCCATTTTTTCAAACCTGCATGTTTGACAGTCATAGGCAAAAGTCAAATGAAACTGTCTCAAAGAGATATTACTTTTTTATTTAAATTACTTATAATTCACATCCACAATGGACATTCACATTTTTATTCATTTTCATTTCTGAAAAAGATCAAATCTTAGAGACCATTAGAATGTTTAACTGGTGTGTGTCTGTGTTTAGGTGTGTGCTTTTACATATTTAGTGGTTTTTTTTTGACATAATGTTTTTATTATCATTATTGTCATAAGAGACGCTGAAAATTCAAAAAGAATGTAACGTGCGTGTGTGTGTGTGTGTGTGTGTGTGTGTGTGTGTGTGTGTGTGTGTGTGTGTGTGTGTGTGTGTGTGTGTGTGTGTGTGTGTGTGTGTGTTCTCCATGAAGCCGTCATCTCCAAGTCACGTGCTTGATGCATCCTTTGCATATTGATAAGGTCTGTAGACACTTGCTCTGATGGAATGAGCCCAATTAAACTGAGAGGAAGAAACCCGGCACACACACTCTGTCTGTCTACTATTGAGTTGTGTTAATCATTTTAGATGAGAAGCTGACTGCTTAGCTGGTCTGAACCATAGACTGTAAAAATGTCTGAGTCGGGCTGTATAAACAGTTTAAAAGACTTTGATAGTGACTTAAGCAAACCATGATTTTTTTACCAATGCTTTTTATTATTCATCAAAAACATTGGTCGTTGACTGTAAGGCAAAGGTAGCTTTAAATGTACAACATTAAGGTAAAATAAACTCAATCATTGCAATAATTAAAAAAAAGTAATCATTGATACATTTCATTATATGTGATAATAATTATGTTTTTACATAAAACAATGAAACACAAGTCCATCTATAATTCTTAACTGGGAACTTTAGCCAATTGGATCAGTCGTACAGTATTTTATTGTACTGACAAGCGTGTGTTGCCTCACAGAGGCGACATCGCAAAACCGAGAAGACTAATGCTTTCATGCGTGCACTTGATTTCATTATGAGTGGTTTGGTTAAGGAAAAAAGTAAAATCAAGGTGTAACAATAATTCCTTAATAAAGGTAAACACAGTGCAAGCGCTCTTCTGAGAACCTTATTTTCAACGATATAGTTAGGTGGACGTTTACGCACAAGCTCTCCATAGAAACATACAGCAGATACATGTTTTATGCAAATGGTACAGTGACTGTGTGCCAAAGCAAACCCGCGAAAGGTTAAATGATGAAATTTATTTTTCGTTTACAATAATTTATTATGGTCACATAATTTACACATTTATTAGTTTACTTTACAGCAGTATCGCACACCAGACTTCAGTTTAACCTACTCTCCTTCCACTAAATCCTCCTCGGGTGCAAACCTTTTGCCCGGGTGTTGTCTCTTCTCCTCGGCATGGCTCTTGTTAATGTTGTCTAAAAAGTCGAGCAGTAAACTGGTCTTGCTGCAGCTCGTAGGTTCCAATACATCACACGGACTGTTTGTGCCTATATCCGGAGAGGAGTTATCCCAAAACCGTTTCCCCGGGTGTTGGCGCTTTTCTAACTCAGCAAGGTCTTCGTCTCCATCTGTATCAGCATCCCAATCCCCCTCGCTGTCCTCATCCTCGGGTTGGCGCTTTCCTGGGTGCTGGCGTTTGCTGTGTAGCACCAGATAGCGCTTACCCGGGTGCTGTCGTTTTGAAAGTTCACTCAGGAGCATCACGGGGTTTTCTGAATTGTGTCCTGTGGTGAAGCGCTTTCCAGGGTGCTGCCTTTTCTGGAGCTCCATCAATGAGTGCATTGCATCTTCGCGTTTGCCTGGGTGCTGTCTCCTTTGAACATCCAAGTACTGTTCATCCTCGTCTTCTTCTCTCCTCCCCGGATGCTGCCGCTTCTCCAAATCCTCAATGTACCTTTTACCGGGATGCTGTCGTTTTGACACCCATGCCGTCTGAGAGGAAGATCCTTCTGCAAAAAGAAATTAAATGTTTATTTAACTTTCAGAAACGCTGCTGTAAGTTTCCATGTACTGCAAATAGGTGCTTCCACAGCTTGTCCTTTCCGTGCGTAAATTACGCACGAAAGAGTGCTACATTGTTTTGATTGCGTCGTAGCAAATTGGAGGACGATTTTTTTCCTTCTTTTTTTTTTTTGGACAATGTACCATACTTTTCCTGGAAAGTATCCAATGCTTCAACGTTTCCATCATAAATCAATCTTCCAGTTCGAAATATTAGACAAATAGCTTCATGAAGTGATATCATGGTTGTGAAAATGAATATGTCCTGACGGGTTTAAAACTAAGCAATGAATTTATTCAAAGTACGCCATGGTATTATTTTTACACCAGATTATTCGTTCCTGGGTTTCTTGTAAAACGAATTAAAGGCACAAAGTTTACGCACCGTTTCTGCCGTCTTCTTCCTGCATCTTACTGAGAATGGACCTCAACAGGAGACTCTCTGCTCTCTGTAGGATTATGTCGTCTATGGTCACTCGGTCTGTCTCGTCCTCAGCGGGGAGACCTTGTCCTACGCACACATTCAAGTTGTAGACCACTAGAGAAGCCAAGATGAGCAGGCAAGTCGACTTCATGGTAGATTAGTTGTTCTTCTGTTGGAGTAATATAGATCATGATCAAAATATTTTACATGAGCAAATATTTTACAGACTTTGTGTCTTTAGATATATAGTTATACATACTACAGTAAGCTTATAATTTACATTCTTTGATTATACACTGAGACCTGAAGTTACTTATTTTCCTGGAAATACCTGAGGTGATGTGAATTTACATCTTGATTTTATCCAAGAGCCTTTTCTTAAATCTTCGAGCTGTTCTTTCATACTGATCAGTTACTGATAAATTTTGAAAATTCAACGAGCATTACAAACATACTGCATAGTTTTACTGCAGCAGCATTTTAAGCCTGTTTTACAGAAAGGAAAAATGTAAACTGAAAGTAATACAGTCTGAAAACTTCCACATCAAATCTGGATTACGCATGATACATTTGACCCAAACATGGCCCTATAGGAAGCGAGAGAAAAAAACACACACATAGAAGAAACAGATAGACATTTAACAAGTATGATATTTCAAAGTGCAGTGCGCCATACTCACCTGAGAAGTATGCGTATCCTCCTCTAGCTCAGTCTCAGTCCTCTCAGCTCTGTTGCTCGCAGTCTCTCGCAGCGGTTGCTGACCCGTAAAGGCCAAGTCTAGAGGTATGAGCGGATAACTTTCCGTCTCAGCATTTATACTTGCTGCTCACTGTCGTCACACCAACGCTGGAGTCATTTTTCAGGATCCCTCGTACCCAATGATGTCACCAAGTCGTGCGCAACTGGATGTTGTGAATGATCGCCCAACAGGGGCCGCTGCCCATTTTGTCATTTGAAAAACAAATAAACGTCTGAATACCAGACACCGCAGGAGATGCTAAACGATGACTGGATAGATCCACGGACGAATGAATCTGTTTTTGTTTGAAGTTATTTATATCAAGTTTTCTCACCAAATATGTCTTTAAGCATATTTGGTGTGTAGCCTATATTTCTTTATTAACTCATTTTTTGCGAGTATTTTTACATCAGGTATTGATGATCTTAGTATCCTAACAAAATATCAGGTCTCCAATTTGACACCATGCAGCCTGCAGAGAGATGCATTCTTATTTTTAATAAATACTCATAAGGCCATAGGATTCTGAATCCCTGTGGTTCTCCTGAGCACCACTAAAGCACTCTAGTCATGATGCAACTTGGCTCAGTGTACCAAGCGTTGAATATATATATATATATATATATATATATGCCAAAAAAAATTGAGAATACACGTTTTGTCTAAGCTCTATATGACCGTAAACTGAATCATTTTGAAGTATGTGAATTCAGATCCAGCAAATCTAAAGAGAAGTCACTATGCACTCTGATGTACTGGGAAGACTTTCTTTACTATTTTTAATCAATAAGCGATGAAAGTAAACATTCACCCGGATAGAAAATAATGAGTTGCAGCTCCACCTAAACAAGTTGTATCTCAGAATATCACAACAGTGAAATGCGATTGGGTAATCAATTTCTTACTTGAGTAACATTTTGAGTTGTATTATAGATCTAAGTAAAATTATTTCTGGGCAAATTTGGTAACAGTGAGTTATTGATCAAGGGGGAAATGAAGGAAGCACAAGCATGACATTTCTAAGTTCAATGAAAGATATTTAGATCAACAAACACGTTTTTTCTCAATTGTGTGTAAGGTCAGTGTTGGATGGTAAGGTCATTTTAGGACTTTAACCACTGAGTTAGACTTCATGAGCACATTGGAAGGCTACTGACAACGAAGACGGCCAGAGTTAAACTTCTGACATTAGTGACTCTGGATGTGGATACAGATGATATTTTATTAGATATTTGCACTTCATTATTACTTTTGAGCACCACTGAACCAACGCAGAAGGCTTCTCAGTCCAAAGCCAGCTGTATAAAACTATGCCGAGTCAAACTACAACTCTGTGTGTATGAACTCCTGCACAGTCACACTTAGTCAGTGGTGAATGTAGAATTGACCGTGTAATCCTTTAATTACATGCTTTCAACATGCTGTCATGTTGAATATTTCAACCAAGCCTGCAGTTCAGAAAACGTCAATAGCATGTTGGAAATCATTATAAATGCTTGCATAAACCTATAGACCACCTTGACTGTAGTTTTTTTTCCTTTGTGAGGAACAATGTTATACCCTAATATCTTAAAATACTGCTTTCTAATAGGGAAGTTTGTCAAGATATGTGAATATCAGTTATAACTTTAACACTAGAATAAGATTAAGGATGTTTAAAAAAGTGTTTAACGGATTTTTAACTCTAAAATTTAATGTCTCTCTCTTCTGTTAAACTCTGTTAAGAAGGAAGAATAATTCCAATTCGAGCCAACACTTTTTATTTGGTATTGATTTCTTTCTTTCTGCACTGCCTGAGGAAAATTATACGCAGAGAGTTTCTCAATGTAGACACTCTGACCTGTATGGCAACCCACCTTTTAACACGTGTCATATACTGTATGCCCACTCGCTCCTATTAGGCCAAGTGTGTAATGAAAGTGCAAAGCAACCAATTAAATACAGAGGAAACCATGTCAGTTGAATTCTAAAGGACAGCGTCTGAAAATCTTGTGAATCTGTGGAAACGTGTTTGGTGAATGTTGTGCCCTGATTCAGAACAATAAAAGCAGATGAAATGCAACATTTAAGGTGTCGTTTTCCCCCCTTATCAAATTAAGACTGTGATTGAAATAATCAGCCCTGATTTCTTTTGATACTCTCTTCCTGCATCCTGCACTTAAACCCTCGCTAGCAAACGCTTTCAAGGCTGGAAAACATTTCAGTAAGTATTCTGGTCAGTGCCTCATGTACTGAGGAAGAAGACGGGTTAACTATACATCCTGTGCAGTAGGTCAAAATAATGAGACTCATTAGCTTCTGTTATCTATTTACTCTTGATGCTGGTAATTAGATATCTTTCAAAGCTGTGCTGAACTTCTGAAGTGTGGAAGTTTCCTTACGTGTCATGCTGTATGAATAACCCAAATTAATACTTGATCAGGGCCCTGAGTCACATAGTGAGGTTAATGGCTTGGCAGTTATCTTTGGACTTAAATCTGGTTTTCTGAGATCACAGTGGTAATATTTGCTGCACAGCTATCCAGCTCCAGACTCCGTTTAAAACAAGGTCGTTTACAAATCAATTGGATTTTCTTAGAGCACATCAAAGTCGCTTCATAAATACATCTAGTTTCATTGGTTTCTCACAGAAAAAGTGTAGATACCCTTCTTCCTTCAGTCATTAAAACTTGAGGAAAAGAATCCCATCTGTCAATGTGCAGTGAGATAATAATAGCTGAAGGAGAACTATCATATCCTCAAGTGATGTCATGTCAAGGCAACATCAGAAGGAGCTGAATACTATATATTTAGAAATAAAAAAATTAATCTTGGATTGTGTTTTTTTTTTCTCCCACAGAGGTAGCTTACCAGACCTGCAGCTCACGTATCATCATAAAAGCGAGGCAGCTTTTCAATGTTGGACCAGATTCTGAAGTGTTACAGATGATCTTCGCAAGGCATACCGGTATGTGATTAAAGTAAATCTGTTTTGACTGAAGGGGATCAACAAGACACCCACCTCTATTACAGGAACACCATTACAAATTGAATTGAACATATGTAATACCCCCTCTTTGCTGTAGCAGTCGTCCAGGATCAAGACTGTTTGGCTCTGTGAAGTCAGGTAACACAAAAACAGTCAGATTAAGTTCAGCCTGCTTCCTGACACAAGATCTTGTTGTGTAAGTCTCCAGCGTGCAGCTAATGAGTCCAAAACTTTCCCTCGGTTATTCAACGCTAAGTGGTGCCTGCAGCCTTCTGTGTAATCCTCAGTGTGTTAGTACGGGGAAGTCAAAGGTGGCTCTAAAGAAGATATGCCCTCAAAAAAAAAAAATCACAGTATAATACAAGACAGAGCTTCAAACACACCACAGCTTAACCAGACAGATAAGCATTATGAGACAACTGACTGAACTTGTTGGAACAAAATCAAAGGATCTAAGAGCGGGAAATGGTTTTACACAGAGATAAAAATAAAAGGAACGAAGGAGTTAACTTTATGTATTATTGGATAACTGAATTTAAATTGCTTCAAATGATATCTCCGGAGAGTCTATTTAGTGTATTACTCTGATTTTCTCAAGTGATATCATCATATCTTTGCTCAATAATGGACCCAGTTCTGAATTGGACTAACACAAATTCCTCCAGCCGAGGTTTTTATCAGGTGTCAGGTTGACCTGGATATCAAAGCAGGATCTGATGTAACTAATGATCTGGTTCATGGTTGGCTCTGTTTTTGCTCTCCGCTAACTCAACAAATATCCCCCTTTATTAAAAAGCTAGTTGCTTCCTATGACAATCATTTGAGGGTGAGCAGATAACATCTGTATTGTGAAGATTTTTCACAGAAAGCAGCTATAATGGAGACTTACAGAAGTACACTATATCATCTTTTGTTTTTCCTATCTCCTTATAAGATGATGTATGTTAAACTGCCTCAGTAATGATGACTGGCACCAAGGAGGAGTTGGTGATGTTGTATGGCACAGTGAACAATAGGTTACAAACCTTTTGTCTTGGGACGCCAAGGAGGTTAGTGGTTAGTTTGCGCACCTCGTGTACAGAGGCTGTAGTCTTTAAAGCAGGCAGCTCGGGTTTGAATCCTGCATGCTATTCCCCACTCTCTCTGTCCCTGATTTCCAACTCTATCCACTGTCCTTTCCCAAGAATAAAGTCATAAAAAGCCCAAAGACAAATCTTTAAAAAAAAAAAAAAAAGGTTTTGTCTTGACCCCGAGTCAACATTGTGTATTTTATCTACAGCCTCCCAGACATGAAACTCCCAAATTGGTTTTGAAACCCCAACCAGGCCCTCAATAGACTTAGCTAGGCTGTGTATGTGCCTGAACATAAGCAAACTTAAAGATAATCTCCTGCACACTGTCTAACTTCCAAACAAACATTTATTGGCAACGTTTCAGCACTAGACCTTCATCAGGCAAAAAGTCAAAGAAGATTGCATCTGGGATTGATGAGCAACATTTTGAGGCTTCTGGTGAAACAGCAATAAAGGACCAAGACTTCCTTTTCCATGTGTTGCCTTTATTTACAGTCTGACTAACTTGAGTCAGAGTAACTTGAAAAGTGAGAATGGAATTGTTATTGACAGACGATATCTATTATGTCTAACATGTTTGCAGATATCAGCCTAAAAACTTAAATCAAAGCTAAATCATCAAAATGGCACAGTTCCCAGATTGCTTTTCTGCAGATTGCATTTTGCCCATTTTGATTTTCACTTGATTTGATTTCCTACTTACAGCCAATACTTGCCAAAATGCGGGCGGATGATTGTATATGTTCTACAAATGAAAACACTGCCAATAGCAATGGTCCGGTCCTGGGCCAGTGGATTCTGCATTTTTTTGCCAAATCTGTAAATAAAGATTATGTGTTCAGGAACCATACTGTACTGTAAGCCGTATAGACTGTGGTGAGCTGGGCATAGTGTGGCACAGCACCTTATGACTCTCTGCTACAGAGTAAGTCAAACAAAATCTCTGATAAGTTCAATAAAACTCACAAAAAGTATTGAGTGGATATCTAACACCTCTGTGATCATCGACACCTCAGACGGAGAAGTCAATAGTGGAACTTTATAAGACAAGACATCTGAGGGTGACAACAGGATGTGTTAGGGTAGAGCCCAGAACTGACAGCATGGAAGCCAGAAAACATAGCGACACACAAATAAATAAACAAATGGGGAAAGCAGGATGGCGAGATAACCCCGTCACCCAAAGTGACACAGGCCTGACAGGGGTCACAGCGGTGGGGAGTGAGTGACAGCACACACAGGGTGAGCTTGTGGACATGGTTGACTGGAAGTGTTTTTGTGTGCGCATGTGTGCGTATGTGTGTGAGTGTGGAAAGGGAGTTTGAAAGAATCAGGAAGCTAGATTCTGCTTCAGGGGCCAGCTTGTTTTCTTTGTCTTGCATATTAATTTCATGTAGAATGTTTCATGTAGGGAAGTTTCTGGACTCTTCTTAGCACATCAAATCTTAATCATTCAAAAGTCATAGTTGTGCATGATTTTTTTTCATTAAAGGTATAGATATATTGGAAGGGTGTTCAAGAGAAGGACAATATACAATAGTAGAACGCATTTCATTTCATTTCAAACCTTTATTTAAGCCTCGAAAATCATTGAGTTTTCCCTCATTTACAGTGATGTTGAGATACAAAGACAGGTCAGGATGATTCTCAGTGAAAACAATCGCACACCGTGGTAAAGTGGTTTGAGATGATTGCCTTAATTTGTCCAAGAGAAACAAGAGTGTCAATGTTGAGGCAGTGTTGTAAATTATTCCACATTTTTTTAAAGCAAAAAAGCTAAATGCGGATTTTCCAAGTTGAGGGAAAACTCATTTTAATAGGTGTATTTCAGGATCCTTTGAGCTGCAGTGCTTGGTGGGTGACCAGATGTAAATCAGTCGCAAAAGGGGGGATGAGGGACAGGGGCAATTTGCGTCACAGAGAGTAGATTCTTAAGCAGTATACTCGCAGCTAGTATCAAGATGGGTTTGTAAAAGGACTCACACAGTGGGTGATTTTACAGCAGACCCTGCAGCTGTTTATGAAATAACCCTATCGCAAAGCTGCACACTGCAGCTTTTAAATGGCTTTAGATGGGGCTGTGACATCAGATAAGACCATATCAATCCACTACAGTTGTCCTCGATGTGATATACACAGGTGATAAATCCATCTCTTTATTAAAGGTGCATTTGAGCATTTTGACATAAATGAGTCAATGCTCCACTTAGTGTGTGTCAACATAAACCACTGACTGTATATCTCATAAAACCTATCGTGCCTTTAAATGCACATAAAAAAATTAAAAAAACACCTGTGCATATTCCAAAAGTAGCATCCATGTGTGGAAATGTATATTAAAAGAAATCATATTTTTTCAGTGTGTTCAGTAATTTCCACTCGTGAATTTTATTGTGTCATTACAATCAGTATTCAAACTCTGAAAGCTGCTCTCATTTGGACTTTTGCGTTATTTCTTCCTTTTTTCTCCACACAAACAGTTACTTGGAGTCACGATGTACACACACAGCAGAGGAGAAATAGGATTTTTGCATTATTTATTTCCAAACTTCGTCTCTGTCTTTAGCCGTGTGTATGTTGCTTTGAGAATCCCATTATCTCTCAATAACCTGTGAGGCGCGTGTTTGTTTCTTCAGCTGGAGATCATGATTAGTGCGCTACTACCACATGCTACAGCTCACTTATCATCGCGCTCCCTCTTTCTCCTTCCATGCCTGTCGGCCTTCGTCCTCACACACCTCCATCACAGCCAGGTAGTGTCTGGGACCAGCAGTAATTGTGGTAGATTGAGCTGATCTTTCAGTCTCACGCCTGGCTAGAATGGCAGATGTGAGGATTTAAATATGTCATTCTTCCAGAGTGATGAAAGGAGAAATTATTTAATGAAGAAATGTTCCAGAAAGAGTTCCTAAGCAGAGCACTGCAGAAGAAATATCCTTACCGTACCAAGCTATTTTTGTTTAAAATTGCTATATGCTCAAATTGCTTTGTTTAAGATTTAAGAGAGGGATTGCTGTTTTCTACAGACATTATTTTAAATGGCCTTCCATCTTACAAAGTAATTTTAAATCATAAAGACATTTAGGTTTTATTGATAGTTTAAATAATCCTGTGTTCATTTTTAATCATCTACAGACCATCCTGACCCAACATCCAACTCTTTATCAAAGATCTTGTTTATCCCATTTAATATCTATATCTGATGAATTCCTCATTTTAGGTGATTTGAACAAACACGTATAACTTTTGTTCTCTTGTTCACTTTCACTCCAATGTTTTCAATATCTCTTTAGCCCCACACCATGAAACTGCTTAAAAGGCACTCCATAGTGCCTGGACAGTCCGGGTGTATAGAATGGTAATTTCCAAGGGATGCATTTGGAAACTGTGGAACTCTTATGTAGCCCATTAGTGTGAGACCTGGTTAAGGGCACTGTCAGGCTTTAATGCGTATGTGGTTGTGTGTCAGTATGTACATGTGAATGTTGTTTAATGTTTTGTTATTTGTCTATAGTTAATATCAGATCCTCCTTAATGTTTTGTCTGCTTGGTGATTGGACAGTTTTAGCAACATGTTGAGCCATGTCAGTGCTCTGATGGCCTAGTATTTATACGAAGGCTGTAGTCCTCCGGGCGAGCTGCTCAGGTTCAGGTCCTTCCCTCACTCTCACTCTCTCTCTCCCGGTTTCATACTCCACCCACGGCCTCATATTAATTAAAGGCAAAAGCCCAAAAATAACTATTTAAAAAAATGTAACACCATGTCCATCTGATAATATAGTGTATTGTTTACAGCATACTGGAATTGTAAGTGTTGCGGTTCATCACAGGGTTAGGACTGTTTTTTTTGTTTGTTGAGTAGATAGAGAACTTTTATCATGTTGCTCAGGCATCAGATGATATACTCGTTATAGCAGTGCTTTTATTTTCTTGTCCGTGATCACATTTATGTTTGTTAGTCAGCAGTTTTTTAAATCCAGGGTTCTGTGATTTGAATCACTTATTAGTAGGGCTGGGCAACGATTAAAAGTTTTAATCGTGTTAATCGCATCAGTTCCTGTGATTAATCACGATTAATCGCATTGTTATACGCAAAATCCAATAATGAATTCAAAAGTAGTGTATAGTGCACTTTTATTGTAAATGTACTTCTCAACTTAAACAATGTAATCAAAGCAAATAAATACAAAACTAAAGCTTATTGCCACTGCAAGGGCATAATGTCATCCTGTTTGTTATATATAAAAAAAAAAATGCCCAGAAAGGTTTTAGGCTAAGAGGTATAATGAAATGTCGGGACGCCATTTTTAAAGTGCGGGAGAGTGTGACAGGTCAATTGAGAACATTGATGTTTATTGTTTGGTTATCAGGGACCCCACAAACACATTTTTGTTGTACTTGTCATTTTGAAATTCTTTAGTTTATAATCTTTTTGAATTCATCTTGATGATAAGAAAATTCAACTTCGCAGTGGTTACAAATAACTTCGGCTCTGTCGACTGTGCCGTCTGGAAGAACTTTAAAATGAAAATGGTCATGTAAAAGTTCTGTACCCTTCTCAATGCTTGATTACCCGCCAATTATTTTCTGGATGTTTCCTCTTTCCTGTGAGCGCCGCAGCAGTTATGAGCAGCAGTAAGCAACATACTAGGCTCGCTCACGATGGAATTTTACAAAATAAAAGCCAGTGAGCAACAGACTTTTACAATAAGAAAATAAATAATAAAAACTGAGTTAATGCGAGATAAAATAATTGTCGGTGATAATTAATTAATGAGTTAACGCGAAAATAACGCGTTAACGTGCCCAGCCCTACTTATTATACCTATCCTCTATTACATTCAACTTTAAATGATTCAAAACTTAATTATTCTTAACAATGCCACATAATTTAATGTTTTATTTAAGTGCATTTCAGAGACCAGCTGCTTGAGCTAAATGAACTCAACCCTTTACAGTCCTAAGTGGCTCCGTGGTAATGTTTGAAGTTATATCAGAATAGTGTATCACCAGCATTATGTAAAAAGCTGGAGCTGCATGTGTTTAACCATCATTTGCAAATCATCAATATTGCATAGTTATCCAGAGAGGAAGTAAGACACACACACAGAGTCCTTCTCCAGTATCCCACTCTGCTCATCCTTCAGTCTATTAATCTAATTTGGAGTAATGGTAGGTGGCTGCAAAGCTTATTAAAAGTAAATTTATCTTCAAATGTGAATGCCACAACATGCAAATGTGTTGATCTTCCTCACTGACATCTTACTCTGCACTGGATGGAGCAGTTATGCCATATTCATTGCACGCTCTGATAAAAAATACTTCAACTGCGTTTTCAGGGATGGCTCATCAAAAAGGCAATGAGCCTGTTAAATATTTCTGCTTGGAATAATGTATGAAAGTGTGATCTGTTTTGGAACCAGAGCTGCTAGCATCACACTACTCTATGAGTTTTTGTTTTTTTTTAGTTGTTAAAATGGGATGGATGTGCAGGTGAGATGTGCCAATAAAATTAAAAGTATGAAAATCAGTCTGGATGACAAAAATTATATTTTCCATGTAATTTTAACCACCATCAAATACATTTAAAGTTGTTTTACATTTATAACCATTCCTTTTACTAAAGCATGTGTGCTATCTTCTTTCACTTGTCATTTCTATTTTCATTTACACGTTTAAACCAAATATGTGAAGGGTACCTTGGCTTCAGGTTATTGGTGCTGTCTCTTATGAGACGGCAGAACTACATGATCTTAGAGTGCCAGAGGTACCCATACATCATACCATCACACAATGAGAACTCTACTCTTACTCTTTGGATTTGACCATCCACATGCATTTCAAGTTCAAGAAGTGTAACGTATTGGTTTGGATTGGTGTGCATGGGCAGCACAACTTGGGGCTTGCTGGAGCTTGTGAACCTTTGCAAGGGACAAAGGAGAATGACACCACTCAGTTCCTTGCTGTTATAAAGCAGGAAGAGTATACAAGTTTGTACTAGTCCTACTAAAAAAACAAAAAGCTAAAAAAGAGTTGGCTTTATATGAGTGATACATCTACTTCCTGCCACATTAACTTTATAAATATCACAGTAAACACACAATGGATTGCTTCATTATTTGTGCTTCCCCTCTTTAAGAAATTAAGTTGAAGACACTAAGTAAAAGGTTTCAAACAAATAGTGTAAATAATTGAGAAAACAGAGTTACGCAGTCGTGAAAGAAAACAAATTTAACATGAGATGTAAAGTGCTTTCAGAGTGAGTGGCTGTTGCTGCACAAATGTGCGTCAGCAAGGGGCGGCAGGGCTCCTGGCTGTATCTGATCTTACCAAAAACGGCACACAACAGGCGGCTGTTTTTCACCCGTTCTAATCGAATCACTACTAAAAAGTTCTATAGCTGAAAATAGACGGAAAGGGTTGCCGTCATATGATTAATCTATGGATGGTCTTTTTCTAAGTTGTAGATTACTGAGGGAATCTGATCATTTATTTAACTCCTTAAAACCTACAATCAAACAATCACAGCCATTTCAAGCAGCAGTTCAGAAAAGAATCATGGTTTGCTCTGATTTGATTTGCATTTCTTATGCATCTATTTTTGTCACTTTTGCCTTTTACAGATGCAACTGAATACAGTGCAGCAGAGTCTTCCTGATGATGTATGCTTGTATCTCTGTACCACCTGATGGCTTGCCATTCGATCTGTCTTCAAATTTGGCCATCAGTTAACATGAGTCAAAATATTCAAACTCTTAAGTCACCTCTGAATCCTGGACAATTCAAATTTGACAGTAACAGAAAGGTCAACAACACAGCTGGACATTTTTTCCATATTGCCCAACTGTGCCATTTTAATAGGCAGGATTCCAAAAACCTGTTAGACTTTGACCTGACTTGCAATTTGCTCATGGCATCCTGTAAAATGACTTGAGACCTGCTTTGAAAAGTCCTAACTTGGGCTTTTTATTCAAGGCCTGTCTCCTCGATGGTGTTGCTTTCTTTTTTAAATAATTGCAGATACTAAAGCAAAAACATATCTATTTTTTAGTCTTTCCTTCTCTACCCACAATTTAGTCTATCCAATGAGAAAATACACAAGCAGACACCTTCACGCTTCTTTGACCTGTTGTTGCACATTTATTGTATGAAGAAGAAGGTGGACTTTAGGGAGGCATGCTATGGAATGCTGGATTGTGTTTTAGTAGAGAAGAGTTCGAGCAGCTATTTATGTCTGCCACCATGATTGATTTGCGAGTCTGTGCAACTGATCGGCTGAATGAGCAAAACATAGATCCAACGTCAAATGTCGGATCAGCAACAATCACCATGACAACAATAGTTAAAAAAAACAAAAATCCCAAAATATTTCACATGTAGGGGATAAGGATGGCTAAGGCCAGGTGAGCGGAACTGAAATGTTACTAGATAATGACCTCTTTGGACGGCCTCTAAGAGGGTCTGGTTTGACCAATTCCATGTTCATAAATGAACTTGCACACAATGGGAATAATAAATCATTTTTTCAACACATATGTTCTGGATTTTTCTCCGACTTTGCCTTATCCTGCTGACTTATTCAGGGTTTTCTTGCTTTTAGGGACTGCCTGGGGAGTCAATACAATTGCAGAAGAACTCCCAAGATACGAGGAAGCAGTAGCAGCAGGTAGTGATTCTCCCTTTTGACCTATTCCCTGGAGACAACAGAGGGGACATTTGTGTCTGCTCTGTCACTTTTGGTGAGGCTGTAGCTGGGAAACAATACTCACATTTTCTTTTGCTGTCACTCCTGAGAGGGATGCACCCATATCAATATCTAATAATGTTGTTTGAATTACACAAGGGTCTAATGACACCCCATTTAACTTGCCACAACTATTGTACTTCTGCTTTATCTTTGCTAATGAAGTTGTGCTCAATTTGGCAAGGCTGTCAGGTCCATCAGCTTTTGTCATTCCAACTGAATCTGGACCTTATTGTATCACTCTGATATAAGACAAAACCATATTCTCTTGGGGCTGATGATTACCGTAAAGCATAGCACTGTCAGGTTAATCTATGCCACCAACTTAAGTGTCTGCAGGATGAAGATACACTATATCTCTTCCATGTATAAAGACGCTGTAAAGGTCAGACTGCAAATATTTGATGTAAGGTCCAGACAAATGTGGTTTGCTGTGATTGAACTGTTGTCACAGCTCCTTAAGATGCCAACAGAGTTCTAAAGCTTGGAAGTCAAGGCAGACAAGTATTAATCAGAAGTGTAATATCGTTTCAACTGAGTCATCCTCTATGAAGGGAAGCATTTCATGATGAATTGAAGGGGCTCTAATGCAAAGAATGCAGAAAAAGAGATTATTTCTCAGACATTCAACATTTATCTTTTATCATAAAGCTCATACTAGACCAATTATTTTGGCAGTGGAAGGAAATGTCTTGAGAAGTTCAACAACTGTTTGCAAAAAGGGCTCTATTCAGTACTCTGTACCCTGTATTGGCTTGTAACCGGATGGTTACAGGATGAGGCTGGTGTTATTATGTTTATGTCAGCTAATCCCATTAAACACCGACCCTGATGTGAAACTCAGCCCAGATGATCGATTCCTTCCAAATAAATATACCTTTAAAACAGCTGACACTTCTAGTTGTCTGCTGATGTAGTTGTATTTTAATCAGATAGCCACAGTGTCCATATGCATCCTAATAATTTTGACCTTTCATCCAAGACTTAACAGCTCAACAGTGCACTTATCCAGGGAAATATTCAAAAGATATTTCAGGTTTTCTTACAACAGGGAGGTTGTTGGTCGTAAATAATATTTGTCAACTATTGGATGTATTGATTGCAATGAAATTGGGTACATTCAACCCCTTCCAATTCAGTTTGGCCCAAAAATGGCAAAATTCACATTTCAAAGACTCTGTTTTAGTGTTGCAAAATTCAACCAAATGAAACCTCATCTCAATGGAGAAACATGTGGCCGGGGGGTAAAATAGCTCATTGAAGTGTTTGAAAAGATTTTGCATTTTAAACAAAATTTTTGACACAAATATTCAAGTTAAATCAATCTATTGGCAATGCATATCATTATTTTCATTGGAATATGTTTATTGTTGTTGTTTTTGTTGTTTTGGTCTTTTCGTGGGATTTGTAGATAGTAAGAAAATAGTAACTATTACCGGCATTTATTACCAGCATAACCCAAGAAGAAAAGACCAATGTTGCAGAGTTCTGCTCATTAACTTATCAGAACAATAGAAAATCAATCATTTGCATATTCAAGGCTCTAGAGAGGATTAGTTGAAGATGATGCACTAAGAGGCTTTGAGCAGTTGAATGAGACGGGAATGTTATTCTACACACAGGAAGTCAAGAGGAGGAAGACCTTCAAAGGTGAACAGATGGGATCCTTCCACCTGCTCTACTTTGGCCCTTTGTTTTTTCCTGAATCACTATTGAGCTGCACAGAAAGTAAGTTGATTTCAGTAAAAGGGCCCTTCAACTACACATAATGGTGTGGTGATTGTGGTGTAGGCGGCTTCCTTTTTGTCCCTTGTTGCAGCAGCACACATAGTTTTATTTTTGCTCAAATAGCCATTCACATGCATCTTCATGAGATTGATGCTCTGACAGAGGCAGGATTTGTCCTCTTTTTTCTTCCATAATGCAGATTCTAAATAACACTGGAATCAATCTGTAGGCTCAAAGTGATGCCCAAAATGTATCATGTCTTAGTGTCTTGTTTACTCTTGGCTGACCTATTCCCTTGTCAACTTGATGCATTTTATTCCCACATGAAATAAAAGGTCAAATAACACATTCAGAATAAATCCTGTTTATCCATATGCCTACTATGTTTTTTCTTTGTTTTCAAACCTTAAAGATTTGTATTCTTCTCTTTAAATTATGTTTGATGTATTGAGGTGAATAAGGGCTTGGGGGTTTAAAATTTATAGGGCAGGACGTTTGATTCTCTGCAGTTCATGTGATTTAGCTTTCACACATATTAGCTTTGTGATGAGGTCCAGTGCTCAAAGTACAGAGGCTTCCATTCTTCCACCAAGGCCAAGCACTGCACCCACTGTGATTGAATCTCGTTCTGCTGTAAAAACTCTGATTGACTTCATAACAGTCACAGGAGAGTTGAGATAATAGTTTTTCGAAAACCACAATTTTAGTTCACTGTTTAGTGAGTGATTGAAATAGAGAAATTGCGTCATCAGAAATTGATCTTATTCTACTCCGTACTTAACTCACTTTAGCTACTTATAAAGAATACCTGACTTTATTATATGACCTTTCACCAAATGTGTTTTGTAACACGCCTGTCATGCCCTTGACATACAATTCACAGAGTTCCCTGTGCTCTTTACTTGTCTAACAGAGAGGAAAATTCTAGAAATAATGCTGTTGTGTGATTAGTCCGTGGCCCCATGCCACACTCTGCGTCCCTGGCCACATGTCCACACTGCCTGTCAGACACCCCATCACTGTCCTTCTGCCCTCAACCGGCCGCCTGCCTGCCTCAACACTGATGGAGCTGAGAAACAGCCAGGCTGACAGTCGTGGTGACTCACCAGCCCCAAATGGGTTCTCGATAGACACCCTTAACCTCCGAAAGAACAGTATGCACAAAAACAACAACCCCTGTTTGCTGCTAAAAATAGAAATAGGTTTGAACATTAGTTTTATGGACTAATGCTACAAAAAAAATGTGTTTATGAAACATAACGATTTCTTAACATTTACTAGGGCTGTCAGAATTAACTAGTTAATCGAGATTAAAGAAGGTCTGGGATTATTGCATTAATTTTTTCAATTTCGATTAATTATTATTTTGTCCCTTTAGGCACACCCTGGTTAAGCTTCCACTGTGTCTCTCGGTATTCACAGGCTGTTTTTGAAATCGCTTACTACATACTACTATTGAAACACCAAATGCAGTATGTACTGCATACTGCATACTTTTTCTCTGACTTTATTGTATGTGGCTCTGTTGTAGAGTCAGTCATCTCACAGTCGGAAGGTTGGTGGTCCAATCCCAGCTCTAATACAGTGTACATGTCTTTACCCAAGTGTCCTGAGGTAAGATTCATTTTCTTTCGCTTATCCGAGGTCGGGTCGCAGTGGCAGCTACCCAGATTTCCCTTTCCCTAGCAATGTTTTCCAACTTCTCCTAGGGGATTCCAAGGATTCTCCCAATCGGACGTGCTGGGAAAACCTCCAAAGGGAGGCGTCCAACAGGTATCCTAATCAGATGCCCGAACCATCTCAACTGACTCATTTCGGCCGCTTGTATCTGTGAACTTCTTTCAGTCACTACCCATAGCTCAGGTACATAGCTGAGGGTTGTAAATATAGAGCTTTGCCTTCAGGCTTAGATCCTCCCTCTTCACCACGGTCCATTCTACCCTCACTCGGGAAAAAGACCCCAAGATAATTCAACTCCTTCACTTGGGGCACGGACTCACACCACCACACCGGAGAGAGCAATCCACCATTTTCCGGCAGAGAACTGTGGCCTCGGACTTGAAGGTGCTGAACCTCATCCCCGCCGCTTCGAACTCAGCTGCAAACCGCCACAGTGCCTGCTGGAGGTCCCAGCATGAGGAAGCCAACAAAACCACATAATCTGCAAAACCGTATCAACAAAATGGAGCTTAGCCAGCACTATGTGAATGTTTATAAATGGAATTATTTAAAACTGATAGGCAAGGATCACAGATGGCCTAGCGGTTAGGTTGCTTCCCATATACAGAGGCTAAAGTCCTCAAAGTACAGTAGGTGGCCCGGGTTCAAGTCCAACCTGTGGCTTCTTTCACGCATATCATTCCCCGACTCGCTCCTGATTTCCTACGCTATCAACTGTACTATTTCTAAATAAAGGCAAAATATTACATGAATAGAAACACTTTAACTCATGTTTACTCTGTTGTTGAAAATTAATATAAATCAAAAGTTAGTATTAGACTTTTCAGTGGCTGTAGAACCGGTTTGATGAATCACACAAAGACAGTTCAGTTCCTTACAGGTTACAGCAGGGGCTTGTGTGACAGTGTTTTGGTATGAGCTCATGTGCACGTGTAAAGCTGACCTCAGCTTAGATATGGCTTTAGATGCAAATCTTGAGAGGATAAAAGAGATCTTGATTGTGCGCCTGCCTTGTGACTATGGAAATATTTCAGATGGATTCCCTAAATAGGTATTTAAAAGTTTGGAAGCAATACATACTTCTTCTATTGCTTTTGAGACTGTTATCCTGCAGGTCAGATAATTACTGGCGCCATCAGAGCTGAAGTCTCTCTGGCCTATTGTAAGATGCAGTTTGAAAAAGGTTTGGAAGATTGTAAAGATATGTTTTTGTGATTAAAAACATATAAATTAACACCAAGTTCAAGGACATAGTTGCATATGCTACATGAATTATTTATGTATGTGTATGTGGCTGCTCCTAAATACAGTCTTCACGGTGAATGGAAATGTGGTTTTAATTTGCTTACCGCCTTTGGTCTCTTACAGGCTATAGGAAGGAGTTGTGTTTTGAAGCAGAGATGTAACACAACACACAGACATACAGCTGTCATCATATGCACATTTAAAGACATAGATCACATGTTGCTGCGGTGATCTATAGGCCTAGCTTGTGCTACTGTGTTTGAAGAAAGTTCCCTTTTGCACTAACGTGAGCAGTAATTGAGTGTATTTGCTATTAGTCTAAGGTAGCCATAGGCCTACATGTAACAGGCTGCAATAATGTGTAATAATTATCTGGGTTCACTGACAGCAATTGCCACCTACGTATCGCTTTAAGTTAACTACAAAACGAAAAGGGGAGGCTAAGCAGGATCTTGCATTGTTTGGAGGACACATGACATGTGCAGGAGAAAATTAAAGAGATAAAGATAGCAAAGAATTGTTGTTCTTTCTCTCTCTCTCTTTTTCCTGTGTATGTGTGTGCGAAAGAGAGATGGCGGCAGTGCTGTGGGCTCTAATAGAGAGGAGAGAGCATTAGGCACACTCTACACTGAGACAGCAGGAACTTGCAGCACAACTCCACAGAGTCCTCTCCAGCTGTAATCAGCCGAGTGAGAGGGGAGTCACACCTTCTTTTTCCTCCCCACAAACAATCCCTATTTCTCCCTCGCCTGCCCACTCACATTCACAGACGGCAGACTGCAAGTCATTACAATGTGCTTTCCACTGAAATATTAATGGCAAACAAACATTGTGATTGTGAACATTACAATTTGAACAATAAAAAGCATGACTGTGCAAGGAATTCTCAATTCAGAGTCTAATTAAGAGAGGACTCTCCAAAAAACGGAAAAAAACAAAGTAACAAGCAGTTGCTGTTGCCTTTCCAGATGTGCGCATCGTCTGCTCTGACTTCATTGAAAAATGACTTGAAAGCAATGTCTTCCTCCAATGCAGCGGCTCTAAAACAGTTTGGACCTACCTCTGTTCTATTTAAATCTTCCTCACTTGCTTTATATAACCAGAAACCGCCCTCAGTAATATTATACCTGCTGTCTATCCCCCCCTGCTGTCTTTCTGTCTGTCTGCTGCCCCCAGCAGGGTTTTCTGTATTAAAGGACTTATCTCTGTGCCCATCGTCGCCCCCTAGCCCCCTTAAGGAGTCAATTCATGAATAAATGAACAGAACTGGCAAATGATAACAAGATTGCTCATTTTGTTGCACAGAATTCTGTGTTTGTGTGTGACAAAAAGTGAGAGACTCCAGTGACCTGAACTGTACCGACTACAACCACCTCCAACATATGTTGCCACCATTTAGGGCAAAGGAACATCTTCAACCAGACATAGTCAACTTTTCAATGCACCATCATCATACACAGATTTTCTTAACCCAAATACACACAGTGAACTTCAGAGAATCCATGGGCCCTCTTGAGGTTAAACTTTTTTTATTGTGTTGTTGTAAAGGAGCCCCTTGCTGACCTCTTCTTTGTGAAAACCATTCCTCTTTTCTGTGAATAGGATGACATGAGCAAACCAATAACCAATTTGGTCTGTTACTACAAAAGAAATCATTGAACCTATAGCCATGGAAACCTCCCGCATTACACTCATCACTGTACTCCAAATTTAAACTACAACACCATGACGTTTCATAAAATCAGGACTGAGGTCCCATATTATATAAGGACAACAACCTCAACATCCCCCCCCCACCATTGTCTGAGTTGCTGTTAAGTCTGATGTTGGTTTTATGTGCTGCAGAACAGGAACCTGCTGTAAACCACTTTGAACTGAGTCAGGCCCGTTTAACAGTAACTTTTGTAATGTTACTTTTTAATCTTTTCCTGTATAATAAACCAAACGAAATGAATTAACCACCTGCATTAGACAGCAATTAGCAACATCTGCCACTGTAGTCTATGTGTGGCTACATCATGTCATTACATTTTCTGAATTCTCCTCCATGGACTCTGGGAATCGTGTTAACCAGTCAGCTGTACAACTAAATGCAGGAGGATAAAGTAGGTTCAGTGGGAAGGTGCTACAGACCGTCATGACAGTAAATGTACATGTACACACTACAACAGACAAGAACACAAATGTGGTCAAACTATTTCCCAATGGTGCAGCCGCTCCCATTTAATTGACCAAGTAATAAGGCACTGAATGGAGCATGCACTAAACCCCTGTCATAGGGAAGGTCAGAGCTGTCTTGTGTGTGTTAGCAATCGTTTGTGTGATTATATATGTGTGTGTGTGTGTGTGTGTGTGTGTGGGTGGGGGGGGGGTCTACAAACACATGTTTTTCTTGTTTGTAGTGTGCCTTCATGTGAGTTTGAATGTGTGTGTGCAAAAAAAAATCACGTTTGAGTCTCTGAATTGTTAAAGATGTGCAAAGGTTCACCGACAGAGTGCAAGCTCTATCAGCCTATCACTTCATTCATATCAATGTGCATAGTTTTGCCTATGAATAAATCAGAATTAATGAGATTCCAGGAGAATATATTCCCCTCTTGTGAAGCGTCTTTCACTGAAATTGAGAGTGAAAATGAATCTGCAACCAAGAAACAGCTACATTTCACTTTGGTGGTACAGTATTTTTTGTTATATAATAATAATAAAAATGTAAAGACTTTTTTTTCCACATAATTTGAAGTAAAGGTTGTTTTAGTAAGAGTATATAGTTGTAGTAGCCTGACAGGTGCATAATGCAGTTAAGGTTCTGAGAAACTGTAAGTATTACCTCAGAAAAGCCTTCTACTCTATCTTAATTGCTATCACCATTATGTCCTAAAAGAACTTGCAAAACCTCATTTGAGAACTTTAATAAGAAAGAATATGGCTTAAACCCAAAGTAGCATGTCCTATTAGCGCACAGCTAAGAGAGAGGGAAATCTCTGTGTGTCACCAGCACAGACTGAAGCACATTAGGTAAGTCAGCCTGTCGCTTGGCCAATCACAAATACTGTAAAGGGGACACAGCCGAGATTATCCTCAACCCCTGCTCATTTTCTTAAAACCGTATCAGTGAATGGTTTGAATAATCTCAATACCCAAGTTCCCCTAGTTTCGTTTTTGTTTGTTAAAGTGAAAAGCCTGCTTTTAAACTTTTGAGAAATTAAGAAAAAACAATCAAAAATAACAAGGCTGATGAAATGAAAGGTGTGGAAAAAGATGAATGCATGACTTGTTTGTTGGAAGCTTTTACGTGTTCAAGTAGATTTTGATATTTAAGGAAATTATTTGATTTGCTTCCTATTTCATACCATTCTCATGTCTGGGTCAGGTGTAATACCCTTAACTTGCTATTTGTTCCATGTAGACCTGTGTTGATAGAGCTTTCCAGGCCACACTGATGAATCTGTTGATAGCTTCAAGAATCAGTTAAGTACCTGATTAGAAAGGCATTTAGTTAATCATCCTTTATATAAATTCTACGTACATTCTGTCTTTGTGTATGTTATACGTGAAGCACTTTGTGACATTTGTCTGTGAAAAGCATTATATTAATACATTTTACTTACTTGACTTACTTATGTACAAACAAAGTAGATGCAATATGCTAGATAGCTTTGGATGTGTTAGAGTGAGGATCTTCTTACCTCAAACAGACATTCATGAGAATGGCACTATCATCTTGTCAGACAAGCCTGTCAGGTTACTTCAACAGGAATTTTAAACAAGTGATGAGTCACAGAGAACATTGTTAAAAATCGTTTTACTGCAAATTGCAGCCAATTTAGAGCTTTCGAGTCACACTTTAACGACTTGAAGCCCTTCAATATTACATCCACTTAGTTAAGTGACATTCCCCTATATACAGAGAGGTGTATAATCCCTGACTGATCTGTGGTTTGATATCCTGTTTTAAGGAGCTTATGCTTTTGTTTCAAGATGCAATGAGACATAGAGACAAGTTAAATTTTAACTATAGCTTCCAACCTTCCCAAGAGAAGGTAAATCATGGAAACCTCATAACCCATGAATCTTTTTCTGTTTCATCCTGTCTTTTGCGGTTTAATAATTTCTCTGTCTCAATATATCCAAATTAACAACTTCTGGCTCAAATGGCTGTACATGTATTTCAGTTTAGCCCTCTGTTGATTTTCTTCTGCCCATTCTTTTTATTCTTTTCATAGATTCAATTATCCATACAGAGAGAATTTGGCACTTAATCCAATACAGTGACCAATTGGCAACAAATAGGATTTCTCTCAGCTTGGACTCTTCTATTTGAAGTGACACCAAAGTTCATTATATTGGTCTGGTGCCATATGAATCACTTCTGTTCTCCAACAATCCCTCTCATTGCATCATCTCAGATCAATAAGCCACGCTGCTTCTCATTGTAGCCCACACTTAATTCTTGTACTTGTTTTGCACTTAGGGTTAAAAGCCAATCAAAGCAGTTGTGGCCGTGTTGCTATGTGATTTAAACAGTTTTACCAATGAAATGTTGCTGTTTTACAAAATCAACAACAACAACAAGATAGGATAGGATAGGATAGGATAGTACTTTATTGATCCCCAGAGGGGAAATTCGGGCGTTACAGCAGCACAGACAAGAAAGCTCAAATACACATTAAACAGAATAGATAAGATAAATAAAAAAATAAAATAAAATAAAAACAGGGGGTATATACAGTACAAAATGAATGTTGAAGTTAACTGGGGGGAATTGAGAATTGAGACAGTATTTGAAGAGAATGACAAGATAATGAATCAGAGATACAACCAATACCGACATGTTCTCTCAGTGTCTTTGAAAGGGAAACTATTGCATTTGGAAGCTACCACATTTATTTTTTTATTTTTTTAAATTGAAATTGGCTGCTAAGATAAATCGTGCCTGTTTATATCACACACGGTTAAGGTTCCCCTGTGACTTCAGGGGTCTCATTAATGGTTCTCCTTCTTATCTAACTTGAGGTATGATATAAGTCATGACTCACACTGTATTGTTAAGTATTTGTATCACAGCTCACCACTATCCCCTGATGAGGAGAACACCCACTTGAGCCCCTGGCTGTAAATCAGGTTCAAAGAAAAGCAATTAGGCCCCATCATATAACAACATTTCTCCAAATACCTCAGCAGCCTCTTCTCATTGATTCCATGACTATCAATGACATTTTCATCTACCGTGAGAATGTTTGACTCTATTTATATTTCTTCTCATAAACATAAAATCTGAAATGATTAAAAAGAGAAGTGTCCAATGTGTCAGATGTTTCTATTAAACACTCACAAATTCTTTCGTTGTTGTCTTCAAACATGTCACTGAAATTTTAACTTTTTTGCTGCAGCTTTATAGATGGTCAACGCAGGCACGAGTGATTTAATTGTAAGGGGGTCAACTGGGGGCTTTACAAACACAGAGCAACAGACAAAATCATACTGGCTCCTTTCCATCAAAGGATAACAGGCAAAAAGTATAGCCTGTTTGTTTTTTTAAAAACTGTAAATAGAATAAGTGAAACTATACCAGACCCACAATGATTGTCTTCGACTGCCATGCCAGAATAGTAAGTGAGGCTCTCCTAAAAATCCAGAGGTACGTTCAGTGATATATTAACATGCTTTATTTGGCAGGCAATGTTAAACATATAGCTACCATCTTGGATTAGCTAACATTCGGCTATACTAGCACTAAAAGCACAAAGTACAGTTGCAAAGTTCAAGACAAATTGAAATGTTGCTGTTAAAAAAGTGAAGGTATATGTGTCTGCAGTGAATTCATTGGCAATCATAGTGATGGTAATCATTTCTCTCAGAAAAAAACAAAAACAGGATGGCATAAGAGGAAAGGCCAGTCGATCACCACAGTCAGGAGGTTTCAGGGGAACCTTTATGTGATGATAGTGCAAAATTTCATGATTATCCTGCAATTTCATTTTGGACCAGAGTAGTGGACCAACTATACGACCGACCTATAATCCGACAGGTTTACATTGTAACATTGCAACATGCTGTGACTATTGTGAATGTCTTGATTTCACATTGCAGAACTGATTGTATCTGAAAGAACATCTTTTTGTGGTTTGCCTTAGTCAGAACAGCTGACCCCACGCTGGCTAACCCTCTGAATGTTAATCCGGATCTAGAGCCAGCAATTAGTCCTATTAGCATGCTGATCACCGTAAAGATGCGGAAACACTGAGGAGGAGGCAGGAGGTCCTGACCTTTTCAAAGACAGAGCAGCCATGTGCCCTGCGCAGAATACAGAGTAGGTTTGTTTTTGAGTTGTGCTTGTGTTTCCCCCCCACACACACACCCCAAAAAAAGTTCAAAATAATGCACCAAAAAGTGCTGTTATTTACAGGCTTTAAAAAAAAAAAAACGTTGCAGATATGCACCAAGTGCCAAAACAAGTTAACAATGAAAGCTTTAAAATGATTCATGTGGTACTATTTGGAACTTTTTGTTATTATCAACAAGTCCCATTTAAACAGCAAGGCTGTTCTCTTTAGTATTTTTAGAACTTCACCGTCATCAAAAACTGTTAAAACCATCTGAAACAGCTGCACTGGTGCACTGGGAACACATATTTTACCATCATCACACCAATGCACACTTGGGTTTATTAGAATGGAAGTGGAGTTGCAGTTGAAGGGAAAATACACTTGTTCATTTAAATGAGGGAACATGACACCTTAACTAACAGCAGAGCTCTTTAATGTGCTTTTTGATGACCCTTGAGAGGCATGGGGTCATAAGAAACAGCCCCATGACAGCAATGTGGCTACACAGACAAAACCTGTTTAGATAAATTTATTGCCGGTTTTGATCTCTTTGGAGAACTGTTGTTGAAACAGGACGGTCTAATATAGACAAGGAGTACACAGCCCCCGGAAGTAACTCTCTATAGAATATATTTAAAAGCCAGGTCCACCATCTTAGATAAGCCTATTAGCAGGCACTCTAAACAATATACAGATGGGGCTGATGAGTTTTGATCATTAATCTCCAGGTCTCAGACATACTGTATTCCACCTTATGATGATGCCAAAGGACAATTAATGGAATCACCTCATTAATTAGAAATCATTCAAGGGGAACATGGAGTGACTATCGATTATGATTTATTGTTGTTAGAAAAGTATTTCAGAGAACACAAATAGAACTGGAAGATGAGCCCGAGGTCGTCCAGGTGATTAAAATTCCTCCTCTGGGGACCAAGCATTTGTGTACCAAATTTCATGGAAAACACAAATCTCTAAAATGAAGTGTCAATCTCATGATGACAATAGAGGGACATTCTTGTACTTCCCATGAACCACGCGTTCAGCACAGACAGTATGTATTCTTTACAGTCTATAGCTCAGCAATAATAAGAAGATCAATACACCAACTTTACCCGTTAAGTTTTTCCCCACATACTACACACTCTTATAAATCAACAGTGTACGTGTAAAACTGAATCTTATGGACAACCTGTCATTCACACATAGTGCTCATTAAATATGACATCCAAAGCCGAAGTGTTCCCCTAAACTACATGAACAATTACCGCTTCTGCAGGGTTATTGTAAAAAAAAAAAAAAAAGAAAGAAAGAACATGTAGGCAGAAAAATTCTATTTCCCTGAAGCTTAGTGTGACAAAGCCGGAGGCTTACAATAAGACACACAAGCATCTACCACAGGCTTTGCACTATTGATGCACATCAGCCAGACAAGGTTGCAGATCAAGAGGGAGTACAGTTTTCTACATGTGAGAAGTAAGAATAATGATGTTAAGAGGTCAAAACAGGCGAACACAGACAACGACTGAGTCATAGCTCCCTGAGGGAGACCTATGTATGATAGAGTAGGAAGATGTCGTCCCCCAAGCCGTGCCCTCACCAGTCTTGGGGATCGATCCCTGCCTGCCTGCCTCCAGTCCCATGCTTCGGACTTCTAATTAGGACCAGCCTTCTTGAGTGGATGCTCTAATTGGTGAGGGCCACTGAGAGCCAGCATCCTCGTCTGCCGCACTCTCAGAGAAAGGGTCGCCAGGCATCAGCCGCTCACACTAATCTTTCCCATTATCCTCTGCTCCACCGTGGGAGCGCAGAGAAAACAGCCAGTGTGTGGTTTGTGTGTGTTTTCAAAGATGCTTGTAATATATCAGTGTGTTTCTTTTTTTGTGTGACGGTGTGTAAATGTTTTTTTCTCGTTCTCTGGCTGATGACAGCACCGTTCTGATCAGATCATACGGGCACATTACCCATTAAGGACCCTTTTCCAGGAATATGGTGCAATTTTTTATTTTCTACAGGATGTTTTTCATTTGAACTGGCCGTATTGCGTGGCACTGCACTTACTGTTTGGTGAAAAACACCTTTGATACGGTCATTGAGTTTTCATAGCTGAGTGAGACATATACTCTATCTGCCTGAAGTGTCTATTAGCTGAACTGTCACCAGTGAGAGACAAATTTAATTTCCCTTCACAGCTCCTCTGGTGATTCATACTTCATATTGGTCCAATTTCATAACTTAATTATTCTGATTTAACATTTTAATTTAGAAATTAAAGCAATTGACTGCATGGCAATAACAATTTACTGGGTCACTTACAATCTATGTGCCCCTAATGAGGAATTAGATCAAGCTATTTTAAATTTCCCAAAATGTTGGGCATGACGACTTCTTCGTTTTCGGTTGACTGGAAAAATCCTGAAGATCCTGAAGGGGCCAAAACAGGACCCTAAACAGGACCCAAAAGAGGTACTAGTAAGGATGAAGGGGTTGTAATCTGGGCAAATAGATGTTTTCAGTAGCCATTGGCCTTTCCACCAGATCAGCAGAAATTTAAAAAATAACAGTGACAAACATACCATGATTCATCATCCACTTCCTTTAACTTCACAGTTTTTTTAAAATCTTATTGCTTCATTTGTGCTCTCTCAAGTTGAAGACAGTTACATACCAAATACAGTTTACATACCTCTGACAAAATCTGATTCTGACACAACTGAGTTGTGTGTGTGTGTGTGTGTGTGTGTGTGTGTGTGTGTGTGTGTGTTGTGTGTGTGCTTGTGTGTGTGTTTTTTTGGCATCAAGATCATTTGCTTTTCAGAAAAAAAGTAAATCATCTTGTTTAAAAAAATAAAGTAAGTGTAAAAAAAGTCAAAGCGTTTAGTTTTTTTAAAAAAAAGAAAGTTTAAGTAGTCTAAATAAGCCCATAACGGAACATTTTTCAGATTCCCACAACAATAATTTGTGAGTATTTGGATTTTTACTACATTTCAAGAAATAGAAATTGCTAAATAACAAAATAGTAGATAGATAGTATAACATTGAGCTCAGGTCCACGTTCAGTTATTTATTCCTGTTAATCTAGACTATACAGTTAAATTGCCTAGATAATGAATAAATAGGCTAAATAAAACATTAAAAAGTATGACATCAGCTTTCCAGTCTGCTATCTGTGTCCCTCCATACAAGATCTTAATGAAATGACAACAGCCACATGAAGCAGCAAAGAGGAAAAAGAAGAAGAGCAAAACAAAAACACAACATGATACACACAGATATCCTATGACTTGTTCCACTCTATAATGGCTGCTGGGACAAAGCTGTTCCTACAGCGCTTTGTTCTACACTTTGGAACTAAAAGTCTTTGTCCAAAAGGAAGAAGCTCAGTGTAAACCTGTAGCTTTGCTCACTTGCTTGTCTGTGCCAATATTGCCATCTACTGGAGAAAATATAACTGCAATGGTTACCTCACTACAATGGTAAAAAAAAAGTGGTTCCATATTTATTTAGTCTTATTTAAAGTTTCAATAAATATTTATATTGTGTGAAATACAAAAACTTGCTGAATATGTTTGTGCTCCAAATAATAATGTGTCATACCAACAATAAAATTACAAACAGATCCCATAGGCTTCTCTGCTATAGACAAGTGTTATTAAAGACACATTAGAGAATTAGGCCTATATAAAATATAAATAGGCCTATAGGCAGAATTGGAAACTTCTGACTTCCCAGTGCATTGGTTAGACTATATGGATAAAAATAAGCCTATAGCCTACGATTAGGGTTATTGTCACAAAAGAAGCACATTCTCACAATGGAGAAGACTTTCTCCTATAAATAGGCTAATTTTTTAGATTACCGCTTGACAGATGATTTAAATAACAAATAGACAATCAAACTAAATTCACATTTACTTATCAAAAAATCAATCCACAAATTGAATCAGCCATAAATTGAAACATTAAAGGTGCACTATGGAGTTTTGGTAGAGAGGTTCGGTGGTAGGCCTATACGTTCATAACTCTATACACAAACTGTTCTCAGATGAAAATTTGGTCCCTGGAAAACTGTTTGAAGATAAAATAATACGTGAGAAGTTATAGTGATGGGCCCGCAACAGTAAAACCACTCTCCTGGTATCTTTTTTTAGCTCAAAACAGTGTTCCAGGGACCCATTTTTTCCTTTGAATTTAGTTCAGAAAATAGGAGCATAGAATTGATTGCCTTCTCCAACTTTCAAATTTCACTACCAAATAGGCTACATAGTGCACTTTAAAAAATTTGGGACGCTAAAGTAGGCTAGTTATCAATCTTGATGTTGGGCTATGGTCCGGACAGGAGGTTCAGGTACCGTAAACCAGCCGTAAACGCTCGAGGAATGTCTTTTTTACATGAGACTCTTTTAGTTACGTTGTACGGCATGACGTCAGAAAAGGCGGGTCTCCGGACCGTGGGGCAGATGGCATTCAGAGGAGGGGTACCGCCGCTCGTCCGACGTCTGTACAAGCCCAACTGTTTGTCTCCGCTTGTGTAAGTGTGAACATTGTGTCAAGTGTCGTTCAAGGGGGTTGTTTTACCGTGAGTTCATGTGCGTGTGATATACGAAGCGTGCGTTTTGTGCTGTGCATAAAAGCTGTTAAAGTGTCGCTGTAGATATTTCATCGTTTTCGCCGCAGCAGTGCACAATGACACACTGACTTGCACTGTCAACCTGTAACACACTGCTGTTATGTACTGACAACGCTTACTTACTGGCACTTCATCAACATTTCAGCGACGTTTTTTTATTTATTTTAAATTTATCTTCAAAGTAATTTCACTGCATACATTAAGGCTCGTCTGTTTTTTTTTACTTCTATTTCATAGAGCTTATATAGGACCGCTATGTCTCAGCATGAAATATGTAATTATCATTCGTAACTCTGTGGCGTCATCTTTATATGCCGACGTTTAGCTGTGAGTCAGTATTTCAATAAAGTAAAAATGATGTATGAGGTCGCAGTTAAGTACAACAGGTTGGGTTAATTTTATATCAAAGGAAATAGACAGATAAAATACAAATATAGTTACTTTGCTGACTTGTCATTGACTCTGCAATATAATGAAACTCTTATATATATTTCCTGTTAAGTAATTCATTCTTCGTTTATTCACTATTATGTTGTCATGTTGTATGCATCTGTCGCTTATGATTATTAGCCATAGCCCTGCCAGTTGCTTTCAACTTGCTCAAGTTTTAATAAACATTGAGCAGGGTTTATTTATAACAATGTAATATGATTTATTAAATATTTTAATTTAAGTCTACTGGCTTATGCAATCTAATGGATGACATTTCAATCAAAACATTTAATCGGCTAGTAAGGATAGATGGGAATCTGCAGCCAGGCTCAATACATCTGATGCCTGACAATCTTCATAGAGGTGCATTTTATTCTTATCAGAATGTGGGATACACACACACCCACGCACACATACACAACAACTACACACTCACTTACACTCACACTGAGGCATGCAGGCAAAGAGGGAGAAGCAGAGAGTACTATAGTGCTAAGGAACCATATAGAGGATTAGTGTAAATCTCACTGTCTCTCTTCTTTTTTGCAGAGCTGGGGGCCTGATGGCGCAGGTTGTCATCTCCCCTGCAATGAAGGAAATCTGCTCTAGCGTCATGTGTCTGGACTGAAGGTTGGTCTTTATACTCTCACTATTGGAATCTATTTTGAAAACTGTTTGCGTCTCTCTTGCGCCATCTCTTTTGCAATGCACTTTATGTACCATAGATAAATATATACAATGCTGGATGATTCCTATATGACATGATGTATTATATCTGTTCAGCATACGCTGCTAAATGGCTGAGAGCTTGGCTGCCCCTTCAGGGCACTGCTAACACAGCCATTCATGTTTCACGCTGACGGTCAGACCACCACGATGACGCTGCCCTCCTCCTCCTCCTCCTCCTCCTCCTCCTCCTCCTCCTCGTGCTTCACTAACATTGTGCACTCCCTGTTAGAAGCTGAGCTCAGACTTGGGAGTTTTTTAACAAGTGTTTTGTGTCTCTGTATATTTCTTCATGCACAATGCCTACAAAACAGAACTGAGTGGTTTCTAGAGGTGGCGTTTCCTCGTCATTATATTTGGCGTCCGCTTCTTGTAACACTTAAGCATCAGATATGGGGAAGATGACCTTATCCCAGATCAGAGCCTAAGATTAGCACAGTTTGCTGTATACTGGCAAAGCTGTCACAGGGGCTAACTAATTGGCTGTGTGTACAGGGAGCATGCATTTCTCACAACAAAGCTATAGACACCAGATTAGAAGATAACATGAAGTGGATTATTGTGCAAGTTATACATATTATGGTATGGTGAAGGCTCTGGTTGAAAAGAAACAGAAAAACAGGATTAATGTCAATATACTTTACCCTGTTGTTTAACTATATGTCTTCTGTGGCAGGCTGCAATACTTAATTATTAATAATTATAATAAAGTAAGTCTTTAATAAGTTATATATTATCCATTATTAGGTATTTATAGATAACAGTAAAATCTTTAAATGAAACGACATTTTTCAGCATACAGTACAAGTTATTTTCCAAAACACTGCTGTGTTCTTTATACCTGCATGACACTCCTTTTTTTTTAGTTGATTATATTATAGCGTTTGTTAAAATAACTTGTCATCTTGTCTAAGTGCTCAGTTATCTCACCGTCAGACAAGCAAGTTAGCTAAGACCTTTAGATTTGCCTTCAGGTTTGATTGTGACTACGACTCTGTTTTTCTGTTCACAAAGATCTCATTCATTAAGGTAAAAAAACATGAAACACAGTTTTCTTATTTTTGTGTGCATGTTCCCCTCAACTGCAAGTGAAATACATTGCAGATTGTGATACTGCAACAGAGAGATATTCTAAAAAAATAAAAATAAAAATAAAAAGTCTTCCTGGCAGAGGTAATGTTCCTCAGGCAGTGTTAGCGAGTGGGAAGTCGGTGGGTGATCGTGTCTATGCTGCTTCAGTAAAGTCATACATGTTGGTGAGTCCAAATGAACAGAAATGGGAATCACACGATGGATAGATAACCCTGCTGGGTGACGGTGACTTGAGATCACAGGGTTGATGGTTTGATCAACACCTCTTACTGTCCACATGAAGGTTACCCTGTGTGAGTGCCTGACTTGTATGGTATTTTTTGGGGCCGATACCGATATCAATATTAGAGATTTTAAAAATTCAGATACCGATATATTTGCCAAAATCTTCCTTGGTTCAATCTTGGTGGTCTGTAGAGGTAGATAGATACAGATATATACATTCATTGCGTTTATACCTCCAATGCAGTTTTTAAACGCTTGTGGAAAAGAAATATAATGGAGACACGATGGTCACTCAATTGGTGAGTAACTGCGCATGTACCGGCTGCGTGCATCACTGTTTGACACTCTGGAGAGTGATAATGCGTGTTGTAGTCCATAAAGTACACTCTGCTGGTGACAGCCAGAAAAAGAACTGCTTGTGTAATACAATGATAACCAAATGAAATGCTATTTGACCGGTTGATAAATCTAGAAATATCCGCGCATATCTGCGATAAAATTAAACGATACAGTAGTCACTTGATATGCTAATATCTGCTGGCCGATTAATCAGTAAGGCTCTACCCTGTGTTATAGTTCTCTAGCATTGGTGTGTTATCTTGTGTGGAAGTGAATGGTAAAAACCTTATACCATGGCTCTGTAAATGTAGCCATTAACCACTGCTAATAGCTATTATACCCATCTGCAGGATAATGTGTTTTTAAACACTTAAATAAAACATTCTCCCTGAACAAATGCTGTACAAATGTTCAGTCAGGGATTCACATTCAGATGAGCTATTGTTGCCCTTTGGAGTCCAAATCTCAGCATCACTCAAGCAGTGATCTGGGTTCATTCTCAAACCTCATTCCAAAGGTCAGCTGTAACTAAAGAGGAAGTTTGATCTCAGAGAGGAAACACCTTTTTCCTTTTCACCCTTTTTCCCTTTTCCCTTTTCCCCTTTCTCTTTCTTTTTCTGTCTCTCTGTGTATCTCTAGCCCTATTCAGACTGCAGTTTTAAGCCATGATATTTACGCCTCTGTTACATTTAGCTTTCAGTCTGAATGTTGCAGAAGTGGTCCCCCCGTCTGTACGGTCTTTAGGCAGTAACAAAGGTGTTACAGAGAGGAGACGGTATCATCAGGGCAGTGCTGTGTGTGTGTGTGTGTGTGTGTGTGTGTGTGTGTGTGTGTGCGTGCATGTCTGACTGTCTGTGTTTGTGGAGCTGCCGCTTTGCCATGCTTCCACAACGACGAAACGCAATGTGAATTCACAGACTGGGACAGGAATATTACACTGGTGCGGAATCAATATGAACATACAGACGTGATGACAGCTGGGCTTAATCACGGCACTTTTGCGTAAAAAGCAGTCTGACAAGGGCTTCTGACTGTTTCTCACCTTTTGTCCTGTTCCTGCAGGGCTTTGCTTTTAAAAAGCCCACTGGGATTCAGAGGTGTTAGAACAGCTGAGCTTATTTTAGATGCCTTAGAGTGCAGTTATTCTATATCTCTTCTGCAGTGAGTTTATTTTACATTAAAGAAACAAGAAGCAAAACAATTAGCTTTATCATCCTGCCTGCTTATCGTGTAAACTGAGCGACTGGGTTTCTTCTCTGTAGTAGGACTGACTCCCACACATCCAGAATGAAGGTGAAATTCCTTTATAAAAGCTGTCGTTCCTAGTGGCAACAAGCTGCCTGCTTCCCTCTGCTTCCCTTCCTGTTAGAAGACAGAGGGAGAAAAGAAGCAAGGGTCACACAGTGTCACAAGAGCTTGCACTCTGAAACAGGGCTGAGGTCCGGGTTTTAGTTTTGCAGGACATCGTTAACAATTTTTCAAGTTTTTCTAAAAAAAAAACAGAAGACAGATGATTGTATATATGAATTGCGTTTGTTTGATCATCACTTTGTTTCAGTTTGTTCACATATTAGATAGGGAACTTCTGAGGGTGGATAGTAATGTATGAAAGATCTTCTTTCATTATGAACCATCTCCCAGTTTAGACTTGAAATTGTTGACCCACAGCCTACTTGTTGAGCCCAATACTACGCTCATAGTAAAAGCTTAAAGACCAGAGTTGGTTGTGCTGAATGTACTAACCCCTGAAATGGGCTGTAGAGGTGTTTGGTTTCCTGAGCTCAGAGATCTGACTGAAGAGTTATTTCAATAGGTGATATGCATGCATGATTTATCTTAACTGCGTAAGTCGGTTCACCTGCTGGAACCACAAAGAGCCAGATGCCCTTCTGCCTGATAAACTGGCAGGTGTCTCTCTCCAAGTTCACAAAGCGTCTGTTGACCCCAACGTGCATTCCCTTTCTCATTCCACATGGCTGTGCGCCTTTAGCACACCCCTCCGGTATGAGATTTCAACCGGTGTGTAGTAGGTAGTTTCCAGTCTGTTGACAGAGCTGGTGGAATATGAGCTGCGTTGGCAAGGTTGGAGGCCTGCTCACAGTTAGTCACACCTATCAGGTTATTAAGTGAAGAGCTACTTTAGAGGGTTTAAAATGAATGACATACGCTGGTCTAGCAATGTCTGCTCGTGTTCTCTGAAAATGTTTTTTTTTTTTCAGAGCATCTGTCTTTGTATACAACAGGAGACTGAGATCCTAAGGACCACCATTCTCATTGCAGTAGTTGTACTTTCGGTCTATGTGGATCAGTGTCAGTTCCATGCACACTGTAAATAATTAATTCAAACGCTTCCTGTCGTGTTGAGCGCATATGCAGAGGTGTCTCTTGAACATTGGCTCTCCAGATAATGTACAGCCTCTACCACAACAGTGGTTAACACTTACAGCTATGCAATAGTTCCTCTTCGGGTTTTTTTTTGCTGGAAATTCTTTACAATCCAACCAGTCAGAACCTCACGTATTATATACAGATTAGGGCCTGACCGATATGGAATTTTTGTGTCCGATATCGATATTAAAGACCGAAACCGATATTTTGGCCGATAACTTTGATAACTTTGAAATAAATATATAGCAGTGTTTCCCACAGAATGACAAGATACCTGGGCAGTGGAGGGGGGGGGGGGGTGGGGGGGGGGGGGGGGGGTTGCGTACTATAATCTTTTTTTTTTCTTCTTATACAGGCTATATTTTAATATTAGGTTTGTATTTATATCAAATGTGTTTTCCCCTCTAAAATAATTCTGTTTTTCTCTTCAAATTATCCACGCACGAGCAGCACAGACACAAACACCGGGAGTATGTCTCGCGTTTTGAAAAGTTCCACTTGATGTTCCTTTATTTATAGGAGTTCAGTGCAGAATCAGAAGCAAGCAGCATAACATTCTTAAAAGAAGCCATGAGAAGCTTCAGTTTTGATTGGCGCAGGGTGCATTTACAAGAGGGGTGTGCGGACAGAGGGCCATCTCTCTCTTTCTCTGAAGCTGATGTGATTTCGCTCACAAGTTCAGTTCAAGACAAATATGGGGTATGGTTAGCAAATGATAGTCTTCCTGGCAGCTGTACAAGCAGACATCATTTCCTTTCGTTCACTTTGATTACACGTCTGTGGTGTCATTAGGCATTAGGTTATTTGTGTCTGCTTTGTGTGAGATAATGATTGTTTGTCTTTTGGTTTGACTTGTTCCTGGAAAGCTGATCGCATCTTTGGCAACAGGGCCTCCCCGTGGGTTTCATTTTGCACAATAGAGCGTTGTGTCAGCCACTGTCAGGGAACTACCTGCCATTCACCTCTTAATTCAGACACTGACACTGCCAGGCGAAAACCGCCTTGGACAGATGCTTTTTGATCCAGTCCGGCCTCTTTCACTCCCTGTGTAACCCCTTATCTCTATCTCACTTACTCACCCTCTGTGTCTGATATAAAGAGTTGTGTCCTTATCAAACTCTTTGCAGTATGCTGAAGTCATCTCCTGCCCTATCAGAGATGACAAAAATGTGCTAGTCTCTGCCCATTGCACACGCACATACAAGCACACACACACACACACACACACACACACACACACACACACACACACACACACACACACACACACACACACACACACACACACACAATAACGATTGTTCCTGTTTCCTGCCTGTGCTGTCATTATGCATCTGCAGAATGAGATATGCCTCAGTTTTCATCAGTCAAACACAACTCACAATATGATGCCAGATATCTCTCTCTCTCTTTCTCTTTCGCTGTATGCCTTTGTCTAATAAAAACACAAACACACTCACATATTTGTATACTCACACACAAACAGCACTGCCAGAACCCTCTGGCCTAATTCCCCTCTTATTGATGTGTGTCTGTCCGTGAAAGAGGCGCAGAACAAAGAGTAGTGATGGGCCTGTGTGTGGCTTAGGGGAACAAAGACTGGTCTATTCCACGCCAGCTCTCAGACTCTTCTGGAAACACTGCTGGGGCTTGTTAAAGCTATGGCCATGTTTTGAGTTAAACGACTGTATGTTCAGCATTGAACAACAACATGGCTGCTTCAGTGTCAAAGAGCACTGGCCAGATTGACCTCCGCTTGTTTTGCTAATGTCTTAAACTTTCTGATGTCGTGAAGACGAAACAGTACTGCGGTAACTTGGGGCTGGTCCATATATCAAGTTTTCAAGAAGTATCGATATATTTCTAAACAAGGTATAGGGTAAGACAATATAATTTACATGGATCTAGATTTATGTTGCATCCAAATAACAATAAACGTTTCTTCCGTAGAGCCGTCAGTCTGCCTGTCTCTCCTCTCACTGTCTGTCCCTCCTCACCCTGCTCTGCCTTTCTGTCACTGTCTGCATTACAACATACACAACTGTGTGTATTTTGTTATGCAGGAAAGGAGCATTTTTATTTAATATTATTACTTTTTAATTTCACAAACGGGTTAAAAATAGTCTACATTTTAGTCATGTACAGATTGACTTTGTGCAGCTGGCTGTTTTGGCATTTGGCATTTAGCTCGTGTGGATTTGACTTAGAGCTGACTTCTTTTCTTTATTTCTTTACTGAAAAAATATCGATATATATATATATCATCTTTCAACACTCAGCTAAAACTCATCAATTTATGATTTTTGGCCCACATCGCCTAGCCCTAAGGTGAAGCTGTGGAATAATGTTTTTGGAACTATCTTCTGTATAAGTATGGAAACATTGTCAGTAACAGACTCTAAAATGTGCCGCAGTTGAGATACTAGGGCTGGGCTATATGACTACAAATGTTATCACGATAATATTTTTCATATCAGTCGATAATTATTACGGTAAATGTCAAATAATTATTTCTTTCAAATGAATAGACTGATATTTGCCCTGAAGAAACCAGATGGTTAAGTGTGGATTAATCATTCTTTATTGTTTACTCTTTATTTAACAGAACATGACAAACTGTACTTCAACAGAAGAACATTTCACAATCATAATCACAGTGCATGGTGCTGGAAAACACTGAGAAAAGTTATATTGAATAATCGTTTTATCGCCCTGGCCTAACTGATACATCATTTATTTCATGCTAGATTGCAAATCGTCTTTTTATCTTACCTTTTCAGTTGTCTAATTTCTTAGGGCTTAACCCTCTTTTAAATATTCACCTTTGATGGTCGTTGTTCGATCATGATAATAGAACACTACAGTGCCATGTCTTCATTTACCGGTATATAACTTTCTCACTGCAGCTTTTTTCCATCCAGAGAGCTAAGTGAACATTTACAGGGACTATGACATAGAGAGAGCTTGTTTAAATAAAGCAAAGAAATCATGAAGGCAGATTGCAGAATAAGGTGTTTTTTTCCTTCTGCCACAGCTCTGTAAGCCCTCACCATCTCTCTAATTTAGAATGCCAAAGACAATAACAATGGATGATTGTCAGCTCAGCTCAATAGATTGAGCACCAGAGTTAAGGACAAGGACATGTGTGTACAAGGGTATGAGTAAGGGGTGACACAGTTCCATAGAGGCCATTGTTCGTGTGGCTATTTGTATTTTACCTTTGACAGTGTTGTGAAATGTCTGAGAAACATGCTGACTCACTGAGGCTGCTGACCCGGGCTCTCTCTGACACCTGTTCATCACTGGTGATTGCTGATCTGTTCTGTGGTGGACAGGGATTAAATACACTCAAATAAATCTGTCCCCTGGCATGTTTATGAGGTTGATCCCAGGAAGAAGTGCGGTGAGAATTCCTCTAAGAGGATCACATAAAGTAATGCTTTTTTGTTCATACATTTTGAGGCTGGTAAAGTTGCCATTATTTACTTTTAATATTATCCTTCACAACTAAGTTGCTAAAATCATTTTCACAGGATTTTCAAAAAATCACTAAACCAGTTGTTAGATATTGATAAATACTATCAGGTAAATACTGCACAGTCTATTTCAGTAGTATGTTGGTGTACTTTTAAAGTAGAATTTATTGATGGAATTAAGTTTTTGCCAGAACAGGACAATCCTCATTAAAAGATCCATCTGGTGTGTCTTGTTTTGCGTCATCACCTCATTATGGTGGGTTTGAAAGTGTTGTTTTAATAACAGAAAGATGCTCACATACACTTAAACACACAACAATTCTGACAATAACGCTCTGTTCTCTTAAGGGCTCCTGAAAGAGGATTTAGTTAAAAAAAAAGCGGTAGGCAATCAAGAAAACATCCAATCCTGAATTGGGATCAGCCTGGGGATGAAGGATGGGATTTACAGACACAGAGGGAGGGATGGGCATCGAGGTCGAGACGAGGCTGCAGGTTCAGATTCAGCTTCAGAGCAGGATTACCTTTGGTTTACCCATCCTCTCACCAGCAGCTCCTGAAACAACACAAACACAAAGCTTTATCCAAATCAATTACACTTCACTGTGACTGCCAGGAAAGGCCATGCATTGTCTCAGTGTGAGGGTGCATGAATGCATGCATAATCAAGTATGCATGTTGAGTTGAATGCATGTAACCTGATTAAGTTACGTGTGTTTACATGACTATTCATCTTCTTTGGTCATACAGTAGGTTCATAGGAAGTTCAGGAAAATAAGAGGGAGTGACTAAAAAAATTGGATGTAATCAATGAAGCACCACATGTTAAGATTACTTAATAAAGATAATAATATAAATACATTTGAAACGTGTACTGCCACTGGCCATTTATAATTTGCATTTTGTACAAAAAAGATTTCACAAGACCCGATTTTTGATCAGCTTGGTGGGAAGTAAAGCTGCAGTTGTGTTAATGTGTTTAAGTGCTTTAATATGCTTTTCTTGACAGGGACAGTGAGCATTGAACATTGATATGCTACCTGTAAAAACTTCAATGCTCATTCTTCCTTTGTCTCTGGATGTAGTAAAAAACTGAATAGCAGGTTTTATTCATAGCAATCCGAGTCAGCAGTTATGAAAATGTTGTCTGTAGTATGCTGCCTGCCTGCCCATTAACTACTTTATGTTACTCTTCATGACCTGACGCTGCAGCTAAAGGAACACAGTTTGAGTATATAACCGTCCCTCCCCAGGGCTCTGAGTGTTCCTGCCTTGCTTGTTTTGCTGCCCTCAATGGGAGTTGCTATTGAAGTTGCAGGGAGGCTTGAGACGCCCGCCCATCTGCTTGTCTAGTTGCTTCTCTGAGGTGATCACTGCTCCACCAATGAGGTTCCTTTTTAAGGATGAGAGCTTTTATGTTATCAGGTGACATCTCTGTTAGTTCTGGGACTGACAGAGACTTAGCCCATGCAATGTGCAAAGCTGGAGAAGGCTGTAATGCATTGTGTTCTGTGTGTCTGACACTGAGGACACCCTTGTCTCTTGATGCCACTACAGGATAAGGATGAGATGCCTTTGGGGATTATAAATGAGCTCCTGAGGGACACAATCACAAGCTATGTCAAACAGTATCAAGTATGTTGTATATGCATTGAATTTGCCTCTTGCTCAAAGTGAAAATAATTATTTAATTGCAAGCAGATTACAAGCAGATTGTGGTCAGTGAGTACATTTGAGAATGATGTCTTGAATCTTAAAAATTATTCTTTGCGTTCTCTCTCTTATCCTCTACCTCCCTCTCAGGTTAACCGAAGAGAGTGAGTCACACTCCGCTGACAGCCGGCTGATTTTAGGTGGGTTTTTCCTTCTTCTGATGTGAGTCAGCATCTCTTTCTCTCTCCCACCCATCTTTACATCCTTTACATCCTTTTATTCAACTATCTTCTTTGTGCCTTTCTGGACATTTTTTTTTAAATTCTCTTAACCTGTCTGTGCTTACTTTCATTACATTTTATAATGTTTCTATCATGCTAGCTGACCTGGATCCAGTTTGTTTCCTTTATTACCGGAACTTGTATTTTCTCTTGCATGTATGAACCTGATTTGAAAGCAGAATGATTAAAACACTTGGCAGAGCTTAAATTGACACATTGTGTCCAACAACTTCAACTAAGGATACAGTATTACTAATATATATATTTTTATAAATTTTTTGATAATTACAATACATTGCAAGTACAATTTTGGAAATAATATTCATGCTATCAAGCCTGCACAATGTCAGACTCCAGTTGTATTACGGTACTTTTGATTATCTTCCATTTGAATGAAAGTTCAAAGTTGCAATGTTGCAAAGTGATCGAGTGTGACTGGATCGAGGCATTATTTCCGCTTCTCACAATCCTTTCTCTCTCTGTATTAGACCAGCATGACAACTTGTTCCTGAATCAAAGATGCATGCTGACTCTTTGGATTCTTCCCTCTGACCGCCACTGAGCTGATCCAACCTTCATCCAACAGCCCTATCTCCTTTTCTACTGTGTTCTCCTGTTTTCTTGGCTCCTTTAATTCAGTCGTAGCTCATTTGTGACCCTTCTTGTAGAAAGGGAATATAAGTAGACACTTTATAGGGCAGTATTTCTTAGTCTAATCATTAGGAGTTAAGCAAGGCCCTATGCAGCAGGAGGATCAGAGTCAAAGGGGGCAAGAGTGGATAGGCCCCAGTTCAGGTGCTAGAGCTAGAAGAGATGCAGGGGAGTCAGGAGGCCAAGGGGTAAAGAGGGGCTCTTCAGAGCAGTTCATTAAGATGAGCCAAAACGCAAGGGAGAGCATGGGGATTCTTGGCCAGGGACTTAAACATCTGTTTCAGCTGCAGCGTCAACGCCTCTCCCTGTCTCGCTCCAAAATCCCCTCTTCTTCTTCTTCTTCTTCCTCCTCCTCATCTTCCTCTGTAAAGTCAGCAGGTGGCACCTCCCCCTGTGCCCCTGAGGATACCTCAGGCCCATGCTGTCCTGAATCTGACCACCTCTTTGCCCCTCTGGTTCCCTCTGTAGCTGGGCAGGGCTCAGCCGCTGTGGGCACGATGAGGCGCGGGACCAGCCTGCAGAGCCGGCGAAGTAAGGGCTCTGGGTCTGGATCTGGGAGCGGAGACCGTGATCCTCTCCTGAGAGGAAGCCCTCAGGCCCCTCACCGCCGCAACACCCATGACCCACAGCAGCACATCAGCCGTCGTCGCTCCTCTTCCACCACCGAAACCACGCCCAGCAGCCCCACCCCTGGATACACAGGTGGCGATGTAGTGTTGTCATCAGGATACCAGTCCACAGAGGAGACAGATAGGGTAAGTGGCAGCAGCTGTGAATCCTGTTATCCCTTTACAAGCCTGATCAATATGGCTCCATTTGTTATACATCCCACATTGAGGGGCTGGTTGCTCAACTTTGGTTCTCAGTGAGAGCAGAGGTACTCAAAGGGCTGTTAATCAAAAGTTTCACAAAGATACACTATTGTAATAATTCTTCGGACAATGACATCAACCATGATCATGTTGATTCATCTAAGAGTCCTGTGTTCAGTATGAGACATATGCCCATACATGACAATTACTTACATTCATATTTATTCATTGTAAATAACTTAAAAAATATATTTTACAATTACAAAGCAATGCAGACTTTAAAATGAAAAACAATCTGTTATTTTGTCCAAAAAAACATTTTGGTTACTTTTTAAGAAAACAAGCTTGTCAAAGCTGGTGAGTTTACACTAATTCAGTAGGATTGCAGGGGGTCAGTGCTATGATTTTTTTTTGAAAGGTGCCCAACCAGGTTTTAGTTTCCTTATTATTTTATTTCATAAAGGCAATTATTACGTTTTTTTTGTTTTTGTTCAGCCACCATTTCTTTCTGTAGTTTATACAGTAAAGACCCTAATCATGATTTTCTGCCTGGCACTTGAAGGGCAGCTTCATCCAAATCACAATACAGGCATATCATGGGAATTTAAAAAATCTAAAATGTTGATATAAATGTAGGTTCTTTTTTTAAAGCACATTACAGTAATGATATGTGATCTTCATTGAAAAGATACATTGGTACAACTTGATAGATTGCTACGCCCATTGTCGTATGCAAGCCTTCTGTGATCTTTTAGGAAAAACACCCAAAATCCAGAAGAATTGTCAAAATGGGATCATTTTTGATATAAGCAAAACAAGCTTTCTGAAACTGATATTCACGTTTTTTTGCCACTTTTGGCAACAAAAAAACATTTGTTTTTTGCACACAAATTTTTGTTTTTGTGCATGTGTGTGTGTGTGTGTGTGTGTGTGCGTGTGCATGTGTGTGGGCGTGTGCGTGTGTGTGTGTGCTTGTTCAAAGTTTAAGTTTAAATTTGTTACCAAATTTCAGCCTACACTTTGTTCTGTCTGCCACCAGAGGTCACTGTTAGATCAGCTATCCTGCTGTGAGCAGCACTTGGCTTGGTTCATTTGGAGGTTGTGTGGGCATTATTAGCTTATGAGGGTTGTAGACTTGACTGGCCCTTTGCTTCATTGAATTAGCAGTCTGTATCAGTTTGTCACAGAGTAATGGCAGACTATCAGGTCTACACAAGTGGGTGAAGACATTGATTTTAACTGACAGCATTAACCTGTAATGTCAATTTAATGTACTCCCTTAAACTTGAAATCAAGTATCCTTCGGTACTTTGTAAATGACCTTACCTGGCCAGACATCTGTTCTGCATTCCTCCTGCTGCTGTGATAGACAACCATCAACCTTCTGTGTTTAGTCACTCGTCCAGAGACTATAACCTGTCTCACCCATCTCAATTTTACATCTCAGCCCTGTCTCCAAACAGCAACACACCAATGTCATTCAGGTCATGCAAGCGGTCGCCGTGGTTACTCTGAAACTTGCGGCAAGCCGCCTACAACTGTGCCCTGGTTTGGTTGCCATAGTAACATTGTGGTTGACCTTGGAGAGGTGTGCGAGATCCTGCTCTAAGTGGGGGTCGTGGGAAGATGTTTTTAAAAAAATATTTCATATTTTTTCCTTCCTTTCTTGTCTTTTTTCTCTCACCAATTTTCCTCATGCCCTCTTCTTGTTCTTGCTGCTTTTTCTCTCTTCCCCTCTCTGTCCCCCTCCCTCTTTCCCAGGAGAGAGTTAGCACAGACCGTCAGCCGGTCCCTCTCTCCTAATTCCCCCTCCTCCACCTCTACCACCACCTCCTCCTCACCCCACCCTTCGGCTCACTGACAGGAAGCAGGAGGCAACCTTGCCTCGTCCTAGATGAGTGCAAGCCAAGCATTGGCTGTGTGTGAATGTGTCTGAGAAGAGGATGTGAAGGGGTGTGTACATGTGTGTCTGCAAGATCTTGTTTTTTAATCTACTCAATTTGCGTGTATAAACTGGAGCTCATTTGTGCTTTGACAGCCATGTGGTGTCGTTGACTGTCTGTGAGAGAAGGACACTGAGCTCAGGGATTTCTGTGAAGATAAGCAGAGGGTGATTCAGCTGAGCTGTCTTTATATCTACTTGCTCTCCCCCCCTTTTTCATCTCCCTCTCCCTCTGTTTCCCTCTCTCTCCTCACTCGTGTTTGCATAGTAGACGAAAGCGGTGTGGACTACAAATGCGAGTGCACATGGCTGTTTAGAGAGGAGGGTAGTGTGTGTACCTTCAGCGTGTGTGTCTGTGAATGTACAGTGTACAATATGAGGTGTGTACTTTGGAGGGATATCAGTGGAGAGGAGTAGAGCAGGGGTTCCAGCTGTGGGTGCAGCCGTCAGTCAGGATGGTGCAGCGCTTCAGTCTTCGTAGACAGTACTCCAAGGTAGGTTTGACTCAAACAAGCTTGTTTGATTATTAAAACCACATCTGTGTATCTATCCACCAGGATGCAGCAGCTTCATGGCTAAAGGCGCAGTTGTGTTCTTTTTTTTGCTGCTAGCAAAGCCTTGTGTTTTTTGTTGCTGTCTTTTATTTCTTTCCTCACCTCTCTGCCTTTCTTTTCTTGTAAAATTTGGTAATATGTCACAGAGTTTGTGTTTTCGGCTGCTTGATCAGTCCTCTGTTCAGGGTGACAACAATCAAGTCTGCAGTCTGTTAAAGAGGAAAATGTATGCTATACCAACTATAATCTATTGGGGATAAACATTGTTCTCAGTCTTTTTTATTTCAACTTTTTTTCCCTTTGGGTTTCCATATACCTTACCTTAGTCGAATCATACAGTAACTGAGTGGTCTTTATTTACTCTGTCACAACTCCTGTTAAACAGTAACTTATGCTACAGCAGGAAGAGCCCCAGCCTTTAAGGTGTGGAGCCATCACCAAGGGACGTAATGATTGGTAAATATTTTCTTTGGTTATTGCTGATTGGGGAACATTCATGACTCATATGCAACAACAGGCTTGTTTTACTGTGCTTAACAACTGCCTATGTAAAAACTGTAACTGTCCCCTGGTGACAGTGCTACTAAAGGAGGGTGGAGGGGCTGTTTTCAAATTCTGTATATTTTCTGCTGTCTCGCTGTTCTGCAGCTGGTGCTTAGCCTGTGGGATTAGCTTCTGATTAATTGATTGACTGACTACACCCACTTCATTCATCTTTAGCTCTGTGTGATAGACAGTGCTGGTGGATGTTCAGGTTGCCAGAGGCATCAAAGTGTGCACAGATGCATACACTGGGCAGCTGGAGACACAGTCTCACTTTCATGCTTGTTGTCTTGACCTCCACCTCCTGGAGATTGATCAAGACTTGTCTTTCCTTTCTTCTCATATGGATGGAGGCACTAAACAAGAGTAAAACCCAATTGAGTAAGTGTATGGCTGCAAGGTGCAAAATGTTTGGTATCAGGATTTTAGACTTGTTTGGGTCTGGAGAAGGGGAAATAAAACAGGGTAGACGCTCTTGTGGGACATGAGCTATTGAGTTGAGACACAGCAGCCCTGAGGATGTTCCTCTTAAAATGTAAGATTTTAGTATGTGAAAGAGATTGAAGCTGTGTTTGTTTGTGGAGAAGAAACCCTCCTCCAGGGCCTGTCTGAAAACGTTTACTGACCTTGTCTCCATTGGAAAGATGACCCTGTCTTTTACTTCAGGCCATGTCTCCACATGCACACCTGTCTTCCTGCACAACCTTCTTTTGTCTATCACAGTGTTTTTGTCTCTATATCGAAAAATTATATCCTGTGTGCTCCTTCAGTAATGTCTAACCAGCTCAACATGACTCAGTTTAGCGCTTTTCTGAGGACAAACATCCTGCTGAGCTGAAGTCATGTAGATATGTGCTGACTAAAACTGAAAATACTCTGAGAAACCAGAATGATATTTAATGACTTCCTTTTTAAAAACGTACATTTTGTCCATCTTATGGCAGACTTGTAGCTTCCTTTGTACAATTATAGTTTAAATCCACAAATAGCATGAGAGAGATTGTTTTTTAACTAAGGGTCAAGTATGTGTGGAACGCACTGAATACCGAAATTCATATCTTTAATTTAAGTGGGTTTAAACTCAGGCATGTATGTCCTTTATGTGAATAGTGCTTTTATTCATCAGCTTCATTCTTTGAGAGAGACAAAGCAAATATTCAATATTTGGTAAGATACCAAAAGGAAAATAAGGGATTTGTTACATCTGGAACAAATTCAACCTGAATATTCTGGCCTTATGGATTGAATGCAAACATGTATCAATATAAACCAATGTCAACGATGTTACTTGTACATCAACTAAAGAACATTTTATTTTAAATGCTAAACTTTTCTAGGCCTATGGAAAAAAAAAAAATATATATCTATATATTACATTTTTTATTTTTAAAATGCATTTGGAATTGTTCTGAGGGCCAAATGTGGGGAAGGGCCGTATTCCGGCCCGCGTGCCATAGTTTGGGGACCCCTGACCTGGACCATCAGAAACCTCACACTCTTTCCTAGATTTGTGTTTTAAACATATATATATATATATATATATATATATAGAAATATTCTTTTTTTCCACACATCTTAAAGCCATGGGTTGTATTAGGGATTGTAATTCAGTATATTATAATGCACTTAAGACTGTCACTTATGGGATTCATAAAAAGCAGAATTAGTTTTGGTGTTTTTGACAATACAAACTCAATCATAAAGGATTAAGATTTCTTTTGTTACTCCTCTATGGCTCTCCTGTGAGAGATAACAGGAAGGAGAAGTGTCAGTGGGAGGCGCAGAACATCACCTGGTCCCCTGGGGCTTGTTCCTGCCTGCTAGTTCAACATCCTCATCAGTGTGCTCTCATTGTCTCTCACCTCCCCAGGCTACTGGCTGCCCTTTGATGGAGACGTTTTTGCCCTTTGCTTGTCCTGGAACTATTTTAGTGACATTGAATTATTTGAAAATCTCCAAAGACAATCGCAGGGTACTGTTAGAACAAATTCTCTTTTGTAAACCTGGGTCCCAGATCTTTATGACTTTTCTTCTTCTTTTTCTAATATTAATATTTTAACTATTGCTATCAAAACTATTTAGTCTTACCTAACCAGCCAAGCAGATGATCTCTTTTTCAAATTCAGCACAGTCACTAGATCATGCAGTCAAACCTGTGTATAATCAAACAAATGAGTTTCAATTGACTTTCAGAGATAGAGAGACCGCTATGGGAGGCTGACACATGTACTCTTACTCCACACAGGAAGTGATGTCATCCATACTGCTGCTTGTCAACTACCAGCCCGTACCCATAGTTTTCAAACACGGTGTGTGTGGGCGTGTCTTTGATGTTGTCAGTGTTCAGTCATGACTTTGTGTGGCTCAGAGTTGTTGATTTGAACATTCTTTTAAGTTGCAAATAAGTTTTGCAGATGTGTGACTTGTGCAAGATTTTTACTAACTTTCAGAGAAAGGACAGAAAATGGTTAAAAGGTGTTTATCTCTTCTTTTTTACTGTGTAGTCTTTCCAACTTACACTTTCATTTCTAATTTAGAATCTCAATCTGTCTTCACTTCATCTTTTTTTTCATTTTTTTACACTCTCTCTCTCTCTCTCTCCCTCCCTCTTTTACCTTTGCACTGTTTTTCTTGTTACATGTATTAAAGGCTGCCTCTCTTTAGCTCTCACCCTCTCTTCATCTCTTTCCCTCTCATCTGTGTTCACAGCTAAAACACTGGAGCTGGTTGCCCATCTCCATGGTAACAGGTTGATGTTCAAAGAGGGCCGTAGCAGCTTTACCCAGTTGAATGCTCACAGGTTTGTCATCTGATCTCAAAGCCACCTTTATCAGCCTGTCTGGTGGAAAACAACCTTATAGAGCAAAAGTGTGCTCTAAACTTAAACCCCTGTGCACTCTGCCACACAGGCCTACTTCTGTTCAATTTAGTTTGTTCTAAACCTGGAAACTAGGCTTCTTTTGTCAAGCATTGCAAATGGCAGGGCAACAAAGGAGAGGGGTTGGAACGGCAACCTATAGACAAATCATCCAAAGGATTTTTGGCCGCTGCCATCTTGTGGTGGCCGCAGTACTGCGGTGGCAGCTCAGCGTCTGCTGCTTACTGTGTCTGCAGTATTCATACAGAAAACATCTGACGATGAAGGTACTTTAATCAGGCGACCTTTACATATTATGCATCTTTTACAACAACAACAAACTGGTAACATAATGGAGAAATAAAGAGAAACTCAATCATCCGCCATTATGAAATGCTGTGTAATGTAACGTTGTTCTACAAGCTAGTTTATCTCAATCAGTTAACTGCTGCATTAAAACATCACATCATAGTTGCATTGTGAAAAACATTTGATATAGCATTTTTTTCCCCTAATAAGACTGGTCTGTAATGATTACATGCAGCTCTTACCTGACTATGCTCCCTGCACAGAAGAATGTATGTAAAGTGTCCGCTCTTGTACAGTGGGTGTTGTGAATTCCCCCTTTTTTTCCCAAAGTTAAAGTTTGTCATGACTGTCATGAGCACTCTACAGATTCTTCCTGACGTCCTTTTCATTGTTGTAAAAGGTACATTTAATGTAAAAGCTGTTGAAGGGAGACACCAGGGCAGTAATGGCGGCTTGTCAACTTCCAGTTTTTGGCTTGATTCGTCTATTGCTGAGATGTCAAAACTGAGGACACACAGCTGTTTCCTGTTTCTCTATCTATGTGTCTTTTAAAATGAGTTCTCAGCATGATGTACAAAGAAGGTGTGAATTGTGTTGCAGTGTCAGTAAGAAAGTGTTGTCCAGTTAATAGACCGTACTTTCAAAAGAATTAACATAAAAAAAGCAATACCGGTCGTTGAAATGTAAATGTTTTGTGTTACCATGTGAAAGCATAGAGTCACATTCTCATTTCATCAGTTGGTGTGTGTGCATCCTTTTTTGGTGTGTGTCTTTGTGTGTGCTTGAACCCTCCACCCAACAGTTTGTGTTCCCTTTGAAGTGCAGCCCCAGCCTTTTTAACAAGGCTGTTGAATATTCATTTGGATTTCACAAATAGGCCAACGCCCTATCCGGTGCTGATTATTATTACGCCTCCCGCCACTCAACACACATACACACACACACACACACACACACACACACACACCAGCAACCAGACACTCCTAGTATTGGACATCACACTTATATAGTTGATGCACATAACACAAACAATTTTGTGTGAAACCATTAAGGTGGACGTGTTGGTGTGAGAGGAGGGACTCAAAAGAGAGATGTTGGGTGTTAAAATGTAGTGTGTGTGTGTGTGTGTGTGTGTGTGTGTGTGTGTGTGTGATGTGATTGTATGAGGGAGGGTGTCATCAGGATGAACAGAGACATGGAGAAAGAGAGGGGAAGACAAAGCTGTGGTTTTCAAGCTATTCTTTCCTCTCAGCCAGTTTAATAGGCTCCTAATCTGGGTCTGCATGAGGAAGGAGTCTGCTGCAGCTCTGCCTGCTTCTGTGCTGCTATTAATAGACAGATGTCAGAACCAGTGCTGCTCAGGTTCACTTATTAAGGACATCTAAATTAATGTATCAACAGAGGGAAAGTCACATGTGTCTTAATAATCCCCTGTTAAGAAATCCATTATTTAAATCTTTTATTTTCTACATACCAATGACATTCACTTAGATATTATTAATATACAATTGTTTAAACAATGCTGTACTATATCTTGTAATTACAGCAACTTATTTGAAGATTAACTTTTAGCTTGAATTTTAGATTTAGCATGTCTGTACAAGAGATCATGTGCATGTATGTGTACATTCATGTCAGCAGTGAGTCACTATGGGTCATTCTTTGTGTATTTATTTTTGGCCTGCAGCTGGTCCTTCCTCTTTAGGCTTTGTGTGTTTGTGTGTGTGTGTAAGTAAGAGGAGGCATTAGTGTGAATGCATGCACGTGTTTTGCTATTTTCTCAGCCGTTGCACGATTGCCACATATCTGGCCAGTCGGTTACTGATGCTCTGGTCAACCTTGACCCACATTTCCGTTCCTCAGACACTATCCTCTGGCTAGGTGACTTCTTGGGTCTGCAGTGCGTACTTTAACTGAGGCAGCTGTCAGTACAGGGTCGGAAAGAAATATCACTGACCTGTCAACATACACTACTGTGCACCTTGAAGAAATGTCTTGTTTGGTTTTTTGTCTTTTTTGCTCAGGGTGGTCAGAAGAGATTGTTTTCAAAAGGAAATTGCTGAATCGCTGAGACAGAGAGAGACAAAGAGGGAGCACGAGACAGAGCAGAGAAAACAGAGAGACTCTGAGAGGGCATGCTCCGCATCCCTGCCACTCCCTGCTCAGTCTATATCATTTGTGTGACTCTGGTGAATAATGGATGAGGCTATAGATCGCTGAGCTCAGCTCTGCTCTACTGACCCACTTAGAACACACATGGACACACATTTCAAATATGATCTCAATCTCTAGAGAATATCATATTTTCTTTCCCCTAATACCTCGAACCATTCCACTCATTTTTTATGTGTCAGGCAGAAGAAATCATTTATTTTTTCCTGTTTACATTTTATCACAAAAGCTTAGTTTCCCACTGGAAAATTACCTTCAGACCACTGAAACAACAGTTCATGCTTTTGTTTCTGAAAGTAATGAAATCCACTTTTTCTGCTGGCTGACAAGAACTCTTAAGTCCCACTTTTTCTTTTCTCATCTCATGATCTCCTGCCTTGAAATATTATAAAACCACAGGGGTTCTTGACATATGAACACCTCCCCCCTGTTATCAGAATGGGCGTTAAGGCCCTATGTTCTATAGAGGCACCTGTGTGACTCTATATTATATAGGGTCTACATTATGTTACATAAAGGGCTGCTTGTCTGTAAGGGGACAAGGGGGCATGATAATGAAAGAATACAAGACAAAAATGAAGGGTTACTGACAGGAAATCTGTCCAGTAATATTTGCTGTCAGACAGACCAGTAACAGAGTCAGTTATCTTTTTTATTATTTGAGTATATTTTGGGCTCTTACTCCCCCTTGTGGGTTGATGTTGAAGTTGGTTGTGATAGTCATTTTCATTGTCCTCTGTTTATATTGATTAGTATTATGAAACATTCATACCTGCAATAGCAGTCACACAGCCTTAAGAATGTATTATGATATTACATTACTCCCTTGCTTCTCCTGGCCAGGGTAAACCTGCATAATGAACCCGTGCGTTTCCCAAATCATGCAAATGATAGTGAGTTTTTCAGCTCATTTAAATATGCTTCCATACATGAAACAAAGTCAGTTCAATTGTTACATTATCTGTATTTACAATGAGAGACCTCAATACCTTTTCTTTGGTTATAGCTGTCAAGCTGATGAGTACCAGACAAATGCCAATCCACATTATATGTCCTTAGAATGAAATCTACTGCTTCAAGGTGGCCTTATACAAAGTTTCCTATCCAGCCAAACATCCGCCATGCCCTGTCCTGCACCATCCATGAAACTGTTTCAAAGTGTTAAGTGGGTTCAGCATGGGGCCACAATTTTTGTTATTGGGTTTGGGAAGGGGGGGACGAGAAAACGGAGATGGGGCCGAATCAAATCAACTTTGACTGCCACAAAGCTGGGACTGTTTGTTCTAGATTCTTGATCTTCCTGCTTATGAATAGGCTGGCAGTGTTTTTGGGCATGCTTACTGCCCCATGGTTTTCTGGGTATTGTACATCATTTAGCCAGACCAACTCTGCATATTTGGGCTGGTGCCCTTTCTGTTTCACTGTTGCATAATCAGGATGGGTTGAATTGGGTGTAAACAGAAGCAGCTCCAACAAATACCAACCACCAAATATTGTTTCTTTGCACGTAATCACTCTGTTTCCCTTCATATACACTCACTGTTGTACATGTATACTTTTATCCCAGCCACCATATCCCTACTGTTGTTTACATACAGTATCACATCATGTCCTCCACATCCACATTCATTTTATTCATACAAACCAGGAAAAAGCAATAACATAATGGAGTAGTAACTTACCAAAACTGGATTTTTGGGGCTGTTTCAGTATCGATAGCTTTAGTTTGTACACTGTAGGATTTTTAACTGAAGCACACAATATAAACATCTAATCTAATCAACCCCTTAACCTATGTCATATATTTCTGCAGTGAAATATACCTAAATATTATGTATGATGTTCAAACATCATACCATATCTGTATCAACATACTGTTTGATGACAACATGTTGACACGGCTCTTCTTTTCAAGAACCCTTACCAGTAACCAGCCACCTTACCTTGTAATCAATTAGCCAGTTAAACAAATAAATTCAGTACCCTTGCCAGTCGGCACTACAAATACTAGTTGGTAGGGCTGCACATTAAATTGCACTAGCATCATTATCACAATATGAGCATTCAACACATCACAAAAGTCTGAATTTATTGCAGTATAAATTTCTAAAACATTTATAGAAGACTTTTTTTCTCACTCAGTGTGTGCACATTTAACCTGTTTGATGGAGGCCCAGGTATTATGGCCAGTTCAGTTTGTTTGAATAGTTTGAGTCCGATCCGTGCTCAGGCATGGTACACTTCCTTGGCCCTGGCACGCGGCACCTGGAAGAGGTGTGCTTCAGCACGGCACAGTTCATGAACCAGCACAAGCATGCGGTTATACAACGTGGAGAGCCTTCATTATGGAGAAATCCCGGAGTGTTCTGGCTGTATCTGACTAAAGTGACTCAAGATAAACCACAAAGTCAGTAAAGTAGCTGCCATGTTCTCCGTGTTGTTCTCCACAGACTTGACCGTGTGTCCCATTTTTTTTTTTTTTTTCCGAGTCCGCCTGTTTTGTAAACTAAGCACGCTTCATAATTAAGAGTTAATTAATTAATTAATTAATTAATTAAGAGTGCAGGCCAGCAGGTGGAATGGGGAGGGGGGGTGATCGTGCACCCCTAGTGAACCCTTAATATTCAAGAAGAAAAATTTGAAACTTCATCTAGCTAGCTCAGTATTTTGGCTTGTTAGTCACATTTCTAACAACTCTGCTATAAAGAATGCAGGAGGGCCTGGTCACACGCCTGGTTACTACTTTTTGATTTAAGTGCAGTCAGGCTCTTGGTGTGCTAACCTACCTTGTTGGACAGACAGACAGAGTTTCCGACATAGAACCACAACCTTTCACAGTTTTGTTTGTCCAGACAGGGAATGCAACTGAAAAAAATGTTATTGGTTGTGTTGTTATTGTCATTTGTTTGTTTTCCTTCTTGCCTGGCTCTCAGAGTTGCCAGTATTTTGATTGGATAGAAAGTTGTTTCACGCCCTCTAACCTCGCTAGTCATAATGGCCCCTGTGTATAAAGAGCCCAGTAGTTTATGTAACTGCTAATAGGGCCATTGATTATACCCCAGCTTAGACTAGGGAGAATTAGACAGCCTGGTTTGTACAGAAGGCTCCTTTTTTTTATGGGGACGGTATTGTTCAACAAGGCCTGAGCCCCGAGTCATGGTTGTCTCCTCTCTCAGGCTTGAATTACCCCCAGTCCATGCAGACAAAGCCCTCGCTCTTCTGCCTTTATGTAACCTCACACACCCCAAAACCACGGCACAGCATAAACCCTTACGCAATGACGCGGTGGGGCCCGTGTTGTGGAAAAATGGTTTGGTTGATTTCACACATGAATATATCATGTCACTTCCTTTACAGTTTATACTTTTAATATCTTTCCTAATCCCACTTCAGTTACCATCAGAACCAGCCTCTTCTGTTCTGGATCCTTCCAAACTTTCTGGCTGTCTAACATTCGCCTGGCCTCGGTTCAACACTAGGCTCTGTCCTCTGAATGACAATGAGTATTATGTATTATGAAAATCCTGCTGCTTTTCTCCTCAGGCAGATATAACATCAGCAAGTTGTTTAATGTTGGAAGATAATTATTTAGAGCATTGTCCAAACAGCAAATTACCTTTATTTTAAAACATAAATCTGGAAGCACTTTGAAAGCTAATTAAAACAACAATAAGCTAAGATCAGCAACCAGATAATGACGATATGCAAGCGTGCGCCAAGCGTTTTCTAAAATATTTAATTACACTTTATTTTGGCTGCCTGTCTTCTTAGAAACTTCAAACACTCCTTCAAACAGCGATCAAATTCAGCCAAGCCAACACATGAAACAAATTAGTTTTGAAAACATTTTATTACAAGCACGTTAGTTTAGATTTGTTCATTAAGTAGTTTTTTTTTTTAAATGGTTAAAATGAAGTCACAGAGTCTAGATGCTCTGATTTCAAAAGCTCTATCACCTTTGCTTGATCATTTCATTCTGGAACAACAAGGAGCAACCGATCTGAGGATCTCATGTTGCAGAGCTCTATTATTTGTGCATTTTGCATTAAAGTAAATGGTCACATGTGAAATAGTGACGAGATGATGGGATGTTCAAAACAAAACAAAATATTAAAAACATTTTTAGTTTTGCGCTCTGATCTTAATACTGACTTTACAGTACTCTTTATTGATGTAGTAAGACAGTTAAAGACATGGCAGCATTTCCATCTAATAATGATAATATGATAATTAACCTTCATACTGGAATTTGTCTCCATAGCATCTGTTGAATGCAGTACTGTTGCAGAAGACAATACTTTTTGAAATACAATAGATGCTCCTAATCTGTGATTTAAACAACACTCCTACAGTCTAAAGTCTTACTGCTAGGTGTGTCATGATGAACATTCATGCTCTAGCTTGGCCACATACTTCAGCAGGTCATGTCCCTTAAAGACATGAGCAAAATGCACGTGACATGTTGATTAAATTAGGTCATTGTTTTGTCAACAAGGTACTTCCCCCAGTAAATGTGATTTTTTTTTTCTAAACTAGTTTGGTCTAAAATGTTGCTTTCCACACATTGACATATGTAAACTCATCTTTTCTAATTATAACAATACAAAAAATAGTTTGTCCAATTATTCTATTATTGTTTGAATGGTCCCAATTATTATGAATAAACCCAATGACAGCCCCAGATGTCTTTCTATTACCTAATTCTGAACAGCTAACAAGGCTATAGTATGGTTAACCATTCCTGAAGAGCAACACATTCTCTTTTTTTTGTTTTACATGTTTTAGCTTTCAAGCATCTTTTACTTGTCAAGGCACGAGTTCACCCCCCTCTGTGGGTTTATCATTGCGGAGCCACTCTGCTATTCTAAGTATGTTATTGAGGAATGCAGTCAGAGAGTTTGTAAAGTTATCCTGAGTCACCCTGAAAGCTTCTGTTTTCCTGGACAGACAGGAGCTGCTGGGGGCCACACAGCCCCCATAGGAGACTCGGACCTCAGGCTGGAATGACGTGCTGAGGCCAGGGTAAGGAATGAATGCATTCTTGTTTGAAAGCAGCCTGTTAGTCCGAAGAGAGTGTGGGATTCCCCTGTATGACTAAAGGTTGACGGCAAAGTCATTTGTCGAAAACAAAAACAAACACCCATCATTGGTGGTTGACACTTTGAGAAGTGCTGGTGTGATTTTTCACTCACTTATGATTAAGTCCAGGAAGTCCAACAGCTGTTCAAACTTCTAAACATAGTGTTATGACTACATAGGGTTTCACTAAGTTGAGATCTACGCATTACTTTTCAAAACTATATCTGGATTGAGACATTAGTTGTTACTAAATGTACCTCTACTGACGTTTTTAGCAAGGTGTAATTCCTAAACTGAGAAGGCTTAAATTGACATGTTTTTAAGACAACACTATATAAGATGTTTAGGTTAGGACAAATGAAATATTTAATTTACAAAATGTACACTTACTGACATACTCATATTTTGCGATTCATTTATTAAAAGATGAAACAAAGACAAACCTTCATTTATAGATTTCCTGCAGATTTTTTCTATTAACATCCTCACTACAGTTTGGTTAAACATTAATGTTAAACCTCCGATTTAGTCAAACTTCCTTGAGTACATTATCGAAAGTTTTTAGCTGAAGTGACCTAAATAGCTGGTGTAATCCTATCCAGATGTGTTCTGTTGTCCTTTCACTTGTGTTTTTGAAAATGTAGAGTTGATCAGGGATTGTAATTTCAGTTTTAACCATCATAACTTACTTTCTTTTGCAACATTAGTGGCTCATACTAGACAGCTGGCGCTACCGTGTGTCCATTCGATGTAAGACTTGGATCGACCCCACATGCCACACTTCCACTTCCAAATTGAACAAGTTGGGATCGCTCTTACATAAGCAGCCTTAACCTTCTCTCTCATGGCCCCCCCTAACTCCTCCCACTCTCTCATTAAAGCCTGTATTCATGCTCTCACATCCCCCTCCCTCCTGTCGGCCTCTGTACTGAAGTCTTTAGTAGCCCTTGTCCTGCTGTACCCCCTAGGCTCCCTGCTTTGCTTTCCCTGCCTAATTGGTTTGTACACTTTAGGAAGTGATGGTTCAAAAGAAACCAAGTCTTACTCCGAAAGTTCCTGTGCTGGAGCTCCTAACCCAGTGTGTTTCGGGGCACTTGAATAAGACTTTGTATGTGTTTGGTCGCAGGTAAGGTGACCAACGCGGTGTGAACCACTGATTTGGTACATTTATAGCACCAACAAGTGCAAACAATTAGTAGTGTTTAGTAGTTTTATATTTCCCGAACATCAGTTTGTTTTTTTCAGCATTCTCGTAAAAAAGTGATCACAAGCTGTTGCTGTGAAAACTCAGTAGAATTAGAACATGCAGTGATGAAACATTCCTTTCATCTGTGGATAAGTAACACAGTGACGTAGTCTTGGACTATCGTCACGTGTTCCTGCATATGCAGAGTTTTGAATAGCAGCTTTGTAATTGTCATATGACTGTGTAATCTGTGTAATCTGGATGTTTCATGGTTGCAAGTATTTTTCTCCTCTCACAACAAAATACAATTGTAAATCCTTTTTGCGTCTGTGTGTTTCAGGACATACATCCTATGTGTAAAAAGAAGCTCAGTTCAGGCAGTGCCGTGCTTAGTGTTTCGGCAGAAGCGTTCAGTTTAACTGTACTGTAGTTGCGAAGGCAAGCAGGTGGTTGAAGGTGACTCATTACAGCGTGATCACTCTGGAAACTGATTGGCTGTGACAATCAAACTGTGTGGTAATTGAAAATGGGAGTTCAAGGTTTTTTCCCTTTCTTTTCTGCCTGAGCTAGCCACCGTTTTGCTGCTTAGCTGGCCTAGAACAGAAGAAAAGCTCCCCCCCGCCCCTCGCAAAGCTTTCTCACAACTCCTCTCTCCTTCGCTCCCTATCGCTTCGTCTCCCTCTAAGTGACAGCTCCTGGTGGGCTCTTTTTTTTTTTACTCTGCTCCCTCACTCTCCTCACATCCGTCCTCTGGGTTTCTGCCTCTGTTTTCCTCCCTCAAAGGATTTTATCCCCGATGGACTCTTTTAACACTTAACTTCTCAGTAAACTTTTCCTTCTTTTAACCCTGCATCCAACCGGCTCTGCCAGCCATCATCCGATTAACTGCCTCCGCTCTGTCAAACCCAAACCTGCTTCAGATGGACCCTTTGCTCCAGAGGAGTCTTTTGCTCTCCCACTGTTGAAGGCTGTCTGTGAGCGTTCTGCTCATCCAAGCGCATGTGTGTGTTTCATAGGCTGTCTGCCTGTTGCTGTGTACAGTGGAGCGTGTTCATGGGCTTTGAGGAGCGGCTGCTTTATGAACAAACAGCACAACACTCTCTAGACTCTGCAACTATCAATAGTCACCGTTTATTGCTGGAGGGACTGAGCACTCTATAGATTCTGGATATTCAATCAAGTATTCCAGTTCCAAAGAGTCTCTGCTTTTCTGTTTTCAAGTGGAGCCTTTGTCCAATGGACTTTGAGCCAATCCTATTTTGTTTGTCCTGAGTGATGGGTGCTCTCCCAGGGCCTCGCTCATCCTCTCTCCCCCTGCTGTGGTCGTGTCCCGGGGGAAACCAAAAGAGATAGACGGATCAAACAAAATCAAACCCGCATGCATGCGTCTACTTGCCATGGAGGTCATCCTCAACCTGGTTACAGCTGAAACCTCTCCTCTTCCCATTCCCACCACTGTGAGTCTCCAATATATATAGTGCTGGTGTTTGTATATTCTTCCAATTTTTTTTTCCCAACTTTGAGGTTGTTGTTTTTTTTTTTTTTAAATCTTCAGAGTTTCAAACCTGTATCATCAATCCAGTTCATGTGTTTACCTTAATATGTTTGTGTGGACTCACATATTGTCATGTGTGTGTGTTCTGCACCTTGTGATTGAAACTAAATGCAACACTGTTGAAACCTAAAGAGGCATTTCAAAATCTTGGAAGCAGCAAATCTGGAAGGAGACCAGTCTCTTTGTGTAAAAAGGATTTGTCTGGAAACCATTCGGATTGAAGGTCCTTGTTGTAATTGTTGGGCCTTAGAAAATCCTCAAATCTTTCCCAAGACCTGACCTCTCAGCTGTTCACGTGTTTCTTTTGGATGTGAACACAAATTATTTTTTTCACACCCTTGGAAATATACTGGCAGGTATTTGCTTTGTGTCTGTGTGTTTGCAACTGTGTGTCTGCCTCTTTGTTGTTCATGGCCATTGGAGCAACGTTGTGCTATGTGCTAATTCTTGAGTGCATGTGTTGGGTTAACTGACTCTAGTCCAGCATAACAAGGAGTTATGTAATTTTCTATATCTGATGAAAAGCGTTCATTGTGGCCACTTTAAATCCCCTTAACAGCAGCAAAAAGTGGATTTCCATTTTTTTAAATTCAGCACTGCTTAATTTAGCATGCCTTTATGAGGACTGAAACCATGAGAAAATGAGAGCAGGACAGTAGAAAAAGGGTTAATGGTTAGACATGTCACATATTTGTTTATTCTGATATTTTTACAGAATTAAAGACTCCAGTGCAACTACAAACCACATGAACCCACATGCACTTCACTGCATGCTTACGTAATTTCCACAACTCAGTCACACACCATCACCCACAACCTGAGACTTTTTATCTGTTCAAAAAAAAAAGAAGATATCAAGATCACTAAGTACTGTCATGTTGTTGCCACGACAGCCACTTTCTGATCCCCAGACTACAGGGTCAAAGATCAAACGGAGTAATCAGGAGTGTGAAGTTCAGTCAGTCAGAGATGATTGGTTGGGATTTCTTATTGATAGGGTCAGAGAGATATAGGTTGTATAAATGCAGTGAAGACTGCAGTAGGCTACTATGAAACATTTCTGTTTACAGGTTGAAGGATCACAGAAATTATTTTAGCACAGCCCTTAAGGTATTTCTCATGTCCACCATGGATCCAAGCTCCTTTCTCTCATGAATATTTGACTCTGCAGATTAGCTGGTTGGAGATCTGCAGCTCACCTCTGCTAATAGCTGCTAAACTTGGTATGTTCTAAGACATGCAGCACTGCTGCACATTTTCGGTATACAGTATGAGAATGCTGTCACCAGAAATATGTAGAGCAGAACAAATTTTTCTTAAAGTTAGATATCTCTATTGCATCTCTGTTTGTGAAACCAGCGCTTGACATGAAGCACAAGCGGTTATGACGGGAAGCTCACAAACCACTCAGGAGGAATGCGAGGCTTAACAACCAGCAAGGTACCGTACTTCTCACTGGCACATACAAACATACAAAGAAAGAGAAAAATTGTCCTTGACCAAAGTGAATGAAAAAAAAAACAGAAAAAAGGGCAAGATAACAAGAGTTTCAGACAAGAGTGTTTATATTCAAAACAATCACAGCACAGCTCAGGGATGTACTTCATGATTGCCATGTTTAGGCTAAATACATGTGAGAACATTATATAAGTTATACGTCTAAAAGATAACAATTGTTATGATGATGATGATTAGTTCCAGGGATATTGTGTTGAGAAAAAACCCACATCTTAAAATGGGTGGGATAAGCAACAACTAGGGTTGAAAATACAGTTCAAACTCCAGCCATCCCTGAGCAGGTCAGGGTGTAGGTATCAACCGATGAGTGTGACAAGAAGCCTAAGACTGTTTGTTTCCATTCTATAACCATCAGAACATCTAGGTGTAAGCTGAGCCTATTCTCACCTGAGTTATTTGATTAAAAAAGACAGTAAACAGGATTTAGAGGAGAGAAAGGGCGAGTTGTATTCAGCAGAGTTTGTCTTGTCTGGGGCAGTACAAGCTGTTCTTGTGTGTTTCTACTTATATGTGATGCATTTTTAACAACATTAGCCTACTAATGCTCTCTAAATGCCCGTTTGTGCTCAATATATGGCTGTAAGTCTCAATGTTTAGGCTCAACGTGGTTTCGCCAAGGTTTCTGTAGGATATCGGGTCATTTTGAGTTACACCTTCAAGCCTTTAACCAGAGGCTTTTGCAAAACCAGACCCACAAGCAAGCACACCCAGTTTAGCGTGTGGGGTGAGCCTTCTTCAACAGTATGTATATGAATGTAATGAGCCACAGGGCAGGGGACAGGACCAGGCAGCCCCCCCCACACACACACACACACACGCACACACGCACACACGCACACACGCACACACGCACACACACGCACACACACACGCGCGCGCGCACGCACACTTACAAAAACCACACTTTGTCTCTCCCATTAGGCTACACAAGATCCAATGATGCAGTGCCTATCTCTTCTTGCTTCAGTGACTCAGCACATCAACATGTTCGGCTGTGTTAACCCTGGGAAATTAGCCTAATCCTTCAGCTCACCATCTTTAATTACAAGCACGATTAGTCACAGAAAAACATCAGCCATTAGGGGATGATACTGATCTTTCAGACTGTTTGTACGGTAACTGGTACTCCTTTTCTCCGTCAGAGAGTTTAGGATGAAGCATCACTTTGCCATGTGAGGTAGCATAACAGTAGTGAGTAGAAGTGAGATCATCACTGTGCAGGAACCAGTCATGGAGAATATATGAGCCGCCTGTAGAGCTACGAGCATATAGACTACTACTTACTTTACGTAAGTAAGGAATTATGCTGACAGTGATTTTTTGATAAATACAAGGGCAATGATTTGGTGCCAGTGTGTACAGGTCACTAGGCCCTCGTGTATCAATATCTAAAACCTTTATCTCCTCTGTATTGCAGGACATTCCAGTTCATGGATAATCTCAATCGCCCTTTGCCCTCTTTATCTTTATGTTAGCTTAGAGGCGCATATTTGATTATACAGATAAGACATCAGTAAGACAAGACTAAACTTTGCATTTAGTCCATGAAGTTGTCGTATGCATGTAATGGGCATTTCAGTTATGCTCTACCTCATAAAGCTATTAATATTGTTTTGATAAAAGAGCAGACCAGGTGCTGCTCTGACACATCCCCTCTTAGTTCTTTACGGCGTCTGCCCAGCAGGCTATTCTAGTTCTCTGATACATTTGAGCGCCTTGGCTTCCTGTCATAAGAATGTAATAATGATTAAACCTACTGTAAATAACATTGATTGGGCCTTCTTGTAGTCCATACTGTTGGACAGCAATCTAGAGCAGTAACCTTAAAATTAAATTACCCCAAAAACTTTGAATGAGCTGCTAAATCTGTTGTGGCTCTCAGTACAGAGGAATGTGCCCTTGGCTAAGTGTGTATGCATGTGTAGGGATGTCAGACTGGTTTTTCTTGTCCTCTATACTTGTCTCTCTTGGCTGGCACACATACAGACAGAGAGACTGGGAGGTGATAAAGTCACACATTTGGATCCAGACTCACAGTCTGCCCCTCTTATTCAACTGACGTGATGTCACATCACATATCTGAATGTACGAGATGAGTTGAGGATGCCTGTAAATAAATAACAAAGCATTTTTTTTGTAAAAAAAAAAAAAAAAAGGAAACAAACAAACATTATTTGTGTGGGTTTGTTGTTTTTTGTGTTATTTATTCATAATTGTAGTAAATACATTCATAGCCTGCAGTTGGATATCCAGCTCCTTCTTCTACAAACTACATGTTTGAGTTTATGATATTCATTTAGCTCCAACAATTCATTCAACTTTTTGAACGGTCTATAACTACATTTTCTTGAATTTTGAAAATTAAGCAACAATGAAATACAAAATTAGTTGTTTTTTTTACATAAAAAAGTGATGTCACTGAAGTTAAGGTATATAATTAACATCAAATCCTTAACATAGACCCTTTGATGTTTTCTAATTATATTGTTGGATTATTATTTATGCAAGTTTGTGTAAGTAGCATTACTGTTGTATAGAGGTAGAGTTAATTTGAAAGTTAATTTATATGTGAGATAGTTTAATATGTTATAAATGTATCACATATATCCGATCATTATGTTAAAAAAAAGTAACCCTAGCTTTCAGAAAATGAACAAGGAAAATGAAGTACATATTGCATTCCTGAATAATGTGACTTCAGGTAAGATTAAAAGGAAATACTCAGGTAGAGTTGAAGTAATTTAGACCTAATTAAACTAAGTACTTGATAGACTAAATATAACTCAGGTGCTTTGCTGTGAACAGGTATCAACTTGTTTAATAAATACAGTTTCGAACTCAAGGAAATAAAGATAAAATACATTTTTCAGACAAGTGACAAGCTATAAGTAATACTTAATCAAATCTTTTATTAGAATTATTCTGAAATTTCTGTAAAATTTATTCTCGGAGGGAGAAGTCCCTGACTGTGCAGCTATTTCTGTTCTCGTGAGGATGATTGACGGCTGCGTGCCGGGCAGCTCAGAGGATGATGTCACCCTCCAGCTGGGAGGGAAGGGGCGGAGCCTCCCGGTCAGCCCAGCGGAGTGAGTTACAGGTGCGCTTCAACTTTCACAACAAGAAACCCGGAGAGTGGGAGCGGCGGGACAGGAGGGTCATGCGAAACTTTAAAACAATCGGCGCGGTTTTCATATGCTAATACTCAAGCGGCTTTGCTCAACTTCAGCGTCAGAACTGATATAAGTTCTTCACTGCGCCCTTACTTGTGGAACGATGCATTGGGAACAGTTACTCCGTTTGACGAATGGCAAGGTGAGATATTAAGATCGCGTTTTTTATAACTGATAAAAGAGAGGTACTTTTAGGCAGGTTAGTTGTTTCTCCTAGCTTGACATCTTGTGGGAGACAGAAGCTTGTAACGGAGTTTGGTTTTCTCCTGGATGTGTTGTGGTTTGGTGTTGTTTACTGTGGTTAGTCATGCTGCTGCACATGCAGGTGAGCCTCTGGTGCATTTGTTTTGACCTGTTATAGAGTGGTAATAAGGTCACGTCTCTATTAAAGCTTCGGGATGTGTGGGTGGTTGATGCCAACTTCCCCAGTGCGTCTTTGCTCTTACTCTCTCCCCTAATCCTTTTCTTTTCTTCAATCTGAGTAGCTTCTGGGCTCACTTATTGTGCTGTCTTGGTTAGATGCATGTGTCCTGTTCACACTCAGTGATGAGAAGAAGAATATTTTGATCACATCCCCTCTGATACTGTAGCTCCTGCAGTGTTCTGTGTGTGTGTGTGTGTTTCCCCTGAGGTGTTTGAGAGAATGAATCACATCCGCTGCTGGTAATTTAAGGTCTTGGGTTCATCAGCTTTTATTTACTTTCAGCGAAGATACATGAAAAAACAAGTTTAGATAGTGGCTTTTATTTTTACAAAGGTTTTTTTTGTGGCTTACAGACCAAATCAGGACGCTATCAAAGAAGCAGCGATGACCAATATTCCTTGGAAGGATTGTAAACAAAAATCTAATATCCTGCCAGTTTTGTCCTGTATTGTTGTCCCCTGAATAAACAACAAAACAGTAGGCTGATACTATTTTTATTCTGTTCCCCCAAAGAGAGATAGACTTGCAGAAAGCTCTGGAATCACAGCTTGATTTATTAAGTCTTGTTTGGCATAGAATCATTGAGTATTATTTTCTTCCACTTTCATTTGCCTTGTAAAGTCCTCAATATGGAAATATTTGTCATCTTCCTCTTTACAGAAACTGACCTGACCGTAAGTTGCTTTTTCAGATGACTCTATTTGCCCTCTTTCCCGGCGACTGGCTGCAAAAATGCAGAAGCCCTTTTCTTTCTGTGTCTGTCAGCAAAATGACCAAGAACGCTAAATATGCTCACACTTTTTCTTCCCTTTTTTGCCTCTTTAATCCCTTATTTCCTACCCCAACCCTTTGCTGTCCCCCTTCCTCTATGCCCCCCCCCTCCCCACACCTCAGATCGACCGGCTGGAGGTTAGCGGGCTTGGCCAAACACCCCTGGCTGTTTCCTGTGGGGCGGACAGTTCATTCCCAGGAGGTGAGGATGGCACCCCAGACCCTCAGCGCACAAAGCAGGCCATCGCTCACCTGCAGCAGAAAATCCTCAAACTCACAGAGCAGATTAAGATCGAGCAGACCGCCAGGGATGACAACGTTGCAGAGTACCTCAAACTGGCCAATAATGCTGACAAACAGCAAAGCACACGCATCAAACAGGTAAAATGAGCTGTTGTACTTAATGAAACCATTTCTAAGCACATGTCTTTAAGTGTCAATCAGTGCAACAGCACCTAACCTGTTTGTTCCGTTTGTTTGTCCCTAGAGGAAGAGAGGGAACTTTCTTAATGTATTGGAGGAGAGGAGTTGTTTACTGCAGTGTCATTTTTGTCTAATAAATGGTCATTAATAAAAGCCTGTTCTATCACTGTCAGGTTTTTGAGAAAAAAAATCAGAAGTCTGCGCAGACCATCCAGCAACTGCAGAGGAAACTGGAGCACTATCACCGGAAGCTGCGGGAAGTGGAGCACAACGGCATCCCTCGCCAGCCGAAGGATGTTCTGCGGGACATGCAGCAAGGCCTGAAGGATGTGGGAGCCAAAGTCACAGGCTTCAGCGAAGGCGTGGTGGACAGTGTAAAGGGAGGACTCTCAAGCTTCTCCCAAGCCACCCACTCTGCCGCAGGGGCTGTTGTCTCCAAACCTCGCGAGATCGCCTCGCTCATTCGTAACAAATTTGGCAGCGCTGATAACATCCCTTCGCTCAAAGACTCTCTCGATGACCCTTCGGTCGAAGAAGCTGTGACGGGAGCTGGCGGACATTCCCTGGGCATTGCTGGGCATCACCTCCAGCCCAGTCCCAAGTACGGTAGTGAGGACGACTGCTCTAGTGCTACTTCAGGCTCTGCAGGGGCCAACAGCACCACAGGGGCCCCTGGAGGTCCACCCAGTTCCAAGGGCAACACGTTAGAAAGGAGCCAGAGCTCCAGCCTGGACATGCTTTTGCAGGAGGTGCAAGACCTGAGGGAGGGCCAGTCAAGGCTAGAGGAGAGCCTGGATGGTTTGAAGAGCCACTATCAGAGGGACTACTCGGTTGTTTTGCAAGCACTGCAGGAGGAACGCTTCAGGTACACAGAGAAAGAAAAATACATTTGTTTATTTTACATTCCTGAAGCATTACCAGTTTAGCCCAAGAAATCCCCTAAAAGTCCAGCAGAGTGGAATGAGTTATTTTTGGAACAAACTGCACCCATGCCATTCTGTGATATCATCACGCTGCTTATGGTCATATCATCAATCTAATGCTTAAGAGAACGGTAATGTGTATCGTGCTGATTTCCAAGTGGCAGTCCTATTATTTTTTGATACATATTTTTTAAGAGTTTTTTAAAGTTTTGTTTCAGTCACTATTTGCAAAAGTCAGTTCATAGTCTATGTGATAGAATGATCCTCAAACAACTTCAGTTAGCATTCAAACTAAACTTTTTTATGAACTTTACTAGATCCAGCCTCTTGAAATAAATTGAATGTTGTGTTGTTCTGTCACAAAATGTGGGGGTTTAAATTGCAATCTTTTAAAAAGTGACTTAAACACCTCCATAGGTCATACGTGTTTTCTTATAATACAAAATCTGGCACATTATTTCTTGCCTTTTTTCCAATTCCTGCACAACTCATCTCAGACTCAGATGTCTCTATGCAGCTTTTAATTTGGTCCGTCTGTGGGCAGTTGGCCTTAAAAACACACCGACATGCCTCCAAAATGTTTTGACAAGAGGGCACAAAGATTAAGAGAGCAGCACAAGAAGGCAAGAAGGCAGTTTAGTGAACAAAAACATGAGACGTTTTCTCCCCTAATAGTCCCATGGTGTTTGTATAAAAAGGGTTTTAAATCACACTCCACATGACGTACACTATTTGCTTATTTTACTTGCCTGAAATGATCAGTAAAACTGGTTTAATAAGGAAACAAACACAAGGGAAAAACATGTCCGCTATCTTTTCTTTCCCTGACATAGTCAGATTGATTGCCCCTGCCTAAAGAAACAGCAGTAAGGACCCTTCTCTTTCTGCTGCTTACCTACCATTGGCCACTCTCATACTGCTAACCATATCTGATTGGCCAGGTGGATCAGCTGATAAGTAAGCGTGTCCTAATCTTGTCAGGACAAGTCATCAATCCAGTCAGGTGCCAATTTGGTCAGATGGCTTGTACTAATTCCTGCATGTGTCTGAGCTAATTGTGGCCCAGACTCTTACGTGTGTCTGTGCATGTGTGTGTTTTCTGTGTGTTCAGGTGTGAACGTCTGGAGGAGCAGCTGAACGATCTCACAGAACTTCACCAGAACGAGATCCTCAACCTCAAGCAGGAGCTGGCGAGCATGGAGGAGAAGATCGCCTACCAGTCGTATGAGAGGGCCAGAGATATCCAGGTTTGTTCGGCTACTGTCAACCAGCACACTGACCGTGTCAGAAAAATAAATGACCAACTATAAAAAATCAGATCAGTCAGAATCACATTTAATCGTCTCTGTAATGGTACTTCAAATTGGCTGTTTAAAAAAATGACAGTCTGTTGTATAGAGAACTATCGGTAATTGATGAGAAATGAAAGACGACAGAGCAACGTCTGCAATTAAAGAGCAATTTCTGTTCCTCACTTCTGACCATTGAAATCAGTTACATATGACCTGATACAGGAACAGCAGGAATCACTTTTGTCAAAAGTTTACTTTCAACACAATGCTGCCTTTGTCTTAATGATGTTAACTAGTCCCTGCTCTCATGGCTGTCAGCCAATGGCATGCTTCAAAGCTTGAACAGGCTTAGCCAATGCAACTGAAATGAGCTAAGTAGCTCTTTCCAGCTGGAACAAAAATAACAGCAAGGTAATTGTTCTTTGATGTTTTTATTTATTAAGAAGGTCAAAATGTCGTTAAGAAATGACCATCGCTTACATTTAGTCAATTCAAAGAGTGTCACAAGTAACTATTTTACATCTATAATTTTCATTGCACCGTTTAGAGGTCAACAGTTACAGCGCTTGCAGGGAAAAGCGCTTTGGAAAGCTCAGTCTCTGACTGGTAAGCTAATGTAGGCTGCTCAGACAAGACGTCATGTCTTGAGAGAAAAGTGTGAGGTGGTCACACACACACTCTCAACAGCTGAAGGCATTATCTCATTGTTCATGTTGTCACTGTATACAGAGAGATGAGGCAGAAAAGCCAGTCTGCCCATCTGCCAACATTTGCATCTCCTTGTTAAAGACTCACAATACTCTTGGCCTTCGCTGTTGTTTGTTTAGGGTTAAGGTGTCTGTGTTTATGTCATGTATTTTTGCTATCATGAAATGTACTGTATTTACAGCTGAGGTTATCCCTTGGCTGCCTTTCTTTATTCTTGCAGTAGGGGGCAGTACAGGTCTAAAACAAAAAAACAGTCATTTGACACTGGAACACTGAAATCTAGACTTAAAGAGACTTTATTTTTCAACCCTTTGTTTATTCTTAAAATGTCTTGCAGTGGTATTGAACTGAAATGCAATATGCCAAGAGGTTTTTGAATGTTGTGCCCACCACCATTTACAAACACGAGAAGTGCAGGGTATAAAAACAGAACCAAAGACCGAAAGCAATAAGAAGTGTGTCATATGTTGTGGTTGAACTCTTGTGAATGTTTTCTTGTTTCTACTTAAGGAAGGTGACTTTTCTAAGAGATTTTTGTCCTCGCCTGTGTGTCCTCTGCAGGAGTCGTTGGAGGCCTGTCAGACCAGGATTTCTAAGATGGAGCTCCAGCAGCAGCAACAGCAGGTCGTCCAGTTGGAGGGGCTGGAAAATGCCACGGCCAAGACCATCCTGGGAAAACTTATCAATGTGCTGCTGGCCCTTATGGCCGTCCTTCTGGTCTTTGTCTCAACTGTGGCCAACTGTGTGGTGCCCCTGATGAAGACACGCTCGCGATCGATCTCCACTCTCCTCCTCATCCTCCTGCTGGCTTTTTTGTGGAGAAACTGGGACGCTCTCTCAGGGTACACACACCGTGCCCTGCAGCCTCCAGGATGACTAGATTCCTGGCAGCATTTTTTGCTCTGATGACCACCATGTGTTGTAACTGTAGCTGCAGTAATGCAGGAAGTTTGAGGAACGCGGTTTCCTGTAGGATGGCCGTGTGGCACTGCGCTGAAAACTGGGCTGAGCACATTCGGACACTCTGGAACGCTGAGACGCAGAGTGAAGTTGAGAATGATCGCTGTTTAGGAAGGACAAGCCTGTTTACCTTTTTTGAAAATGAACTGTAGTGTTGCTACACCTCAAAAAAATGCAGCATTGTACTGTTTTTATCTTTTATCTTTAGAGTTTAATCAATTATAATGTTATTATTGCTAATAATATTATTTTTATTTGTAATGTTATTTTATTCAGTACCATGTAGCATTAAGCTCCTCTCACTCGACAGGGAGGGGAGACTAGTCAGGAAACTGGGTTGGCTTCCTTGTAAAGGCCCATTCTAATCTTAGAAACATGAAAACGTGATCGTGTGGTTGATTGCCTTTTAGGAAGAGAAGTTTTACCTAGCTGTGATTGGTAGATTTGAACTATGGCCGAAAACTTCCAAGAGTAAATGGTGTGTTCCATTTACCTCGAATGTCGGAGCTGGAATGACGTCACACCCGAGTTGTGCACGTTCAGGAGCCAAGTTGGACATCAACGTGGACGCCGCCAGGAGTACCTCTGTTGTGTTTGCTAAATCCAGGCGATAACAACACACTACGTTATCATTTGCGTGTGAAAGCAACATGACAACATGTCCACCGATTGAACTTGCACGATGATTTTATTCCACAAAACAAGACTATGCTGCTAATAAAGACTTTAATGTACAGCTTAACTTTACTGTTAATGCACGGAGCAGCCATGTGTGATTTTAAACACGACTACTGAAGTTCCTCTGCGATTCCGAGTCAGAGTTCCAGCTTCAGAAAGCCTTCCTGATGACTGTCTGACTGGCAACTCTCTGAATTCCGACTTCCAAATGGAGATCAAGTGGAGCGCACCATGAGCCTTTTTATTTTTTATTTTGCTGTGATGAAACGTTTTCAGACGGAACATTTTGAAGGACTGGTCATGACCTTTGTGTGTGTCAAGACGGCTTGAAAGTTTTTGCGCTTCCTTACAATTTCTAATAGAAAAGTTCACATGCTTCTAATTATTTCTCTTTGAGTTAAAAAAGAAACAATTGTGTTGAGTCTGGGAGAATTATCTGTGAAATGCAAAGACACAATGGGTGTTGCACACCATATAAACACACAGAAAACATCTGGTTGCTCCTAAGCATCTGCCAACAATGTTGCATGTAATTTATTTAGAAAATGACACAGAAACTGACTCTGCTTTAAAAGCAAACACAAAAGGCTGTTGTCCAAGTAAGATCAATTTGTCAGGATAATCGCCCCCTTGCTATATTTGATGAGATCTGGTTAGTAGGGAGAGAACTCTGGTGCTCATCCAGCTCCTCTCAGTTGGATTAGGAGTTCTGCTGCTTCATATCTACAGTGCTACTCGTCTCCACTGCCATACTGTTTAAATGCACACTGCCTATATGCGATACTCCACATCAGACTTTCTCCCTGCAAACAATCTCTATAGCTGTCCTTTCTTTTCTATAGATACACTATCCCATGGTGTAATCACTCAGTGCCAAACCTTAGTCTACCAAGGGATGCCTGAGCACCCAAAGGGTCCAAGGTCCAGATTTTGCTTTTAACCAATATGTCATGAATGTCTTGCCTGGATGTCAAGGATGTGTCCTTTTTTTTTTTTTTTTTTTTTAGATGGACTAACTTTTCCAAGGGAAAATCTAGTCGAAAATCCACAATGTGAAAATGAAGTTGACTCCACATCAGTGTCTCTGCACCTTGGCCCCTCAAGTACAGTTCCCTGGCTCAGCATCCGGTCTTTCTTAAAATATCTATCTGTCTCTCTCTTTTTATCTCATCTCGTCACGGACACAACAAGATGACCTAGCACATTTCACAGTTCATCATGCATTTTTCAAGCTGAGAGACTGATTTCCTAACTTGTGGTGAGATCAATTGAACTGTACAGCTGCACTTTAGCACATGGCTAGATAACACAAAGGTCAGGCTGAGGCTAGAGAAACCTTTGATTGAGACTACAAAGGTTGTCAGTCTTGGGACAGTAGTCAGTGCAATAAGAAGAGTTTATTCTGGTTATGAATAGTGGAACCTCTGGTTGTCTTAAGATAGATCCCAACAGTTAGTTCATTTTTATGTTAAAAAAACATGATTTATCTTAAGTTGAACATGCATTCTAAAAAATGAGTAGATTTAATTATTACAAAAAATGTTTTTAGAGTGGGCTGACCTTTGACCTCAGCCTGACCTTGCTGTAACACCAATGATGTAGGGTTGTGTGCTAAACCACTCCAGTGCCTTCTAATGTCATTTTCTAAGTGTGGGATAAATAAAGTGCATTCCTGACTTACCCTTGAGCCATCCCCTTCATTTAACCTTTTTCCTAAAGATGTATGTCTGTATGTTCTGGGGTTTATGTCTATTTTTCGTGTCTTGCATGTTCATCATATGACCACTAGATGGAGATATTTTGCCTTGAATGTCATTGGGGTGTGCTACTTTCCGTGGCTGCCATAGGCTGTGTTTGGGTTGTGTGAATGGACTGCTATAAGAGAGTTGGGGTTCTGAACACTAGGAGGTGTCATTCCTTATCAGGAAGGAAACAAGCTGGATGGAAGGCCCCTTTAACCGCAACCTTACGGCTAAAGGGGGGAGGGGGGGGGGATAGGGGGACACAGGATAGTCCACGTCTCCCCAACTTTATTCTGCCATACACTCTCTTTCTCAGTTACGCACACATATTCATGAACTTTCATTCAGCAGTTTTTGTGTTTGATTGAGCAGTAGCAAACCTCGGCAGTCAGTCACACATCAGAGGTGATATCTGATGCTGACATTTCTGATCCTCACTAAGTTTTTATCCCTGCTGGACCTCATGTAGGCTACTTCCCGTCACTGCCTGCTGAGGCTCGGGTTCGCGCGCACACTCAGTGTTAGAGGCTGTCGGTGACTCCTTCATTGTGTCGTGTAGTTGGGGTCATTATATTGCACTTTATCAGAGCGCTTTCCTTCTTTTTCACGCTGCCAGATTTGATGCGCATGGCCGTGCGCCAAGGTAAACACGGAGCGCACTTATCTGCCCCACTGAAAGCTGCGAGTGGTGTCGGAGGGAGCCTAGAGAGGAGAGAGTGAGTCTGTCCCCAAAGGAGTCCACAGTAAATAGGCAGAAGCGATTCCGCACGATTTGGCATCAACTTTAATTATTGCATGTATTCAGATAACACTTCTCGGGTGCGCCTGCAAACTGATTTATGCAGTGTCTGACACTGCAAGGGATCATTCATTTCTATTCAGAGATGTGAGCATATGCACACACCATCCATAGACAAAAAATGCTAACCATATTCGTGCATTTTTTAGTCGGGGCGCATGTGTTGCGCCTGAATATTTATGAGGCAAGCGCGCAAGAAAGCTATGTGGGATAGATGTGAATGTCAAAGCCCGGAAAGGTGTGCTGATGTGCCCATCTGGTAGCACTTTCACGGTGCTTACCGTGCCGTATGCGCCCAAAACGGAACCCTTAGGATCTGCAGAACTAATCTGAAAGCCAGGGGACTGGGGAGCACAGGAGGTGGGACGGTGACCCGTCATTAACCCTAAGATGAGCGGAACCACGCAGGGGCGGAGATTCATCATATGGTCCATACTTGAAAGGAACAGTTGATGGTCGTATGAGCTCACATTACAACTTAAATCAATTCATTCTTAAAATAGCCGAATATCAGACCTAGTTTGTGGTCATGTAGTTTGCTGAGAACAAATGACCTGCTATTTTAGCCCAAAAGAATTACACATTGTATAGGATAGGCTTATTTGTGCTATACATAATACTTTTGCGAGGATCAGTCACAGCAGATAATGCGTTTTGTTGGGAGGTGGCCATTTTTTAGTTGGTGTGCGAATGCCTCTGTCCCCAGTACAATCCACACTGTACTTATATGTGTACTTTAGTAATGTTTTATTTATGAATGAATGCTTGAGTAAGCCGGACTAAATCATGACTCATATTAAAGTGGGTCATCTGTAGGCGTGACATTGTCCAGAAATTAACAAATGAAAAAAAAAATGTAGCCTACTAAATAGTCTTTTTTTTTTTTTGTAAATGTCAAAAAACAACCTGAACGAGTTTCTGTGGCTCAGTGTGGCTGAGAGAGGCTGCTGAGCTGCACAGTGGGCAGAGAGAGACAGAGGAGGCAGCCAGGAAAGGAAGCACGACTCGCTTATCGCGTCATTCTGGGTTTAGGCGTTGAGCAGGAAACAGCCTTTCCTCTCGGATTGTCGCAGTAGGAACAAACACACATTTTTGTCTTTGCTCAATGCACCCCTCGGCACAGAACTCGCGGAAGCCGGTCAGAAGGAAAAATGCCTCCTTCGGTGGAGATAGCTGTTCTGCTCCTCGGCGTCCTGACTTTGGAGACGCGCCGGAGTGCGAGCGCGCTACACATCCAACAAGCGTTCGCGTCTCCAAACCAGACCAATAACTTTGTGGTGGACCCTGTTTCCAGAAAGGTCTACCTGGCCACCGTCAATACGGTCTATCAGCTGAATGGGACCTTGAGCATAGAGGTGGAGAAGAGGACCGGGCCGGTGGAAGACAACCTGTTGTGCCATGCGCCACAGCTGCCCCAGGCTCCGTGCGAGCATCCCAAATCCCTCACCGACAACTACAACAAGCTGCTGAAGCTGGACCGGGAGCAGGGTGTCGTGTTGGTGTGCGGATCTGTGTACCAAGGCTTCTGTGAGCTTCGGAAAATTGACAATATTTCTGAGATAGCAGTGGAGTTCCCACCCCAGGGCGAGAAGACTGTTTTCCCAAGCATGCTCAATATTGCTGCCAATCACCCAAACGCATCCACAGTGGGTCTCATCTTCAAAAGCCACGGGGGAAACACCCGGCTGCTGGTCGGGGCCACTTACACAGGGGCTGGCACCCAGTTTTTCCCCAAGAACCACAGCAAGGAGGACCTGCGCTTTGAAAACACCCCGGAGATCGCCATCCGCTCCCTTAACATCAAGGATTTATCAAGACTTTTCACCTATGACATTAACCCTTCAGAGGATAACGTGTTCAAGATCAAACAGGAGGTTAAAACCAAAAACAAGCTGAACTTCGTGCACGCTTTTATTCAAAAGACGTACTCTTACATCGCCTTTAATAATGATGCCAAAATGGGCCACAAGGAGAGCCTGCCCAACAGCATCCTCGCCAGGATCTGTCTGGATAACGAGAACCCCCGAAAACCCACCGGGCCTGAGAGCAGGAAGCTTACCGAGTCCTACATCCAGATGCCCTTACAGTGTGGATTTAACGGGAACATTTACAACCGGCTGCTGTCTGTTTACCCCGTGGACATCCAGACAGATGACGGGAGGGGCTCGGAGCCCTACCTGTTTGGGGTGTTTTCCAAGGCGGACAGAAAGTCTGCTCTGTGTGCATTCAAGTTTGGAGATATTGAAGAAGAGATCCGGCAAGGCCGCAGGAACTGCTCCAGCTCCCCCAGCTCCCCCAGCAGTGATGTGCAGGTGCTGGACAGCGTCATTCAGGGCTCCGGGGCCATCTGCATTCACAAGGGAAATCTAGTGGTGAGGCCTGATAGATTATTTTCATTAAGCTTGATGAATATTATAAATTAGTTTAATTTAACTCGATTTTTGCAAGTTTGTTCTGCATAAATGTCAATTTTGTCTAGTTACAGGATCTTAAAGTATAATTTACTGTAATAAATGGGAAGTAATTCATTTATGGTTCCACTTGAAACAAGTTTGCTTTAAATAAGTGTCTGAATTTGAATGGGGCATAAACAATTATCACATTCTCAACAAGAAATAATAATCAATATCACCATTTGAATCTTAAAGAATGAAACACAAATTAACTGCTTTATTGGTTGATGTGTTATGTTCTATGATCTGTACATAGAGATCTTTGGTTAGAGATGAAGCCTGGGGATGATGAAAACTGCAGATTGTGTCCCATTATTTCTGCTACCATGAGTTTCCCTGTAAGGCTCATGAAATACATCAATGATTCAGATTTATGAGATCTGTGGCACTCACAGTTCATCGGACCCTACAAAGTAAGACAAACACACTCGTGACTGCTGTATCTCTCAAAGCTCCTATGTTTTGCTTACAGCATTTATCCTCTTTAGCCAAGAGGCTCATGACTTGGAAAGGGGGTCTAACCCATGTCACGGGTAAAGGTCATGATAGCTGGAAAGATGCATAAGAGCCACGCCGGGGGGTTATGGGAAGGGTGAGACTCGTCTCACACCCAGCAGCAGCTCTCTGTCTCGTCAGATATGAAGAGAGGACGGGGTCAATAGTTTACTGTTGCTTTCATCAGAGCATGTCTTTTTATTGACCGTTTGCTGCTAACTATAACTCTCAACCGCACATTAAACACGTTATAGTGAATAAATAGTGCTTCTGTCATAAATGCATGGCCAGATATTCTTGTATTATCTGCCCCCCTCTCACATACCAAAACTAAATATTTGCCCTTAAGGAAACTCAAGCATTGCACACTTTATCTGCCCAGCACCCCTGTGGTAATAGTGTGTGATAATCAACGAATAGAAAGCTTTGCACAATTTCACAGGAATGCAGTGAAATTCCTGCTTTTCATGGTGGTGCCTTTGACTGACAGGGAGGGGGTCAAAGGAGGCTGTCCCGCGGCTGCTGTGCTGTCAGGTCAGAGAGTTGCCCTCCTCCCTGGCACTGTCATGTCGTCTGTGGCCCTGGGGCCACTCCTCCCGTGACTAGTTTTCTGAATACTATCTCAATTGAGCTAGACAACCGCTCAGCTCAAAGTGCTCCTCTCCCTGTAACACAATCTACTTACCACTCACAGAATAAAGTTAGTCTTTGTTAAGTTTTGCATTTTGTGTTGCCATAGTTGCTGAAATGTGATCTTGTTTGTAGTCGACAGTCTGAAGGCCAGCACTGAGGGAGAGCCAGACACAATTTATGATAAGAGAGATGAGGCCGTGAGCAGAAGGGCCCGTGGGAAAAAGACTACAAATATCCACTGTGCTTAATTCTTCTTCTTTTTTTTTTCTTTTCGCCTGTGCATGCTCTAAAATATGCAGAGAATTCCCGATAGGTCCTGGTGCTCATCCAAGCGTGGCGCTAATGTTTTATCATTGCCCGCTGAGGTTTTGACAAAAGCAGAGCCTTATGAGTGTTGACGACCCTTGTAAGCCCCTTTCAAGTGTTCTCTGAGATGTCTAAAAAGTGATTTGGAAGAATGAGCAGCGTCATTGTGATATCTTCTATCAGGTCTTGTTTTTGACTTTTGCTTTCATCACACCACGCTCTCTGTTCTTTCCCGTCCTCTAATCGGTACGTACTGCTTCCATATGAGAGCTGATGATGAGCATTGATCTCTCCCTTGTTCTGTCTGTTCCAGCTCCAGCCTGAGCAGCTAGACTGCGGCGCGGCCCACCTACAGCACCCTCTGGCTCTACGGAGGTCTCTAAGGGCTATTCCTCTGGTTGAATACCCAGGTCTGACTTCGGTCTCTGTGGACTACGTACAAAACCACACTGTGGTGTTTCTGGGAACCAGTAACGGACGACTTCGTAAGGTGAGACACAAAAGAGTACCTGCATATACAAACACATCAAACATTCAAAAATCCACCATGATTGGCTATCTGCCTAATAAGGTGGAATCTAATTAGACTGTGTATAGCAATAGGAAGCACAGTTTATGATGTTGATACTTTAAGTGATACATCTTCTTGAATCTTGTAAAAAATAACCCTGTAAGGTTTTTTTTTTTTTTATGTGGCCACACTGTTGTATTATTCCTGAAATAAAACAAATATATACACAGAAATGAACCATCTGTATAATCCCTTGTTTCTGTCATTTTTAGTAACAGCTGTAGACAAAGCATCATGTCTTATCTCTTTGCAGATAAGTCCTGTAAATATGTTGATCCCTATTCCCTCGTGCACAAATCTCTAGAAATATTCTGGATGCATGAGCTGCATGTGTGAACACAAACGGGCACATTTTTTTACCCAGACTTTATAGAGACTGTTTCCTGTCAGGCCCCCATAAATCTTCAGCGGTGAGGTAATATTTAGGAACATTTATTGCAAGTGATTGGGTGTGGGTGATGACATTTATGTCCTGCAACCAGTGTGTGACCTATGTGATCTTCATATATGTAAAGAAGCAGCTTCATCGTGTTTCGCCAGTTTGTTCTTCTCCGCTCTTTTGTCTAATACCGTAGATTACACGCAACATTGTTATAAAGGCAAAAACTGTAATAATAGCGTTGGACTCAGTTGCCTGTCCGCCATCTTTTCCCCTTCTTTTCACATCATACTGTAGCTTGCCACTCTAACACTAACCCATTGTGAGGGAAATGTGTAACAAGCTCAGGACGATTTGAAGCCCGGGTCCAAATCCAACTCTTGGCACTTTTCTGCATGTCAGTCCCCCTCTCACCCTTCCCCTTTTCCGACTCCATCCACGGTCCCATCTTTCAATAAAGGCAAGAAAAAAATACATAAACAAAAAATACATAACACAAATCTTCCAGTAGCTTTAACAATGTTTGGATCATTTGAGTCAGAAATGATAAATTGATATTAGGACATGTGTGTGCACATATTTTGACACGCCCCTTTACCTCAGAAGTCATAATTTACCATTAAATGGCGCTTTTTTTTTTTCTTTTTCTTTTTTTTTTTTTTTTTTTTTTTTTTATGTGATTGAGCCCTTAAGCCTGGAAAAAACTATAACAGCAACAGCTACAAAGTACTTCTCTGATGTGGCTGCCGAGTCTTTTAATAAACCAAATACAAGTTTATGTGTTGAAATACTAAGAATCTGGGCGACGTAAACATAATGTCTGCTTTCATCTGGTATGCTCTCAGCACTGTCACCCCCCAGTTCATCAGTGACCCATCATGGCCCATTAAGTCGTCCTAATCATGTGCTCTAATGTTCCTCAGACCTGCTTACGGCCTGACTGATCACCAGAAAGCTGTTTAACTGCACAGGTTGACGACACATGACTCAGTCCTGCCGTGTGTTGGGTCTATACGACATCTGCAGAGGGTCCGGCTTGTGAAAACCTTTCCCGTCCAATTAGGAGCATTCCTTAATTCTGTCTCAGCCTCATTCCCAGTCACCCCTGACTGAGCTGGCTAAGCAGCAGCTCTGCCTGCGAGCGCCACAAGCTGCTCATCAGCTGTGTGCCAAAAAAACAAAAAACTGACTCTATTGTTTTACATCAGGCGGTTTCTACCTTTTACTACATTTACACCATCCTGCTGGAGGTGTGCTACCTTCGTGCCCTCTCCTTGTTTAAGCCCCAGATGAAGGCCTTATATTAGCCACTGCTGAGCGTGCAGTAATAGTTATTTTGATAGCGGGAGCAAAACGTCGGTTGGGATGGTGTAAGCAACTGTGTACATGAGTGTGTCTGTGTAAGTCTGTGCATGTGATTGCAGGTTTCACTGTGTTTTTTAGGTGTTTGACTTTGTCTGCAGGCCAGCGAGAGTGATTTGGTGATTTCATGTGTTTACCCAGACGAACCCTGTGATTATGTGCTATATGTGTGTCCTTGCAGCTTGTGTGTCAACCTTGTTATACAGGGTGCCTGTTATCTCAGTGACCTTGGGCGACAACTAAGTTTGTGCTTTTTAGCTTTTTGTACCTTTTAGTGTTTGTGCATGTTTGTGTGTGTGTGTGTGGCTGAGTCTGTGTGTGTGTGTGTGTGTGTGTGTGTGTGTGCCCCGAGGATAGAGCTGTTACAGAGGTTAATGGTGCTGTTAGTGTGTGTAATGTGATTCTGACTGTGAGTTTGGCTCAGACTAAACACAGGGGAACAGTGGTTGAGATTAAGTTAGGCCTCTGTTACCGTCTTGGAGAGGGCCCTCAGTGAAGTAATTTGTAATTACATGCAATTTTTAATGAAGTCTCTCCCTCCCTATTACAGCTGACTTCCATTTTCTGCTCCCTCTCGCAGTGTCCGCACTTTATCTCACTCACTCTCGTCCAATTCTACTCCCTTAGTCCATCCACCCCTCCACTTCCCATTTCATCGTTTCATTGTCTCCCCTCGGTTGGATATAAAAGGCCCTTTGATTCATTTTTGCAAACAAACAGACTTTATCTCTTTCCCTCTCTCTTTTTATTCTTCCTCGCCTGCCCCACCTCTGTCCATCTGTCTTTATTCTCTCTCCCTAGCAGCCAGGTACAGCACACAAACACACACACGCACACACATAGAGGGAGAGAATGGACGCACAGCAGCTGAGCACTCGGTGGTTGAATAGGCTCTTTCATCTGCAGGCAGATAGACAGAGAACGGAGTCAGAGCGACCTGCCAGTACAGCAGGTGTTTTGTTTGGTGACCTGGTGGTGCAGCTCTCCTTATTTCTCCTCCTCTCTGCTCCTATTCTGCTCCCTGTCCAGGTGTGTGGGCTGCTGTTTACTCGCTCCTCACTGCGTCACGTGAGTGTTTGTAGTCGCTGGGGTAGGGGGGTGAAGACATAGCACAGCTGCTTTACTATCTCCAAGGAATAAGAGTGTGTGTGTGTGTGTGTGTGTGTGTGTGTGTAGATGGGTGGGTGGTGTTATAAAAACAGCAGTGATATTTGTAGGAAGAGATAATGCCTCTCATCACTGGTTAAGCCAATGGTTTACTAAGCTTCTGTCTGCTTTGGTTTAACATTAACCAGCACGTCTCAGTGGGTGGTGATGGTTTAAGTGTGTGTGTGTGTGTGTGTGTGTGTGTGTGTGTGTGTGTGTGTATGAGAGAGGGTGTTTGTGTGTTTAGCGGATGGAGAAGTGACACTGCTCGAGCTTGTGACCAGATGCTGGTTAGTTGGCCAGTTCCTCATGATGGCAGGATGTCTTCAATGAAAGCAGGCTTGGAAAAAAAAAGCCCACATATAAGAGCTTTCAGTGTCTGCGTGACAGGAAGTGTCACACACTTAGCAGAGCTTGTTTTCCCATGCAGATCAGTGTGTTTGTGAATATGTGTGTTTGTTCGTACCTACATGAGAATAGGTCGTCGCTGTATTATCTTTAGCTATAGGAGGGCCAGGGTGTAGATAAATCAGTGCTTGAAGACACAAGATTAGGCAAAACAGTGTAACAAAATATCTCCTAAACTATATTTCAGGGTGTGACATAAATATTTTAAAGGAATAACATGTACTTATAATATATAAATACATTAGTCCTCAGAAATCTAGCAGCCTTTGGTTATGCATCCATACATTTATTTCAATAAAAGTGAAAGTTTTTGTTGCTGTCTTGAGTCAGGTTTAGAGGGAGCGAAGTTTCCATATTTAAGAATATATTTATCTTTCTGAAACACCTTACTGCTCTGTTGAAGTCGGCTCCAAGTTCCAGCAGTGATCATGATGTGGATTGCTGGCGCGAAGCCGCTGCCAAATACGGGTGAAGGAAGTGAATAAAAAAGCTGCTCCTTCTGAAGTGTTGCAGAGCAAAATGTCTGGCCCTGAATATGCACCAACTGAGCTGCCTGATCAACGAAAAAAACACAATTTTCATTGAGAAACTTAAGCGTTTTTCAGGATTTCTTTTGTATCAATGTGGGCAATATATTGAGGAAACCTTGAGGAAATATAGATCGCCTCATTCTGCACCTGATCCATCTTTTCTCTGATGTCTCTCCCACAGCTGACCCTCTTTGCGAACATGACCTTGGCCAATCAGTGGACGCTGAAGCTGCGAGGCGGTGAGGCCGTCCACCACATCATGACCTTCGATCCCAGCGACAGAAACTTCCTCTATCTCATGACCTCTCACCATGTAAGAATGCCACTCCAGCCTCTGTCTGTCTATTCTCCGTCAAGCTCTGTCAATGATTTATTCATGTCATCAATCTGACTGCATTTCACATCCGGTGACTCCTATACTCACCTGAATTTAGCTGAACACTCACGTATATGTGACACCTTTAATACGTGTTACTGCTGCGATATGAAACTGAAATGTTTTATAACTGTGGTGCTGATGACAGGATGTGGTTGGGCACTTCAGCAGCTCTGTTGTTCAGTGCAAAATACACTTGACTGTCTGCTGTGATAGCATTTGATCTTTAAGCACAATATTAAAATGAAATTAATTGTTTACAATACGCTTTTATTATCATAATTTTTGTATGTTTTCACGTTAAGTTTAAATCAGGATAGTATTCAAAACTACAGAATAAAAAATGAATTTAAAAAAAAGATTTTTGCAGCAAAACAACATATAAACATTGAAATGATAAAAAAACCACTTATATCCCAAGAGCTGTATCACCATCAAACTACTGCGACTCCGTCAACAAGGATGTAGTAGACCTAGCGCTGAAGATAATCACAGCTGTGCAATACTGAGATTACAACAGCTACACACCAAAATCACTAACACAGTTTACAATACACTTTCATGTAATTTCAAGTCTGTAATTCATTGATGATGAGGGACAATGTGACACACAGGTAATGTCATAGTTGATGACAAACACTGCAGTCAAAGTAGCATGTGCTATCTCTCTCTGATTTTGTGTTCTAAGTGTGTAACTAGTGTTTTCTGATAAAATACCTCATCCTGTTTTCTTTAGCCAAAAATATCACTCACGATACATTGTGTACGCAAAAAATGTACACAAAAGCTGTTAATCGACTCTTCTGACACCTACCTGGTGGCATTTCAAATAACTATAAAGAAAAAATCAGGACGCAGTGTGGCTGATGATCTTAAGTCTGTTTCATGAACAGCTAAAAACTCTTATTGAAATCTTTCAATGTACAAATGTGGTTAGTGCATAAATCTCTTGATATCAATGATCTAAAATCCTTGTGTTAACTTTATATATCACACTTATGAATGCCAAAGAGCAAGGGCCAGATTCAAGTGTTACACAGTTATCTACAGGTCTGAAACTTTTCAGATTTGAATGATTTAATTAATTAATTATTTAAAATCTAACATTTCTGAAAACGCTCATCATGTTACAACTTTATTCTTAAATGTCTTTTTCTTGCCTTTTGTTTTATATATGTGCCGTGACCTGCAGATGCTCAGGGTAAAGGTGGCAGAGTGTGACCAGTGGAGGGACTGCGGTGACTGTTTGGGAGCAGGCGACGCCCACTGTGGCTGGTGCACTCTGGAGAATCGGTGAGACACACGAATACACACACACACACAAATACACACACACCACACACGTGCACACACACACAGACACACACACACACACACACACACACACACACACACACACACACACACACACACACACACACACACACACACACACACACACACAAACACACATATAATCAGCCACTGTTAATTAATTGGTAATCTGCCTATTGGTTTTCCATCTTTCCAGTTAATTGTCTTCCTCAGAGTCGTCCCCCTCTCTCAGCTTTCCTCTATTACTGGTAAAACAAATAATTCAAAGAAACGATCATATCCTGTGGTTTCAGGCACATGCTACATGCTTTTTGACGTGATCTGTTGACAAAATGCGGGATTGTCCACCATCTCTATTTCAGCATCGATCCAGCTGCAGCTCTTTATTTGAATGATTGATAGAAATTAATGCTCATTTTGAAGCTTTGAAAGAAAAGATTGATGGCTCAACAAAATGATTCGAGCTTGTCGTTTTAAGCCTTTGAATCAATAAAACCACTGAGACTCATACACTGGTTTTCATCATCCTCTTACTCGATTTCAAAACATCTCTCAGATGGATGAGTCTTGGCAGTAACAGAGTGAGTTTTCGGTGGCTGGAAGGCTGCTGTTGGATCGAGTGAGAGTTGATTTGCTTTTCATTAGGTCTCCGATCGGGGAGCTACATCATTGTTCAGAGAGGTCCCCTGCTTCTCTGCGATAGTTTTGGGAGGGGGTAACAGGCCAGGAGCGCCCGGCAGAGGAGTGAATTGGCTGAAGTGTTGCTGCAAGCGAGACAGAATACGCTGTGATTAATGTGGTTCTGTCAGGACCGGCTCTCTGGCGCTGTGTTCACTGGCTTTTTGGAAGAATATGTGTGGTGTCAAGTTGTGTTTGTTTGTGTCTATGTGTGTGTGTCAGTCGGTTGGTTGCTTGGTGATTAAAACAGATCTGACGAGATAGTGAATTTTGTGATGAGTTGAGCTGCAGCTCTGGAGGCTCTGGCATTGCCAGGGGCCATTCAGAGCTGGAAGAGTGGAACTGATGAGACTTGTGTGTGTTTGTGTGTGTCTGTGTGTGTATGTGTGGTCAGACTGTCTTGCTGTCATCTCCCTGTCTCTTCGACTTATTTATCTATCTGTCGGCTCTTTATCCCAGTCCCTTTCTCGCTTCACTGCATTATTTTTACCCTTGTGATTCTCTCTCTGTCTTCATTTTATTCCCCTCCTTTCTTGCCCTCTTATTTTCCAGTAGCTTTGAGAATTTAGCTATCCCTCTCTGTCTACTACTAGCCTCCGTCTCCTCCTCCCCCAGTGCCCTTGTCCTCCTCTCTCTCTCTCTCTACAAAGGAGCGTTGATTGTGATGATGGTAGTGGGAGGGAGAAAGCACACTGGTTCTTTTGACAGTGAAATGTCAAAGTGTGTAAGCCTGTGTGTAAGTGTCAGCATGAGTGTGTGTCGCTGTCTGGCTCTCGGAGGCCAGGGAGCTGATGTCATGTGTGTGTGTGTGCGTGTGTGTGTGTGTGTGTGTTTGATGCCCTGTTTGGCCAGTCATGCCAGCCGCTGGGCAGGCGCTGTGGCCTCACAGCCCTGGGGATCAGGGGGGTTGATGTGTGGGGGTGGATGGTCTCCTCCATCACCGCACTGTCTCATACAACTACAGAGGAGAAAAAATAAAAGGAGCACTGGAGAACTATCTCACAATCTGTGGGGCCACCACTGTCTCTGTGGGTGTCTGTTTGATTATAAGCATGGATCTGACGGCGCTCCGCATGTCTGCATGTAAAGCACTAGAACACGTCTGTTGGCTTATTGTTGTCTCAAATAAAGAAGGCTAGTTTCTCCGCCAGAGATAAAGCTCAGTCCTTGATCACTCTTTTCTAACTGGAGCCGGTTTAATCTCCCACATGTCACAAGAAGGCACTTAAATATCTTTATTTGAATCAAATTATGCATCATGTGCAGTCTGCACTATCCACAAATTATAATGCTTATCTTCATGTGCGTGTCTAACAAGGACTGTATGTGTGTGTGTGTGTGTGTTAGAAGCTCATATGCTCTCCTGCTTCTTAACAGTCTCACTGCTTTGTCACCTTATCTGAGGTGCAGACACTTAGGAGGTGATGAGTTTTCTCAGGGCATATTTTAGCTGCATATGTTGGCTCTGGTTATTTTAAGTAGCTGTTTGAAACATTTGAAAGTCAGTACGTTGTAGAGAGGCAGGTGCTGCATTCGCAAAAGTTGTTATTTCAATTAAAGGGGAAACCATAAAAACATTTAAAGACCTTCCGGTTGGGGGTTCGATAGCAATCTCCTGCCGCCACATGTCTGCAGTGTCCATGGGCAAGAAACTTGTACTGCTTCGTCGGCCGCTTTTAAATGTTTATGAATGTGATTAGCTACCTCTGCCATCAGTGTGTGAATGGGTGTGAATTGGTACGTGTGACCTGCTCTCTAAAAGCACTTCGAGTAGTCAGAAGACTAGAAAAGCACTATACAAGCTCAAGTCCATTAGGTCAAACTCTTATCTCTTTCCTGAGTTTGTCCTGTACATAAGTAGTGTTCTTTTCTCATCATGCTTTCTTTGAACAGTAAAATATATTGAAAATATTAATAGCCTATTAATTTCAGTCATTTTCAGAACCAGCCAAAAACTCACAGGAGCTTATAAACATAAATTAGATTTAACTTGATAATCTTGGCTAGCCAGTAAACAAGGATGGCACTTTTAATCTGTTCTCAACAAAGTTGTGTTATTTGCAGTGATTTTAACAAAACATTTTAGTGTCAAAAAAGTAATTGTACCACTAAAAGCTAGCATAGCCTATATTGGATTTGGTCAGAAGGTGGTCGGCTTATTTTATTTCTTACTTGTTTATCAAGGAAAACATGTAAACTACAGCTTTGTGGCAGCTGCTTGCTTAGTCATTCTGAGCTACTAACTTAGTCTGCAGCTAAGCTAGCAGCTCAGCAAAGCTGCTCTGCTAAACTAGCATGCTAATTTCTCAAACAAAAAAAAGAGCTAATATGCTGTAGCTTTACCATCCTAGCCATCCTCTGGGCATCGCCTGATCACTTTTTTGTGAAAGTCAATTCCATATTGTTTAGTAAATCAACTAACTGACGGTGCTGACATTATTCTCAAAGGTATCAAAGAAAGATTGTACGTGGTGACCTACTAAAACTCTTAAGTCATACTGACAGCAGTATATAAATAATTTACAAGATGTGCCATGTGACAAACTTTTTAAAATTCAAATATCCCACTTTTTAAACTAGTATTATCAAATTCAAGTGTAAACAGATTGGTTGTAAATCTGGCAGTTGAGTTTGCTAAGAGTGTGTTCACAAGTTTATGAGTTTGTTTGTAGCTAGGGGTTTTTGTTGGGCTTAGAGAGACACTCTGTTCTATTTTTAGTTCAGACCTCATGGCCCCTCTCAGTCCCTCAGTGCCAGTGGGACTGAGAATCTGGACATTCACCCTGCAGACACAAACACTAACATTTAGAGGCAAGTGGGTGCGCAGACACACACTTTATTTTAAAACAACCACAGTATGTAAGTGTGAGAGGGAAGTGGGATGTGCCAAACTCATTATCGCGTGTAAGGACAATGCTAAATGTGGCCTCTTTGGTTTCTCCTTACTCTAAGGTCACTTTGTCCTCTCTGTCTGCACTGCAGATGAACTGAGCTCTGTGCCAGCAGTCAGTGAAGTTCATTAGTGAAGCAGAAGTCAGAGTACAAGGCCACCTTGCTTGTTGAATGCCCTTTTACAATTCCTCTGTCCCAGACATTCATTATACTCACAGATGGGCACATGCACACACTCTATGCTCGGTGTGTGTCCACACAAACACACATTCATAAATGCATTGTGGCTCACACAGATCAAGAATCAGTAGTATTTTCATTCAACTATCCGTAACCGCCCCCTCAGCCCCTGCCGGATGGGTTGCCATAGCAATGAGCGTGACCTAGAGTCAAGAAGTCTCTTGTGTTGCGCCAGACAAACTGACAGCCGAGGTCCGAATGTGGCATTAGGAGACAAGAGCACCTCATAAATCAGTGGGAAGCAGACCATGAAAGCCAATGGTGAAAATTCTTCAAGTCCAGGAATGAAATAGAAACACCAAAGTTTGTGTTTCTCCTAACAGAGAAGATAAGGTTTACCTTTAAGGTGCGTTCACATAATGGCCAGGTAGTCCAATGACTGATTGTGAAAAGCATACAAATCTGTGAGATGATCAGATTCGGACATGGCTAGGACATTTTACTGAAAAAAATGTACGGCTGTCTGTATTATTGGGGTTTTTTTTCTGCGAAATGACAAATATGATTTATCTGTCTGTCACTTTGTCCAGATGTACCATCCAAAAGGAGTGTGCTCAGGGACTGCTCGCACGTTCCTGGATCAGCATGGGTGAAGGCCCACAACAGTGTCCGTCCATGACCCTGACACCCCCGGAGATCAGCATTTCTGCAGACATCAAGGTACTTTTAACTCCCATATTATTGTTATCCTTCAGACCAATTTCATGAGCCTGTTACAGTTGTTCTTTCTCACATTATGGGAACTGTGTATTTATAGCTGATGAATCTGGACATCTTATGACCACCTTCACAACCCGACACCTCACACTATTATTATACACACTATTATTATTACGCTGCTGATAAAGTCATGCCTAAAGTGTTTGCTGCAGCAGCCCCCACCCCAACAATTCAGTGTATGTTGAAGTTCAAATGGCAATGTTAAGAGTGTGACTACAATTTTTACCAGTGCAGCAACTCCGCAGCAATTCCTTCAAACTAATCTAAACCCATTTAATCCTTTGTTTTTAGTCTTACTGCAACCCAGCCCTTTAGAGCTTGGTTTACATGTATCACAATAGCTGTAAAACACCAAACCAGCTGTGAATAAAAGGAACAGGCACGGTGTGATACTGCATGCCATACATAGCTGTCTCTCAGTGACTTAACCGTTTACTGACGGTGATTCACGAGTTTGTTTAGAAAGAAGTACCTAGAAGTCTGGAGCTGCAAAGCACACCTAGTTGAGGTTTACAGTTATGCTACTCAGATTGGTCGGATGAGGACTAACAGTCAGACACCTTAACTTGGGCATAACCTTTAGATCTCTTTCGTATAAAGTTTCACTATAGGGAATGCAGAAGTGCGTTTTACATGAGTTTCAGTTGTATAAATGTATAAATGCAAGGTTACTTTGGCCAAACTAGCAGAGAAGACATAAATAAGACACAAAGCTCCTACTGCAAAAATCAATGACTCAATGTAGGATAAGCCACCTTGACTTGGTTTTGAGCATCATTTGACAAAATTTCAGCAAAGTGTCATGTAATGATTTGTTCTGGGACACAGAGAAACTGTTTATATATTGAGTGCTATACATAACACACAACAGTCTGATTTTAATCAAAGCTGGCAGGATGTGATATTCTGACACATAAGAGTGACTGCACACTGCACTATAGTTGGGGTCTGACATGTAAATTGTTGTTTTCAATAATTACTTCCAGTCAGTATACCATGTAAGAGAAGCATAATAACACTATAATAATTAGCTCACTGATTCTTGACACTTGGAATATATTTGACCTTTAATTACAGCTCATAATTAGACTTGGCTGAGAGACGACAGGCCATTAATTGGTTCATTAATCGTGGATATTTGCTGGTTATGAGGGTCAGTTTGGCTGGGCTGTAATAGATCTACCAGCTGCCAGATTCACAGGCATCCTTCAGAGCCACAGGAAGCTCAGCTCAAGGTTGTCTCCCCAAACAGGAAGCAGCAGGCAGGAAGTCAGGGCTTTGGCCAGGAAATGATCAATTCCTGCGAACAATGGAGCGGATTTTGAAGACATGTTAGCTCATGTCGCTGGCCACTTCAGCTCGTATCTGCTAAGCCACAACAGATGTCATCATGCTCTTCCTCGCTGCTTAACAGTCTTTGTCAAAGGCCCGCCACCCTTGCTTGTCTCACCTTAAACTGAAACTCAGTCATGTCAGTGAGGTGTTATTTTTCTCATTATACGGCTGTGATTCTTCATCACAGAGCCAGATATAGATGTGAATGTCACACTCTACCATCTGTTTCTTCGTAATCATTGGATGTTAGTTTATCTAGCTTTTTGCATGAACTCTTGAACAAACATGAATTAATGCCGGCCTGTTGGCTAGCCAATGGAATAACAGTACATTCTTTAAATGTGATCATATAAGGTTTGGTATTAGAATGGACCTTATTCGTACAGCAGCCTTTTTCTTCTGATGTCATACTATTAAAACATCATACTGCTGTGTTCTAGGTGTAAGTCATATAAACTGAGTGAATTGCTTCTCACGGGATAAGTAACTGAAAATACTGTGGATATTGAAAAGCAAGGATTAGAGGGCCATATATATTTTCTAGTTAAACACCACACATTTAATAAACTTTAAGCTACAGTCAGACAATAGCTAATGTTAGCATCCAGCTAGCTGATATTTCTGTTAGCTAGAAAGGGGCTGTAAGCTAGTTTTACAATTTGATATTATAGCAAAGGTCTTTTACTAGTTAATTACTGGTTACATTTAGAAAAGAATTGGTTGAATGCTAAAGCTAACTGTTGATTAACAGTTAGCTTTAACTACTAGTTTTTAAAAAGACTGTACAGCCTGATGTCCCGCCTGAGGTTGTGAAATGGTAGCGATTGTCAGATACACCACATTAATACAACTTACATTACAATGAAGCAGAAGTAGGCAACAATATTTTGACTGCACTTGTGCTTCCCAACATAAGCATGAAATCGAAGGAACAAGGGCAGCTACTGTATGTGAAACTATTGTGAATAAGTTTACTCATTGCATCGTATTAAAGATCAGCTATGTTTTAAGTTCATGTTCATCTACGTTTTGGAACAGGATGTCGGCATTCTGATAAATGGGAGTGTCCCTGATCTGGTCGGCTCCCGGGTGCAGTGTGAATATGCGCTTGGCATTTCAACAGATGCCACAGTGCACCTGGACTACGGGCCCGCCCAAATCCAGACCTGCCCCCTCCTCCCTCGAGAAAACTACCAACCCATCCTCCCCGGCACAGGTGAGACTGAACAAAGGCATGCATTTTGGCTCTGTTCCAATGCTGCGAGCTATATTTCTCTACACAATAAAAGTATAGTTAAAGTATGTGAAGCATTTTTTTCATTAAAGATGTGGAGCAGTATAAGAACAAATGTAATTTCCCCTTTTGTCTTTCAAAAATCAGTGTGGCGTGAGGATATTTGCTGTCTAGCGTGTGTTATGACAGTGATAACGTCTCGAGTGGTTGACACATACGCCGTTGTTTGCTCGCCTTTGTTTTTTCAGATCATCTGACTGTTTCTGTGGCGATAAAAGTGAATGGTACATCTGTGGTATCTGGGAGTTTCATCATCTACGACTGTGAGAGGACCGGAGCAATACACCCCAAGACTTCGTGAGTCACACCTGTCACAGATTTCTATCCCAAATTCTTGGCTTATTTAGTGTTGGAGATGAATGGCCAACTAGCTTCTTCATTCAGATCCTTTTGCATAAAATTTCTACACACAGTTGAGGAGAGTAAATACATTTACTCAAGTCCTATATTTAACAACAAATTTGAGTCTTTGTACATCGTATTCCCTTGAGAAATGTTTGAACTACTTTATTCTTTTTCTTCACTGCATTCCAAAAGGAGGTTTTTACCTCACCACCGCCACATTTATCTGACAACCATAGTAACTACTATGTATAAAGTAAGATTTCACCTAACAAAAACCCTAATAAGAATGCACTACATGGTTAAAAATAGAGTTCCCAACACTTTTGAGTTGTGACTCCTTACAAAAAAAGCTGTTGGCATCTTGTCATTTTTCTGACAAGGTGTTACTCACATCTTTCCAGTACAAGATTTTAAAAAATAGAGAAAATTCCAAAACAGAAGTGCAAATTTGCTAGGCAGAAACCTGTTTGTGTTCCTTTCCTAATTATCTCTGGCCTGAGGTCTCAGGTTTGCCATTTGGATTTGAACAGCCTTACAGATGGAAACCTCTGGACTAAAAGAAGCTGTTGAATGGAGCTCTACCTCAACCAGCTGTTATTGTAAAATTCTGCATACTGATTCATGCATTTGCGTTAAAAAATATTATAATGTAATAGCCAAAAATATATCAGTCTGAGGCAGCACTTTTTTCTGAAGAATGACTTCACACGTGCATGTTGCTGATAATATTTCTGCACATTTCAAGCAGGATTTTTGATGCAGGGCTAGTCCTTAGACTGGATTATACATCATGTCCTTTCGTTGCAACTTTTTTCTAAGTACAGGATCTAAGTAGTTCCTTCATAACTGCATGGACCTTTATCCACTGGCTACATGATTTCTGTGCAATCCTTCAAAACAAACGACCTAAATACCAATACACTACGATTCTATCTACCCCTAAACAGAGGGGTTTCTGCCAAGCCATAGCAAATGTCAGCTTGAGTCTCTGTAGCATTGTAGATGTGTACAAATAGCTGGAAGCTGAAAAAACAGCATAGCTTCTCTGCTCTGTCTCATAGGCCTCTCCGCTTTGTCCCTAACCTCTTCCTCTCATGTTTTTTCGCCGGCTTTCTATTTATTCCCCAGTGGGTAAATATTGCCGACACGTCCTCTTGGAGGGCTTATTGTGTGTTCGGCTTGCTCAGGGTTTTTCAGTGAAGGATCAAATGTGGGATTAATATGCTGTAAATGTTAAGCCAGAGGAAATTGGATGTGTATGTCTAGCTGGTCATGTTGATGTTTGTTTTTGTAAAGGACTGCGACTTGTATGGCCTGGTCACAAAGAGCGTTTTCTCATAGCTGGAGGCAATCCAGCTGGCTTCCTCCTGCATGTTGTACCATGTCAGAGGATCCACTTTATCTGATGGGCAGATCCAAGGCTTAGAGGGGCATCAGTTTGTGTGTGTGTGTGTGTGTGTGTGTGTGTGTGTGTGTGTGTGTGTGTGCATGCATGCGTGTATGTATGTTTGTTTCACTGATTCCCTCAGATCGAAACCGTTTGGGTGTGTCCCTTTTGTTCCCTTTTTTCAAAAAACCCGATGTGTGAACATAGCTGTTGCAGGTACATGTGTGCAAGACTGCACCCAATATTCACACAGGGCGTCAGTGCTCAGCGAGGTCCAGGAGTGTGAAATTAGACGATGGATTGTTGAAGGTGATAATGAGCAAAGTGCCATTCTCACAGGATGAGCATTGGACTGCAAACTGCGGAGCTGCTATATTCTATCTGATTTTAATCACTTCAAGCTGTTTTTTTTTAATAATCCCTAAAGAGTCTTATGAGCCACACCTACTTAGTGAAACTAGATAAATTCTCTTTGTTCAGGGCTTATGAGAAATCCAGCACTTTACTTATGTGAAAGCTTCATTCTTAGTGATAAGATATTGAGATCTTAATTGTCTATGCAAACCATCAAGATCACATGAGAATTTGTTTTAAGAGTAAATCAATGCTATCTTCATTTTATCTAGAATACTGTCATATTACACTTCAGTGTAACATTTGGTTACTTTTGCAAAAATAAAAGTTTTATAATGTCAGTGGGAAATATAACGTAACCATTTTGCAACAGAAACGTTTGGAGCAGTGACTTTGGATCAACAAACAATTATTGTCTCAGACAGTCGCTGCATATTTTGATCTATAATTTGGATAATGGTGAAACACAAATATCAAAACAAGGCCCCCCCCAAAAAAACAAAACAAAAGGAAAGCAGCAGATCCCCACTACCAGATATCTTGAACCCTGCAATGCTATATAATATTCACTTGATAAATCACATGAACAATTACATGATGGTTGAAATCTGAGCTCTGGCCCCTTTTATGCATGTCATTCCCCACTCTCTCTCTCTCCCTGATTTCAAACTCTATCCACTCTCCTGTCTATTTAATAAAGGCACATAAAGCCAACAAAAATAATCTTAAATAAGAAAAGATTGCTCAGGCTGTAAACATTCTTTATATGCTGTTACATGTAGCTACGTATCTTTGGGAGCTTTTTAAAATCTTAGACTGTAACCCCAATGATGATGTCATAGTGATATCATCAGGGTGATCTCAAACAACAAAACTTTAAAGCTAATTTGTTGGAGTATCTCCATTAAGCAGTCCTGCTGTGATATATTCAGATCATTTACCTTTGAAAAAAAAAAAAAAAAACCTTAAAAAATTAGGCAAAATAATTGTATTATTTTTTATTCAAAATAGCTCACCTACATTGAGGAAATGCAACATTGATGTAACTTTTAGTTTTGAACCTGCTGTGATTGTTTTTGGAACATTCTTTGGGAGTTTGTGTGTTTATGTTTGTGAGACTGAAAGTGATGAGACATTTCACCCATGACCCGTTCAGAGTGATCACTAGGCAGAGTGTTAATAACAACCAGACGATCCAGCATTCCAGTCTCACCAAGCAGCCGAGGAGGACAACCACCTCACCTGCCCTGCCCTGCCCTGTCTCTCTCTCTCATGTCTCTCAGCCACAAACACAAAGGTTTTCCCGTTTTCTCAGTTTTATTTGCTTTCTATGTCTGTCAGTCAAATTTTTCTTTCTCCTCCTCTGTCTCCGTCCGTTTGCTCCCCCCTTCTCTTGTCTCTCCCCTGAAACTGGTCTTTTATTCTTTGTGTATTTTGTCTTTGACAGAGACGTGATTGAGTGTGTGTGTTTAACCGCTGTGTCCACTGAGAGGCCCTGAGAGTGTTAGCCTTACTGTGTATTTAGTGTGTGTGTGTGCGTGTGTGTGAGCATGGTCATTATGACTTTGGGTGGGCAGTGTTGAGGGGTATTTACTGTCCGTGTTAGGTCAAGCAGAGAGAGAGTGAACAGTCTTTATGTGTATGTGTGAACATGTGTGTGAGCATGTGTGTATACTGTAGGTGTTTCAGTGGGACAGAAAGGGAGTCAGGGAAAACAAAAAAGCTGCAACTGATAAGAGCCTTGAGGGGGCCGTCTGCTTCTAATCAGAACACACACAAACACACACACACACACACACACACACACACACACACACACACACATTCACTTTTCCATTCATTTACACTCATCCAACTTCACTCCCCCTCTAGTCTAAAGACCCCCTCAGAGCGTTACTATCACTGGAGGCACTATCACTCCTGGTGTGGGACATCTGTCTCTTCCTGCAGGCAGTGACACACACTCGACTCACACACACATGCTGTACAGTGGAGGTGTTCCACTTAAGGACGTTTATCTGGGAGCCACACACACACACACACACACACACACATTGGTATTCTATCCACAGCATAGATTAACAATCCATATCCCGTGAACACTGTCATTAATCTTCTCAACATTACGTCCAAACTTCACTCTAGCCTTAATCTTAGAAAACAGATCACCCAAATCACAACAGAGCAGAATTTCAGAGATATTTATATCGGGGTGATGTCATAAATCTCAGAGAAAAATATCTCAAAAACGTAGAAAAACAAAACTCAAACAAATGGCTCAATCTTTTTAGGTATCTATCTTAAATATTAGGAACTACTTGTAACTGGTCAAATCAGAATGGGGAAGACTGTACACTTCTTACAGCTACATTGTGTTGTTTTAAAGTATATAGGGTGAGAGTAAAGTTGGACAGAAATAGTTTATGAGTAACAATGGAGCTCAATGAGAAGGGGAACAAGTTGGCTTTGAGATTTATTTTCATACAATTTGAATATGGTTACAATAAAGAATATGAACAGACTTTTTTTTGTTGGCCCTAAAGTCACTTTGTAGGGGTTAAATATCTTCTAGATGAGCAAAGCTCAAACCTCGTTTCACAAACATTGACAGCCTTGGCCACTAACCGTCACCGTAAAATGTTAATAACCAAATTAATGCCTTAGCTCTAGAGAAGAGACATTCTCATAAAACTGACTTTTTATGGTAATTTTATTTTGCCTTTTTACCTCCTAAATCTTGTGTCATCTTTTTTCCTGTTTTGTTCAAATGGGCTTTTAAAAGGAGAGACTTCTATCGATCGCATGAATGTAACTTTATTGAAGAGATGCAGTAAAATAAAAGGACAAGAAGTGAGAAGTTTCTTGCTTAGGTACCCACGCAACATGACACAAGGTTAGTTTCTGCAACTTTTTATTGTTTGAAATTTTAGAGCCCCAATGAGGAGGTTTTAGTTTGATATGAAACAGACTGAAAATAACTCTGAAGCATCTTTATGGGCTATAAAAGCAAACACGCGATCACAATAAAGATAGTTTTTATCTATACAGTAATCTTTTGAGTCTGTAACCGTTGCCGGGGGGTAGGTGACAGACAAAGTGGGTCACAGCGCGCTGCTGGAACAGACTTTGTCCACAGTTTCCAGGGCAAAAGTTTGACTTCTAAAAGACAGCAGGATGATTTTTTTTCATTAGAAAACACTTCTTACACATGTACAGGACAAGCAAAGAAAAGAGAAAAGATGAACTGCTTTGTCTACAGGAGGACGTAAAAACTTAAAGTTTCTCACAGGAGCTTTGAATAAATTAACGCTAGCAACTCATGCTAATGCATTCTTACATTTTGTGCGTTTGCAAGCTCATACATCATTTTTTTTTTTTAGATATCAGCAAAATCTTTGTAGGATATGCTACATGTAAAACAGATTGTATAAAACATGAACATAATCTCAGTGACTTCCCCCACTGATTTTGGAAAAGACTTTTAAGTCCATTATTGGCGGTCGTCATAATGGAAATGTGATCGCTAACTTGAGATCAATTGAACAACCGAAAAAGCAGTGGAGCTGAGGCGGGCCTTAAGCTCCCTGGCAAACAGCTACAACACTTCCACATATGCAAAACTAATGGCCTTAACATATTCAAGTATTATAAAATAAAGTTTTATCCAATTAAGAAATGATTAGTCCATTTAACCTTTTTGTACCAGGCTGTTAATGTGTTTTTTTCTACTGTAAATAATTAGACTTTACCATGGGTTTGGTTTTTCTAGGCTTTTTGAGCCAGTCTCAAGTAGATACCTGAGGAACTGCAGTGTTTTGCACTGGCTCTATTGTTCAACAACAGAGGTTTCCGCTTGATATAAAATGGCAATAACTGTTTCCAGAGGAAGCATGTCCCTACACTGTATATGTGGGTCCTTCAAGAACAAATCAGTAAGAGTTATCTATGGAGTCAGGGATCTGTTTGCTTAAGGACCTACTTGCCAAAATGTGCTCAGTGATTGAGTAAAACCTAAAATGGTACTCACAAAGACAGAAATACCGGCAAAAGCGTTCACACGCATCAACATTTGGCAGTCTAGATGTTTATAGAGAAGCGCTTTGTTTCATCTCTACAGAATTGACCAAGTTTGACCTTCTGGCCGTCTGTGTTGTAACTGTGGAATAAATGTGTCTGCTACTGTGACTAATCATTACTTCCTTTTATTAAAACTAAACTCTGAAGCCTGTAATCAGTCCAACTTCAGAGTTTGTGTTACAGAGGTAGCAACTTTTTAAATAACTGTATTTATCACTTCATTGGAACAGATTATAGGGGAGGAAACAGGCCAGACTTCGATACATTTGAGCCTTGTTTCTGAATTCTTTCCATGTACTTGTGTGTGTCTATGATAGATGTCTGAGCTGCCTGAGCACCAGGTGGAAGTGTTATTGGGACCAAGAGAACCACCTTTGTGTTTCCAATAAAGATGAGTCAAAGCCAAACCTGCTGGAGGTGAGTAAATCCTTTGTTTTTTTATTAATTCATCAACCAAACAGACACCTGGGAAATCTCTTAATATTAAGACCCCACTAGTCAGAGCCTCAAATATAATCCAGACTCCTTTGTCCAACCACTTCAAGTTTGCTGCAATGATCTAAGACCAGACTGGTTAGGCAAGAGCAATCATTGTAATTCATTCTGAGGTTTTTAAGTGCCTAAACTACAGAATGAAGAAATGTTGCAACCCTCTATAAAATCTCAGGAGGTTTCAGTTTAACAGACTCTTTACAGGGAATTGTACCATTTTAAAGCTCCTCAGACCTCCTGTAAAGCTTTTGGCAGATTTATTTAATGCCCCCACATGTGGAAAAGTACATTGTCTTTTTTTTAAAGGGAATTATTACTAAATGTCAAGACTGCTATTTGCCAGAGAAGTGACAAATCTACACCTACATTTTTAGCTACGGCTCATACAACCCTTCATTTTAAGTAGGTGACTGTACAAATGGATTATGGAGATGTATGTTTATGGAGCCCCATGAGGGTGTAAACTACTCTGAAAAACAAACAGACCAAATAGTGTAAAAGGGTTGGCAGAAGCGCAGAAAAAAAAAAAAGCTGTGAAACTGGGGAAAATTATCCAAAACAAGAATAGTCACATTGCAACAAACTGCAACTCCCCAGCTACTACTGTCTTATGTTCATGACAACCCAGCAATATGTCAGCCGTTATATATTTCTACAGTCCCCCACAGAGTTTTATCGCTCAGCCAGGTCCCATGACCTGTGTGAGGAGGCATCCTCCCAGCAGACTCTTGCCCTGAGGACATGGAGGTCTGACAGTTTTGGTCCCAGTGAGAGGGGATAGGATGTGACTCACAGTCCTCTGGTCATCTGCTGGTTAAATGGTCTTGCTCTTATGCTGAAAGTGTTTTATTGCCAGCTTTATCAAGAGACCCCCTTAAAAGGGAGAGAGCTGTTTTAGTCAAACAATTGTTGCAATAAAGACATCACTGCATTTTTTTTTTTTTTAGCAAATAAATCCTAGTCGTGCGTGTAGTTTCAGATCCCATGATACAAAAAAATAAAAGTATATCAAAGCACAAGAGGCTCATGTTTTCCTTGTCACTTTTTGTTATTTAAATTTGATCTCATTTATGGTATGAGAAGGCTCCATTAATAGCACGCTTTGTAATGTAGGTCATAAGGAGAAGAGGAGATGAGTTTTGTGTTTCTGCTGATCCCATCACTGTGTCCGGTGGGTCTGTTTTTCTAATCCCTCATCGTCTCCTTATTTGAAGCTATTGTTGTCTCCCTCAGAGCGAGACTTTACCCCCTCATTTCCTCCTCCTCCACATAAACAGGACAGGTATTTTGGGTTGCGGATGTGTGCTGTAGAGCCATTGTTTTCCTTAACTCCTATATGTCACTTCCTGCCCCCCCCCAAACCCTATCTCACCACAGAATGCAGCTTCCTGTCCCAGCCTGGTCCCCTCAGAGGTTCCTCCATCACCATCAGGAATGGCTCAGGATTTCACTTTGTCCCTCAGCAACATCCAGGAGGTACGCTAGACAACCCTACAGCTATGAAGCTGGACTTGGACTTTGTCCAAAATGCATGTTGTGAAAATGATTGGAATTAAACCGAAGCATATGGCATGTTAGCTTCAAGCCGAGTTAAACACAGATGGAAATTTGTGTGCTTTTATTTAGGTCAATGAATGAGTGAAACCTGAGTGTGTGCGTGTGTGATGTTCATGTTGTGAGACAGATATGAAAGTGAGGAATGAGTGTGTGTCTTTATGCTTATGCTGCTCTCTGCTCAGCTGTTTGGGCCCACTATGCATCTGGTATCAAACTGTGAGTAGCTGAGTTGTGCCTCCGTCAGCACAGCACACAGTACAATGTGCAGTCGGTCTGAGGCAGCACTCAGGCGGCAGGGGCTTTATTCCACTATATGTTCGTTTTAGAATCGCCTAGTCCTCCCAGATCAGTTTTTTAAACTCCTTATTCTTATCCTTAATCCACGCGGAGCGAGTCAGACGATGATTCTGCATTACCGATAAGGACACGGCTTGTATCTTCAAAAATTCCTGTGCTGACTAGTTGCCAGGCGTGGTCAGTCACACGCCTAACCCCGCATGGTCTTTCCAGCCCTCTCCTGGTGTGTTGCCATGGTGACAGACACTGAGTCACATACAGAACCACACGGTCACACACAAACACAGTTTCTCAGGACAAGCTGAAAGTGTAGGGCTATTTATACTTGTCTTCATTGTGAAAGTTAGTTACAAGCTGAAGCTGTTTGGATAACGTCTTCATCTTGTCAGAAAGTCAACATGCAGGAAGTGCAGTGTCACTCATATTGGTGCTTTCCAAAAGGCTGCAGCATCTCTCTGACCTCTCTGGAATACATTGTAAATGAAGTTTTGGTTCCCACACAAAAAAACGGAGATAAATGATTTGGACTCAAGACTGATAAACAGTCATTCCTAAGCGCTTAGCAACAAGCAGATGCTTGTGAGTTTATTTTGGAGTTTTGTGACTCGGACAGAACAGTGAAAATTGTGTGGTACGTTGGGGAGTTTTGGAAGGCAGAAGTAAACTGCCAGATGCAAAAAAAAAAAAAAAAAAAAAAAAAAAACGTCTCTGGTGTCAGAGAGCACAGAAAATAGCAAAGTCATGGAGAGAGCGATCAAAGTAGACCTATTTAAGATGGCTGGATTCACAGACAAATGATTCCTCCCACTTTAATACTTATCTTTTACTGCTCTTAGCTATCTGCGCTACTTTATGGTCTTCACATTATCCTGGCTCATTTAAACTCAGGGCTCTGATTTTAGAAAGAATGAATTCATATTCATTACCATGGCTCCCAGATGACTCGCCAAGGTGTGGGAGTCCAGATGTTTATGAATATGAATTTTGAATAGATTGCATCTTTCCCTGGCAGGGACAATTATTGTGGGTTATTTCAGTTTCCTGGTTCAATTTAGGAGTTTTCAATTGTTACCAGACGTGTTTGAAAGAGCATTTCTTTCGGAGGCCCACTTAATTTCTCTCATTTTGGGTACTAAAGCTATAGTTATCTCATTCTCAAAAAAATATAATATCACATTTGCACTGCTTGTTTTTGTTGAAATGCTGCATATTGTTTAAAAGAAGTGATCTGCATAACAGGGGGAGAAGCTGGAGTGTGACTTTGGGAGAGAGCAGCGATATGAGGCCATGTGGCTCAACAGCTCAACTGTCAAGTGTAGTGGAGTAACAGTAAGTATGAAGATTTATCTACCAGAAAATAACTACTCAAAAATAGTTTCCCAATCCAAATTCAGAAGTTCTTAAGTTCTTGTTCAGTTGCTGCAGCATTTTCAGTTTAAGCATTTTGCATTATTGTCTATTTTGAGCCTTGCTTGTAAGTTGTTTGCATTGGAATTATTGTTGGAATCCATTATTATCTCAAACACCAATGCATTTAAAGGCTAAATGACTCTTAATATACCTGCTTAATTGAAGTCTTGTATCTTTCTGTCCCCATAGCTGTCTACTTACCAGAGGAGTCAGATTTACCAACTCAACCTGAGGAGGAAAGGATACTTCAGTGGACATGGGGAGAATATATTTGTCGACAGCCCTCAGCCCATGAGAGGTACGACATTGTGCTCATGATAATTTAGACATGTGGAAAGAAAACAAATGAAAAATCATCTTTCACGCTTCAGTTGTTTGCTGAGTTCTCCTGTATTTGCATCGTAATTAGACTCTCGCCGAAAAAACAAGGGAAAAACTGACATAGCTGCCACTGTTGCTCCCAGAATGCATTTCACCTCTACACAAATGTTTTCTGATGAGATGGAGGATTTAATTAAACCTGGCGAAAAATAAAGAACCGCTTACGGGGACAAATGGTGTTAGACTGCCTTTCACTTACAATAATAGTAGTTGTTGTAATACAACACGTAATTTCCCAACAACTAGTAATTTCCCATAATATCATATTCTGCTACCGTCTAATTTCACATAGTGATTATAGAACTTAGGGAACTGCAATTTATGGTGTTAGCAATGGCTCTTACTGGCCATGTCATCATGTATTGTTCAAAATACAATATGAGCTCCATGACAACAGTGAGATAATGAAAAGTGATGAACATGTTGTAGAACTTGGCATGTTGTTCCAGTGCATATACAAGCCAATCTTAGCCTTTCCCAGTCCCAGATGTGCTGTTCACAGTCCATGTGTCTAGCATGTGAACAACAGCCCTGAGCCGCTGCCAGAAACTCTGTTAGCTGTTAGAGGACATGACAGTTTCTTCATACCATGCAGAGTCATCAAATTTAAATTTATCGCACACATGCAGGCACACACAAATGCACACAAATGCATGCAGATGCATGCAGGGATACAAATGGGACTTAGCACTGGGAGGCACATTGGAACAAGACCATAATCATCTGTGTCTTGCTGGCTTTGTTCTCCCCGACTCCATTAGCCCTTTTTTTCTGGTTTATTTTTATAGCTATGAATGTATCATTCTGCAAATGCTTGTTATTCAGAACATACAGCCCATGTGGTTCATATGAGGTTACAAAAAAGTAATTTAGAAGTCTGTTGCCTTACATTCGCTAGACATGGAAACAATGATAAGAAATGCTGCTTTTAAATGATAATTACCTATACCATCTCTCCTGCACCTCTCATCTCTGTCTAGTGGAAGTGTACAACTGTAGGGTTGGGAGTTCGGACTGTTCCCAGTGCTGGGGCCGGGAGGACCAGGGCCACCTCTGTGGCTGGTGTGAAAACATCTGTAAGCCAAGGGATGACTGCCAGCCCATCAGGGATCAATGTCCGGCTCCTGAGATCCACAAGGTAAGATCACAAGTTAAACATGCACAAATGTTGGCTACAAATGTTTGCATTCATCCTCTTACATGCTCCACCGCCTCCAGGCTCTATTTTCAGGTTATAAAATGGTGAATCATGGGGGTCAGTCACATGGTGTGGTGCCCCTATCTCCAGTGTCAGCTGCTCAGGGAGCGTTTGAATAGAGTCTCATTAAAGCGGTTCACTCAGTAATAACACTAACATTCACTTAGCAGCAGCCCTCGGGGGACATTTGGGAGTCGATCTGCAATCACTCAGGAGGCCATGGGAACACCTTCTGCCCTGTGTGACTACAGTACAGTATGTGTGGAAAGCTATATGTGTGGGGTTCTTTGTGTGGAAAACCACAGAAAGTAAAAGAAAGCAAACAAGAACCATGAGGGGCTTTAGATCTCTGACCACAATAAGAGCAAAACCACACTGCTAAAAAGGAATAAGAGAGTGTTTATCTAACACAGGATCTGACTGCGGTCATGTCACAATGGTCATCTTAATTACCTGTCAGGGCCGGTTTACAGAGCTCATTTAAATAATCATATTCATGTGTTTGTCCAACTGGAATGGGAAAGTGTTTAGATGCTTCTTCCAAGCCTTTTTTCTCCCGTTACCGAACGCCTCTATCAGCACAGCCACGGTAGGCGGTCATGGGAAGCACGGCTCACATGAGACCCAGTCGGCCTGAACTTCCTGTAGATAAAACCTGGTCGGCCCAGGAGAATAAGCAAGCAGAACAAAGCAGGCAAAAACATAAACACACACACACATACACACACAGGCAAAATGTGCGTCACACAAATAGGCCATATTGAAGCATTCACGATCATCCCTCTTTCTTTGTAGCTGTCAGCGCACTGTGACTAACAGGATGCTCTGTGAGAGTCAAACTTGTGTGGACTTCTTATGTGACTGAAGTTAGCTGGACTGAGATTCCATATGTGTGGGTTGACCATTGTTGTAGTGCTCTCTCTTACCCCTCTCTCTGTCTCTCTCTCTCTCTCTCTGTCTCTCTCTGTCTCTCTCTCTGTCTCTCTCTCTGTCTCTCTCTCTCTCTCTCTCTCTCTCTCTCTCTTTCTCTCTCTGTCTCTCACACACACAAACATTTACACACACACACACACACACTCCCACTGGCCTTCTCAGGAGAGCGGGCTGCGGAAAGGATACTGGGGCTGTGATTCTGTGGGGTGTATGATGCAATTCTTTGGCAGCCATGTTTTCCCAGAGAATCCACAGGGGTTTGAGCCCGAGTACTCCGGCTTACGGAGGAAAAATATCGTCTCTCTGTAAACATTCACACGCACACACACGGCAGCAGCTCTTTGTTTTATAGTCTTAGTGACTGTGTGTACAGCTTTGATAATTATATGCGTTTTTCTTGCCGTGCTTTGTCACATGCAATCTCTTTTACAATATAGCGGCACCCAAAATATCAATATTATGTAGGAGGATTTCATTACCCCCCCTTAACTTTGCCACACAGCTGTAATTGTGAAAGATGCTCTCGATTCAGCGCCGTGACGTAAGACAATGGAGACATTTATTATCTCCACGGGCCCTCTATTTTCATGTTCTGTGTGGGCTAGTCCGCTGCTTAAAAAAACATTGATTAAGGGTACGTCAGAGTCAACAACAGGAACTGCCAAACATGGTTTATCCACGACTTGAAAAGAAAGGGAGACCAGAGGGGTCTGGTCGAGACTTGAATGGTCTGGGAGAGAGGACGGAGAGCTATTTGGACAGAGAAAGGGTGGAGAAGGGTACAGTATTGTGAGAAGCCTTTTCCTGTTTTTGTCCTCACGTCCTTCTTGATTAGAGTGATGCAGGAGAACTGGACTGAGGAGAGGGAGATAAAAGCTCTGGCCTTAAAGTGAACAAAAAAAAAAAAAAAAAAGAACAAAAAGAAAACATATGGATTTTGTAAGTTATGGTCATATCTGATGCAAGTTGCTGCAACATATTTGGAGTTCTTTTTATTTAAAGAGAGGGATGTAGAATAAATCAAACCTGTTTAATGGCTCCAACATTCCTTGTGGATTTTTTTTTCTTCACATTCACACCGTGTGATCTCCCTGGAGGCCTGGAAGAGTTTCTGCTCTAAATCAAGACTCACGCTCTTCTAAGAGGTGTAAATGAAAAGCGTGCCAGCTGATGCTGATGTCAATGCTCAATGGCACCGCGGAGACATACTAGGTGCTATAAGATGCATAGTAATAATAAATAACTCTGCTTACTGCTGAGCTAGGTAGAGAGGGTGGCTGCTTTAATGTGCATGTCTGACATGCTTGTGCATCGGTGCTCACGCATAAATGTATGTTGTATGAGCCTATAAAAGAATGTGTGTTTTTGTCAAAGGGAGCAAATGCACAGGGTGGTCACAAGAGCTTAATATACTACAAAAACATTTGCATCACATCCTGTGGTGTAGATCCCACAGAAAAATTTGGGTTGGTTTCCAGCAGTTTGTTTTCACACGATATTAAAAGTAACACACGCTTTTCTTTTTAGCTGGGAAATATATGTTTATTTATCTGTTGCTGTCACTCTGGTGAGCTTTAAACTATCTGATCGCAGAGCCGAGCCTTGTCCTCTCACCTAGACCAAACAGAAGTGCTGTTTTCATTCTTAAGCTCGGTGTCGGAGAGAGCCGGAGCCGGGCTAATAACACAGAGGGGTCACACTGACCTCGACTCAGCGAGGGGGGGTCATTCAGAAAAGCATGCGTGCTGCTGAGCTAGCTATGCTACTGTGGGTAGATGAGGGTAGATTGCTTCTGTCTGGGCGTCTCAGATGCTATCTGAAAGACCGTGTTTCCGTGGTGATTGGAGAGGGGACGGTCCTCTCCTTTTCTTTTCCGGTGCTCCTGAGTGGAAAGTTAAGAGACCAAAGGGCGAGGGCTGAAATGATGCATGAGAGTGTGCCTCTGAACAACAGCAGAAATAGGGCTAAGGAATTTGACAGAGCAGACGCAGGAAAACAGATGAAAGGGAGTAGCACTGTGCATTAATTCCCCTGTTGAGGCTTTGCTCTCTCACCACCACCATCAGCATTCACTCTCCTCTCGACACTCAGTTCCCTAAATTGCCTCCCCACTCATCCACCTTTCTGCCGTGCTCTCCACCTCGCCTCTTCAGCCCCTCTCTCTCTCACTCCGCCTGTCTCTTGTGGGAAGTGAAGGGGGCTCTTAGCCTGCTCTTTATTTGCATGTGCTGTAGAGGATTAGAGGCTGAAGAGTCTTAGACTGGCACAGTTAAGAGTCTGCTTTGTTTGTACGTGTACGTGTGTGGCTGTGATTGTGTGTGTGTGCGTGTGCGTGTGTGTGTGTGTGTGTGTGCGTGTGTGCGTGTGTGTGTGTCTATTCTGTTAGATCTCGGTCTTCAATAGAAGAACACTTACACAGGCCACTTGTCCTTATCTCCCCGTGTGCCACACACTCCATGTCAACATCAGAGGCAGCATCTCTGTTCTCTTATTTCTTTGTCACGTTATTATCACCCGACTTTAGTGGAACAGTTTGAGGGTGGTAATCTCCCAATGAGCTCTAATTTATAATGCATATTACACAGTATTTTGTAGAGCCTTTTGTTTCTCCCTGCTCATTACATTCCCTTTGTCTTTGTCAGATCTCTCCACAGAGGGGTCCAGTGGAGGGAGGCACCCTGCTGACAATACAGGGCAAGAACCTGGGCCGAAGGGCTGGAGCCGTAAAGGTCTCTATTGGAGATACGGCATGTGCCATCGTGCCTGAGTTCTACACCGTCTCCGTAGAGTAAGTTCTGGAACATACTGCTGCATAATGATTCACAAATTTGCACATATAAGCTTAAGTCAACAGAGCTCCAGTGTTTGCTCAAGCTTAGCACCGAGCGCTGTGGGATTCTTTTTACTCCTATCCCAGGTACTTAATTGATTACATATAGAATCATCTGCAATTTCAAAATGACAACCAAGAGTAAATCAGAGCATTTCACAAACATTATCTTTATGTAAAACCCTGCTAAATATGAAATGATGCTGCTGCTGCTAAACTATTGTTGTAATTGTAACATGACGGTAGGTGCCTGGACGGCAGGCAGAATTGGGGAACAAGGAAATCCTTGTCACAGAATAAATTCTGTCATATCCATCTCAGCCTTTTACACAGTTAGGGAGCATGACTGAATCAGAGAATAAAGAAAGACTTAACAATGAGATTACACTGACTGATTTAGTTAAATTAGCTGTCCCAAATGTATAATACAGAGGCTACAATAAATCTTAAGGGACTCAAGTTTTATGTGTACCTCTGTATATGTAAAAAAAATAAATAAATAAATAAATTTAAAACGTGATGAGACTTTTGTGGCTCAGAAGGAAGCTGTGTTAGGCAAAAATGTTTTGGATGCACAACTACACATTTTGAAATTTAAATGAAAATAATCAGGAGTACATGATGTTAGTAGACATCTGTAGCCCATCTCTGCTTCAGGCTACAAAGCTGCTCTTATCATAACACAACTGAATATTTAATCAATCTGCAATGTTGCACAATGAGTAATGTAAGCCCATTAGGAAGAAGAATGACAAATAAAACAAAAGGTATGTATATCAATTTTTCTTTTACTGTCCATTCGAGGAGGTTAAGTAAGAATATAGCTCAATTGATGATGATCATGATCATATAAGTAAAAATCTAAACCGAAATGTCGAGGTAAAATATACATATATTTAATTAGTACCAGACTAGGTTCATACAAATATCTGTAAGGTAGAGTGGCAAGTGATCTGTAATATGCATAAGGAAGTAAAAGAAGTCATTAAGAGTGAGACGGAGATGCTTCTCAGTTAGTTATTGTAAACACAAACTCAATATTAGACACAAACACATAGAGCTGATCGGATAGCTTTCTTTATCTCCTGTGTAAAATCTCATTTGGTACCTTATCACCTCACACAGACAATGAGCTTAGAGTGTTTAGAATAAATAAATAAATCTATACCGCTGATATAACCATGAAAAGCTATTTAGTACATGATTAAAAGCTGAAAGGTACCACAAGTCTAAACCACATCTATTTGAGTTCAATAAAAAATCTCCCGTCCTCAAATGATACCCTGCTTACTTGTGCACCAGTAAATAGAACATCAACCATCCCCACATAGTTTCCCTTTCATGCATTCATGAGGCTAATTTTCTCAAATATTATTATGCAGCACACTTCTCATTTTAAGTGACTCCACTGCCATCCCTCCGTAGCTCAGGGACCATCACACTGTCACCATGGAGACGGCAGGACCCCGTGTTGACACCAGCGTAACAGAGCTCAGAGGAAGTCGGTAACTCCACGGTTACATCCAAACTTCCATTCAGTACCTGTAATGTTCCTTGAATGGAACTGTTTATCTGGTCGTGCTCCACTGAAGCCAGTCATTGTATTAAGACCAGTTGGAGGATGACCTGCGGGTCTTACCTGTCACTCCAGCTGCCTGACACATTCTCCAAAAACACACATGTCAAAAACAGCGAATCGCATTTCACTCCCGGGGTGTTCTCATCTCGTGTCGTCATTCCTCATTGGCTCCCAAGGCAGGTTGTTATGACAGCAGAGCATATCCTGGTAGCTGGAAGTGGCATTGACAAATCATAACACGTCATTGCATCTGACAATGTCAGCAAATTTGACTCACAAACACATACGCACACACACACACACACACACACACACACACACACACACATATGCACACACACGAGCACACACACATACATGAACACAATTACATGTTTATGTTTCTCCTTTTTGGGACCTTCTGTATATTTGAATAAATATGATCGAATCTCATGCCGTTAACATTAACCCTAAATTAGTATAAAGTATATTGGGGGTGTTGGTTAAGTTCTGTGGGTAGAGCCGGTGCACCATGAACAGAGGCTACAGTCCTCATCCCACTGTCATGGGTTCAATTCCCAATCCTGGCGCTCATTGTTGTATGTTATCCCCCACTCACTCTCCCCACATTCCCGTCTCTCTAAGCTATTATATCAAATAGTGAATGTTAAATGGACTTGAGCTTGTATAGCGCTTTTCTAGTCTTCTGACTACTCAAAGTACTTTTACACCGCATGTCACACCTACCCATTTACACCCATTCACTCATCGGACATGTGGCTGCAGCAGCTGATCACACCCCAAACATTCCGATTGAGAGACAACCAACTCTACCACTGATCCACAGCCGCCCTCAATTAATGCAAAGAGCCCAACAAATCTATATCTCTAAAAATCTATATCTTTTTATACCACAGCGGTGAAGATGCAATAATTATGTTGCACAATAATACCATCATTGAGAAGACCTAAACTGGCTCTTGAAAAAATACCATTCATACAAACTCCCAATAACACACACTTGTGCTTGTGACCTCACTTACCAGGGCTGTTGAGACAGGTGTCTGTTCGTGTGCGGAAAGGTGAAAGTTCACATCTGTGTGCCAAAAGGAAAATGTGCAGCCGTGGAGAGGCTGCGCTCCACTCACCCGGTGTCAACATTTTAATTATTGGCACAGTCAGTCCAGACACACCTCATTTACTGGAGCACTTTAAGCTCAGGTCCTCCAAGCTGCCCTCTCGCTCATTCTAATACGCGCCTCGAGTGGCCTTCGCCCTGTCCATTTAGCTGCACGTCAGACAACACACACACACACACACACACACACACACACACACACACACACACACACACACACACACACACACACACACACACAAGATCTGATTGCTGATGATGATTGTCCACTCAAGGGAAATAATCAGAAATGTCTTTAATTGAGACAAAATATTACCCTCTGAAACACATAATATTGATACTGTGTTGCAGTGCTGGAATGTGGAGCAGAGGTCGCTCCAGTCTCTGTCTGCTGTACAACGCGTCAACATTTCACTCGGTCACACACACAAATACAGACTTCAGATGTGCAAAAGAGTAAAAATATGGAATTCGGTTTCCTAATATAAAAAAAGAGAGCCTTTAAATGTCTTAACTTTCTTCTTCTTCTGTGTGGTTTTGACACTTTAAGTTTATGGATATTTGTTACACAACTATAAACCCAAACAGGCATTGTTGCAACAGTTAACTTTTACTGTCTTTGCTACTATTGGGACATTAATATACTTATATTGGTTATTACTGTCGGCTTAATAAACAAGAAATGTGAGTCACAAAAATGAATAAGACAATTTGTCACTATTTTTCAACATTTCATAGGTCAAACTGTTACTGAATGATCAATAAGAGACTCCCCCTGGCGAACTGTATTGATATTTCTGAATAACAGACACCATATCATTCCTCCTTGGTTTCCTTTATTCTTTCTATCATTCTATTTATTACTTTAAAACAGTTATTAAACTGGTCTTCTTGTGAAACGCGCAGAAAGCCTGAAACACCTGTTTAAATGCTAGAGGGTGAAATCAGCTTATTTCTTACTACACTCTTCAACAATCATTTGTTTTATGGTTTTTATTAGCACAGAAAAATCCTCAACATTATGTTTCAATAGCACATATCATATGATGTGATGTATTGTTGGTGTATCAGTTTGATTTGAAGAATGAATCCATTAAAGCCTGAAGCAACACTACAGGTTCAGGCTGATCTTCTCCAATTTTCTGATGATTTCCCTCAGGCGTGAATGTCTGAGTAGTCATGTTTCATTTTATTTATCCTTTTTACCCTTTCTTTTTTCTCAATCCAAGCCTGTAAAATGATGGCTTTTCTTTAGTCAGGTGTGCTTCTGCCCCGATGGCACACAACTGACAGGAGTGTAATTTCAATGTAGTGTCATTTTTAACCTGATGAGAAGAAAAATAGACCCTGCTATCAACAAATACTACAGGTTGTTTTTTGACAGCTTGAAGGCTTTGAAGGACATTTGTGTTTAAAGTAAACTTTGACTAGCTTTTACCTAAGAATTTATTTGAGTAGTTTAAGACCTAAATGAACAGACTCATTCACAGCTTCCTCTGTGGTCTTGAACTTGGCAATCTGACCCCAAATCTGTCCAGCCACAGCCTCATCTTATCATATGTCCTGCCAGGCCCTCCTACGTGAAACACAGCTCTTTGCTGTAATCTGAATTCCCCACAATCCTTCTGTCAATCATCTGATCACTTGCTGAGAATGTATAACCACTGTAGCACCCGGCACCTGACTAAATAAACCGACAGGGTGTCAGGCTGGAGGGGGAACATATGAGGTGTTAAAGGTTGTGCTTCCCCTCCAGTACATTTATCCCAGTGAGGCCCCAGAACAGTAGATCCCTGTGCCTTGGTACACCACAGTGTCATTAATATGAGACGTCCCTGTAGAGCACTGCTCTGATGACACAAGGTTTAATCACAGCCAGGAGGCGAGAGAACGATCCTCAGCAACCCCTTAATCTCCTCTGTGGTTAGACACATCTGGTCTGAGGGAGCTTTGAACTTTACATCTCCTGATTTCTGATATTGCCAGGCTTTATTGGATTCCATATGTAAATGCAATAGGGCATGATGAATTACTTCATATCCACCATTCTCCTTGATTAATTAGCAGTCTTTGTTGAGCAGCTTTGATCAAGATCTATTTCTTCATCTTAATTTTGGTTCCATTCACTTGCATGTTGCGATGAGCACCTCTCTATGTAATTAATTATATTTATGAATCCAATAAGGTGCATATTTGTGTTTTCTTATCATTGTATAGTGTGTTTTTTTATTAAATGATCTCTGATAATATTATTTGGCAATCATACAATGAGGCATCTCTGGGTTTTTTTTTAATTCCCCAGGCTGCTTTGTGTCACTGGGCCGTCCTCTCAGGAAAGGACAGATATTGTCCAAGTGGATGTGGATCAGAGTGGGATGGGGACGTCTAAGGAGACCTTCTCATACTTAGTAAGTATTCTCAAGACATTGACTCTCCTGCTGTCTGTTTCTCCCTCCACATTCTTCTTCTTCTGTGCTGTCTTGTTCTTGTTCCCCACTGGGAAAGCCCTCCCAAGTGTGTCAGTTGAGTGTTAACAGATGCGTTTTATGATTCTCAGGAATGTGAATGTGTGGGAATCTTCAAACGTTTATCTGACCAGCAAACTAAGCGCTATTGTCATCCTGCACTCGCTGCCAGCAAAAACAAATATGGCGATTGTTGGAATGTCCCTCTGCTCTACATTCATCTCTGGGCCAGACGAGCTAGCCAGTATTGTGTTAATGGACCTCAACCCACACTCTCCCATTGGATTTAAGAGCATTCAGCCAGTGGAAACGCACATGTTAGCCTTTTGTTTCTTGTTGTTTAAAGACAAAGACTTGTTTATATTCAGTCCTGGAATAGTCTACAATGTCAGGCACCTCTGTGTGTGAGTCATCCTACTGAGAAATCACCTAGATACCGAAGCCTTTCTTTAATACAGAAGGATGAGGAAGGTCCAAAATAGCAAAAAAAAAATAATGCTATTCAGTTGTGGAAACTTCCCTTGAGCTTCTTTCAAGGGTTTTTTTTTTTTGGTGCAAGGTGTTGAGAGGGAAGATGTGGGAGAAAGGGAAAACAGTTTTGGAGACAGGATATGTGCTTCTACTGCATCTCCTTCCTCAGACCTTCAGACGGAAACATCTGCCTCCTTACGTCCACCCTTAGACCTGAACATACAATAGGTCTCCTCCATACACGCACATGGAGGAAGTGAATCCTGTCAGTGAGGATAAGAGGTTTCCCTGGAGGCGAGGTTCACGGCGGGGATAGAAAGTTTGGAAAGAGCAAGAATGCTGATGCTTGTAGCTGCAAGCTGGATGAGGATATTCATCTTTGCCTGAGGAGCCTTTATGTGTGTGTGCATATGTGTATGTGTTTACATGTGCATTTATGACAACATGTACATGCATTTTTGATGTGTCTGCATTTTCATTATTACTTCATACTTCATACAAAGTATAGCTGTCTTGCAAGTTTGGGCCCAAAGGCCTGTTGGCCTGAGCAGCATATTAACATACTGCAGCACGGCCTGTCTTTGCAGTTTTTCTTCACTAATTTACTCTTGTAGTCAGCAGCTGTCTCAGCTGATCTGTAAAGACCACACATTTGAACCTCAAAGGATGTGGAAAGATTGTATTTGGTGTCAAGAAAGGCATCAAAGATCACAAAACACATTTTGAGTAAGCCTGTCTTTTCCAGTGACAGAAGCTGTCAGGCGTCTAGTGATAAACATGAGAACTTGTTAGTCATGTGCTGGTTCTCTCGTCTGTATTCAGGTCCCAAAGCTGCTCTCCATGGAGCCGAGGAAAGGATCTCGTGCTGGAGGGACTAGAGTGACAATCATGGGGGAAAACCTGGACATTGGCTCTCAGATCAGAGTCATGATCAACAACACGCTGCAATGTCTCATCACAGAGTGAGTACTCTTTGAGGGTGTTTTGAAGTCTTTTATGCAAGTCCAGGTCAAGTTAATACTTGTTTTTCTTTTCCCATAGTTAGCACCAAGTGCTTGCAATGCATGGTCCTATTAATTAAATATTCAACAGCTGTGGGGCTGTGTGGGGCAATGCAAGGCCTGCATGAAGATTACTCTCTTTCAGAACATCAAGAAGTCTGATGTTAGTTAAGCTTAAGTCAAGTTTAGTCTGACTCAGGGTCTAAGTTTCAAGTCCCCAACCTTTCTTTTAGTAAATGTGTATAACCAAAAGCTCTTACATGAAAATCTGCCACTAATATGATTGATTTTAACTGGAAGGGCTTTGTAAACATTACAAGATGTGTGGTAAAACAGATGTTTTCCACTCTTTTTTTTTTTGGTAGAAAAACAGATGAGACCATTGACTGCACCATGCCTCCAGCCTTGCAGCCACACACTGAGTCAGTGGCAGTGTGTGTGGAGTTTGAAAACCTTCCCTGTCAAAGTGTCGAGCTCAGCACCACCTACACCTATGAGAAGAACCCCACTATCAGCTTCATCCACCCCAAAAAGAGCTTCCTCAGGTATGTAAACTGCTACACACAAAAATACACTGTAAAAACAAAATCTAGGAAATATCATAAGCTGGATGACTCTGTGGTTTCCCACCCAGAGTCTCTGACATAAGTCATTACTGTAATATCATCCTGATGTGCAGCATTTCTCTCCCCATTGTGCGTTAAACAGCGCAGCATGTGTGTGACAGGGCAGCGGCATGTCTTTGATGACGTGCGAGGATTTTCAGTTGCAGTTGAATTGCTTTGCATTATTATCTGGTCCCCTGTTTCTCTCTTGATTTGGTGCAGTTTCCCTAAGTATTTGCATACCAGCAGGAATTTGAAATATTTTTTTCATGGCTGAGATGTGACACTCTGTCTTTGTGTGTGTGTGTGTGTGTGTGTGTGTGTGTGTGTGTGTGTGTGTCACAGTGGTGGCAGGACCATCACAGTGACAGGCCAGGGTTTTGATCTGGTTCAGAGTGTCTCCATGCAGGTGCTGGGAATTGGACAAACAGTGAGTAAACAGATGACTTGTTTCAGTTTTAACTGTTTTTAGTTAGATTATTATAGTACATGGGTATTTATAAAGTGGGACACAGTTAGACATCTTTGGGTATTACCATTTGCTCTCTTGTAGAGCATAGATGATAGAAAAGAGAACAGTATTGTTCTCCTTGAGCATGGGGATTGAATTGGTTACAGCTAGCCCGGCGCTGTCTAAAAGAAACATATGATAGTTCATGTTGATATGAAACAAATGATAGTTCACAAATAATTACAAATATTTGTTTTAATTCATTTTATACATTTAAAAAGCAGAAGTTGTTGAGCCATAAAACTAACGTTTGTTGTGGTATTGATTGTTTTGTATCAATCTTTCGATATATCTAATGATTAATAGGTGTAATTTTTTCTTTGAGACAGACGAACACATGGACAGTTAAAAGAGAGTAATTAGCTGGTATAATTTCATTAACTTCACAGTGCATTGGATTCACTTAAAGCCATCTTGTCCTCTCTGGTTCTTCCTCAGCACTGCACAGTGGTCTCTCCCTCCATGATCACCTGCCCATCTCACGCCTCCAGCCAGTCCCAGGAGACCTCAGTGCAGTTCTTTTTGAACGGAGTCCCCTACACGGGCGACAGTCCCACCTCCTTCGACAGCGAGGAAGAGGAAGGGGAGCCTCATAAAGATCACTTCATATTGGAGTACGTGGAGGACCCTCAGTTCTTCACTGCCAACAAGGAAAAGCTGATTAAGCACCACCCAGGAGAGCCACTGACGCTCATCATCAACGTGAGTGACACTGCTGAGACAGGATGTCCAGATTAGCGCTTCGCTGTTGTGTAGGTTTCCTGATAAGCCAAGCAAACATTCAGGTCCAGTCAGTCAAGAGAGTTTTATTATATTTAGCTACAAAAGCACACATTAAAACCGGAGACATTTATAATCAGATTCTGCTTAAATGTGAAGGAATTTGTTCAGCAGGAATTGGCTTGTATCAAAAATTCATCAAGAATTGAATCTGCTCATTAAATCTGAATCATTGTGATTTACTTATTCAGGCAAACCTTTTTACCCTACACCAATTCATGATGAGAAAAACAGTCAAACTTTAAGATATAATGAGCAGTTAACAATAGATTAAGACAATCCAAACTTTTGAATACAAATATTCAAATTGTGCCCTAAACAAGGAAAGGTGTTTTCTAAATGTTTCATGGCTCCAAGTACCAACACTGCTGTAGACTGCCCCCACTGTGAGCAACAAACACGGTTGAATGTTCTTTTATTCATATTCACATAAACCGGAGGCACATATGACACATCAAAGGCCTTGTCCTTTGAAAAGTGTTGATTTCTGCTGGGGGTCTGTTGGGGGTGGGGGGGGGGGGGGGGGGTGGTGGAGGGCTCAGTGGGAGGTCCCATGTTCATGTGTCCTGGCTGATCAAGACACCTGTCCTCATGGATTCATCAGCCTAAAGGCCTGCTGGTAGTATGACACGCACATGCAAAGGGCATGTACAGGGATGTATGAACCCGATGCAGCTTCCTCTTGATGGGTTTGTGTGTGAGGAAGAGGCCCCTGCAGGTTATCGCTGCCTCAGCCTGTCTGCATCGGCGACTCGTCTGTTGTTTCCTGTTTTCTTTAGGAAGGTGGATTCCACTTGTGGGTGACCTGAAGGGAGGGGAGAGTCTGGAGACACAATGTGTTTGCTTCATAGGGAGCTTCTTAGTCAGCCAGATCCTATATTAAGGACCTGCGATGGAATGTGGGTGGGTTTTGTTTGCTTTCATCCTGTTTTGGCCTTAAAAATCCCTTTTTCTGGTCCAATGAGTTGTAAGTGTGAAATATTGTGTTGTATATGGAGGTTATAGAGTTTATTTTACAATATGCTTATTGCTCAAACATATTTTGTATGATAGTTAGATAGTTAGAGGTTCTCTTTGTGTGTATGAGTGTATTAAAAAATGTGAAGAACGTATGTGTGTGTGTGTGTGTGTGTGTGTGTGTGTGTGTGTGTGTGTGTGTGTGTGTGTGTGTGTGTGTGTGTGTGTGTGTGTGTGTGTGTGTGTGTGTGCGTGCGTGTGTGTTGAGACTGTGTTAGGAAGCATTTGTTGACAGAGACCCAGGGGGTGGCATCCTGCAGTAGGGACAGGACAGGGCCCTAAGGGTGTAATCAAAGCAAGGAAGCACACTGGGGATAAACACACACAAAAACACACGCACACTTCCTCACTTGTCATTCTTATATTAAAGGGAAACTGCAGCTTCAAGTGTGTCTTATTTTTTTGTAGTTTAGTCCATCATCCCTGTATATAAATAGTAACCCTAGGATATACATTCCAAGTTAATTGCAGGCGGCTAGGGTTGCTGCTTCATCACTTAAAAGAAGTCTAACATAGAAAAGAATCAAAAGACGTCACATAGATGTTTTAAACCTCAAGAAGAGCCTAACTCCATCAGTTTGCAGACAAATTTCAGAATAAGTTTGGCCATGTTATTGTATATGCTGATCCCTTAAATCGCTAAAAGGAATCAGATACCGCCTACATTTATGACATAAGAGCAACATCTAACTCAAGATAGTCTCATCATGACTGAAAATATTATGATTTAATTTCTTCACTGTGAATTTCACAAGAAGGTGTTTAAAATAAATTCTAAAAGACTTGATGCTATTTGTAAAGACTAGAGAGACATTGTATGATTAAGTCTTGCACACATTTGCACACACTCTCTGTTAACTTCATATTGCACGAGGATGCCTTCTTCCCACATTTATCTGCTAGCAATTGATAGAAAACATTTATTTTTTTAGGCATCCAAAAAAGATTCCTTCACTCTGTCACTTGACTAGATGAACTGTTGGGATTGATCTTTATCCGGTTAAATGATGATAACACCTTGTGTTTTAATAAAATAGATCAAGATTATTCACTTTCTGGCTGTTCAAAGGGATAATTCCCAGAGTGAATAAAACCAATAAAAATAGAGGGGACACTAAGATAGACCCAAAATACTTTTTTTCTATCTGATAGACGTGCATTGAAAGTAATCCCCTTAAATGCTTTAATCTCCTGTTTTTGGCTAACAGACAATTTATTAGCATTTCAGCACTTAGTTGCATGCTGTGATAGCATTTATCCCCCTTCCTCTAAATAGAGTGGAAGAGTGTGAAGTGGTGCACTTAGTTTCTATTAAAGTAGTATTACAGCGATTATGCTCGTCAAAAGGTCATAACTGAAGCAGACAGATATTTCCTAACTGCAAGTCTCTTGTATTGTGCAAGCTCATGAAACACAGGATACTTTATTTCCCAATAAGCATTTATTAAATATTATCAGCGTTTTAATAACTAATAAATAATATGCTGCACAGGTTGTCTTAAAAATTATCATTACTCTAATGGCATCACAGTGACATCAGGGTTATTTTTAGTCTATAGAAAGCTCAGTCTATAGCCACAAAAAAATCACCATGCAGCTATGTTTTTGTCTGTGTTTGTTTTGAAATGTGTTCAGCAGGCCGAGTGCACGTGGCAAAAATGGGCCAGAGTGATTTTTAATTAAAGTTAGCATTGAGAGGTGGGTCTTGGAATGACAACGAGTCGGAGTGATACAAACTGTGCAGCTCATTCCAGTGGGCTCCTGTAAAGGCCCTGAGAATGTTATTTTGGGCCGAGGCAGGCATGACTGTCGGCGGGTTTGTTTGGAGAAACTTCCATGGCCATGTGAGAGAGGCGGGGAGTGTTTGCTGCTTTAAGCTGAACTCTAGCCCAAATTAAATGAGTTTTCTCCTGGCTTCCTCTGTGTGACAGCTTCGTGACACGCCTGTGCAGCTCAGTTTCTACATGCATGTGTGAATAGGCTGCGTGCCCCATGAATATGTGGGTTAAAGCTGCTGAATGTTATCTATGCTCGGTCAAACCATACCATTTCACCACTGACTTACAAAATGGCTGTGTTTTTCTTCCTTTTTTTTTTTCTTTTTTTTTGCGCAGAAAGGGCCGAGCGACCTGGAACTAATGCCGGAGGAATACTCGGTGATGGTTGGCTCCTATCCCTGTAACATCAGCTTCCACAATGACCAGCTGTTCCATTGCACCATCAACGGACTGCTCAGCGCTAGTGAGAGAGAGATGCCTGTCACTGTAAGTGTACAAGCATGTACGACACCTCAATAGATCACCCACACAAAATGTGTTGAAATATGTCTGATTAGACTGATTATTTAAGAATATCACCCATCTGTCACACTGCAAAACATTGAGTCAGCATCCAGACCATCTGTGTATTGTTTATTGAAACAGATTTGATCTACACAGGTCCACGCACAGCCAGTTATAAGTGCGCGTCTCTCTCCGTGCATTATGAATGGTTTGCAGTCTCTGGGCATGCCACCATGATTCAGCAGTTTTAGTGGGGGTGGCGAGCCATCACTCTGCTCCGTGTTTACCTCTTATCCTTTATCTCTTTAATCCCGCATCAGTCCGTCTATCATCACTTTACACAATCTAATATCTCCTCGCAGCCATTTCCAAATCTTCTGGCTCACTCCTCGGCGGTGTTTTTGTTTTGTCTCCCGTCTCTCTCCATTTCAATTAAAATTCTTAATCAAGACGTGGTCAAGCCCTGCACCGGTCTGATAAAACCAGACACTTTCCTACCTCTTCCCACTTTTCCCATCTGTTGCCGTTCATTCTTCTGTGTTTTGATAGAGTTTTATTAAGTGGGGAAAGAGCTCATCTATATTTAAATATGAGCCAGACTGTGAGTGGTTTGCTGAAATAGCTCTGAAACATATGTTAGTCTGTCTCGGCCTATCCGGCTGAGTTATACTATAAGAGCCTTCTCTCCACTTTGACACCGAAATAGAAAAAGGGGCTTTTATATTTCTCTCTCTCTCTCTCTCTCTCTCTCTCTCTCTCTCTCTCTCTCTCTCCTTGTCTCTTGCTCCTTGTGTACCTGTGGCTCAATCTCGCACCCACCCTCCCCCCCTGTCTCTCTCTCAGGATATCTGAGAATAAACACAGGCAATTAGCAAAGACATAAAGGCGGGGGCAGAGGTCAAATGAGATGTCATAACACAAATGGGTGGGCTGTCTGCACATGAGGAGTGAGGATGATTAGTGAGCACAGTCGACAGGGGTAAAAACAGATTTGAATAAACGCATACATGTTGGGCTGCTGCATTGCTTATGGCCATTTGTGTGTCTTCACTTACTTTCGGTGGTGGATCTATTTTTACATGCCCATGTTTTGCTTGGCTCTGAAGCTGAGCTGAGCTGCAGAAGTGGATGTGGGGAAGGAGTGTTTTTGTTCCCCGAGCAAAACAGGAACATGGAACAATGGCATTTTCCCCTCCATTACACCAGGCTGGGCTGTTGCAGTCCCTGGAAGAAGGCCTTCTCTCACTTCATGTGCGGATGAACGCATGGACCAGAGAGAGAAAGTGGGAATGTGAAAATAAAAAGGCAGGTGGGGTGTGCCCAGTGAGCCAGATTCCTCCTCAGAGCGAGACCAGAGTAAGAAGGATTTGGTGTGTGGGATCGGAGGCCTTTTATCTGAGGCTCTTTTTATGAAGTATATTCCAGTTTGAGGAAGGAAAGTGAGAGATGTGAGGAGGGACCACAGAGACCCTGCTGACTAATCAGAAGGCAGAAGTGAAAGTCCTTTTCTTGTCACATCTGGGTTACTCTGAACTGGCTGACTCCTCCAGCTCGTTGCAGCGAGCGAGAGGCCATTTTTCAAACTCTACAGCGTTGTTTTCTCTCTGCGTCTGCACCTGTGTTCATGAAAAATACGATGTTCCCAGGCCTTTGTGTTCCCATTAAGAGTTGCCTCTTCTACTGCATGAAACTTCACACTTTGCGACGAAGAAAATACTTAATGCACCCACTGTCTCTTCTTATTACTGTGCTGTCTTAGTGTGAGCTTCGTCTCTTCTCTCCAAGTCTTATTCGCTTTACTGGATGATCATATTCAAGTAAAAAATTGCCACATCAGATCTACAATGTTTGATATACCGTCATGAATTCTTTTTTAAGAATAATTGACAATAATTATATTGGCAGCCAAGTGTCAACAGAGGTTTTAAATAGCTGCAAGTCTATTCCTTACCTTCTACTTTAACTGCTGTTGACATATATACCAAAGCCTCCTCTTATATCAGTGTCTGAAAACCAGTTTGCTAAAATGATGACTTTGGTATTTAACATGGACAACCTTGTAAGAATTAGACAGTATTGTGTTTGAATCTTCTATTTTTGAAACAGTTGATTGTACATAGTAATAGTCATGTTACATAAAGTAAATGTTCCTTATTTGTTCAAATGATGGTCAGTAAGTGTGACATCAATCTAAATGATCTTCTCATAAAAGAAGTACTCTAAAGAAGGTAGTGTGGAGGACAGTTTGTGTGTGAGCTATTTATGTTCAGACAGACTCCTATTAGCTATAGTGAGGAGAGGTTTAATGGTCTGTCTGCAAAGTATTTTGTTTGTAATATGATTTAAGTGCATTTTAACGCTCTTTATGTTTTGATTTAAGGACTACATTAAAATGTCCTTCATCTCGTATGACAGCTTCTATGTAGAGGGATGATTCTAAAAGAGTTTGGTTGTGATTCAGTAAGGGAGCCTTTTGTGGAAGGTTTTATTTATAGTGCCGGAGGTGAAGAGACAGTTTTTTTTTTACTACTATAGAAGGTTTTTTTTGTAAGATGTTATCTTCTTTTTCTGACAAATCTAGCACTGCAGCAGAATATTTAGTGTCCACGTGGACTGCACTGGAATAGAAAACCGTGATAAAAGAGAAACAAATACTTGATCAAAATGAAATGAAAGAATATGTATGACATGATAAAAAAAAACAAAAAAAAAAACGATGTAGCATGTAAAGGTAATATTCAGAGATGTAGAAGAAAAGAGAAAACATAAGAGAAAGCAGTTTCACATACTAGTGTGTTCTTCTTTTCCTGTCTAGGTGCAAGTTGGGAACTTTCGTCACACCATTGCCAAAGTGCAGCTGGGCGGCAGCGAGCTGGCCATCGTGGTGTCCATCGTGGTGTGCTGCGTGCTGCTGCTGCTGTGCACTGTGGGTAGGTTGTGTACACATACTCACCAGCGGATGATGGATGTGTGACTGCTGCAGCGATGGATGCTCCAGATGTGGAACAGATAAAAGGGATTTGAGGGTCATAGTTTCTCTGCACTTGCTTCATCCTTCTTCAGTACTCAAAGCACAAAGACCCTACTGTTCCCCTTTGCTGTCAGCACTGTCTGGATGTCTGTGTGGAGTTTATCCGGTAATCTCTGTATGAGTGTGTGCAGGGGCAGGTGCGGGGGGAGAAAATTGGTACTTTCCGTGGGTTTTCACACAATTTCCTCCCTCCCTCTTATCTTTATTTTAATTTGCAGGACCCTTTTGTGCTTGATAGCTGTTGAAATAATAAGTGCACACATTTTATCAACAATGTTCAAACCCTTAAATTTATCAGAAAATGTCATTTTCATGCTCGCACAGTCAGAAGCATTCATAGAAATATGTTCCACAGCCTCACAGGCTTTTAGGCGCATCCTATTGATATTGACTTTTTTTTTTGTTTTGATGTAGTGGAAGCTGTCAGTGGTTGAAACATTTTGTATACAAACTGCTTTTTGTCTTTTCAGCCCTTGTAGTGTACTGCACAAAGAGCCGAAGGGCGGAACGCTACTGGCAGAAAACTCTTCTCCAAATGGAAGAGATGGAGTCCCAAATCAGAGAGGAGATCCGCAAAGGTGTGTTTATACAAGGACACACACACACACACACACACACACACACACACACACACACACACACACACACACACACACACACACACACACACATGCACAGACACATGCACCTCTCCTATTGTACAAACTCTGATATCAGTGTGGTTCAGACACCCAAATGATGTTTGTGTCGATTGACATGAAAAAGGAGCTTGTGGGAAGAAATATTGACCACATATATTTGTGTGTTTGTTTGTGCACATCTGTGTGTGTTTTTTCTCGGCTGAAGTGGGAGGGAGATACAACAGTTGACAGATTTGTGCCTAGTAAGCGTGACTCATGAAACACAGTGTCTGACAAATGATCAGTCACACGCAAGACGCACTTAGTGGCTGCATCGCCTCTGTTGTGTCTAGCCTGTAGGAATGAGGCTTGTACGTGTTTGTGTTCAGAGCCCTGTCTTTTTGTATGCACATATATGTGTGCATTTGTGTGAGTCTAGGGCATTAGGGTAAAACCGTGTGAAGGCCGCGCCACATCTGAGCACCCAGATTTATGGCATAGAGATAGGGGGGGATGGATAGAGAAGAAAAGTAGAGGGAGGAAGAGATAGGAGTAGGGGTCATGGGGAGTAGCTAAAGTGTGGGAGGAGGAGAGGTTATTTAGTCGGAGGACGCAGACAGATTTGTGGCAGAGTTCAGGTTGAGAGTGCATGATCGAGGTGTAATTCTGCCGAGACGTAAGATATAATAAAAAAAGACTGGGGAGTACAGGGGAGATGGGAAAATGACATTTTCCAGAGAAGAGAGTTTTGGCAGAGAGGTGTTTTGGTTTTCGGGGACGGCTGCTTCCAATCAACAGTCAATGGTGTGAACAGACTGGTGGGTTAGAGGACGCTTTGGTGAGCAGGAGGATAAATAACCTGGAGGGAGTAATGAAATATGAGTCAAATCCCTCAGGTCTAGTATTCCCCTCCTTCTACACAAACACGGTGTTAAGAAAGTCCCATTGTAACCCCAATACGTCTCTCATCCTACAACAGGAAGAGCGTTTCCATAAAGGGATCTCCAGCGTCTCATTAGGGGAGAGCATCATCCTCTCTGAGAGCGTGCTATCCAATAAAGTGGCTAAAATATTAGCATGCATATTCAAGTGTGTGTCTGGAGATGCTGATAGGGTTTCTGCAGCCTCCCCACACATGTTTTGGATGAGGGCCTCAGACTGGGTTTGGCTGCTCTCATTGTTGTTTGGTAAATATTTGTCTGGACTGCAAAAAAAATCTGGCAAAGAGAAATGAGAAAGGAAAGATTGGAAGAAGATCAGAGGATCAGATGCTGCCGGTGTATTTAGTATTCAACCAGAACATTGCGAAATGAGATGATACAACTCTGATTTAACTTGTCTTTAATGTGATCTTTGATTCTTACAGATCCCACAGCGTCCTCAGAGAATATGAGGGTTATTGCATTAGCCTGTGAACAGATTTCTGACTCATTTCGCTTAGCAACAAATGAAGCACGAGGAGCCAAGAACAAGTCTTTGGTCTTAAACATTCCCATGATTCAAGCCTTTTTGGGTCATTCTGTTTTTTTCTTTCTTTTAGGCTTTGCAGAGCTGCAGACAGACATGACAGACCTGACCAAGGAGCTGAACCGCAGCCAGGGCATTCCCTTTTTGGAGTACAAACAGTTTGTAACACGCACGTTCTTCCCCAAGGTGAGAAAACCTATTTTTCCGCCCGCTATCTGATTTCCACTGGCACACTGACAATACCATTTTTCTCAATGGGGTTTTAATATTGTTTTTTTTCCCTCCTGCGTAACACATTTCCCACAGCTTGTAATATGCAGCATCAAAATTTACCTTGGAACTTTTTAAACATATAGTTTAAGCAAAGTGTAGCTCAGTGTGACACCCTGCAGGAGACTAAATATCTTCTCTATAGGTAAGCATTTTCCGGATGTCTGATCCACTCTGAAGGTAGACTGCGGTCGTGTGTTTGTGGGTGTAATTTCCACTGATACAGACAGACACAACTCAGCATGCTTTGTCCTCCAACCACAAGGAGACAGAACAATGGCGGGCACTGAGACAAGGGAACTTTCCCCCGGTTAAAAAAAAAAAAAAAAAAAACACTCCTGACTCTGTCACCCACCCACACTCTTTTGCAAGTATAGGGTGTCTTGCGCAACGCTGGTTTGTTGCAGTGGACACTGGACAGTGTTTTTCTGTTGTGAAGGAAGTGAAAGGGGAGAGTGCTGAAAGCTACATGGAGAGAAACATAAATTCAAGTGTTGCTGCTTTAGTATCGTCTTTAGTTTTCCTGCTAGCACAGCAAACACTCCGCCTCGACCCTTTGTGCTCTTGTCTTACCATGAGAGCTTCTGGTTCTTGGAGTTTGCACATAAACACAAAACGGCGATAAATATAGTCTCTGACACAGTTACAATACAAGACAAATGCAGCTACCCTGAAATGACAGACTGTGTTGAAAGGCTGGCTCTTGGCTCTGGGTCAGTTTGCCTCTGAAGCATTAATGCTCATGATGTTGTGTCACAGTGTCATGTTCCCTTTTCCATTGTCAGGGCCTCAGAAAAGAAATTCTGCCCTTTGGTTCCAGACTGCAGAGTCTCAAGGCCAGCGCTTTCTGTTTCCCCATGTCTATGCATCTTCCTGTGTTTACAACTTGAGCTGACTTTGTATTAAACATTTTTCTTCATGTGTTTATTTGTGTTTCAGATGTTTTCCGATTACGAGAAGAGTCTGGTCCAGCCCGCCTACGAGAATGATCCTCTGGGCCCTCGAGCGCTGCCAGAGACCCATCCGCTGCTGCAGGACTGGAAGGTGAAGGGTTAAGCCATTAGGATGTTAGGTTAGGTTGCTTTCTTCTGCCAGAGTGCCTTGATTTGGGACCTCACTCCCATCGCTCTCAACTGGGTCACTCTGAAGCTTATTAAGGTTTCACAGTGGGGCTGTTGTTGATGAGGAGTAAAGAAAGGCATATAGTGCATTTTTGACTTTGTGTGCGTGCAGTGTGTGTATGTGTGTGTGCGGAGTGTGTCAGGTGTGCTTTATGTGTATGAACCCACATGCTCTTGTGTGTGCAAATATGAATACTAATGCCTGTCATGCAGCGGTTTCTAGTGAGTGAGACACAAAACAAATTCAGCCCGTCAAAAAACACGGTGCCCACTAAGTTGATGGCAGGTTGTTGACACACTTCCCACTGGCACTAGGACAACCAAACAGTATGCTTTTCATCAAATCCATCTCTTGTTGTTTTGTGTATGTGTGTGTGTGTGTGTTTGTGTGTGTGTGTGTGTGTGTGTGTGTGTGTGTGTGTGTGTGTACTAAAGGGGCGGACATGAGTTATAAAGTGAAAGTGGGAAAGGGAGTGCGCACTCTACACCTCTGTGTGATGGCATACTGCAAATGAAGGCGTGTGCATGTGTGTGTGCATGTGTGTGTGCACGTTGGGAAGAGAGAAAGTAACGATTGCTAGCTTAGTTTTGGGTCGGCAGCCGGGGGAGCCTGTCTAACCGTGATGAAGTGCCTTGGATCCACATCGTCTTCCCAGGAAGTGTTTTCCAGGTCACAGCAAATAAATCTCACAGGCGGGCATTTATCTTAATGGACACCCCTGTTCTCCTTCTGTCAGGCTGCAAACCACACCATATGGCTGCAGTCCAGAGGGAAGACTTCATCACACTGCTGCTTAGTCGCACCCATAGATAGACCATACTCATTAAGTCGACTCGGCACATTTAGAGACAATCACACACAGTCAGGGACCGGAGCGGGAGATACAGACTCTGTTGAAGGAACCAGAGAGAGGTGGGGGCCTGAAAGAGCCGAAGAGAGAGCTGTGATGGAAAGATGAAATTTTCACTAGATAGGTCACTCGAGACAAGAGGTGGTGAAATAATTAGGGGCGGTTCAGCAGGTGTGTAACGCAGTTAAGGAGAAATCACAAAGAGAACTAACTGTTTCATCCCCCCCCCACCCCCCATCCCCCATCCCCCAATCATCATCAGGCTAACAACACGACAAGGCCTAACGTAGAGGAGGGCATCACTCTGTTCTCTACACTGCTCAACAACAAGCATTTCCTCATCACGTTTGTCCACGCCTTGGAACAGCAGAAGGACTTTGCTGTACGAGACAGGTAATTATGTCAGAAAGTAGTTGTTTGGAAGAAAAAGAAAAAGCATCCATCCAGATTGGTTTAAAGGTTGGAGATAAGTAACACTTACAAGATGAAATTACCTAATCTAAGAAACCATTGGCAGAAAGCTTTGTATTTATTTCTGTCGTCATTTTTGACTTGACCCTGTCGTTCCCTTCACCTCTTAAGATTGTCTCACTGTCTTTCAGCTCAAAGTTTTCGGACCACAGCTTAACTTTTTTGGTTGACTCTCACAGCTCTCATCAACCTCATTTTAAGCCACAGCATGCAGTTAAAGTCATTGACCCATTGACCCACAGTGGAAACAAATTATGATAAAAACAAAACAGCTTAAAACCACTTTGTTAGCAAACATGGCTTCTACCAAACTAACATAAGACATATAGAAAAGTGTTAATGACACTCACTGTGTATGGTCCCATGCTGCTTTACTACATCATCAAACAATGTCTTTGGTCATTGTTTTGGTTTTGAAGCTCTTGTAGCATAAATGACACATTTTGTGTCGCTAAAGGCCTAAATAGAAGAAAAAAATGACACGGTTGGAAATGATACCATTAGTCGATTATATTTTCAGTAATTCATTGCAAAGAAAGTTCATCAAACAGGTTATGAGTGCAATTTTGACAATCAAACAGTTAAACAGACAAAGTTACAGAAAAGCTACTCAGCTGAATAGGAACTGAGTTCTTTCACCCAGGACACACCTGAAGTGTGCTGCTTCTTCTGCCTCTAACTAGAGGTTTTATAACCAGACACATAAACACATACTGCACATAGGCACAGTGTGATGTGTACATATGTACCTTGCGGGGGTACATCTGAGTTTGTTTTTACGGGTTACTTATCAATGTACTCTAATCAGGTTAACTTGTTGTTTTTTTTTATTAAAGAGGGCAACGCTGAGGAGCAATGAACAGTGAAATCGCACAATTGTTAAAGTTACAAATAATGCAGATTACAAAAACGGAAGCTTTTTTTTTTTTCCCAATCAAGGTTGTCTGTTTCTGAGATATTTCTGGTTGAGAAAAGTGGTTTACAAGCTATCGAGGCAGTAGAGCATTTGTCAGTTCAGTTTATTTTGGTCTTGATGTCCTAAAACATGCCAGTCATTGCGGGGAACATGAGAAAAAAATCCAGAGGCAAGACCACATCCCTGTCCCAGCTCAGTTACTCAGCGCTTACTGACTGATGTGGCCCCTTCCTCCTGGATTAAAGAGGCTTTGTTAGGGAAATCCCCTGCACCTCTGGATTTACTCACCAGACGCTCCCTGCATTAGATCAGGTCTTTATTTGAAACTGGAGTCACAGGTGTTGAACCTGTTGTTGCTTCTGTTACGTAACTACCTATAAATCTGCACTTCCCCTGCACTGGCCAAAATGTTTGGAAGAGCGTGTTTTTGCTCATCTGTCGTCTCTACTAATCTGTTTTCTCGCTCTTCAGATGCAGCCTGGCTTCACTGCTCACCATCGCCCTCCATGGCAAGCTGGAGTACTACACCAGCATCATGAAAGATCTGCTTGTAGACCTGATTGATGCTTCAGCCTCTAAGAATCCTAAATTGATGCTGCGCCGCACTGAGTCTGTTGTGGAGAAGATGCTGACCAACTGGATGTCTATCTGCATGTACAGCTACCTCAAGGTGAGGAAAAATGAGGAGGAGAATGATGTGGCAGGAGTTTTTGATTGAGACTTACTAAAGCCCCAGTGTCTGACTTAACTTTTCTGTCATGTTCTTCAGGAAACAGTGGGTGAGCCTTTCTTCCTGCTGCTGTGTGCAATCAAGCAGCAGATCAACAAGGGCTCCATAGACGCCATCACAGGGAAGGCCCGCTACACCCTCAATGAGGAGTGGCTGCTCCGCGAGAATGTGGAGGCCAAACCACAGGTCGGAAATCTCACACACTTTCAGTTCATCTTTCATATCCGGGTTTTGCTTTTCAGGAAGTTACATTTCAAAACTTGCTGAATCCTGCAAAGTATGACATGCTGCTGCTTCTTTTTCCTTGCAGAACATGAATGTGTCCTTCCAGGGCTGTGGCATGGACTCACTGTCGGTCAGGGTCATGAATACAGACACAATCTACCAGGTGAAGGAAAAAATCCTAGAGGCCTTTTATAAAAACCTCCCATTCTCCCAGTGGCCCCGAGCACAGGATGTAGACCTAGGTAAGAGCACATTTTTTTCCTGATTATTTTCATCCTTTCCCCTTCCCCAAACCGTATGAGATATAGTAATCTTCTTTGCTTGCAAAAGGTCAATTCCTCTCATGAAGCTCAACTAACCTGGGGCTGCAATATAATAAATGACAGAATGCATCGAGGAGAGTGTACAGTCATAATCACAAAGAGTTATTGCTTTCAAAAGCTGTGCAGCCTGCAGAGCTGATTTGATTAATGGCCCAAGAATATTTCCACAGGTCGTGACACAGAGATTTAGAGCACGACTGCTCTCTGTCTTGCATATCCTTTTCCAAATTTAGGATGGAATTGTCTAATATTACCCTCCTCCCTTCTCCTGTCTTATTTCTCTCCTCCAGAGTGGTTTGACTCTGGCAGCAACAGTAAGCTTCTGCAGGACCTGGATAACTCCTCAGTGATGGAGGATGGCAGGAAGAAGCTCAACACAGTCTTCCATTACCAGGTGTGTGTGTGTGTGTGTGTGTGTGTGTGTGTGTGAGTGTGTGTGTGTGAATCCGCTGTGGTGGGTGTTGTCACAGGGCACCTGTATATCCCTGATATTGTAACAGCTACAGCGGGGGTGTTGAAGGTGAGAAGTCCTTATAAATGGTGTCACTGGCTGTCCATGGGTGTGAGGATGCTCACTGTTTCTATGTGGCTGCACACACTTACATTCAGGTGCTTCTGCAAATGTTTGTCTGCTGTTATTCAACGCCTCTCTTTTCAGGTCATTTGCTGCTATTACAGCAAATGACCTGATAGAATCTGTGTTGTTGTGCAGATTCTACATTCAGAAATACAGTATACAACATTTTGTATAGTTATTAATATGTATGTTACTTATTTATCAGCCGTAACTATGATAGTGTACATAAACATTCAACCCAGACACGCTGCAAAAAAAGACTTTCTTGAATCGAATTGTAGCATTTGTATGTTTATTCATAAAAATAAAACAACTTTCTTTTTAGAGGAACTTTCTTTTTAAAAGAAGTAACATTTATTTATCTTTACATATTTTAAAGCCAAAGCGGGAGGGCAAAAACATGACTTAGTATCCGCATGAAGCTGTCACCGAAAGCCCTTTAAATATCATTTTATAACTTTTGATCATATCAAGGCTACATTTGCATATTTCTGGGTCACGGCTGAGTTGACTGAAAGGCGTTGTAGCTGGTTGCTAGGAGGATTAAGGCCCCACCCCAGCTCTACCTCTTTGCCTGTGTCGAGATTAATCTAAAGTCAGGTAGAGTCAGCATTTCCAATACGGTCAGCCCGTCATTGGGCTTCAAATGCCTCTTTAGAAAGCAATGTGTGATGTCACTGAGACTACATCCATCAGATAAGATGAATATCACAATTGTGCTGTTATAACCATCGTCTAAGTGTTATTTTTATTCAAATTTATTTTAAGAAAAACATTAATAAAAACACATAATATCATTTACTTTTGAGTACAGATAGCAGAAAGTGTAATAATTACAATATTCCATTCACATATTTATTTATTAAATATAATAATTTAAATTAACGATAATAAATAAATTCTAAATTTCAAATAAATGAATAGAAAAAAAGATAGACACAATATGTCATGAATGTGTAAATGGTGTGTTTGATTACGTCTGTGTTCATTTGTGCGTGAGTAAACATTCCTTCGTGACCCTTGACCCTCGACCCTTCACGTGTACGTGTTAAGTGCTCTGTTTGGTTTTTGCTCTGCTGTTGGGACGGAGCTGTGAAAGCAGCGAGCTGCAGCAAGTACTAACAGTCTTGGTTCACTGGCAAAGCTGTTCAATCCATTTCACCACAGGTTGACTTTAATGAGCCCAGCCAGGCTCCTGCAGAGTCACCACCACTCTAGACTGACACACACACACACACACACACACCTACACACACACACACTCACTCACTCGTATACACCTCTCAACACCACTCTCCCCTGGAGGGCATGCTTAATGATGCTGTTCTGGTGCACCCCAGCTCACCCCTGACCCTGTGCCCTCTCTGTCCTCTCTCGTCTTTCCTCCCTCCCTCCCTCCTTCTCCCCTCCCCTCCACAGATCCCAGAAGGGGCATCGCTGGCTATGAGCATGAAAGACAAGAAAGAGAACACCCTGGGGAGAGGTACGTCACCTTCAAACACACCCACTCCCTGTCGCTTTGTCACACATACTCACCCACACTTGGATAAATACACTCACTCACTTGGTCACAGGAAACGGCACATGCTTAGCTGATCACGAGAACATGATACGCTCGTGTAAACATGCATGAAACCACACACGCTCCCGCCCCCTAAGGACACCGCAGACATCTAAACACACTCACACCTAATAAATCCTAACACTTAACATTAGTCTTCTTCTACCGTTTCATTCAGACTTTTAACCGGCATTATAGACGTATTTCTTGAGCAAATGTGGGCTTGCGGGAAGAAATTGCTACACAAGGTGGCCCATTGTTGAGCCTCAAACGGGACTATAACAAGAGATCTGCCTGTTGACAGACAAGTTTACATGCAGCCTTTAATGGGCTTGTCCCTTCATTGTCTGGAGTCTACCTTACATAATCAGTACCAGACCAGAGTGCAGGCTCTGTCCATCAAAGCCTCCCCTCTCATTCAAACTGGTCCAAAGATAGGCTTATGTGGACCAAACCTGGCTCTTCCTTCAAAGCATTAAGGGAGTGTTATGAGCCTGTAGTGCTCCCTGGCTAATATAAAACACTGTCCTGCCTGCCTGTGATCAGTGGTGAGGGTCTGGACCGTGGCCCGCTGGGCAGGAGCATCTCTGGCAGAGGAGGCTGTAATGAGAACACACTCATTATATCGTTGTGTTTGTGTGTGGCTGCCAAATGCCTGCCTTTGTTTTGCTGCCGTGTGTGCCTGTGTGCAATAATCTACTATACTTGTTTGTGTCTGGTTTCGGTTTGTATTTGGACATGCGTCTACATGTATTCATACGTGTCATGCATGTGTATGAGTGTGTGTTTGTGTTTGGATCTATATATAAACCAGCAAGGTTTTAATGCTCTTTTCCAGCACTGGCCGAGCATTACCATCTCATTACACTGGCTCCAGAACCAATCACAGACTCCGTGTGTCTGTCTCCGCTAATCTCTTTCTTTTCTTTTTTTTTCCTTTCACTCGTAATCTTTCTCTTTCATTCTCTCAGACAGCTCCCCTCCCCTACCTGCCCACCGTCCACCTTAATCACTTTCTCCTCTCTCATGTACTCTATCTCCTCTGCTCTCCTGTCAATCTCCCTTTTTTTCCCCCACCCTCCTATCTGTCACACTCCTCTGTGCTCCTTCCTGCTGTCTCCTCTTATTTTCTCAGGTCTTCACCTTGCTGATTGTGCATTGTTTCACGCTGTGTGTTTCTTTTTTTTGTCTCTGTAGTGAAGGATTTGGATACGGAGAAGTATGTACACTTGGTAAGTATCGCCGCGTAATCAGAATGTTTCTGTTAAATGCCCTAAGTGAGTTTGTTTCCTATGTTTGCGACTGTTAGTGAGCTCGGAGCAGGCCTGACAACAGAAAGAAAGGGGGTGAATGAAGGTGAAAAGGAAAGCTGCTGAGAGGACATGACAGCGCTAATACTGCTTAAGCTCTTTTATAAACGTCAGCCAAGATATGGGACCTTTGACTTTAGAATAATGAGTTCTTCGGGACGCAATTTGCCGGGTGAATAGTTAGTTTTGCAGAATGGTCCTCTCCGGTCCCTTTTTTTTTTTTTGACACACAAAGGTGAATTTTGACTACTTCTTTCTTCTCCTCTACTCTTATTTAGACCCTTGTGAGCCAGTCAGAAACATGATCCTATACACAGCAACCACAGAAAAGCATGAGCATTTCCCAATTCCCAGTGCTTCCTTATTTCTGAAGATGATTCAGTGCTCATAAAGACCCAGATGTGGTTTCAAGATCATGTGTCTAATGCAAGAAACAGAAATTTCCCCTCCAACAATGGACACAGACAGTAGAGCATTCATCTAGATACTCATGAGAGGGTTTATTATTTCCTCTCACGGGCAGTTTGTTGACCTTTGGCCTCTGCTCCTCCAGGTCCTACCTCATGATGAGCTAATGGAGAATAAGAGGTCACACCGGCAGAGTCACCGCAAGAAAGTCCTGCCTGAAATCTACCTGACGCGCCTTCTGTCTACAAAGGTAACCACAAGAAAGAAAAAAATATACTTTGTCCACACTACCAAGAGATTGAAGTTACATCTTGATATCTAAGTCATCTTTCACTTCTTGTTTTTGTGGCCCATATTAGCCTCAGAGGCCGAAGAGTAATTCCCACATCCCATGAAACCATGTCTCTGCGTATGTATGAGCAGCCTTTTTTCTCTCTCCTCCACAGGGAACTCTTCAGAAGTTCTTGGATGACCTCTTTCAAGCCATCCTCAGCATCCCTCCGGAACGCCCCCCTCTGGCTGTCAAATATTTCTTTGACTTCTTGGAGGAGCAGGCTGACAAACGGGGCATCACAGACCCAGACACACTGCACATCTGGAAAACTAACAGGTACACAACTTAACCTGCTGCTTAAATGCCCCTTTAGTTATCTCACTATGCAAGTGCAAGGCTTTAAAAAATATTCTCTTCCCCTCCCCGTGCAGTTTGCCTTTGCGTTTCTGGGTGAACATCCTGAAGAATCCTCAGTTTGTGTTTGACATTGACAAGACAGATCACATGGATGCCTGCCTGTCTGTCATCGCCCAGGCCTTCATTGACGCCTGCTCTATTTCTGACCTGCAGCTTGGCAAGGTGAGATTATCTTTTTATCTAGCAATTGCAGGAGTTTTGAAATCCTCATGCCGTGGGGTCTCCTGAGACAAGCTGAGATTACAATGCCCCCAAACAACCATGTTGTTTACATTACATAGTGGTAAATGTGTCACATTACAGTTTCTATTTGTAATGTTGATGTGCAGCTATTCAAATATTACTTTGATACTGAATGAAACATGTTGATTCCCAAGAAAGTTAAGGAGTTGCATGCGTCACTTTTCAGTTATTTTAAGGAGATTAAATGGCCTTTTCATGACTGACAATGAAGCTTGTGATATCACCAGGAAGTGTGAATCACATTGAAATAGGGATGTCAAATGATTAAATTTTTTAATCGAATTTAATCACTGAATTTCAATAGTTAATTGCATTTTGATCGCATGTTTGAAATTCAATTATTTCACTTAAAAAATTTAAACTGTAAGGCTTTTTATTTTTGAAATAAAATAAGGACCTTCTGGTAGATCAGAGGTTTACAACATTAACTGAATATAGCCATGGAGCAAGGAACTTATATTTAAGAACAGCAGAGAAATGACACGAAAACAAATCAATCAATCAATCAATATAGCTCAAAAACTAAATGAAAACCGACAAAAGAAATGGAAAAAATGGGAAATGTTTGATGTCAGACAAAGATGCAGCAGTGTCGTTCTTTTCCATCACTGTGACTACAGGAAGACACTGAAGACTAATCCACGGTGCGCTTAAAGCAACAAAATAACAGGTCATTCATTGCGATTCAAATAATGAACGCATTCATTTCAGACCCTGATTAATTGCGATTAACTACTTAATGCTGACAGCCCTACAGTACGTTGTACTAAGATTAGACAAAGTTAGAACTCCAGAGGTTCAATGTCAGTATCTCTTCTTCACTTCAGCCCTCTGAGGAGGATTATTAATTAAATACCAAATTTACTAAAGGCTTTCTTTATAATCATCAGTCAGTATATCTATTCATCAATATATACTGTATATCTGTCTGTCTGTATATTTACTGACACACACTAACACCTCTCCAGTCCCCCTGTGAACCCTCATCCCCGAGCCTTCAGCCTGTCAGCTCCATCTACCTCTCCTAGGGTTATTTCAGCCGACTTGGCTGATCCAAGGTCATGAGCACCAGGGATCTCGTTTTGTGCTGTGAGCTGTGTGTCTGTGCTCAGGCGCTCCTATGTCCATTGGTCTGTCTGTCTCTCTTTTGTCTGTGTGTGTGCTTGCATGTCAATGTCCTCACTGCTCACAAATCCGTCTCATCCCTCAGACACCATGACCCTGAGCACGCTCAGCTTCCTGTCTCTCTCTGACCGGCTTCCTCCCTGGAGGGGAGCAAGGACTCATCAAATAATGCTCCTCTTTCACTGAGAAACACTCTGATTTATATACTTCAGTTCAGTGCCAAGGAGAGGGTACACTAATAGCAACAACAATATTCCCATGCATTTGTAGGCAGGTACATACCTTGTGTTTTCAAATGAAGACTAGATAAAAAACCTCCGGGTGAGGGGATATTTTAGCACTGCTTAGTTTGCAGCCTGCTCATTATCATGTTGCATCTGGCTGTGCACGGATTGTGGAGTCACCAACTTCAAGGATAAGGCCACATTTTCTCCAGCAGGTCAAGGAGACTGGCATGACACACCTACAATTTGCTCACGTGTTTACAGTCAGATTTGTTTTGCATGAGTGTGTGCGGCTGCCTCGGGACAGGGCAGTGAAGGGTACTGCGTCTGGATTAGTAGAAGCATAGCAGGGATGAGACAGAGGGGGTAGGAAAGTAAGCAAAGCTTGCTGTTTCCACAGAAACCCTCTTATCTGGCAAGATGCAGACATGAAGGGCCACAGGGTCACAGGGGGGTTACCAGGCAGATGGATGAGCAGCAGGAAGTGACCTTGTGGACAGGAAGCGTGAGGGTTCCCTATCGGCGGGAGCAACTATGGCCGCAGCCTATCCCCTCCCCCAGCACGTTTAGCACACACACACACTCACACAAACAAACACATGTATAAGGTGACACAAATAAGTCGTGACACATAGAAATATTAAGGTGCTCTGTAAGCACATTCACTGATGCTGAAAGCTGAGACTGGCCGTCTCTTTTTCCCCTCGTCTTTTTCCCTGTCCTACTTTCTCCCTGTCCCTTTCTCTCTCCCACACTCGTAGAGCTCACGAGGAACTACACACACTCGCTCACAACAGTAGTCACCACTAAAACCAGAGTATGCCCACAACCTCTTAGCCCTTCTACTTTTCTGTCTGCATGAATAAACAGTCGTGCGAGAGCCTGAAGCAGTGTGCAGAGGTATGAAGGAGTATTGTTAAGTCTGGAATATTCTTTCTCCCCAGTTTGTGAGGGGTCTGTTGTACGGAAAGGAAACTGTTCCCTCCCACTATTGTCTCACTTTAGGCTGGTTCTGATTTGATCATCAACAAAAAATACATCCACTCTCGTGAGCAGCTCTTTCTTTGGACATTAGCACCTTATTGCAAACTGCATAACAATGAACAAACCTCCTAAGTAGAAGCTGAAGCCCAGTGCTAAATTATGAAATAAGTCACAGCCAGCATTTGAGGTTGAAGTTTTGCCATATGTGGGTCGCTTCAGGAGACTTCAAACGTGATGGAGCAGAAAGCCGCTTGGCTAGTTAGCTAGTTAGTTCTTACATCCAGGTCATGTGACTTCAACTTCAGCATAGTACACTGATGTTTAGCATGGTATGATTTAGTAGCCAACTTACCAGCTGCCATTTTGGATGTTTATGAAAATGCAAAAATGGCTCTTAGACCAGCTCTGTATTCGATAAATGTTTATGATTTGCCTGGCCTGAATCAGGTCAGATGAAAATCTATCTGAACAGGAGGCGGTCTGTACACATCTGCCAAAGCAAATAAAACATGAGCTTACAAATGCTCCTAGGCTGGATCAGCACAGCCAACACTGCCAAAACGAAACACGTATTGCTGCAATAAATGGTAAAAACTTTTTTTGTTTTTTTTTCAGGATTCCCCTACAAACAAGCTGCTGTATGCCAAGGAGATCCCTGAGTATAAGAAGAGAGTGCAGTGCTACTACAAACAGATCCAGGAAATGGCACCTCTCAGCGAGCAGGAGATGAATGCTCACCTGGCCGAGGAGTCGCGAGTAAGTACAGTCCCTTTGTGTATGTGTGTGTGTGTGTGTGTGTGTGTGTGTGTGTGTGTGTGTGTGTGTGTATAAGTCATCAGGCTCCAAAAAAGCCCACAATTTCCTGGAGACCTTATTTTGAAGAATAATATATTATAATTTTCCATTCTGTAGAAATACAGAAATGAATTCAACACCCACCTGGCCTTGACAGAAATCTACAAATATGCCAAGAGATACAGAAGCCAGGTAAGAAAGAAAATGACTTCTCTGTCTTATTGGCCTCAGGTAAGATATGTTACTCATGTCGTAACTGGCCCTATTCTTTCTGCTGCCTCGGCTAACCCTGTTCAAGTTTTACAGACGGGTATCAGAGCTCGACATATCAGCGCGGAAGATCAGCGTCGAGAGATGAAGCATGCTGTAAACAACTTCACAACCTGTCGTAATATCAGTAAAAAGCTGCGCCAAATAGCTACTTTCTTTTCATCAGAATCATCAGATATGACCTAACATCCAAGCAGCAGCCAGCATTGAATGTGTCCAAACTCCCCTTCGAGCCCTCATATAGCTTTCACTTTAAGCAAACAACTTTTCTGTTTACCTTCACTCCATCCAGCACCCCTATCTGCTTAATGAGGCCGTTAGGCTGCTGCTACATATCTCCAGTTTCTCTTTGAACTAGCCCTCCTTTAGCCCCTGCTGTCCTCCCCCATGTCTCCTCACTGCTGTGACTATTCTCAGGAGACGCTTTAGTCAGCGGTGACTGTGCCTTAATGGAGAACCCTCATGATAATGCCGTTTAGCTGCTTTCCTCTGTCATGCTACTGTACTGACGTTGGCCAGGGGCTTAGACTGTGATTCACAGCGTTCTGTGAATGGCGCTCTGATTGCCTATTCTCTCGCCCCGGCTCAGTTCTCTCTGCCTGGTAGCACACTGCCGCTAAGAGCCCAGAAATCCTACTGACGCGGTAACGTCTATAAGGCTTGAATAACAGAGCAGATGTGGGTTTTGTAAATATGTGAAGAGCAAAGGCTTTTGTGGTGTGGAGGCATGCATGAAGGCTGAAGAAGCACTTCACTTGTTCCTCTGCTGCTCTCCCTTTCTCTCGTTCAACTTTCTATGTCCAGGCAGGTGGCTGATAGATGCATGAATGCTTGGCAGCCACTGAAAGTCACCTTTTGTTGTGTTTTCTTTGTTTTCTCTCCTCCACCCGGTCAGGTGGTGAGCGCTCTGGAGTCAAACCCTACAGCACGTCGCACTCAGCTGCACCACAAGTTCGAGCAGGTCATCGCCCTGGTGGAGGACAACATCTACGAGTGTTGTAGTGAAGCCTGAGCCTGCTGGTGTCTTCTTCTTCTCCTTCTTCTCGCCATCTCTTTCTCCTGCTGAAAGCTGCCTTTCTCCTCATTCCTTGGAATGTCGGCACCACTGAAGAGTAAGCCTTCATGAGCATCATTTATGTGCCCACAGACTAAAAAAGAAAAACGTGAAAGTGGCAGAGCAATGGACTTAAACATGCCTTTAAAACGACATACATTCGCAAGGTGTTCCTCCTCTGATCTGGGAGCGCTTAGAATTCTTCCAAAATCTTTCCCAGAGACTTGGACAGTCTGGATCAGCAATGCTTTAGAGGGAAGGCTAAGAAGCTTGGATATTAAGCTTTTTCTGGATGTCTTTGCAGTTCCTGGGACCTACAGTAAGCCCTGGTGGCAGTCTTAACACACTGAACCCTTTATGTTGAGGGAACGAGCCAATGATGCACTGTACTGTATTATAATGTCCATAGCAATATTTATAGATGTGTTCAAATTCTTTAGAAGTGACCTGTTCTTCAGGATGAGTAGGAGGGACCTTGAAAAGCTCCTCCCATTTCCTAAAGCCTGCAACACTCTCAGGTGTGACCAGTGAAGATGGGTGACTGGCTCCCATCGGTGCTTGAACAATAGGATCCAATGTGCTATGCAGGCTGATGATGGGTTGAGGGGGAGTAGAGGGAAGAATATAAATTGACTGAAATATATGAAATCAGATGTAATGTGGTTCACTGGGAAGAGCTACATCAGTATAGAAGTGTTGATCAGTGTGTGCTTGTAAACGAATGAATTTCATGTTGGATTCTGACCAATTTAAAAGAGGGAAATCAACATATATGAGAAAAAATGTGAGCCCAATATAACCTGAGGAGAGACTGTAATTGTGATGCCAAATGACTTGTCAGAGTTTGTGAAATAAATTACAGTATTTAGGATTTTAAATGTGTCCAATCATGAGCATGTTTATTGTGCAAAGTCTTGTGTTGCTCCATTTCCAAATGCATTACAGGAGAGCAGATTTTTAACAACATTTGAGAACCATTAAGATCTGGCCTGCCACACGAAAGCCCGCAAACAAGCATCTGGAACTTCTCATAGAGCTTGTAAAAAAAGCTCTCATGAAAAACACGAGTGAGGGAAAAGGCTTGCAGACATCGAGCATTGCTTTTATTGCAGGACACAGAACAACTTCCACATCATCCTAGCCTTTACACACAACAAACCAAATAACTTCCTCATAGTCCTTCAATTTACAAACTAACATTCTTACATCCATCCACACACTTAACATCCACCGCACACATACACTCTCTCGCAGGAGGCGCCTTCTCCCTGCAGAGGCTCTTTTCAGGTCCATCTGTTTACACTCGTGTCCCAGCCGGGGCCAAAAGCAAACTAACAACCTCTGCTTTGTTACCACAAAGACGAGAAGAGCGACAGAAAGACCCAGCTTGATACCGTCTGAGATTACTCAAGAAATTCAGGAGTTATTGTACTTAAATATTTATCAAGTAGATTTGTTTAGCGCATTTCAGAATATGTACCTGCAGCATATACTTTTACAAGAGTTGATGTGAAATCATGCGATGTGGTTAGTTTGATTCGATTTTTATCAATTTTGTACTTTTAGGGTAGATTGGAGCCTGAGATGTGTTCAGTTGGACCATCACACTGACAAACGCCACCTTGGTGTCAGGTTAAACTCTGTGCAGCCAGCTGAACACTTCCCATGATTAAATGGATTGAAAAATACACATGCTGGCTCTTGAGTTCATCAGTGTGGTTGTGCCACAGCAGCGAAGACACACGGAGAGGTAAGTCAAGAGGATTGGCCTATAGAACAGTAGTGCTGCTTGGCGGCGTTGGGTCCCTAGGTGTGCAGGGACAGATGGGTTGGGGGGTGGGGGGTGGGGGGTTGGGGGGTAAGGAGAGGAGGGGGACAGGTCAAGCAGGGGCCACCTGGCTGGAGGAGACAGATGAAGTCTGGGTTTTGGAGATGGCAGTGGTCGCAGTCTCATCTTCTCCAAATGGGTTTTTTCCACAGCACACTGTGATGATCATGCAGTTTCTAAACTGGAGGCCAAAAGAGAGAAGGTCAGTCAAACACTTGATGGTGGCGTCGGAGGAAATATGTAGATCCTTGACTCAAGTAATGGAACAAATGCATTTATGTGTGGAAGTATGTATTTCAAGTGTGGCATAAGACAAGCATATAAATCATTCTTTGGTAGAAAGTTGATTTAATAAAAATCAGCAAAATGTACAAAAAAATATGCTGAACAAGGAGATACACAAAAAAGGCAAACTAATAAGAGGGACATTATAACAGAGAAAACACAATGTACAGGAGAAATTGCAACGGTAAAATGTGTTTAAAATCTAAAAGGTAAAGTGTGTTGAACTTTTTAATATATAGTAAGTTATTTTAATCTCATAGGGCAACAGTGAAGTGTCTTAAAACTGAACATATATGACACAATTACAACTCTGCCTTAACTACAGCTTTCTTTCACACAAAACAAAACAATCAAACCAGGATGTTTTCGCTTCACTCACCTGTCTGTTTAGCAGAATGTAGATGATGGGGTTGTACAGGGCGGCACTCTTGGCGAAGAAGGCCGGAGCAGTCATGAATACTGGTCCGAACTCAGTCCCCTGATTGATAAAGATGTACCAGGCCACGCTAGCGTAGGGCAGCCAGCACAGCAAGAAGGAGATCACCATGACGATTACCATTCGTGTCACCTCCTTCTCTGCTCGCTGGGTGCTTTCAGACTCCTGCTGCTGGGCTGCAGCCTGAGCACAGACACATGCAGGTTATTGTCTTCTTCAAGAACTAATCTGTGATCCACTGAACATAATCACAGCCCATCACCAAAAAGGAAAAAAAACTCAAGGATTACATCACCAAAAAGGAAAAAAAACTCAAGGATTAGTGTGACTGACAGATCTTTTATGTAATGGCTTAAAGCTGAAACGGCTTGATGTGCAGTCTGTTGTTATGGTTATGTTATTGTCATTTGTTGTAAGTTAGGATGACTGGATTTTGTATGCATGTTTAATCAATTTCTTACAGTTTCAACTATAAAAAAATAATAGGTATTGTTTTCCTCCTGACATGTAGCCTTTGTTCTCAAAAGGTTGTGATTTTATTCTCATTTTAAAAAACTAGTTTTCATATACTAGTAACACCCTTAAAAAAATATCTATATCATGAAATTCTAACTTAATTCTCATATTGATTTCTTTCTTTAAATTTCAGACTTCTCCCCTAACGTGGCCCCTACACTTTGTTTCACATTTGTTTAATTGTTAAAAAAAAAAAAAAAAAAAAATCCAATTATAACCTCTCAAATTGTGATTCTCAGTAATATTCCTTAGCTATTATTAATGATGGCTAATACATTATCAATGCTGTTTAATCATTATTAATGAGGGCATCTCAGTGAGCAGGCAGACTGTCCTCCAGCTGGAGGACCTGAGAATAAAGCCGCCATGTTGGCAATGATCTGCCCTCCTAAAGTGTCCTTGAGCCACTAAATCCCTCACATCTCCAGAGACTCTGCTCTGTGATGCTGCTCCACCTCCCTGTGGAGGGGAGACAGGTAAAAAAGGATCAAAATAAAGAGTTTCTCTACTGGGACATGCACTGTATTGTCTTCTTATTATTAATATTATGTCTGGCAGTCGTGGTCTTACCGCTCGCACGGTGCAGAGCAGGCGACCGTAGCAGAAGAAGATGATGAAGAGGGGGATGCAGAAATGGAGGACAAACATATAGATGACAAACGAGGTGTTGTTGATCTCAGGCTTGGGAGTGTAGTAGTCAATTCCACAGGAACACTGCATTCCCTCTGGGATGTACCTGCATCAACACACAATAGTAATCTCAGAAATTCCATCAACACCATCACACTTTGAGTTTTGATACAATACGTTTGTCTTTACGTAAGTTTTAAAAAAAAAAGAAATCTCTACTGTGCTTTCAAATTATGAAAACTGTATTTGTTTGATTTTACAGCCTGGCCAGCAGGGTCTAGACATAGATACATAAAGTACCTGGACCATCCAAGCAGAGGGGGGGCAGCACAGGTCAGGGCCATCATCCATGTGAATGCCAGACCAGTGATGGCATGTTTATCCCCAAAGCGGAAGTTGGTCATTGGTTTACAGACCACAATGTAGCGCTCAATAGCCAGAACCACCAGAGACCACAGAGCAATCTCTCCTAAGACATCAAGTAAAGCAGGTATACATTCAAATTCAATATAACACTTTTTTTTTTTTTTTTTTTAATTAAGGATTTGTAGGCTGTTTTAAGTTAACAAAATCTAACAGAAATACTTCACATGGAAGGTAATTAAAGAAAACAGAAAACCTCTTACCTCCTAAGGTGGCAAAGAATCCTTCCACATTGCATCCCGTGACCCCTAAGCTGAAGTATCCATGCAGGGCTGTGTACAGGGTGACGGTGAAGCCCCCGATGATCATGAAGAGGTCGGCCACGGCCAGATTGAGCAGGACGTAGTTCAGAGGGGTCCTCAGCTTTTTGTGCTTCACTGTGACATGTAGGGTGAGGAAGTTGATAGGGAAGGCAGTGATGATGAGGAACAGCATGTATGCAGCCACAAGAGAGTACTTCCAGGGCTCAGCCAGGTAGTACTGAGGGTACTCGAATGGGCTGCGAACCACGCCGGTCTTGTTAGACATGGGGACATAAAAGTTGGGTCCCTCTGTGCCATTCATGGCTGCTGCAGCTGCTGATGTTTTGTCCTTGACACTGGATGAAACAGACTGTGCCTCTCGCCAGAATAAAACACAGTGAGCGAGTCTTGTCTGGCAGCTGGGGTGCAAATGGGGGAAACAGGTTGTCCTGGAGGGATGGGTCTTGTGGTGCTAAGAAGTGCTCTGCAGCCCCCTGAAGTAGTGCCGCACCTTTTTAACAGGCTGACCGGATTAGGGACGTGCATGGAGCAAAGTGTTAGCAGAGATGGAATTAAGACATTCAATCTCCCCCCGTCTCTCTCTCTCTCTCTCTCACACACACACACACTCACAAAGCATTACAGGAGAAAACTCCAGAAATAGCAATGCAGTATGTTTAGCATTCCCAAGGTGAGAGGTTACAGCGCTGGCTATCAGAACCCCATCATTAAACTGTCGTGTTCATCAATGCATCATTACACCGAGATGAGAGTGGGAGGGCAGGCAGAGAGGGAAGCAGCCTATTTGTAGTTTGTCCACTCTTTAACGCTTTAAATCGCAAATGAATTTTTTCTTGAGCAGTCCAACTTATTTGCATCCGTGAAAGCTTAATCCCCAACCACTGCATAATGCAGTGCTCAACTCATAGCTTAAAGTGTAATCAGAATCAGTGGGGCATAGCACTCGTAGCATGCACTCTCCCCTCCAGCTCTCTCCTTCACGGACAAAAAGTTCAATCAGCAAGAGTAAGAAGTTTATATTACTCAAGCTTCCTTTGTAACATCATTAAGGAGAAACACTGTCATAAAGTATACCAAAAATATTTTATTGAAAAGGCTTCGTAACAAAATAAAAATACAATCTCATGACTGGACAGAAGATGACATTTCCTTTCCTGGAATGAAAAGCACAGTAGAGTTTTTGTATAAGCCTGTGGAATACACTTGTTGGCAGATATAGCGGTTGAGTTATAACTTCCTTTCCTAAACAAATAGATTTCATCTTAAATAAATAGATTATTACAGTTATATATATATTTTTTAAACTCTACACAAGATGTAATCAGTGACAGCCACCAGTAATCTGATCCTGATCATCTAATTGGGTTGATGGTGCAGTTTGCTCACACGCTATAATGACCGACACACACAAACACACACACACACACACACACACACTACAATTATTACTTCAGTCTGACTCCTTCTTGGAAGGACAACGCCGTGCTTTTAACTTGATGATTAACAGCTATCTATGTATATCCAAGTGACAAGATCGTAAAATGTCAAAAAGTACATTTTGAAAAAAAATACACGACACTGAGATTAAGTGGATCAGTTTGGTTCATCAATGGGTCTGCGACAGTATGGACAACAGTTGTGTTGAAGCACCAGGAGCTCATAATCCTCACTATGGAACATCTACAAAGAAACACAAATAATGCAAAATTAGAACAGTCTGGAATAAAGATATATTAGAAGAAATGTTATCTATATTTAACAAGTATTGTGACAGAAATAAAACAGCTTCAACGGTGTAACTTACACAAGTACAGAGAAGACAGACAGACAGACAAGGATAATGTGGGGGGGATACATGAGCAGTGTGTCTTATAAATGCTGTACCTTGAAGCAGGTGGGGCACATGGTGATGCTCACATCGGGCAGCAGGGAGCGGAAGTATTCCCACTTGAGCGGCCTGGGCCAGCGTTTGATCAGCACGTCCCTCCTGCTCATGGAGCGCAGCGAGGGCCGACTCACCTTGACTGGGACAAAGTTCGAACCCCCCTGCTGTTGGGACACACACACATTCTATTACGGACCCTGTCCTTTTTACCCTCTCCAGCTGGTTTGCCCAGTTGGTGGAATATTAATCGCCTCATCTCCTCTGTCCTTTCTTACCTCGAAGCTCATTTTGGCTGTAAATGGATCTTCCTCTGAGTCATCCAAACCATCCATCCTCAAAGCCTGAGGCTCTGATTGGTTGTAATTAAGAACAAACAACTCAAGCAACATATTTCACACATCTTACAATCACATTTACTCCTTATGCACATTTTCTGTAATTCTATATTTTCAACACTGGGAACACCATTCTAAAATTATCCCGCCGAGACTAATCTAAAAGCAAGAGTGCCAATCAGTCGTGCCTGTCAGTCACTTGATGGCTCTGGAGGAACAGAGCAGACCTCAATGCCCTTGAGTAAGTGTCTGCCAGCTAATGCAGGTTAATCCCTGCACCAGGGCTGTGGCTACGGCTCGCGGAGGGTTAGTGTCATTAAGATGAGACAGGAGAGCCTTGCTAACCCTATTAGCTCGAGAACTAAGATGACTTAGCTCTGACAGCTTACCCACCAGCCCAGAATCGAGGCCAACACAGACTAAACAGCTTCTTAGAACTGTCACAGGGCAGAGGAGAGTCACATGGTTCATTTTGAAATGCAGTGTGTTAGGGCAGGGATTCAGACTCGCAGGGGCAGCAGAGTGAGCAGTAAATAATTCATAAAAAGCTTTTGAATCATGAGTTTCTGTGTGTGTGTGTGTGTGTGTGTGTGTGTGTGTGGTTTTTTTTATGCATGTGTGAAGTAACATTTTTGTAAAGACTTAAGGATACCACCATTGTCCATGTCCTGCCAGCGTGCGTCCCCCTCGTCTGTTTGAGGAACTTCTAGGTCAATCAGTGACACAGCCTCTTCATCACTGATGCCCTCCTCGAGGTAGAACTGCACCAGAGGCAACACCTCTGTACACGAGGAGATATGCCACATTAAAAACACAAATAGAGTCCTCTCTGAGCAAAGTAATGCACACAATCTTTTTTTTTTTTTTGAGTCACTGACCGTATGATGAAGCAGAATAGATGAAAGGCTGCCTGCAGTTGATGCACGAGCTCCCTTGGTTGTGCAGCAGGGGATTGTTGGTGGAGCAGCGGTAGCACATCATGCCGTCAATCAGGTCCTGCAGGAAAAACATGAAAGTTAAAAATACACAATCAAGAACAGGGGGCAAGAATAACTCAGGGCAATTTAAGTTACGTGCTTGTATATCCGAGTCTAACAACACACCTCGCTGTCGTGAAACGGTTTGGAGCGGATGGTGAGGCTTCCCAGCTCTATGGACTCCTGGAAGCGGGAGGGAATGTGCAGGTCCTGGAGCTTCTCGTAGGAATACCTGGCAAGCTTATAGGCACCCAGTTTTCGACTCTGCTTTGCCAACGCATACAAGGTGTTACTTATTATCAGGTCAAGAAAAACAATTGCAAGAGGAACAGTTGGAATTCTTAAAATAGTTGAAATTAGGACAGTGATTTTATTTGTTTTTAGTCATCCTCAAAATGTATCTTATGTGGAAAATATTGAATTATGCATTTATTAATAGACATAATTGTACATTGCCTCATTTCTCTTAATGAGTACAACAAGAGCCACGCTGAGCCAGCAAACATTGGCTGCATGCCTTGGAAGTAATACCTTGTTATGGCTGCTTGTGGGTGGTTGTGTGTGTGTGTGTGTGTGTGTGTGTGTGTGTGTGTGTGTGTGCTTATACAGGCCTGTGTGCCTGTTTTGTGTTTGAGAGGAGGAAATTGTTGCTTATTTGTATTTATAAAGAGACAGATTGTTAAGAGAACAGCTCTAAGAGTGGCAATGACAGGTCAATGAGTTGCAGCTGCAACAGCTCTACGCTGGCATACCTCCATCACCTAAAAACTTAACACTGCTCCTCTCCACTCATCCCTCTCCAGCTCCTCCCACACACCCAGTTCAGTTCTGTTCCGCTACTGGGACTGTTGATAAATGCACATCCTCCTATTGTATGACTCGTTCAGTGCAGCTATTTCGTGACAATGTGTTTAATTGTTCACAACAAGTCTCACACAGCCCAGCTAAGTCCATAAATCGAAGTTCAAAGATTTTTGGAACACCTCCGTTAGGCCTCAGAGGATTCCAGCAGCCCTACCTCATTTCCTCCTCAAAGGCTGGACTTTCCTTCCTCATGCTCTGCCTCCTCTGTGCGAGTCCAAATGGATTTGTCGATGTGGCTGTGTGTGTGTGCTGGTGGATCTGTGTGTATATTTGTCCAAATCAAAGCACATTGTGGAGCGTGTTTAGTGTGTTTGTGTATGTTTGAGAACGCTCAAAGTAATCAAAGCATTTGTTTCGGCGATGGAAGAAAATGCCTCTTGCTGACATCTTCTCCTTCTTCTCATCATCAATCCCATTTCTTTCTCTCAGCAGCAGCATGGTTTCCGCTGTGGCGCCAACACTTCCGCTTTCCTTCTATTTCTATCTCTGTTTGTTCCATCATTTTATCTTCGCTGTCTGTGCCAGTCTTGATTTCAGATTGGCATGTCTGTTCTTGAGAGTTTTCCAAAGAGGACAGGCCCCACAATACTTGATTCTAAAAATATGTGCTTGATACCTAGAACTATGTTAATTCACCATGGAAGGATACACTTTAGAAATGCCTGGTGGTATGTTCTTGGTGAGGTTGCTCAGGAGGAACCTGCAGATGTTGAAGAGTGTCTCTGGCATGTGGGAACTAAAGGGCTCGTCCTGCGGGAGAAAAGCAAATGGAAAGTAAAAGGGATTACAGCAGCCTATCCTTTATTGTGCCTCATACAACCTCAGTGTGCCCTTCAGGGGACAAAAGACATGCTAAAGCAATCACTAACAGGACTTTATCCTGAAGTTGAGTTCAAATCTATAGTTCTTGCGCAGGGGAGTCAAAGTGACATAAAGCTGCTCTGGTCTGGATCACAGGGATGCCTCACTGTGTTGCAGGGGTGCAACCACAGCCTAGCAGAGAGCTGAAATAACAACCCGAGGACACTGACACAGGCCAGCTCACCCATATATATCGCTCACAACCAGGAATTACTAGTGTGTAAGCAAGTTAGGGCGAGGGGCTTGGAGACAACCACTGATTAGGTCGTCATCATGATCAATCAAGCAGCTGGTTTCCATGGCGAGAGGGGTCAGAGTGGTTGCAGGAAACAAATCATTTTAGCGATTGAATACGAGGCTCATCCATCACGATGAGCAGCTACGTGTGGTATATCCATCTGAGATTTCCTGTCCGTCAACTTTTAGGAACATTAGCCAAAAACCCTAACAGCGGTGGTTTCTTTGAAGTTCTGGAGGATTCAATTCCCCTTCACTGGTCACTCTCTTTTGTTCGCTTTACCTCTGTGCATATCTCCTTTACCCTGACTCCTTTTTATAGATTGACATAATCTCCCTGAGCCAGACCTCCTTCTTGTCAAGCTCACAGCAGCCTGAAGAAATTCGAGTGCAAAAGTTGATTAGACAGTGGGCAGAAACGCAGAGGGGTTGTCAGCATATCTAAAATAAACCACAAGACGAACAGGTTGCGTTTCTGCCCAAACAGAAATCTGACCACAGAGTGGGTATTGTTTCCAGAGCTTTCAAACTGACAGCCATTCTATGCTGGCCTGGTGGGCTCTAAGGCCTCCTGCCATTTTAGTCTGGTCTGGTTATTGAAGATTAGAGTTGACAAAAGTAGCATGTTCTCACCGTGTAGCGCTGAATTGAGCGATACACGTGGTAGAGCTCGGCAAGATGCTGAAAACGCTCAAACTTCTTCAGCATCTCTTCTCTCTGGTCTTCACTTTCTGATTCAGAGAAACACAGAGTATTACGTTTCATACAAAGAACACTAAAGGTGCAGTGTAAAAAAAACAAAAAAACTTTAATTTTTAGAAAAACAAAGGCTGGGTCTCACCTCTAGCAATGTCTAGACACTGCATGGACAGCATCCAATAATAGTAGCCTGCATCATTGAACCTGTTCTCAACCACGGCATTGTGGGTAAGCTGTTCCAAGACTTTCACAGCTTCATTTTGTCGCCCTGCCTTGTGAAATGCTAAAGAGTGATAAAAAAAAAAAAACAAGGACAGAAAGAAAGAGGTGAGGGACCGATCGTTATATATTGTGCCCTTGAAAAACTGTTGAGTCTCGGGGCATTGCCGTATTTGAAGTGCCAATCGAAAAACATGCTGCTTTATTTATTTATTTCTGGGTGACACCTTTGCTGCTAAGTTGTCGTTGTTGTGTGTTTGTTTTTTTTTTGCACTTAACATCCAAGAAATGATTTCACAATGAAACACTTTCTTTTTAATTAGAATTTTTGTTGGAGTTGGAAGCGCTCTTTGTTTTGGCACTTCCACTCATGTCCTGAAAGAGCGAACAGACAAAAGAAAATGTTTGAAACTGCAATTAAATCAGAAATGCCAGCAACCAAGTGGAGAACCTTATGTAACTACAAAAAGTAGGAGGCAGGCACCAAGGCAAGTAAATACATAAAAACACACAAACACACGCTTAATAAAAGCCAGAATCAGTTCAAACCCTAATGTATACAGGACATCGTTTCCCTTATATTTTACATGTAATTACTAACACACATGAGGCTGCTCCTGAATATGAAAAAAAAGAACAGAACAGTTTACCTTTATAGCTCTAATAAGCCTGAGCTCTATTCATGTTCCTATCAGAGGGATAATTAGAAGCAGCTTTAAGGAGTCGAGCCCACCAGTGACCCCTTCCCTGCAACCACAGCAGGGGTCAGGATATTTCAGTGGTAAATATTTATCAGTCTACCTCACTGGATAAAACCCACAGTCAGCTGCTGCTGGTTAACGTCAGAGAGAAGAACATTCCACTCACAGAAACCAAAAAAAAAAAAAAAAAACATACGCTGAGAAATGTGCAGAGTACAGCTGGGGTTTTCTGTTCCTCAAACTAACAAATACAACAAACAATGAGCTAGAATGGTCAATCCAAACTGTAAGGTAATCTTGAGGATGATTGTTACCTCAGCACCCGAAAATGTTTTGAGTATGTGTATGGAAGAAATAATGTCAGTCAAGCATAAAGCACAACTTTGTGAATCTTTGCTTCCAGTTTTCAATTAAGTTAATCATTTTTGTATTATCCACTTTTGCAAGGATTTAAATTGAGGGAATAAAAAACAGCAACTTAGATACAATACTTAAACCAAACAAAATACAATTGAAACATGAAAAAAATTGTCAATATTTTTTTTTTTTTTAGGTACATGGGAAAACGCTGCAGACCAACAAGAAACTTTTGATGGAGCTCTTGAAGCTACAAAGTTATGTACCCGACCACCTCAGTCCTGTGTTTACCCTTTTGAAAGCTGCTGTTGAGATTTACCAGTGCAGTGGACAGAGGCCCAAACCAGGATATAAGCCTCAATTACAATCACAAGCAACACAATTCAGCGTCACAGACCGCCTAAAATACACACAATCAGCAAAACATGTGACCATAAGCAAGCTCCAATACAATCAGGCGGCCTGTTCAGTCATGTATCCAGAGTTGAGACAGGCAGAGGAAGATTATGCAGACGGGGAAATATGCCTGCTGAGATCATAATTATAAATCTATGAGCTGATTATAACTATGGTTACAGTTGGTAATCATCATCAGAGCAGCTTGTAGTACTGGTGATTAGAGGCATGCATGCATGTCATTCAGTTAACAGGCAGCCCGGCTCTGTTCTGCTTCGCTCCAGCAAAGAGGATCATGTTTAACAGTGGATAGTGAGCATCTTAAGGAGGGAGTGAAAAAAAGTCTGTGTCCAGAGCTGGCCTGGGGGGGTTTTATCACTTCCATATGTAAACACTGGCTGCAGACTTTAATGTGAGACAGAAATAATCCTGGAAACACACACTTCAAAATAAGAACATGACTTGTGTAGTGGTGATGCCGACTCACCTTTCTGCGCCTCTTCGAATCGGTCGTTCTCAGCCAACCACTGTGCATAAGGCACGAAGACGTTGTTTTTGAACTGGGGGTGCTTTTCCACGAGTGAGAAGGCCTGAAGAATTCACACATTATTTCCCGTCAAAACATTGCAACAGCATTATTAATACGTTTAGAACCAAGAGAAGTGTATGAGCTAAGTTGATTTCACACTCAATTAGAACTAAAACTGCAGCTCTTGTGCTGATTTGAATGACAGGATATAAAGGGCTGTTGTAGCGCCCTGTGGACACACATTTGCCTGTCAAGGTGATTGATTAATCTAAATGTCCTGTAGCAAAACGTGAGCCAAGAAACACACCGTACAGTAAAAGAGAGAGAAAGCGTGAAAGTGTGTGTGTGTGTGTGTCTCAGGTCTGTGAGCCCAAAGTCGTTTGAAATACTTTGTTTTAGAAAAGAGAGGGTGCGGCAAATAGCATCCATATGGCCAATTCCAGTCTGAGCCCTGTCCTGTCTCGTTGACCACCTCCCTCAGTGAAGGACATAAAACCCAACAGTTCCCCCCCCCCCCCCTCCGTCTGCTTTATCGTTATTCCTCTCTGAGGATCAAATAAATATCTAGGAAGACTTCCTCAGACAAGACCGCAGAGCCATGTGATCTGTATTTGATGTTCTCTTTTTGGCTCTTCTGTTTCACTATTTAAATCGGCAATATGCATCTCTTTTACGCCTAAAACTCGATTACAGACTGCAGATGGATTAAAGAAATGCAATATTTCCTTCTTGTTTTCTGTGCAGCATGATCGGCTCTGATGGAGGAATTTGATTGGAGGAAGAATGGAGCTTTAAGCTGATGCTCTTTCGGTGCTTTGTGAGTCTCACTCACTAATCATCATGTGGGCATGGATTCAGAGAAATCCAAAGCCGGATGATTAGCTCTGGAGCGTGTGTGTGGTTTAGGTTTCAGTGCATTAGGACATTAGGCAGAAGTATTGTCTTATTGTTTGCCTTCAGCTGTGGTAACTTTAACAAATACAGCATACCTTTCTGAAGATCAAGTGATCTGTAAAATGGGTTTCTGAGTAATGCAGAAGTTTGTTTTTAGCACAGACCAATGTGGCTCACATTGATCAGGATGCTCTCCCTCTCTTTCTATTTATACACTATATGTAGTATGTAGAGTATATATAAGCCATGATGAGCGGAGCAGGTGTGCCTCCTGTGTGCAAAAGTGTGTCACACCTCTTCCCAGTGCCGGGTTTCCACATGCAGTCGCACAAGAGCCTGCAGGTCTCCCATCTTGGAATAAGTCTCTGAGGCATAGCCGTGGTGCTTCAACTTCTCGAAGTATTGCGCACACTTTGCAAGCGGTTCCCGTTCAGCCTTGTCCAACTTGCGAGCGATGTCAATTAGCCTGAATGAGAGAAGAGAAGAGTAATCACGCACACAGATCACAGATAAGGAGAGTTTCATGGAGGGCCGTTGTGTGAAGTTCCCATCATGAGTTCAAAAAGAAAATGAAGCAGTCAGGGTCACTAACTGGATCAGATGTAGGTTAAAGATCCCTGACTCTGTTCAGCTGCAGTGTTTGTTGTGCCGACCCACAGCTGTGTGGCTCCACAGGAGGCCTACAGCATGCACACAAGAGGTCAGATGGAGTTTGGGGTTCTGGCTGATCAATTTGTCTGGATTAACCAAGTTTACCTTTTAATACTAAGTGAGAAACATGTTCTGGATATTAATCATTTCCTCCCTTTTTTGCTACTCGTATGCATCAAAGATTAAAATTTAAAGATTTTCCTCCAAACATCTTTTGAGCCAATTTATGTCTGATGTGTTTTTTTTTCCTGAGAGAAAAGTTTTAGAGACCTAGTTAAAAGAAATACTTCAAATGGCATTTACTCTTTTAAACTCCTTGATGTTTTCTGTATCACACTTGTGTAAGTTGTCCAAACCTTGGTTACACGCACACCTCTTAAACCTTGACTTAAGGTGAGACGGAGAAACTTACCCGTTCCAGCAGATGGTCACAAAATCAGCCACCCCTTGTGACAAACATGTTTTAAATTTTGCAGAAAGATGGGGGAAGACTCAAAGGAACTAACAATAACCAACACACGTTTGTATTGGAGGTGAGAGAACTACAACACTGACAGTAAAAAAAAAAAGTGATTTTAGACACTTAGTGCAGTGTGTGAACATTTCAAACCACTTAACTGTCTTTGTTTGATTAACTAGAACATTTGAATATTAACTATATTCAAAGAAGTATACCTTTTGGTACATCATGTGCCCAGTTTAGAGAGTTGACAAAGGAATTGAAGTGTTTGTGTAAGTGTGAGACTATTCTAAAGGCTTTCATACAGTGACTGACACCTACATGTCTGCCCAGCCATGCTCTCCTATAATGTCTATGGCTTTAAGATGTTCTCCTGCTGACAGGTACATCTCAGCTGCAGCCCGGGGCTCCTTGCTGCTCTTAGCCCAGTCTGCCTGTTTGGTCATCAGGATCCGAGTGCTCTTAGGGTCTGTCGCTCCAACAAATTCCTGCGAGAAAGACACACAGTTACAAACTTAGTAAAATACCAGTGGTACCAGTGGTCGATTCTCTGGAAGGAAGTAAGGGAAGTCAAGTTGAGACCGCCATAACCATGTGGGTTAAGGCTGACACAGGAGGAAGAGAGTCACACAAACATCAGGCTGCTGGAAGACCTTTCCCTCCGGTGTCCATGCTACTTAAAACAAACAGCCTATAGGGCCAGATGGTCACACAGCCACATAAATATACAGCAGGCACATCAAACATGCATACAATCTGATACGCACACACACACAAATATATATATATATAAGCAAGTCATGGTTGTGTCTTCTGCTCCAGCATTGCGGAAGTAAAGCTGCTGATCAAAGTGTCCCCCCAACACACATGTAAACATAATAAAGCATGAATTGGCCTCAACTCCAACTGACCTCCTCATCAAAGTATTCATCTAAGAGCAGACGCTTGCCGTATTTCTCTCCATTGGTGCTCCAATTCAAACTACTCAACTGTGTCTGTAGGTGACTCTTGTGTTGCATAGGGCTATGTGTGTAAAAGCACGGTGTGTGTGTGTGTGTGTGTGTGTGTACTGACGTAATGATATGTGGATATATGCGGAGATTCTAGTGATATATGAGCAGATGAAAGACAGACGGTTAAGGGGGGCTGTTTGAACACAGTGCAGGGCCCCAACTTGGCATAACTGCACATGATGAAGAAAAACACATGTTCTACACCCCTAAAACATGCAGAGAGTTTCAGGTTGTTCTGTCCATATTGATAAAAGGTATGCTGTACATGCGTCGATCGATTTAATCACCTTGGCGTACTCAAACATGCGCAGGTCAGTGTACATGCTCAGGGCTCTGGATTCATGGCCGGTCCGTTTGTAGAGTTTGGCTGCCTCGTGGAATTTCCCCTGGTAGGCATAGACGTCTGCCAGGAACAGCTCATTGTCGTTCTCACCCCGCTTCTTCCTCTCCTGCAAATCAGTCAACACGTACACTGGCATGGGTGTGGAGATAAACATTCACATGCATGTACACACACACTCACCCAGAGCAGTAAGGCACGAGTGTTCTCACACACACACACACACACACACACACACACACACACACACACACACACACACACACACACACACACACACACACACACACACACACACACACACACACACACACACACACACACACACACACACACACACACACACACACACACAGTGAGGCAAAACAACCATGAAAACACTCAAGATTATTGTCCCGCTGGCCGGCTCACTTATGAACCCAAACTTACCTTTCAGACCATCAGTCACAATGAAATTAGAGAGGATTACTGTTTATACAGCTTATGATTAAAAGTGCTTCATATCAAAGAGCACACATTGGTCTTTTCAAACGAATGAAAAGCAGAAACATTCTCTTGTTGCTAGCCAAGTTGAAAAAAAACTTTTATATCAAGAAATGTATGTGTGCTTTTTGTGTCTATATATCTGCTTGCACGTGTGTGTGGTTCCAACTACAGGTCATGATACAGAACCCTCCATTTTGGACCATTTTAAGTGTAGCCCTGGGAAAAAATCTGGCAATTAAATGGATGATAGTGATAATAAATGTGATTGGCCCAGTCTGCCTCAAGTCTTGTCTAACTTTGGCAATGTCAGCGAGCAGAAAGAAAAACTCAACTTGGCTCCTATGCTATATAAAGGAATTTGGTTCCCCCCCCCCAGTATTGAAGATGATATATTACCTCAATGCTATTGATGAGCTCCAGATAGCGCAGGTCTCTGATTCTGATGAAGGCCTGAAAATATAAAAAGGCAATACATACATTTAATCAATGCTTCTATGAACCTGATTTCTTTGTTTTCTTTTGCAGTGCTAACCTTATAAAGATCCGTCCTTCAAATGTATTATTTGAACACTGTTTGTGTTTGTATTTGGCTGCCGGGTTACGTTCATTCTGTATATTGGTGGCCAGATGACCTAAGCCTATGAGTAAGGGCCCATGAAGAAGTGGTGTAGTCATATATAAGGAAGTTGTTGCTTTTTGTACACTTTGATGTTTCTGTGAAAATAAGTTAATTGATTAGGTCAGTGATACAGCAATTTGTGTGTAACTGACCTTTTTGGCAGTGTCTATATCAAGTCCCTCCAAGGCCTCTGTGGCTAAATCCCTCCAGTCACTGTCCGTCACACCCAGACAGGCGATCTGATAGGCCTCCTTAAACATCTTCCTCTCCAGGTACTGGTACATGGGTGCTGACTGTACAGAGCAATAACACCACCATCATAAATAATTGCATACCTTGAAATTCAACACCTACTTGACTCAATGAACAATAGAAAATGAATCCATCCATACGAGCTAATTTTTCATGTCAACATTATTATAACAGTTGGCCTCATTATCACATCTGGACTGGGTGGGGCCATCAACATACTACACACCTGAGGCACCTCCACAGCAGACATCGAATAGACATGGAGACAGAAGATCTTAGATCCGTTGTAGCCGACCATGAAGCCTTGCATCTTCTGCTGATGTACAGGAAAGTTGCTGGCCTTGATGTTCAGGTAGCCGTTGCCAGAGAAGCACAGCATGTCCTCACACTGGGTGTTCCAGGCAACACTGTTAGCATTAGGCTCCTACAGGGGAAGCAAGAGAGAGGGGGGGGGCAGATAAAGGGCGGAATACATCTAGAGGTGACTGTGTCCCATCGACTAGAAATGCATGTCTTAGGTATTTCCAGCTCTGAATTGCATTTAGACATCTTGCAAGTTTCTCCATTGTACACGCTAATCTTCCTAATGCCTGCTGACCTGAAAAAGCAGCTCTTTACTGTTGATGTCGAACACCAGGAGAGTGTTGTGCTCATCCACCACGGCCAGCTTATTGCGGGAGGCGCTCATGTCCAGGCAGCGCACTGAGGTTGACAGCTTCAGCAGTGTGATCGGAAACGGGTTGTCAACAAATATCTTCAGGATCTACATCACAAATAATGATAAGCGACACATAGTTTGAATACAGCATCAGTTTTTTCGTATTCAGTTTCTTAGTTTGAGGGGATGTATTTTCTCACGGTACTCACGGCTCCATTCTTTAACCCTACTAGCAGGCCCTCTCTGCCTTGTGGACCGCCGATCACTTTAATGTAGCGAATTAGTGACTCCATCACCCATTCTTTTTCCCTCACACTGGTGAAGGACATGCACTGGAGCCTCTTTTCCTGCAGAGTGGTGAAAAGTGTGACAACTATTACATTTAAATCAGGACCAATGCAACATGAACAAATGATTTTTTTTTTTTTTTTTTTGGCAGTCTGTCAATCTCACCCTTTACATTCTTTAAACATTCTCATAAAATGTCCAACAAATCTCAGCACTTTGTTCCTTTAAACACTGCAAAGTGTGGCTTACTGACAGAAAGCAATGCTATAAAGATAAACAACGATTCGATTTGACACAGATATACACAGCCCATACGATCACAGTCCATTTATATGGTCTAAAAGCTGTCTGAGGCATGAAACACGAGCACGCCTCCAAGAGAGAGATCTGAAGCTCCTCTGTCACACACAGACAGATTTAAAGGGAAATAACCTCTGTGCTATGGCTGCTCCTCCTCCCTACCATCCTCTGTCAAACACACACAGACGAGAAGCAGAGAGGAACCCCAAGGGACACCCACTGGTTCAACACTGTGGTCCCTCCCCTTCATTCAACTGTCTCAATTTATCCAGTTTGAAGAGGGGATGAGAAGGAGAGACATAGCCTGCAGAGCACATGCACAGCTGGAGCCTTTTGCGAGCAAGGCAGAAACATCTGGGAAAGCAGTAATTCCAGGATATTATCATTTTTCTCTTGGCTGTTTGGGCTAGAATTGAATGGCTAAACACCGATTCACTTTGCTTCCATCATGTTAATAGTGCTCAAATGTCTCTACGGCGTCTTGTGCAAATCTGTCAAGGGTGCATTAGTGTTATTTAAAGAACAAAGAGTGTTACTGCAGGTCAGTAGAATTCAGTCTGAGAAGCACAACCCTTTGTCTTCTGACCTGACACAGGATGATATGCTGGGAGCAGACCACCAGCAAGTTGCATTCAAACTTCCTGCCAATTTTCTCCTTAATGCGATAGTGCATGTCTGAGGAGTCGTCCGAATAGAGCTCGTAGATGAGGATTTTCTCTGGCAGCTGGATGGCAAGACGGTTTCTGTAGATGGCAATCTTTTTCACCAGCTCGCGACACTTGATCCTAACTAGAGAACGAGAGAAATAAATGGGGGGGGGGGGGGGGGGGAGTCATGTTAAGTGTGTGAGGAAAATTTGCTCATTTTTATTGGTATCAAAATATTTCCACTAGTATAAAGTTAACATGCTAAGTGCACCTTTTTGTTCAGTAATGAGGTGCTGGACAATGACATCAGTCATGCTGTCTCTGTAAGCATAGCGATCCTTGTAGAGGCCGTGAACTGTACTGAAGATAAGTTGGTAGCAGGCAATGGTTCCATCCTGGCAGCCTAGCACCTAGATAAGAGATAAAAATGTAGCAGTACATCCTATTAACACCTCTAAGAAAAGACTGTGAGAGTGGGAAAATGTTCCTGTTGTTAAAGCGTCTACATGGAGCAACTAAGAGAATCTGCCACTTGCCAACTCCTAAATGTATGCATCATCAATTTCAGTAAAATATGGTGAAGAAAGAGTTGCTAAGGTGTTATTGTAACATAAAAATGGCTTGTTTATCTGCGTAGCTTCAGATACATATCAGGGAAATGTATTAAATGCGGACTGACAGTCCGATTCTATTCTGAGCTTTATCAGTGTTACCTCAACTTACACTCCAGCGAACACACTATTATTCCAGGGTAGGGATAACTTCTATTGATATTCGTCTTCACGTTTCACGGACCCACCACAAAGTTGGAATCAGGCTTAACCCTGCACGTCCACACCCAGGCATTCTGCTCCCCGATGGTTCCTAGCCGCACACCATCTTTAGTGTAGAGGGAGGCCTGTTTATCCGAGCCGCCCATGACTATATACTCTCCCTTGGAGAAATAGCTGACGCAACATGGGTCATAGGTGAGGGTCCTGTCTTTTCCAATCTGAGAGAGACAAAGAGAGAAGAAGACATTAAACCAAGAATAAAAAGAGCATTTCTCATATTTATTGCCCAGGGGCCTGGGCCAATACTTCCCACTGTCTGGGGCTTAAACACATCAAAGTCCACGGCACATTCAACTATCCCTTTGAGTGTTTGATGAAAAGAAAGCCTTTCTCTGATTTAAATGGCCTCTATTGTATAAATGTTCAAAGTCCATTTGCACAACACCATTCTGCGCATCTGTTTCTTCTCACTCAGCTGCCTGACAATACAAAGTTTTTTTTTCTTTTATTGAAAACAATCCCTGGTGTTGTAATCAAAACTGTATGTTCACTGGAAGAGATGAATAGGCCAGTGACAATATATTAGCCAAAGGCATAACGGCAGAGTAATGAACAGTGCATATTTGTCCATAATCATGGTATTGCCTTAAGGGAATTTAGGAGGAAGGAGGGACAGTGAGGGGCCCATTAAAGCCTAGCAGGATCCCTTCCAATGTAATGTTATGGTTTCAATAGACCCTGACAGACTGATTAAAACAGGAAACACAGGTCTTAAAATCACCAAAGTGTTTGCAATAATATTCATCTTAGGCAGGCAGACTTAGCAGACCTAGTATTCTTGGTTTTATTGCAATAGAAATTCATAGCGCATACAGTGCATTGAGCTGACAGGGTTTCAAAATGCTATTAGAGCGCTGGCATTTACAATGCAAGTTAATGAGACAGCCTTTATTTAGTCACCTAAATGCCCTTTAAACAGTTTGAAGTGGCAGACAAGCTTGTTTTATTGGAATACAATGCATAAGACCTGCTCATTCTATATGTACGTGTACAACATACACTGACAGTGTTTGTTGCATTCAGGTGAAGGCTGTTGTAATACAAGACTCAGGATTTGTACATTAGAGCTGTGCTTTATTCACCTGCTTTCCACTGAGCTGATAGAAGGACAGCTTCTGACCCCAGTCTGCCACAGCCAGAATGTCATTGTGCTCATCTCTGTGAAAATACAACACAAATGATTTTAGACAGAAGTAGTCCTGTGAACATTCAGTACTGCAGCTTCTTTCTTTGTTTAGGTGGAGATAACATTTTAAATCACAGCCAAGAGCTTACCCTTCAACTAGGGGAAACGTGGTCTTTATAGAAAGCTCTAAGCTTTACTTTGTTTTACTCTAGGGCACAGTATTTCAATGTCAAGACCCAGAGTCTTATTTATCTTTATTATTGTAATATGCAGTAAGCCCATATATATGCATGTAAACACTTGAGCTGAGAAGAATTCACCTTCTTGAAGTGTCCATGAGTGAAACTGAATCCTCAATAGCTTAAGACTTCATGCTCTGAATTTACATGACCAATACAATTCCATAAAGCCACTAGATAACACTGTATCATGTGCATCATTTCATTTATAACTCATCACTGCCATCCTTACCCTCTCTCCAGCATAAGTTTTTCTTCCTGTCTGTCCCTTTTTCTCACCTAACCTGTTCTGTAGCTCTGGGCTGGGGCTGGATCTGAGCTCCTCGCTCTCACTGTAGGGAGCATCAAAGACGGGGGACAGCTTCTCCATCTCATCATCATCATTATCATCATCATCATAATCCTCATCCTCACAGAATCTGTTCAAACTTACAATGGTAAACCGCTGCCACCTGCTGGCCCTAGACAGACTGTTCAATTGAAAAGAGACATACTCTTATTCCAAAATCATTTCTCATAATGTTGCTACATGTATGGACACTAGTGTATAGGGCACATACATTCATATTCATCTATAACTTTATTACTATCCTGAAGGAAATTAGATATGCAGCAGTCATCAAGACATGACAGATACATAAAGGAAAATATCAGAAATACAGACATACTGAAAATCCACAGCTCAATTCAATTGAAAAACAAAGGTACTTCAACCTCACTGAGGCAGAGACCGAAAAAGTTAAGACACAGCACAGAAAGTGAATTACCGTAAAACTTCTATTAATAGCCCAGGCTTTTATTTCCTTCAGTTTATAAAATGACCCTGCCTTTATTTGGGACAGGTGTCAATACGAGACAGGCCTCTAATTATATTTAAACCAAACTCACTCACAGTAAAGATGGGAAAGACTATATAATTGTAAATGTATAAAGAATATTTAACAGTGTACACGTCTAATTCGATCTTTCTTTGTAACTCAGCCCATCTATGCCAAAATGCAGCACTTATTTTGTCTCTTTTTTTTTAATCAGTTAACTATTTCTAAAATAAATGCAAAGGGGCCTTTAATTGAGAGTTGCCTGTATTTGTCTAAACGTGCAGCAGCAACAGGCTAGTAAAAAGTACAAGGCTATAAATCATCAGAAATAGAATCTAAAATTGTAATACAAAAACCTGTCTAACCCCTCTACACATAAAGAGTATAAAAGAATGTCTGGAACGTCTTGTTTCTGTTCAAGGCACTCTGTAACGACGGCCAGAAGGAAGGAGATCATTCAAATGAACTGGTGAGGACAGGATACTATTGTGCTTGTTTTTCTTACAGTTTCGTGCAGCAATCATTCATAAAAACTCACTTTGAGGGGTTCCAGGCTATAGACCAGATAGGAGAGGAGGAGCCACCTGGACGCTCTATCTTCACCTTTTCCTCTCCATTCTTGTTCCGAATGCTCACCACCCCATTCATCATCCCAAGGGCAAGGTACTGCCCATCGTTTGTCCACCTACCATCAAAGCAACTCTTAAATATAAATTTGCCACATTAAAGTTGACTAATGCTGCTGAAAGTTAAACAAACAAAAAAAACAGTTGACTTACCCACAACATGTTATTTTGCTGCTCACTTTGTGTTTGTTCACAGATTTTTGCTCCGGGGACCACAGACCTAACAATGTAAAGAATGTGAAGTAAAGCTGTCCCTGATAGGGTCAATATCTTAAAATATATGAATTATATAATAAGTTTAGTGGAAGAGGAAATACTGCATTTATCTCTGAGGGGAAGATATATATATATATATATATATATATATAAATAAAAAAAAATCCAAACTCACCAAAGTCCCCAGAAGAGCAGGAGGCAAGTTGGTGAGTGACGGGGTTGTAGGCAACACACTGGATGGAGTCATTGTGTCTACAGATAAACAGATGCATCAATGGGTTTGGACAGTTGTACACCATTGAGGATGTTTTAACACTAATGCTCTAACTAAAGTGACACTTACGTATATTTTAAAATACCCTCAAGTTTAGAAGTCCATATGATGATGCTTTTGTCTGCTGAGCCTGAGGCAAACCTTTTACCTGCAGAGTGAAATGGTTAGCAGAAGAAAAACGAGGCCTGGTGCAGAAACAAGTAAAGACACAAATGAGGAAACAAAACCCCAAAAATCGTACGCACCATCTTTTGCATAAGCCACACAGTACACTATGTCTTTGTGTCCTTTTAAAGGCTGAATAATATTTCCATCTGCTGTGTCATAAACCTGAAACAAAAACACAATATGTTAAATGTCACAGTAGAAAATGTACTTGAAAGATTTGTGCCTCAGCCAAAGAAAACATGAGAGCCTTACCAGGACACGAAGCCCTGCTGCAACAATAAGCTGGCTGCCATCTGGCTTGAAGGCAAGGTCATAAACACTGCAAATGAGAATAATAGTGAAACATCCATTTAATTAAGCTATTAGTAGATAGGCATTGTGATGATCTGTTAAAATGTAAATACATACACTATTCCTAATTTTAAAGAGATGGCTAAAATGTTCTTTTTTGATCAAGCTCATAGTTAGAGCTTGACTTCAACTATCAGTATCACAGTCTTACTTATATTACCATAATAATAATTGTTAATCTTGAGCTGCTTGACTCCTACTTCCACAATTCACATTATCAGTATCATAGCTGTTAACACCAATAATAGACCTGTTGACTTCCACAGGTACAATAACTATTATCAGACTATTGTCATTTTTCTGCTGTTCCTGCTAATATTATAAATCAATTGGCCATATTATCAGCATGGTGGATGTAACTCTGTTTATTTGTTCATGTTGTTTTTGTTACTCTGTTAGTCTCTCTCTCTCTCTCTCTCTCTCTCTCTCTCTCGGCCCACACAGTCCCTACAGATGGCTGTTCACCACGAGCTTGGACCTTCTGCTTGTTAAAAGGAACTTGTTCTCTTCCAATGTTGCCCAGATGTTGCCATGTGCTTGCTCCCCGGTGGGTTAATGTTGGGGGTCTATAAAATAACAAAGGGTCCGGTCTAAACCTGCTCTTTGTGTAAAGTGTCTTGTGATAACATTTGTTATTCGTTGTTTGTCATTTATGTATGTTTTCTCGGCATCATTGTAAATGAGGGTCCCTCTCAATGATCTCTCTGAGAACTTAAATAGAGGTTGATGATGATGATGGTTATGAGTCACAGCTATTGAAGTCTAACTGACTGAGTAATTGAAATAAGAGTATTATTTCATAGTTGTAAATAAAACATCCTTGGACTTGTAAAAATATAAATTGATAGAAAAAAAGTAACTTTAATGACCTTGGAAAAACAGGATTACAGAAAAGTATGTCACATGGTCCATACTTTTATTTTAGCCAGAGAGTTCAATCAAAACTTTATTAACTAAAAGACTTTATCTATAGATAGGATGTTTTTGTTATTTAATTATTATAACGACTTTGTTTATTTTATTTTGTTGCAGCCCTACCAATATTTCAGTGTTTTGGTGCATTAAGAGTTGAATGTTGATTACATGGGATTAAAAACTAAATAGATCTTGGCAGCTTCAGAAAACACATTTTTTTCGTCACCCAAGAGTAAGAAATCATAAACAGCAACAACCCAGCTACAGCTAGCTTACTTAACATTTCCATTACCGAGCATGCTTTAAACAGTGCTTCATGTTTCGGCATGAAATGTGCACATATTTTGCACGACATATAAGTTTAAAAAAAATATGTAATATCTTAAAAATGGTCTTATATGAACGATGAGCAAGTTGCTATGGTGCTATTGCTAGTTTACGCAGCTAGCTGGCTAACACTAGTTTACATAGCAACCGTCGTTGCTAACGACCTAGCGTTACATCCCAGTACTGTGACACAAGTTGACAGTGTAAACGGAATAACTTAAAGTCTCACCATTGTTCACGAACTGTGTCTTTCCATGCTAGAACGGCTCTCATTTCCACCTATTAAAAAAACAGATAGGACTATAACAACAGGTTGGTCCCTTTTTTCATACTAAGCTCCGTTTTCATGATTCGGTCCTACTGCGCATGCTCGAACCTGCTCGCCACTTCCTGCATGCAGAAGGCGCATGAGTTGTATCCCTATTGTTGTTGACATCAGAAAGTAGCTGAGAAGGAAGAGTACAGCAACGGATTTGTCCTACGCAACTTTTCAGGAAGTATCCAGACTGACCAGTTGTCGTGTGTCTCAGTTGAATTAACATTTATGTGCTTCGCTTGCTCATCACGCCGATCTCTACTTTATGGCAACATAATTGTAATGTGGTCTACTTACTGTATGTTGTTGTAGGTTCTAGATGACAGAGCATAAATGGCTGCTGATGAAAGAGTAAAAAGTCAGCAGCTGGACAAGACAGTCAGTGTTAAAAAATACTCCTTCACATCTGAATCCACAACTGTCTCAGCCGGGCTCAGAAAAGACAACACACTTCTTGACAAGCTTCCTTCTAGCTGTGACATGCAGCTGGAGACAGATGGAGATATAAATGACGACAGATGCAAGGACAGGGCTGATTCTCCCAGCACTTTAACAATGCCCCCTGGCTGGGTCAGGGAGGTCAGGCAGAGGAAAGGAGGCAAGACAGTGGGGAGACTGGATGTCTACATTACAAGGTAAATCTTCTTTTACAGTTATCGGATGTCACACCAAGTGTTTTGCAGATTCAGTTGGATCAGTGTCTAATGGAACTTTTTGTTTTTAAAGTCCCCAAGGGTTGAAGTTCCGGTCAAAAGCATCCCTGCAGGCTTTCCTGCTTAAAAATGGAGAAGTCAACATAAACCTTTTTGAATTTTCTGCAACCAAAGGCGATGGTGTAAACACTCCCTCCCAAGTGAAACAGGGGAGAAGAAAGAGATGGCAAGCTACTGGCAAGCAGGAGAAAACAAAGGATGCTATGGATACACTGGATCAACCTCTGAGTAAATCTAAAGGAGCCAGCTCTTCCCTCATCAGAGGCGCGACAGAAAAAAAAGGAAAGAGGGAAAAATATGCAAATCATATTAATAATGAAATAGTTCCAGAAGAGATCATCACTCAGCAATGTGACAAAACGGATGAAATAAAGTGCTGCGCGCCATCCGCACACTTTGATTTAAAACGTCAGGGGAGCCCTCAAAAGGCAGGGTTGCTTAGAGAGAAGCTGCTCAGATTGGCTTCTCCAAATAACAAACATAACACTTTTAATGTTCACGAGGACAAGAAGACAGACTCGCAGCTTTCTGTCCCGGTTCTGAATTTCCAACCTGCCAGTGGGAGCGAGAAAGAGGGTGATGATGAACGAGGGGAAGAGGAGATACAGATTCACAGTGAAGGTGACAACAAGCCTAATCCTGAACTGGAGGGTGATGCTGACAGTCACGGGGACGTGCCAGAGGAGGTGTTGTTACCTGACATCACTGACGAGAGCTGCACACCACTGAAAAATTCCCAGAATAGTAAGTATGAGCCACACCATCTGATTGCTGGTGTGAACAGCATTTAAAGTAACTTTTCTCTGAATCTTCCATTCTTTTAAGCAAATGTTTGCTTTTTTTTTTACTGCAGCATTTTATATGGCACAGTACAATTTTAATGCCATTTAACATTTCAGCAAACCTGTTTTTAAGCCAATTCACAACTGCATACATATTTTTTTGTTATAAATAAATAAAATTCAAAGAAACTAATCAATCAAGCAACATGCAGGGGAAAATGGGGTGCAGATATGTTGTTATTTAAGATTTTTTTTAAAAAGGAGGGGAAAGGAATAATTGGCATGAGCAAATTTAGATTTTAGACATTTATACAGCATGATGAAGCAAACGCTCACTTCCAAAAATTCCCGAAAATCAACTCAGTGTCAAAAATGCTCAAGTATGGAGTACGCTTTATCACATTTGATTTAAATTCCAATATAGTATTGGTTATAAAATACTGCTCGGGGAATTTTCCTTCATTTGGAAGCTGTATGAAGGGTTAAAATTATTTTTTTGACATACATTACCCTTAGAGTTTGTAGTTGTTTAAAGAACTGCCCTGTTGCAATGGGCTTGTCGTTTTTTTCCCCCCACCTTTACTTCTGTGTCATAAGAAAGTCCTTCCTTTCTGTAACATACATTCATTATTTCTCTTTCAGAGTCCAAGAGCGTGAAAGACAAACGAAAAACCAGCCCTTATTTCAGCCGGAACCCCCACAGAGATTGTAATATCAAAATAATTAATTCAATACAAGAATCAAGTTTGTGTATATTCCCGCGTGAGACATAAAGTAGAGCTCAAGATTTATTGCATGAAATACAGTTGTGTGTGTGGCCTGAGCAAAGATTTACATTGTTTCTACTCAGGCCTTAGCCCACCCAGGAGGAAGGCCTTTAAAAAATGGACCCCCCCTCGTTCTCCCTATAACCTCATACAGGAAACTCTTTTCCACAACCCCTGGAAGCTTCTGGTGGCCACTATTTTTCTGAACAAGACAAGTGGTAAGATCCCAAAATAGGAAAGACATATTTCACTCTTGTCACAGCCAGCCGGTGCTCAAGTTGAGCATTTCTCTCTTTGTGTTATTTTAATAATCTTATTCCCCAGGAAAAATGGCAATCCCAGTGCTGTGGCAGTTCTTTGAGCGGTACCCCTCTGCGGAAGTGACCCGGGTGGCTGACTGGAAGCCCATTTCTGAGCTTATGACGCCTTTAGGCCTGTTTGAGCTGAGAGCCAAAACACTCGTCCGCTTCTCAGGTAAATGTGCTCATCGGCTGTGCGTGACAGATTGCAACATCCACACTGTTTAAACTGTAGTTTTAGTGCAATAACAGCCTCAGGGTAAATGTTGTCATTGTACATTTTTGAGGTTTAAGTAGAAACAATTCGAATTCACATCAGCAGCCAGAAGACCTCATACTCTGTTCCCTCCTGTATAGATGAATATTTAACTAAACAGTGGCGTTACCCCATTGAGCTGCATGGTATTGGGAAGTATGGTAACGACTCTTACAGGATCTTCTGCGTGGAAGAATGGAGACAGGTGAGTGCAACTCCAAATATGTTAAAAGTGGATCAAATGACTTAAGTAATAGCACAGAAATCTGATATTGATAACTTGTTCTATATCATAGGTGACACCTGAGGACCACATGTTAAATAAATACCATGCCTGGCTTTGGGAGAACGCTGAGTCACTCGGAATATGAAAACACAAAGCTTGAGGATCTGCAAAGGAAAAAAAAAAGGATTTGTTTCACCACAGACTGGAAAATCCTTTTCAACCAATGTATTACCTGTAAAATAGTATTTATTTTGAACTGGAAATAACGATCTTGAATTTGTTTTAAAATAATGCATGTGAATTTTCAAAGATATCAGTGTAAGTGAAAATGCTTTTAATGTGAAATAAAAATGTTTTAAGTGGTTTAAAAGTTGAAATGATTCATGAGTGTATTATTCAATCAGACTGACTGGCTCTGAGACATCTTCTGACTGGTTGGTCCTTGTCACAGGCTAATAATCTTTCCTTTGTAATGCACTGACGCATGACTCTCTATACGCTGCAGCTTTTTTTTTGTTGTGAGGGGGTAACCTGATTCCCAAGGCAACTGTTGCCACTGCAAAACTGAGTGAGTGCACAGGCATGTCACGGTTTAATCTCTAACTAGTTCAAGTACAGTCATTTGCTAGATTTATCTTGTGATTTACTGCCAATAGATTTGCAACTTAAAAAAACTAATTCAGTAATTAGGATTTGAAACTTTGGAAAGTTTCCACAAAGACTTTCTCCGGTGAACAGAAGAAAGAAGCTTGAACTACAAAATGAAACTACGTAAGTGAACAGATTTGTTTTTTTGTTTTTTAAATATTTTTCATCTGTGTAGTGTCACTGGCAAATGTTTTCAACATGTGCTGTGACTCTGTGTACGACAGCAGCCATCTCCATAGCTTCCACACCTGTGTGTTTCCCTCACAACACACCTCCTGTCCAGCGGAGTCGCTGCATGGTGGTCCCGCCCAGGACATTTCCCATCATCTCAGACTCTGCCCGGCTGTGGACCAGCACTCAAGTGAGCAGAGATTCACTGTCACTTCATTCAGTATGATGTGACTGTTTTTCTGTGTAATGAGATGACAATGTTTATTAGAAAAAAAGAGGGGAAATCACTTTCATAAATCTTCCTAGTGTATTCCAAGACTGAACCCTTTACATCCCCCGTTGGTCCTCAAACGCACTGTTTGTCTGGAGACGCCAGCTGTTCACCATCACAACCAGCAGAGGACACTCCTCTTGCAGAGGAGAGAGCATTACAGGTTGTAATGTTTGACCAATCATTTATTGTAATAGGTCTATTTAAGTGGAAAAATACAAATACCATTACTGTCTGTGCTCTGAAACACTGAGTTCAAATTTAACTGTAGTCTTTTGTTGACTCAGATACCATCAGGTATGGCGGAAACCTTTTTATGGATCCAGCATTGAGAGAGAAGAGTACAGGTAGAACTCAATGTGGATTGCACAATATTCTCAATAAGTACTTAACCTTTACTGACGACACTCCCTTCCTAGGAAGGAGCTCCGGGAGCACTTAAAGAGGCAGATAGAGGAGAAATATGCAGCACTGAAGCTCCTGCTGGCCTGTAAAGGGAAGGAGGCAGAATATGTTAAAGAAGTGGACCGCCTCGCCCTGTCCAGTGAAAGAGAGCAAATGATCCAGCACAGAAAAGCAATGACTGCATACAGAGATGAGAACAAGCGGGTAAAGTCAAACACCAATACTGCTGCTCCCAGGTTACAACAATAAAGGGAGTGTCTGAGGTTTTTTTGTTTTGTTTCTCCCTGTGCTGTGTGTGTGTGTGTGTGTGTGTGTGTGTGTGTGTGTGTGTGTGTGTGTGTGTGTATTTGTATAGCTAATGGAGCAGAGCTGGAGAGACAGAGCACTTACACGCTCCCAGGAGGCCCTGAAGGAGCGAGAGCTGCTCTGTCTTAACCCCATTAACTGGAGTGGAACTCTGAAATAGGTTGAACTTCTACATCTCTCGATCACAACAAGTGGAATGCAACAAAGTGTGTTCAGTACATGTGTTAATGGCATCAGTAATGAGATAGCCACTGAATGAACAAAAGGAATTTAAAAAACTTAGAATTGAGAAAATACTGTCTTAAATCAGATCCTTCTTTTTTAAAATCTTGCTTGAAAAACAACAAAAATGAAAGGGTGCTAGAGATGTTGACTCATTTTATTCCATGCATTCTTCCTTGCTTGTAAAGTACCTGGCGCATACATGACCTAACAATGCAACTTGACCACCAAGATTTCTCTCACGTACATGCTGGTAGTCTTCAGCTCAATCAAACCACACTTTATATAACTTTATTTAAAACGTCCTATAGACTATGATTCAACATGTAATTGTATCAAATCCTTTTCCTTACGCTACAATGTTTCCCCTTTACTCTGCTTGTAAAATAAATAACATTAAGAGGGACAGACTTTTATTGTAAATCAAACTTTTATACCAGATAATGAATATGTGGAAAACTTTCCTTACAAGGAAAAACAAAGTAGATGGTCAGGTAAGGAGGTGACGCTTCAAAGGCTTTGTGACGTAATGCTACTCTACCCGTTCAAATGAGAAGAAAAGAAAAGCTATAACTAACAAGACGCAAAAAATATACAAAGCTAATATAATAAACATCTTTCCAATAAATATTGCTTTGGAAATAAATTAAAATTGCAACAGAAAATGTCTGAAAACATCCATATTAGAGCTGGTATTTACTTTAGCACATCTCCTCACGACCTCATTATGGAGTCACTGTGGTTCCATGCTAAAGAAGACAGTGAATCAATACATACAGTGTCGTACCTTTCATTTGAAATCCTAGTTTTCATGCATTAAGCTAAAAAGAATCATTCAGTGAGTTAGGAGGTAAAAAGTCATTCTGTGAATAAATAATAATGAAAACATCCCAGAGTTTTCATTAAAAATCCCCTTGTCTACTCCTATGCTCATTGGGAGACGCTTCAGTGTCTCATTATCCTGACACATTAGACTGAACTTGCAAACCAGTCCGTCTATGGGAACGCTTTTGCTTCATAGCAATGATCTAAAAAAAATAATTAAAAAAACCTGCAAACGTAATGACTGGAGGTTTTGATTGTGTGGAAGGAAACGACATCATTTCTTGAGCAACAAAAATGCCACATGAGACATCAATATGCATAATAGAGTTGAACAATCAGTAATGGTCTTCATGTCCCCCTTTGCTCCCAACAAAAGTTGAGGTAGGGTTACAAGTTCAGTTCCTTTACATCAGTGCAGTGGTGCTTTGTTATTTCCTCTTCATGGCTTCAGAGCCTTCAAGTTCTCACTTTCCAGCCTTTTCTTATTCTTAAACATAAATGAGTCAAAGCCCTTTTTAAGTAACTCCCCGATCCCAAATAAATCCCTGAAAAAAATCTAGCATTGTAGGGATATGTTCCTGCCCTCGAACCAGCTGGTATTGGAAGGTCCCTTTTTCAAAAATCGTGGACCATCTCAGTCTAGCGTCCTTTCAGGATTCCATCGAGCATGTAGTCTCCCTTTTCTGTCAGCCAGTATCCAGCCATAGCAGCCACGCCTCCAATGAAAATGGCGGTGAAAACCATATCACCTTTAGCAGCAAGGGTAGCAAGTGCACAGATTACGACGCCGAAGAACATCTGTTGCAGCACGAGGACCTCGTCGTCCGTCATGTCGTCAAACAGACCTTTTTCCGGGCCAGCTGAGGAGTTAGAGGAAAAGAAACTTAATGGGCATATTGGAGAAGCTGTCAGCAATTTATGTCGGAATAATCCCTATTAGGGCTACTTACCAGGAGGCTTATTTTCAACACAAATACTATCTCTTCTAATGAATCCATCAGCACAGTCACAGTGGAAGGAGCCTTCCTCATTGGTGCAGGCCTCATTGAGTCCTGGGCATGCTATTGCACGTTCGCTACATTCATCTACATCTGAGGGGGAGCAAGAAAGAAAAAGAGAATCAGAGAAACATACACATATGTGGCATAGATACACGTATTCAGTAAATGAGTGGTACATCCTTACCGAGACACTTCGCTCCTTTCAATTTGTAGCCACGTGAACATTTCTTACAGCGAGCAGGACCACTGCCCATGCAGCCAACACATGCCTGGTCACATCCTGGACGCAAAGGAAAAAAATTAGTAACCAAAGCTGGGCATATGAGCACGATGCCAAAACTAAAGTGAATGATGATGAGTTTATGAAGGCCTTTCAGCTGGAGATGAACACAGAAACGTTGTTTTTTTTTTAAATCTGACTTGCTTCAGTTTTGATTAAGCAAGATTACCCAACAGCTAGCTTCTCAAAGAGACATTTGCTGCTGTCGTTGTCAAAGAGCAAAATAAAATAAAATAAAAACAAACAATCCATTTGCACACACGTTCTGTGAGGTGGGGCAAAGTACAACCAGCGGTTTGTTACTACTTTTTGACATGTTGTATAAACAATACCTTCAAGAAAAACAGAAATAAAACCGATAAAAAAAAAAGAATCACTGCTTTGCCCAAGACAGACAAACTTTCATTTTTTGTGATGAGATGTAGTAGATTTTGATTCGCTTTTTTTATATTTTGCAAATTAAGCTGAAACCCTGCTTCACAATCCTAAAAGACAAATCATAGCAGCACCGTGAAATCTACACGTCAAAGCTGATTCCAGTAATTAAAGAGTAACAAAACCAGAGAACCTACCTCTGCATTCATAAGATCCATCGGTGTTGTGACAGTACGTGTTAGAAGCACATCGAGCCAGCTCTGTGCCACACTCGTCAACGTCTGAAACACATACAAGTGCAGTCAAGCATTAGGACACCAGAAACTGGCACACAGTCGATGATGTGCTACCACATGATCTCTGAAGACACACTCACCCACGCACTTGTTGTCATGAAGGATCCAGCCGGGTTTGCAGTCGAGGCATTTGTAGTCTTGCGGGCCAAGGCATTTCTTACATGAGTAGTAGCAAGCTAGACAGGATGAAAGACAGAGTCAAGTTGAAAACGACCACGTTGGATAGCCTGAGACACATCCTAACATCTCGAGGGGTTGAAACGGTTGAGTCGATCTGAGGCACCTGCACAGGCTCCTGCACTCTCATTGGAGCTTTTCTCTCTGAAGTAACCATCAGCACAGCTCTGGCAGAGACTTCCTGAATACCCAGGATCACAGACGCACTCTCCATCTCCAAGGCGAGTCCCCTCTCCCTCGCAGCGCCCCAGACCTCCACACACACCACCAGGGCCAGATGGACACTCTGTATTGGATCAGTATGCCACTTCAAAACAAGCCTCGGAATCAGCATGAACATTTTTTTTTTTTTTTTACACATTCATAAAGTTTCACTTGGTACTTGGTTTAGCATTTTTAGTTGTTAATCAATCCTTATATCAAGAAGCTTCTTTTAATATTTTATGTTTTTCATACCTTTACAGTCAGGTCCAAAGCGTCCAGGTGGACAACAGAGTCTTAGCTCCTCTATGCACAGCCACTCAGACAAGTCTGGAGCCTCCAGCTGCCTGGAGGACACATACACCATGTCACTAATGGAGCTAAAACAGGGGCATGGTAATACATCCTTACAAAACATAACAGCTGAGGCCAAAAACCATCTCAATGTACATGCAAAGAATAAATGTGAGATTATACTTATTCAACTATCAGGATTTCACATCTACCTGTGGAACCACCATGTCTCCACTTGGTCTTCTATCTGCTCCAGCAGCTGGTTACATTCAAAATCGGCCTTCTCACAAGCAGCTTCTACAATCTCGAGGAGCCGAGTCTCGCTGAAATAAAAAGGGAGCCAATAGAGGCGCAAAGACAAGCACAAAAGAGATCAGATGCTGTTCCACCACCACGGCCCACCATGGACGAATAGCTCCGGCCCACAGAGGGGTTTAACTCCCTTCAGTGGTCTGTATCATTTAAAATAGACTCTTATGTCATTAATAATACATAACGATATTATACACATGCGCAAGGAACAAACGTCAGACACTGACTCATATTTTGTAGGATGGTTCTTAGCAATGCAAATTTTAACACATTACACTTTTAATAAAATAAAGCGTTTTGTATAGTTCAGACTTTTTCTTACCTGCGTGCATACTTTGCCAACTTTTCTTCTTCCCAGGCAGTGTTACCTCCCCCAAAGTTCTTGTTAGCTGTTGTCTCCAAGCCCTGAAAATATGGGGAGAAAAAAAAAATCACAGGACTCAGGACTTCATTAAAAAAAGCTTGTCTCTAAAAGACCAAGCACACACTGATGGCTCACTGTAACTTATCCGCCGGTACCTTAATGAAACTCTCTGTTAGTTTTCGGCAGGTCTGGCATGGTGCAGTCTGGACTCTCACCACAGAGAGCTCTGAGAGAAGCACAAGGGCCGGCAGGAAAGGCCAGGCCCACCACATGATCCTTCAGAAAACACACACACACACACACACACACACAACCAGTCATGTACAACATGGGAAATTAACATAATAAACATAACATTAACATAATTTAATAATAATAAGATTTCATCACAGAGAGTATAAAGGAATACTTGCCTATCTCATATCTAGAGACATAAGAGATCCTGCAATGACTTGCACAAGCTGAATTTTGCAAACACCTAGAACATCTGTAATGTTGCATTATAATACTGTCCACCACTGTTATATGCAGCCTGATTTTCATAAAGTTTGTTTTACATTGCTAATAAATAATAAACAAAATACCCTTACTTACACACAATATAATCATCAAGTGTCTCCGTGATAGCTCTACACAAACGGTTGCATTAACCCAGACTAAATAAAAAAGTACATCTCAAATATAAAAATCCATCTTAATTCCCTGATTAGCCTGGTCAGGATGCTCCTCTGTCACAGTTAGCTTAGCTAGCTCAGCATCAGCACCACAAAAAAATAAGCCAAGTAGCAGCTGGCTAAGGTCAATAGCTGCTAGACGAAGCTAAAATTCACTGTTATAATCCGGGTTTCCTCCCCCCCGCTTTATCATGACGTTAAAGCGTCCTCCAGTGTTTGCCTTTATTGTAGTAATACTGTAAGAAGATACTGTAAGCAAATCTTACCTTATTGCAAAGCCACCACGTCTGCTGCACCACT